>NC_139000.1:37248293-38448293 GCF_964374135.1 Grampus griseus | reverse complement strand
ACATTTAAAAAAATTCAAATTTAGAATCTTAGAATGGCAACCAGAAGCTTAGACTAGCTGTCTGTAACTCAGCCGGTGGTTTCTGCTGATTTGAACTGGGCCTGGTGAGGCTCACTCACATGTCTACGGTCAGCTGTGAATTGGCTATTTGACTTTGCTAATCTTGGCTCTGCTTGCTCATGTGTCTAGGGCCTCACCTGGGTCACTGCACTGGTTTACCTCTGTTCCATGTGTCTCATTCTCCAGCAGACTAGCTCAGGCATGTTCTTGTGATGAAACGGGTGTGGGGTAGCAGAGCACAGAAAGTGTACCATATCTCTGGAGGCCTTGGTTTGGAACTGGCAAAAATGTCTCTTCCTTTGCATTTTATTAGCTAAGCAAGTCACAAGGGTTGACAAAATAGACTCTATCTATTGATGAAATACAAAGTAACATTTTAAATGTTGTAGATATAGGGAGGGGTGAATAATTATGGCCATTGCACTCAATCAACTCTTTTAGAACAGCGTGGAATTGGGACTAGAACCCTGTTTCATGCCTCCAGACAAGGTTTCTTTTTATTACACTAGCTTTCTTCCTACTTACCTCGTGTAAGGAAGAATCAGTGTTTATAAGGGAAAAAACGTGTGCCTTAGAGTATGTCTTAGTCCTCAAGTACTGATCTAGATAGTTCTGATGAATTCACATTCTTTTTATCTATTGAGTACTTAGTAGTTCCTCACAAAATCAGTTTTAGAGTAAATAGATTTTATGCAATAGGAAATGTCTGTTGCTTTCCAAATGATATCAGTTTAGTGAATCTTTTGAAGGTTAAGAAGAACTTTTTACATTGCTTTACCTGTTTATTCCTTTTGACTGTAAATGTCAGGGAACCAGAGTGATAATATCAGGATTTCAGGGTCTTAGGTTCACTTCACATCTTATATCCTACAAAAGTTATTACTATGAGTGAGTGATTCTTTTTGGAAAGCAAG
Organism: Grampus griseus; assembly: GCF_964374135.1. Classification (NCBI taxonomy): domain Eukaryota; kingdom Metazoa; phylum Chordata; class Mammalia; order Artiodactyla; family Delphinidae; genus Grampus; species Grampus griseus. The sequence continues at coordinate 38,447,319 of NC_139000.1, read as the reverse complement.
TTATAGGGTAAGATATAAAGCTTCAAGGTATGTTTTACCTCATGTTGAAATTTTATCAGAGCCCACTCATCCCTCATAATTGCCCTTGCCTTTGTGGATCTGGAGATAGATGAAAAAGATAAAGTCATTATGGAGTTGTGGCAGCTTCAAGCTGTCCTGTTTGTTTGTCCCCGAATCTTTCTACGCCAGTTCTAAAAATCCCCTCCTGCCAAAATTAGGCTTGGAAAAATAACATATTTCGTATATGACATATGTTTGAAATTAGTGGGAAATGCAGCCAAGATTTAGAAATTAACAAGGAAAAAGTTATTTCTGAAAACATTTGGGAGCCAAAGAAGAGTGTTTGGCTTAAACCATTAGGGCATTTTATTGTTTAGTAAATTAAATAATTTAAAAAAATCCCTGAAGGAAAACATAACATTTCTTTTTTTTACGTATATATGAATAATTCTTATTTAAAAATTATTTGTCACAAATTAAGCAAGTAGTCTAAATGTACCATGTGTAGGATAACTAATATTCTGATAAGCTGTTAAATATTTTTCTGTATGAAATTTTTAGAAATTAAATCATGTGCATCAATTTTCTCATATGTGGAAGGAATTTCTGTTAATCTGCTACCTGCAAATACACAGGAATAGGTGAAGGGATCAGAACAAGAATCAAATCTTCCCTCTCTAATACAGAGCACTGTTTAGACCTAACTTCTTGATAAGTACATTGTCGTATCTATGCTGAATGTAGAATTGTCTTCTTTGTCAACTTTTCTGTTTGAATTAATTTAATTCAAGGCAAGGAACATTCACTAGGCATTGTCTGTCCAAGGCAGTGAGATGCTAAGGAGAGATATTAGAAGATTTACAAACTAGTCCCCAACCACAGGAAACTTAAAGTATAGCTGAGAAGAACAGAATTTCTTAAATGAGAGGCATTGTTCTTGCCAAGACCCTATTTATGGGAACTTGTGTTCCTTTAGAATCTTAGAGCAGTTTATAAGAAGATAAAGGCCTATCTGGGTTAAGAATCGCAGAGTTGATTTGTGGATTCCATGATTCCAGGCTGGACTCATAGAAATGAGGCCATATGTGTTTTCAAGATCCTCAGAATGACACATTTTGAATAGGTTTTCATAAATTAGAGGAAAAATCTGTTCTGTCATTATAGTGTTTTGCCATGTCTTCCTACTTTGTCTCTTCCCATCATTATCAGATGGGATATTATCAAGGAATTGTCAGCCTGTCTGTATGACCTTTGCCCATGAAATAGAGATGTTTGTTTTTGGAGATTGCCTCTGTCTCTTCTTCGTTAGTTTTCAGCATCCTGTGACTTTGAGATGGATTCATCAATAGACTAGACAACTCACTAGAATTACGTAGATATTAAATGTCAACTTAGTCAGATCTTCACTTTTGAGAATTTGAACTGAGAGCTCCAGATCCCGAGAGATGGTTCATAATTGTCCCTAATCTGGAAGTTCCTTCTCGGGGCCTGGTTCTGTTTCCTGGTCCTAGTTTCCATGAGCTATCTTTGCATCCTAATAATAAACCTCCCTTTCTTTGAGTAAAAAATAAATAAATAAATGTCAACTTGAGGAAATGTGAGCTGATTTTAACCAGCCAGAGTGCAGGATATTACTAGGTGGTTTGTTAATAGGGAAATCCAGGGTGCTAAAGACTATAACATTGTCAAATTCTGTAGCACAATGAAGAAGAAGTACTGAGTGCATGGCTTTGCCAACCACTTTAGTAAGGTATCCCATAGAATGCCCCAGTTTTTATTGACGACCCCATCAGCAGAAAGTAGTGAGTGGGGTTTGCAAACTGGATCAACTAGTTATCATTGTATGACATTCATCAGGCCCCTTAACTCTAAGTTCCTTCATCTGTAAAATAGAACTAATAAAAATAATTATCTTTCAGAATTCTTCTGAGGACTAAATGAGAAATTACATTGAAAAATGTTTTTAAATATGAAGCGCTATCTATACATATATATACATGTATATATGTGTGTGTGTGTGTGTATATATATATATATATATATATAAAATGCAAAAAGTAGAAGAGCTCAAAGGCCAAATAAATGTAGCTGAAGTTTACTCTGGGATGGCTATGGAGAACTTATCTTTTGCTCATAAATATCCTGAATTTCAAAGAGCTTTCTGTCTTATATGAATATTAATTGAATACTATGAATAGCTGAAGCCCCTGATGGAAAGTAACAAATGACATGAGAAAATTACAAGCAAAGATTTTAAGAGAACCAAGGTTATTGGGAGGGCTTCTTAAAGTGTATTTTTTTAAAATAAAATTTATTTATTTATGGCTGCATTGGGTCTTCATTGCTGCACGCTGGCTCTCTCTAATTGCAGCGAGCAGGGGCTACTCTTTGTTGTGGTGCACGGGCTTCTCATTGTGGTGGCTTCTCTTGTTGTGGAGCACGGGCTCTAGGTGTGCGGGCTTCAGTGGTTGTGGCACGTGGGCTCAGTAGTTGTGGCTCGTGGGCTCTACAGTGCAGGCTCAGTAGTTGTGGTACACAGGCTTAGTTGCTCTATGGCATGTGGGTTCTTCCCAGACCAGGTCTCGAACCTGTGTCCCCTGCATTGACAGGCGGATTCTTAACCACTGTGCCACCAGGGAAGTCCTGGGAGGGCTTCTTTGTGAGGCAGTACTTTCCCAGGCAATTTAAAGTGGGCTTCTAAATACTGGCTGGATTTCAACAGGTGAAGATGCCAATGGGAGGTGGGAAGACATTCCAGACACTGGGATGGATGTGAATAGAGCTCAGTAGGTGAAGGTGTTGAGCAAAAGAAAGAGAACTATGGTTTGTGATGATAGCAGTCCTGAGATCCCTTGTTTGGGAATTCTAGGAGCGGATTATAAATTAGAAGGAAGGAAAGAATGAAGGTGCAAGAAGAGAGGCAAATGTGATAAGAAATGAGAGGAATGGGAGCCCAAGAGTGTGGGTAAGGGTTGCCAAATAATAAAATAAAGATCAAAAGGACTTTAAAAAACAAAAATGAGTCTGTTTGTCAGACAGAGAACACACACCAGTGAAAAAATTCACTGAAGTGAACACGGAGGGGGAAATGTGTTATAAAGGGGTTTTCATGTGGTTATGCTAAGGATTGAAAACTAGCACTCTCGGTAGGATAGAATGTTCTTTTGTATGTGCTTTTCATTGGTCAGTTTGCTGTTTAAATTCTCCCAAGCATAGTGCTGAAATGCTGTCTAGTGTCCCTAAGCACAAGAAGGCTGTGATGTGCCTTATGGAGAAAATACATATGTTAGGTGAGCCTCATTCAGTCATAAGTTATAGTCCTGTTGGTCATGAGTTCAACATTAGTGAATCAACAATACCGTATGTATTAAATAAGGTGTCTTTAAGCAGTAACAGACGTAAAACAAGGTTATGTTTTGATTGGTTGACAAAAATGTTGTGACCAGAGGCTCACAGTAACCTAATCCTGTATTTCCCTTAGGGGCAATGGTTCAATATTTACCAATATAGTAATTGTGGTGACTTTATAGAACATAATTACTGCGAATAATGAGAATAGAATATATTTTCTCTTTTTCTGTGGGTCGCTTTTTCATTTTCCTGATGGTGTGCTTTAAAGCATAATTGTTTTTAATTTTGATGAAGTCCAGTCTATTTTTTTTCTTTCATTGCTCATGCTTTTGGTGTCATATCTAAGAATCCTTTGCCAAATTCAGTGCCATAAAGATTTTACCCCCATGTTTTCTTCTAAGAGTTTTATAGTTTTAGCTCCTACATTTAGGTCTTTGATCCATTTTGAGTTAATTTTTTGATATGGTGTAAAGTAAGGGTTCAGTTTCATCCTTTTGTGTGCGGTTATCTAGTTATTCCACACCCTTTGTTTGCAAAGACTATTCTTTCCCCATTGAATGCTCTTGGCACTGTTGCTAAAGATCAGTAGACCATAAATGTAAGGGTTCATTTCTGAACTCTCAGTTCTTTTCCATTGATACATATGTTTATTCTTATGCCAGTACCAAAATGTCTTATTTACTGTTGCTTTGTAGTAAGTTTTGAAATCAGAAAGCACAAATCCTACTTTGTTCTTCTTATTTAAGATTATTTTGGCTATCCTGGGTACCGTGAAATTCCATATGAATTTTAGAATCAGCTTGTCAATTTTCAAAGAAGTCAGCTAGGATTCTGATGAGGATTGCACTGAACCTATAAAGCAGTTTGGGGAGTATTACCATCTTAACAATGTTGAGCCTTCCTATTCATGAACATGGGATATTTTCTCCACTTACCTAGATTTTTTTTACTATCTTTCAGCACTGTTTTAGAATTTTTAGTATATAAGTTTTACACTTCTTAAATTTATTCCTAAGTATTTTTAAAAATTCCATTTCCCGATTGTTCATTGCAGTCCATCCACTCTTAATTGTTTATAAAATCTTTTTTTTTTTTTGGTACGCAGGCCTCCCACTGCCGCGGCCCTCCCACTGCCATGGCCCCTCCCACCGCGGAGCACAGGCTCCGGACACGCAGGCCCAGCGGCCATGGCTCACGGGCCCAGACGCTCCATGGCATGTGGGATCCTCCCAGACTGGGGCACAAACCCACATACCCTGAATCGGCAGGCAGACTCCCAGCCACCGCACCACCAGGGAAGCCCTGTTTAAATATCTTAATCATGCCCTGTTGTTTTATGCCTCTAGACCCTCAAAAATACTGTTCCCTCAGCTTGGAAAATCTCCCCACCCCCAGTCTCACTGTTGAATTCTCAGGTGTCGCTCAAGATTTAGTTCTTCTATGAAGGATTCTATGATTCTTTCCGCTATTTTTCTTTTTTTAAAAAAAGGACAAAGGAATTAGAAGTGGATTATGGGTTTTTTAAAAAAATCAAATATGAGTATTAAGGTAGCCTAGTTCAGTGGTTAAGAGGATAGATTTTTGATCAGACACAGTAGAAGTGGGTCCGAATCCCATTTCTACTATCACCTTTGATTTTTGGGCAATTACTTAACCTCGCTGAACCTCAGTTTTCTTATCTATTAAATGAGGGAAAGGTGTGCACTTCTTGAATCAAATAACCTTACTGCACAGGCTGTTGAGAGTATTATATGTGTTAATATAGGTAAAGCATTTAGAACAGTTCCTGGCCCATAGTAAGTCCTAATTATTTTTATCTACCCATTTCTGAAACCCATGCTATTTTCACCAGTCCATACTGTTCTTATAAACTGTGCTTGATAAATATTTGTAACTGGAAAAGCCATGGCGATGGTTATGGTAGCAGTTATGGTGGCAGATATTTCAGCTGGAATTCAGTCTTTTTTTTTTAAATTTTTAAATTTAATTTAATTTATTTTTTTACACAGCAGGTCCTCATTAGTCATCAATTTTATACACATCAGTGTATATATGTCAATCCCAATTGCCCAGTTCATCACACTACCACACCCACCCCCGTGCCGCTTTCTACCTTGGTGTCCATACGTTTGTTCTCTACATATGTGTCTCAATTTCTGCCCTTCAAACTGGTTCATCTGTACCATTTATCTGTGTTCCACATATATGCGTTAATATACTGTATTTGTTTTTTTCTTTCTGACTTACTTCACTCTGTATGACAGTCTCAAGGTCCATCCACATCTCAACAAATGACCCAATTTCGTTTGTTTATATGGCTGAGTAATATTCCATTGTATATATGTACCACATCTTCTTTAGCCATTCGTCTGTCGATGGGCATTTAGGTTGCTTCCATGACCTGGCTATTGTAAATAGTGCTGCAGTGAACATTGGGGTGCATGTGTCTTTTTGAATTATGGTTTTCTCAGGGTATATGCCCAGTAGTGGGATTGCTGTGTCATGGTAATTCTCTTTTTAGTTTTTTAGGGAACCTCCATATTGTTCTCCATTGTGGCTGTATCAATTTACATTCCCACCAACAGTGCAAGAGGGTTTCCTTTTCTCCACACCCTCTCCAGCATTTATTGTTTGTAGATTTTCTGATAATGCCCATTCTAACTGGTGTGAGGTGATACCTAATTGTAGTTTTGATTTGCATTTCTCTAATAATTAGTGATGTTGAGCAGCTTTTCATGTGCTTCTTGGCCATCTGTATGTCTTCTTTGGAGAAATGTCTATTTAGGTCTTCTGCCCATTTTTGGATTGGGTTGTTTGTTTCTTTAATATTGAGCTGCATGAGCTGTTTATATATTTTGGAGATTAATCCCTTATCCATTGATTCGTTTGCGAATATTTTCTCCCATTCTTAGGGTTGTCTTTTCATCTTGTTTATGGTTTCCTTTGCTGTGCAAAAACTTTGAGGTTTCATTAGGTCCCATTTGTTTATTTTTGTTTTTATTTCCATTACTCTAGGAGGTGGATCAAAAAAGATCTTGCTGTGATTTATGTCAAAGAGTGTTCTTCCTATGTTTTCTTCTAAGAATTTTATAGTGTCCTGTCTTACATTTAGGTCTCTAATCCATTTTGAGTTTATTTTTGTGTATGGTGTTAGGGAGTGTTCTAATTTCATTCTTTTACATGTAGCTGTCCAGTTTTCCCAGCACCACTTATTGAAGAGACTGCCTTTCCTCCATTGTATATCCTTGCCTCCTTTGTCATAGATTAGTTGACCATAGGTGCGTGGGTTTATCTCTGGGTTTTGTATCTTGTTCCATTGATCTATGTTTCAGTTTTCATGCCAGTACCGTATTATCTTGATTATTGTAGCTTTGTAGTATAGTCTGAAGCCAGGGAGTCTGATTCCTCCAGTTCCATTTTTTTCCCTCAAGACTGCTTTGGCTATTCGGGGTCTTTTGTGTTTCCATACAAAGTTTAAGATTTTTTGTTCTAGTTCCGTAAAAAATGCCATTGGTAATTTGATAGGGATTGCATTGAATCTGTAGATTGCTTTGGGTAGTATAGTCATTCTTACAGTATTGATTCTTCCAATCCCAGAACATGGTCTATCTCTCCATCTGTTGGTATCATCTTTAATTTCTTTCATCAGTGTCTTATAGTTTTCTGCATACAGGTCTTTTGTCTCCTTAGGTAGGTTTATTCCTAAGTATTTTATTCTTTTTGTTGCAGTGGTAAATGGGAGTGTTTCCTTAATTTCTCTTTCAGATTTTTCATCATTAGTGTAGAGGAATGCAAGAGATTTCTGTGCATAAATTTTGTATCCTGCAACTTTACCAAATTCATTAATTAGCTCTAGTAGTTTTCTGGTGGCATCTTTAGGATTCTCTATGTATAGTATCACGTCATCTGCAAACAGTGACAGTTTTACTTCTTCTTTTCCAATTTGTATTCTTTTTATTTCTTTTTCTTCGCTGATTGCCGTGGGTACGACTTCCAAAACTATGTTGAATAATAGTGGTGAGAGTGGACATCCTTGTCTTATCCTGATCTTAGAGGAAATGCTTTCAGCTTTTCACCTTGAGAATGATGTTTGGTGTGGGTTTTGTTGTATATGGCCTTTATTTTGTTGAGGTAGATTCCCTCTATGCCCACTCTCTGGAGAGTTTTTACCATAAATGGGTGTTGAATTTTGTCAAAAGCTTTTTCTGCATCTATCGAGATGATCATATGGTTTTTATTCTTCAATTTGTTAATATGGTGTATCACATTGATTGATTTACATATACTGAAGAATGCGTGCATCCCTGGGATAAATCCCACTTGATCATAGTGTATGATCCTTTTAATGTGTTGTTGGATTCTGTTTGCTAGCATTTTGTTGAGGATTTTTGCATCTATATTCATCAGTGATATTGGTCTGTAATTTTCTTTTTTGTAGTACCTTTGCCTGCTTTTGGTATCAGGGTGATGGTGGCCTCATGGAATGAGTTTGGGAGTGTTCCTTCCACTGCAGTTTTTTGGAAGAGTTTGAGAAGGATGAGTGTTAGCTCTTCTCTAAATGTTTGATAGAATTCGCCTGTGAAGCCATCTGGTCCTGGACTTTTGTTTGTTGGAAGATTTTAAATCACAGTTTCAATTTCATTACCTGTGATTGGTCTGTTCATATTTTCTATTTTTTTTCTGGTTCAGTCTTGGAAGGTTATACCTTTCTAGGAATTTGTCCATTTCTTCCAGGTTGTCCCTTTTTTTGGCATAGAGTTGCTTGTAGTAGTCTCTTAGGATGCTTTGTATTTCTGTGGTGTCTGTTGTAACTTCTCCTTTTTCATTTCTAATTTTACTGATTTGCGTCTTCTCCCTCTTTTTCTTGATAAGTCTGGCTAATGGTTTAGCAATTTTGTTTATCTTCTCAAAGAACCAGCTTCTAGTTTTATTGATCTTTGCTATTGTTTTCTTTGTTTCTATTTCATTTATTTGGGCTGTGATCTTCATGATTTCATTCCTTTTGCTAACTTTGGGTTTTGTCTGTTCTTCTTTGTCTAGTTACTTTAGGTGTAAGGTTAGATTGTTTATTTGAGATTTTTCTTGTTTCTTGAAGTAGGCTTGTGAAGCTATAAACTTCCCTCTTAGAACTGCTTTTGCTGTATCCCATAGGTTTTGGATTGTTGTGTTTTCATTGTCATTTGTCTCCAGGTATTTTTTGATTTCCTCTTTGATTTCTTCAGTGAACTCTTATTTATTTAGTAACATATTGTTTAGCCTCCATGTGTTTGTTTTTTTTGTTTTTTTCCCTGTAATTCATTTCTAACTCATAGTGTTTTGGTCAGAAAAGATGCCTGATATGATTTCAATTTTCTTAGAATTACTGTGGCTTAATTTATGATACAAGATGTGATCTATCCTGTAGAATGTTCCATGCTTACTTGAGAAGAAAGTGTGATGTGCTGTTTTTGGATGGAATGTTATATGAATATCAATTAAATCTATCTGGTCTATTAAGTCATTTAAAGGTTCTGTTTCCTTATTTATTTTCATTTTGGATGATCTGTCCATTGGTGTAAGTGAGGTGTTAAAGTCCCCAGTATAATTGTGTTACTGTCGATTTCCTTTTTTATAGTTGTTAGCAGTTGCCTTATGTATTGAGGTGCTCCTATGTTGGGTGCATATATATTTATAATTGTTATGCCTTCTTCTTGGATTGATCCCTTGATCATTATGTACTGTCCTTCCTTGTCTCTTGTAACATTCTTTATTTTAAAGTCTATTTTATCTGATATGAGTATTGCTACTCCAGCTTTCTTTTGGTTTCCATTTGCATGGAATAACTTTTTCCATTGTCTCACTTTCATTCTGAATGTGTCCCTAGGTCTGAAGTGGGTCTCTTGTAGACAGCATATAGATGTGTCTTATTTTTGTATCCATTCAGCAAGCCTGTGTATTTTGGTTGGAGCATTTAATCCATTCACATTTAAGGTAACTATTGATATGTATGTTCCCATGACCATTTTCTTAATTGTTTTGGGTTTGTTTATGTAGGTCCTTTTCTTTTCTTGTGTTTGCCACTTAGAGAAGTTCCTTTAGCATTTGTTGTAGAGCTGGTTTGGTGGTGCTGACTTTTCTTAGCTTTTGCTTGCCTGTAAAGCTTTGGATTTCTCCATCAAATCTGAATAAGATCGTGCTGGGTAGAGTAATCTTAGTTGTAGGTTCTTCCCTTTCATCACTTTAAATATATCATGCCACTCCCTTCTGGCTTGTAGGGTTTCTGCTGAGAAATCAGCTGTTAACCTATGAGAGTTCCCTTGTATGTTATCTGTCGTTTTTCCCTTGCTGCTTTCAATAGTTTTTCTTTGTCTTTAATTTTTGCCAGTTTGATTACTGTGTTTTTCGGTGTGTTTCTCCTTCGGTAAATCCTGTATGGGACTCTCTGTGCTTCCTGGACTTGGGTGGCTATTTCCTTTCCCATGTTAGGGAAGTTTTTGACTATAATCTCTTCAGATATTTTCTCACGTCCTTTCTCTCTCTCTTCTTCTTCTGGGACCCCTATAATGCAAATGTTGTTGCATTTAATGTTGTCCCAGAGGTCTCTTAGGCTGTCTTCATTTGTTTTCATTCTTTTTTCTTTATTCTGTTCCGCAGCATTGAATTCCACCATTCTGTCTTCCAGGTCACTTATCCGTTCTTCTGCCTCAGTTATTCTGCTATTGATTCCTTTTAGTGTAGTTCTCATTTCATTTATTGTATTGTTCATCTCTGTTTGTTTGTTCTTTAGTTCTTCTATATCTTTATTAAACATTTCTTGCATCTTCTCGATCTTTGCCTCCATTCTTTTTCTGAGGTCCTGGATCATCTTCACTATCATTATTCTGAATTCTTTTTCTGGAAGGTTGCCTATCTCCACTTCATTTAGTTCTTTTTCTGGGGTTTTATCTTGTTCCTTCATCTGGTATATAGCCCTCTGCATTTTCATCTTGTCTGTCTTTCTCTGAATGTGGTTTTTGTTCCACAGGCTGCAGGATTGTAGTTCTTCTTGCTTCTGCTGTCTACCCTCTGATGGATGAGGCTCTCTAAGAGGCTTGTGCAAGTTTCCTGATGGGAGGGACTGGTGGTGGGTAGAGCTGACTGTTGCTCTGGTGGGCAGAACTCAGTAAAAGTTTAATGTGCTTGTCTGCTGATGGGTATGGCTGGCTTCCCTCCCTGTTGGTTGTTTGGCCTGAGGCAACCGAACACTGGAGCCTACCTGGGCTGTTTTGTGTGGCTAATGGCAGACTCTGGGAGGGCTCACGCCAAGGAGTACTTTCCAGAACTTCTACTGCCAGTGTCCTTGTCCCCACGGTGAGCCACAGCCACCCCCCGCCTCAGCAGGAGACCCTCCAACACTAGGAGGTAGGTCTGGTTCAGTCTCCCCTGGGGTCACTGCTCCTTCCCCTGGGTCCCGATGCGCACAGTACTTTGTGTGTGCTGTCCAAGAGTGGAGTCTCTGTTTCCTGCAGTCCTGTTGAAGTCCTGCAATCAAATCCCAGTACCCTTCAAAGTCTGATTCTTTAGGAATTCCTCCTCCCGTTGCCAGACCCCCAGGTTTGGAAGCCTTACATGGGGCTCAGAACATTCCCTCTAGTGGGTGGACTTCTGTGGTATAAGTGTTCTCCAGTCTTTGAGTCACCTACCCACCAGTTATGGGATTTGATTTTACTGTGTTTGCACCCCTCCTACCATCTCATTGTGGCTTCTCCTTTGTCTTTGGATGATGGGTATCTTTTTTGATGAGTTCTAGTGTCTTTCTGTCGATGATTGTCCAGCAGCTAGTTGTGATTCTGGTGTTCTTGCAAGAGGGAGTGAGAGTACATCCTTCTACTCCGCCATCTTGCTTCCTAATCCTGGAACTCAGTCTTAAAGGAGAAAATCAAATGTATTCCTTTTCTAATTAAAGTATCAGGATAATACCCAATTACCTTATCATAAGCCAAATGTCAAACTTTTCCAACCATCCTCTGAGAACTGCCTTATTGGAAATCATTGCTCTTTCATTAAATACACTTTTATGCTACAATTTGTTGAATTTTTAATTATCCGCTGTACTGAGAATTCAAATGGCTACTATAAGCCAGTAAAATCTACAGAGTATAAATGCTTTGAGGTCTAGTTCTGAGTAATATTCACTTTCCATGAATACCTTAGCACCTAGTAGTACCATAGGTACAGTGAGATTAAAACTTGTGATGATAATTTAAGTAAAGAGCCATAGATATAAAATTCTTAGAATTTTCTCAAGAGCATATAATTTGAAAGTGTATTGGAAAATGTACCTTTTCATAAAGAAAATCCAATTTCTTTCCTGGTTTAATAATCATCTCATTTTTTCAGTAAACTCAGGACCTAAGAAGATTTTCTGTGTTGCTCTGCAAATGAGCAAGTTCCTGCAAAAATTATAACCAATTAAGCTCATTTATAAAATGTTTTTTAACATCTTTATTGAGGTATAATTGCTTTACAATGGTGTGTTAGTTTCTGCTTTATAACAAAGTGAATCAGTTATACATATACATATGTTCCCATATGTCTTCCCTCTTGCATCTCCCTCCCTCCCACCCTCCCTATCCCACCCCTCCAGGGGTCACAAAGCACCGAGCTGATATCCCTGTGCCATGCGGCTGCTTCCCACTAGCTATCTACCTTACGTTTGTTAGTGTATATATGTCCATGCCTCTCTCTCGCCCTGTCAGTAAAATATTTTTGATTTACACTGACTATGTGTGATTTATACTAAGAGCTATCAAAAATGACTTTGCCTGTTTTTTGGACAGCGTACCATAAGAATGTGCCAAAAGGGGTCTTAGCATTATGTGCTACAAATGTTGTGCAACATGTACTTTAGAAATCACCTCAAACAACTTTGAGTTTGGAAGCAAATTTCAATGTAGCATGTCCAATGTATTCATGAATTCAGTAAATATAGATAAACATTTGTCCACAATTTTTTTTTGTCCGTGTTTTTGTAAAAACTAGGACACTAGTCTTACACCTTTGTAGTTTGCTAGAGCCCCATGGGCTATAAATTATAGATTGTATTTATGTAAACCAGTTGAGCTTATACTCTTCTACAGTACCACACCACTGGGAGCTTGAATCTTGTGAGTGGTATAACCAGTGAAGATTCATTCACTTCCTCCTCTGCTACTCATGCTCACTCATGTACACATTTAGGTCCCTAGTCTCTTTGCTCTCAAGATGTTTTTATTCACCCTGACATCATTTCCTATGACATTTTTTCTTTTCTTGTCCAAAGGCTAATTTTACAATGATCATGTTAAGTCAATTCTTGACAAGTGTTTGTGTACCTAATGCTATTTCTTACTGGGGTATTATTGGCAGTGAAGAATTAGATCATTAGGTTTTGCCTTACATTTATTTTTGCATCTGGAACAGACTCTGGGATTTCTGTCATGTAGATTTCTTACATTCATTCATGTATTCATTCAGTCAGTCTCCCATCACAGACAGTTACTGTTGTATACTTAGTACCAGGCATTTCTGCAGGGCTCTGAAGACACATTGATAAATGAGAGAGGTCCTATTTTGTTTAGTTAGTTGCTTAACTCGAGGGGCCTGTTTTCCTACTAGACTGTACATATTATGAAGGTAGAGACCGTGTTTGTTTTGTTTCTCCTGTATCTTGTTCTTGATACTGTCACTTAATAAATAATTGTTGGTTAAATGAGTTGACAGCCCATGGAGAATTACTCAATTTTATATATTTTAAAGACTGAAAAAGGAAAACAGTTATTCTGTAATTTATTAGGAGGAAGGGCAAATTGGGCCTTAAAATGAAATTAATCTTATACATATTCATTTGTTAAACTCCACAGTTATCTTTGGTAGAACACTTGGAAAAGAATATTAGAGCTGTGAGTGTCTTTGTAATCAACTAGGAAAGTCTCTCCCGCCTTTCGAGTTAGGCTAGAAAAATTAAGGGGATCACCTATGGTCCTGCAGTTGTCATGCAGTAGATCTGGGACTTACCCCAGGTTTTAAGAGTGTCAGATCTCTGATCATCTTATCACTATGACACTGTGTGAGGAGCACTTCAAGATAGTGATTCTTTGTTTTATACTTTAGCCTTTAGACATCAGGGTGAAATTATAGCACCCTAGATAAAGATCTTAACCCTGGAGAAACCTCCTTAAGCAAATCAGGATAATCAAATGTGGCAGATGTTAGTTGGCATCACGTTTCAGGAAAAATAACTTGAGTTGGCTGAGTCCTAGAGCTTATACTTGTCTCTTGCATGAAAATGTTGCATGAAAATGTGTTGGGGCTTTGACATGTGTGGCAACCAATTCTCAAAGGAGTGAGTCACACCTCCTCCTACTCTGCAACTGTCATTGCTGGCTTCAGGCAAAAGGTTGGAAACACTGTAGTCATGTGGCTTGGCTTGCTGGGAGAGAAGAGGCCATGAGCCAGGAGAAGGCAGCACTAGAGGTAAGTCAGGAAGAATATGGGACAAAATGAGAGTAAAAATGGAACCCCAGAGAAGGGGACTGACCATTGAACATAAAATCCAAGAAGGAATGAGGCTAATCTAGAGCATTTTTAAAGATCTGTCAGCTTTAATTCTTGCAAAGAGGAAAGGGAGATAAAATCTTGAAGATGCTCAGTAGAGAGAAAGGATTTGAGTGGGTTGCATTAGCCAATGCAATTTTTTTCAGGCCAATAAAAGAGAACAGGAATGGGATGGGTAAATTGATTCTAGACCGAAAACTGGGAAACAAGTTAGAACACCTCTTAGGGAATAGTGCTTTGGGTTGGCTTTCACTGGATGGTATCTTGGGAGTGCCTGGCCATCCCTCTTTCAGCCAGAAGCAGTAAACTCATTCCAGTCTTGCTGCTTGTGCGGCATACTGCTAGGCTACTTCACCAAGTTCCTTGCTGGTTCTAGGGTGGGGTTATGACACAGGTATTCATGCCAGATAGCTAAGATATGGCTATGGGAACTGACTATATAGTACAAATAATAATCCTGAAATGTTTTAGTTTGAGGTTACCATGGCTACTGTTTATGAGGTCACCTGAGTTGGGATCTTGTGGGAAGGTATGAATTTTTGAAATAAAAAAGAAAACTGTGCACAAAGAGAGAAAGTAGTAATGGCAGTCTAACTGCCATGGAGTGAGGTGGATGAGGGTAATGGAAGAGGGGTGAACAACTAGAAGGCAGCTGCTACTCATATTCAGAGGTAGCTGAGCTCTAGCTCAGGCAGGAGCATATATTTTTGAGTAGGAGTGGCACATATATATGACTTTCCTGTGAGAAAGGAGCCAGAATTGTGAGACTGGGCACATAACATAAAAGTTCCTGGACTCTACGGCAACTAGCCCAGGGTCCAGCAGAGCAACACCTCCGCCCAAATAGTGCCATTCAGGGTTCAGCCCCCTGTAGGAGCCTCTGGTCACTGAGTTCTAAATAACGATTAAGCTGTTGTTTCTTCTTCAGCATTATTTTCAGAAAGTATACCTGTCCTTAACGCTCCTCAGGTATAAAACACCTATCTTCCCTACTTCTCTAAAGGATATAAAACGTTCAGTGAGGGGGGAGATGTGGGCTGCTATACATTTTCATTAAGGCTAAGCTAAGCGGCAGAAGACAAAGCCCATCTCCTCAAATTTCATCAGGGAGGAAATGGGCTTTGGGGCAGGGGGTGGGGTGGCGGGGTTCAGCAAGAACTCCAGAGGACTGGTCACCTTTTAGCCAAAGCCAAAGGAAGCAATCGGTAAGAGCTGAACTATCTCCTTCCTTTCCCTTACATATAAGCCCTGAGTTACCCAAAACCCATGCCCCCAACACAGTACACAGAAAAGATACACTATTATTAGATAACTATTTATTTGGGAGAATCAATAATCTCCACAAGGAAGGAGTTATTTCTGGATGGGAAGTCTTCCTCCCTGGGAATTCTGGAGAATTGTTTTCTGTCTAAAGAGTAGAGACCGATGTCCAGACACAGTGCCTTCAGCAGTGCTGAGAGCAGCCGTGGGTGCCTGGCCAGCTTGACGCCTGTGGGTGGGGCTTGGATGGGGCACAGGCTCCCCGTGGGACACTGGTGGGAGATGTCTGTGACATAGTTGCTGGTCCTTGAATGCCACAACTTTCTGGGGGTGTCTCTTCTTATCTCTGATCTGTCTTGTACTTGGAGGATAAATCTGGCCAGCAAAGGTAGGACTTGATATTTGATGGCAGGACTTGATATTTGTCACTTTACAGGAGGGAGCCCTGTAGTTGACAGGATATCCCTGGACAGGCTCTGTCCGGACCTGCACTTCCGCCTTTTGCTGAGTTTTCCTCACCTGCACTGGGGGAGGACGGGGCCCTTGAGAGCAGGTGACATCAATTGCATGCTGACACCCCAGTTTCTCCTCTAGGAACTTCCCGTTGTCTGTCACGATTTTCTGAGCTTCAGTTGTCCCAGTAAAGGCAGCTTTACTTTTAACTAGGCCTCTGTTCTGCACAGTTGATATGGGGCTGCCCTTTTCCTGGGCATCTTCTTGACTTTCGTATTTTATCCCAGAATAAAGCCATTGCAAGAAGTGCATCATTCTTTTTCCGTTATGGCCTTCAGGAAGAGGCTGTCCCTTCTGTGATAGGGTCTGGGAAGACTTGCTCGCACGTGTCTGCCCTAGTACCTTCTCCTGAGTAGGGAAACTCTTCCTCCTAAGTTGGGATGTCCCCAAGCCTTTATCCCCTCCATCAAGCTCTTTTGCCTTGGGCTCCAGAGGGCTCACTCTCTTTGCAGTTGGTGGGAAGTTCTTATCCTGCTTAGGGGCCCAAGGTTTCTGCTGCTGCTCCATCCTGATTCCTCTGTCCTCCAAATGGACATGCAGCACCTGGGAAGCTCCCATGTCCCCACCTGAGACACCTTGGGCATGAGTCAGTGAGGCCTCATAAGTCAAGTTATCTGAAGCAAGGGATGTGTCAGTGGGTTGGCCTTGAGCCTGGCTATGCTCCCTGTTCTCCAGTTTAAAGTTTAACTCACGGAACAGTTGTTCTTTAAGGTCTAATGATTTAGGATCTTGGCGAACTGGTAATTTGGGTGGGGGGCTTCCAGTGGTCACGGTAGTTTCTGCTTTATTCTCATTCACATTTATCATTTGGGCGCTCCCTGGCTTGCTAGTTGTCACCATGTCACTAGTTTTTAATTGAAGAGGATCAGGCTCCTCAGCCGCGAATACCTCCCTAGACAATTTGGGCATGGAAACAGGTTCTGACTTCTCCACCTTTTTGCCCCGTTGCATTTCTCCTTTATCACTGGAACTCACACTCCTATGCTTCGGCTCATATCTGGCCCCAGCTTGCTTTGCAAGCAGCTTTTGGGGATATCTGTTGGCTAGTTGAGTCTGTCTAGGACCTGCTTTCCCTGTGATGGAGAGTGAAACAGACAGAGGAGTCTGTCTGGCATCCTTAATTCTCTGAACATCCTCTGCCAGCCTACGGTTGACATCAGAGCGTGATTGTCTCAGGACCCTCTGTCCTCCTTTGCCCACAGGTGAGGTGGCAGGGAGAGAACGATCCAGGACAGGGGCTGAATTTGTTGTTCCCGCTTTGTCTCCATGGAGAGATTCAGAGCTTCCTCTAAAGGACTTGAAGCTCCCAGATTTGGAGTCTGCCTCAGAAATCACATTGGTTGAGGAGGGCAAGTTGGCATGAGACAAGGACTGGGATGAGGCATCTTTCAATTTAAAGATCTGTATGGATTCAAGGACCTTGCGGGGAAGGGCCCACAACATCCTCATATGAAACCTTTTAATATGGGCTTCCAGCATCTGTTGTGTACTGGAATCAACAAAAGTCAGGTCCTGGAAGGTATTCAGGGAGTAGGCCACACCCACTGATGATGGCAAACTTCTCTGTTTCGTTTGGGTGTGGGATTTCACAGAAAGAAGCAATGTTTGCTTGATAGCATGCCATGAATTATGCACAGTCCCAGGGAGCCGACCCTCATTTATTTCTCCAAACTTCTTGCTCAAATGTACTTTTAGGACATTTTGAAGTTGTCTCTGACCTAGACTCTCTGCTGACATCCTTGGATTTTTCTCTGAGAGACTCACCATCTGACTCTTTAGGTCTTTCTCAGAGTCATACCCCAGATCCTTACCTGAAGAGCTCTTTGGGTCATTCAACAGGTGATCTTTTGGGCCATTCTCTAGGCTGTGTCCCAGATCCTTCCCCACACCTTCCTCTAGCTGGAACATTTCTGAGCTCCTCTCATGGAAGCCTCCAGTTTGGCTCAATCCAACATTTCCATTTTTGCTACTCTGACCCTTAAACACAGAGATCAGTGAGACTCCATTATTGCTCACCGACTCAGATGCCTCTGAAAAACCATTTGGAGGCAATATCAGTGACACAGACTCGTAGATTCTGCGGGGCAGGCCCCACCGGTGTTGGATGAGCCTCTTTCGAAGGTGATGCTCTAGTTTCTTCCGAACTTCATCACCGAGAGGAAACTCCCCAGGAAGGATGGAGATTGAAACACGGGCCTGGGGGGCCCGGTGGCGAGGAGTGTTAGGAGCTGATGGACAAAAGTCTTCCCAAGATCTTTGGACCACAGAGGGTAAACCCCACAAATTTTCCTGTTGTTTCTGCAAAATGTTCCTTTCCAGCTGTTGAATTTCAGATGAGGAGAGAGACTGGGACTCATCCTGAGGTCTGTGGAAACTTACTCCACAGGTCCTGATCTGGGGTAGAGGATCAGATGGTATGACTGGGAGTGGAGACTGAGGGTCGGCCTGGGACTGGACCTGAGTGAGAGGTAGGGGCTGAGATTGAGGCAGGGTTTGAGGCAAGGGCTCAGGCTGAATCTCAGGCAAGGACAGAGGCAGGGGAGCAGGAAGCACTGGTGATTCTTGGCCTGTGGAGGCATTCGAGTTTCTATTGAAAATAAAGATTGAGGAACTGTCAGCCAAGACATGAACAGCAGAGGGCAAGGACTCGCTGTGCAGAGACGGGAGACCCCAGAAGAACTGGATAGGTTTTTGCTGTAAATGGTCCTCCAGGGTCTTAGGATATGGGGGCTGCTGACGCACATGCAGCTCCTCTGATTTGTCTCTGCTGCTCCAAAAGGGAAGGCAGACTGCCGAGTCATGCTTATCAGCAGTTGACTCTAACATTTTCCACGAAGAATTTCGTTGGTAGTCTGGCCTAAGTTGTTCTGGAAGAGAATCTTTTTCATTTTCCTTTTCCTTCCACATCAGGAAATCGCTCCTCTTTTGGACTTGTCTCTCCAGGAGTGCCAGGACATCAGGGCTGAGAAATGAGAGGTTACCAGGCTCTACAAGGTTGGCTGCAGGGTCTCCCCCAAAAGAGGCCTCTGAAGAATGGAGGTCAAGAAACTCCTGATTGAAATCACATTGTGCCAACGTGGAAGGGAACGAGTCTTTGGCATGAGCTTGCCGCCAGGAGAAGTCTGCAATTGACAGGCTTGAATGCTCAGTGCCTCTGATTGTTGACACACAAGTGGATAACCCACCAGAGCTATCTGGAGATAAGTTCTCCTGTTCCGGAGTCACAGATTGAGTCACAGATAAAGTGCACTCTGGCTGTGGTGAAAGAGACATCAGAGTTGGTGGTGCATGATGACAAGCAAAAGAATCGGGGTGATTCATTGCCTGGGCCAAATCTGATAGGGGATTGATATCTTGGGAAAGGGTGGGGTCAAGAGAGAAAACGGTATCCGGAGACAAAGTGGCCTCTCGTGGGAGAACAGGATCTGCTGTCTGAGTGTCATGTGGTAGGAGAGGGGGAAAGGCAAGGGGTTGGGGTGGGGAATAGTCCACTGGGAATTCGGAATCCAAGGAAGGCAAAGGCTCTGGTGCCAGAGAATGACCCAATGGGGAGGGTGAAAAAGAGTCAACTAAGGGGGTCATTGGGCTAGGGGAGAGAACGGAGGGGGGCAGTGGGGAAGGCTCAAGAAGAGAGGCTGGTGTTAGGTCTCTTGGAGGGACTGTTGAGAAGGCAGGGGACAGAGTAAATGACGACTCAGTCACAGGAGCTGTGGAAGCCAACGGGGACACAGAGGAAGCAGAATCTTCCAGGGCCCCTGGGAGTAGCAGCCGATTGATCTCAGCAGTTGCATTATTACATGCCTCACAGAAGGGGTCTGGACATAAGAGCCGATGAATGCGGGTGTTGTCATCGTGCTTGCCCAGGAGGCTGCAGAAGACAGGAAGTACAAAGATGCAACCAGGAACAGAATAAGGAAAGGGGGACCTGCTGGCCTGGCAGGGGTGGGGTCATTTGAAGCCTGCTGCCCCTTCACATTGCTCCACATCCATGAGTTCACAACATGCTCAACAGCCCTCACCTCAAGGCCTTCATCACATACTCATTCCTGTGCTACCCCCTGCCATGACTACAGCAGGTTGCACTGAATCCCTGGAATTGCATAGAACATGCTAAGGAGGGATCAGGAAAGAAGGGGAAAGACTAGTTAGTCACCTTTTCAGAATAGAAATCAGCTTCGTTTTCTCCTCTATTTCTGTCTGGTGACATCTCCAACCTGAGAAACCAGGAGAGTGGGTTATATGTAATGAAGGTAGAAGCATAGGTATAATAAAGGAGTCCCCTTACGGGAAACCCTTGGGGTCTTAGACTCTGAAAGACCCAAGAATTAGTAGATGAGGTCAAATGGTCAATGATACTAACATGTGTATGTTGCTTCTTGTAAAGTACTTTCACATGCATTTTATCTCATGTGATGCTCAAAACCACCATGTGAAGCCCAGAGATCAGTGTTGCCTTAGAGAGGGATCTGATCATCCAGGAAGTCAAAGGACTTTTACAAAGTCAGGACACAGAAGTTCTGACTCTTGACATCTCACATGGCCACCTGTTGGGAAACACCCATTGCCCAGGTCCATCACTGGTTCATGCCCAGCGATGAGCAGAGCAGGGAATCTGAGCAGTGTCTCAGGCTCTGACTGCCCTCCCACAAGCCTCTCCTCTGAGAACTCTGGTTTCTGAGAGAAACTGTATCTAGCAGTTGACATCCTCAGAGATCAGGGACCTTGGATGTCATGGAAAAGGCAGGAAGGGTCACCCTTGGAGAGTTCAGCTGGGATGGGCAGAACCTTACCTTTCGGTGTTCCACCTTTCCTTCTCCTCTTGGCTCTGCCCTGACGCTGAGAACAAAAAGAAAAGAATGAAGGGCTGGGGCTCATTTCTCTCACTCCTCTCTAGGAAACTCAGATATTCATTATCCATGAATAATATGACTCTATTTTAATTAATAGAACTTTATGTTCCTTCCTTTTATCAATTTTAAAGGTTTAAAATGCTTTCGATTTTTTTCTTCTTTGACAAACTCAAAGAAGGACTTTTGTCTATGAGATCCACACTTGATATTCTCAGTCAGAAGTCATCTGCCCAAGGAGGGCATAGCATCTGAGGCCAACAGTCACGTCCATGTCCCTCAGATGGGACCCTGTATCCTGGAGCTCAGGCTCCAGCCTCTGCTCAGAGGCTCAGCATTGCTGCTCTGATCAGCCCAGCACAAAGGAAGGCTTTGTCGAGTGATGCCTGACATGAGAATGTACTCATGATCAAGCATTAGGGAACTCTGTTCTCCTGCAGAGATCCCACACTCTCTAAATAACCCAACCTAGGGCCACAAAATTGCTGTTTGGGATTTTATCCCGGTGTCCTCCAAACACTCAGATGGGACATGGGCTTCAACTGGAAGCCTTAGTCCTCCCTGAACCCCTAGCCCTGCCTGGCTTCTTTCCCTAGGAGGATGATGTTCTATCCTCTCCTTGAACTTCCCACCTTAGGTGTCTCTCTGAGCCAACCAATCTCATTTTAAAATGTGGGAATAGAAATGGAAACAACAACAAAGAATCTCTGTTGGGGGCTCACCCAGGGCTGCTTACCTTTCGGATGTCTTTGGTTTTACTGAAGGTAGGTGAAAATGGCAAACTCACCAGGTACCACAGCAACAGAAGAAGCAACACCAACTCGCACAGGACGATGAGGTTTCGGTAAATATCCAAGGATGTTGAGTCACAGCTCAGACATAGGTCGATAACGCTGTTCAAAAATGAGAAAACATTCCATTCTCTGAATCCCATTTCTGAACCGCAAGACTGCCTGAACACACTGAGCACTGAGAGTGCGAGTGCAGTCCCAGGCCTGCATCACAGAGCACTGAAGAGTCACAAAGGGTTTCTGAGTGTGGGGGAGGGGACAACATGGAGAGGGTGTGTCCACAGCCCCTCCCCCACCCACCAGTCCAGCAGACCCTTCCGCCCCTGCTGGGCCTTCCAGGTCCCTCTGCCCTACCCTGCCATCCTATTTTCCAACTCCATCCTTTCATGGTTTCATATATTTACAGTAATGAAATTTTCTACTTGTCCCATCTGTAACCCAGATACTACCTGGTTCCCTTTACTGTGTTTTTTTTTTATTCTTTTTTTTTTTAACATCTTTATTGGGGTATAATTGCTTTACAATGGTGTGTTAGTTTCTGCCCCACAACAAAGTGAATCAGTCATACATAAACATATGTTCCCATATGTCCTCCCTCTTGCGTCTCCCTCCCTCCCACCGTCCCCATCCCACCCCTCCAGGCTGTCACAAAGCACCGAGCCAATATCCCCGTGCCGTGCGGCTGCTTCCCACTAGCTATCTACCGTACTATGTTTGTTAGTGTGTATGTCATATGCCCATGACTCCCTCCCGCCCTGTCACAGCTCACCCCCCCCCCCATATCCTCAAGTCCGTTCTCTAGGAGATCTGCGTCTTTATTCCTGCATTACCCCTAGGTTCTTCATGACATTTTTTTTTTCCTAAATTCCATATATATGTGTTAGCATACGGTATTTGTCTTTTTCTTTCTGACTTACTTCACTCTGTATGACAGACTCTAGGTCTATCCACCTCATTACAAATAGCTCAATTTCGTTTCTTTTTATGGCTGAGTAATATTCCATTGTATATATGTGCCACATCTTCTTTATCCATTCATCCGATGATGGGCACTTAGGTTGTTTCCATCTCCGGGCTATTGTAAATAGAGCTGCAATGAACATTTTGGTACATGACTCTTTTTGAATTTTGGTTTTCTCAGGGTATATGCCCAGTAGTGGGATTGCTGGATCATATGGTATTTCTATTTGTAGTTTTTTAAGGAACCTCCATACTGTTCTCCATAGTGGCTGAACCAATTCACATTCCCACCAGCAGTGCAGGAGTGTTCCCTTTTCTCCACACCCTCTCCAGCATTTATTGTTTCTAGATTTTTTGATGATGGCCATTCTGACTGGTGTGAGATGATATCTCATTGTAGGTTTGATTTGCATTTCTCTAACGATTAATGATGTTGAGCATTCTTTCATGTGTTTGTTGGCAGTCTGTATATCTTCTTTGGAGAAATGTCTATTTAGGTCTTCGGCCGATTTTTGGATTGGGTTGTTTGTTTTTTTGTTATTGAGCTGCATGAGCTGCTTGTAAATTTTGGAGATTAATCCTTTGTTGTTTGCTTCATTTGCAAATACTTTCTCCCATTCTGAGGGTTGTCTTTTGGTCTTGTTTATGGTTTCCTTTGCTGTGCAAAAGCTTGGAAGTTTCATTAGGTCCCATTTGTTTATTTTTGTTTTTATTTCCATTACTCTAGGAGGTGGGTCAGAAAGGATTTTGCTGTGATTTATGTCATAGAGTGTTCTGCCTGTGTTTTCCTCTAAGAGTTTGATAGTTTCTGGCCTTACATTTAGGTCTTTAATCCATTTTGAGCTTACTTTTGTGTATGGTGTTAGGGAATGACCTAATCTCATACTTTTACATGTACCTGTCCAGTTTTCCCAGCACCAATTATTGAAGAGGCTGTCCTTTCTCCACTGTACATTCCTGCCACCTTTATCAAAGATAAGGTGTCCATATGTGCGTGGGTTTCTCTCTGGGCTTTCTATCCTGTTCCATTGATCTATCTTTCTGTTTTTGTGCCAGTACCATACCGTCTTGATTACTGTAGCTTTGTAGTATAGTCTGAAGTCAGGGAGCCTGATTCCTCCAGCTCCTTTTTTCGTTGTCAAGATTGCTTTGGCTATTCGGAGTGTTTTGTGTTTCCATACAAATTGTGAAATTTTTTGTTCTAGTTCTGTGAAAAATGCCAGTGGTAGTTTGATAGGGATTGCATTGAATCTATAGATTGCTTTGGGTAGTAGAGTCATTTTCACAATGTTGATTCTTCCAATCCAAGAACATGGTATATCTCTCCACCTATTTGTATCATTTTTAATTTCTTTCATCAGTGTCTTATAATTTTCTGCATACAGGTCTTTTGTCTCCTTAGGTAGGTTTATTCCTAGATATTTTATTCTTTTTGTTGCAATGGTAAATGGGAGTGTTTTCTTGATTTCACTTTCAGATTTTTCATCATTAGTATATAGGAATGCCAGAGATTTCTGTGCATTAATTTTGTATCCTGCTACTTTACCAAATTCATTGATGAGCTCTAGTAGTTTTCTGGTAGCATCTTTAGGATTCTCTATGTATAGGATCATGTCATCTGCAAACAGTGATAGCTTTACTTCTTCTTTACCGATTTGGATTCCTTTTATTTCCTATTCTTCTCTGATTGCTGTGGCTAAAACTTCCAAAACTATGTTGAATAAGAGTATGAGAGTGGGCAACCTTGTCTTGTTCCTGATCTTAGTGGAAATGCTTTCAGTTTTTCACCATTGAGGATGATGTTGGCTGTGGGCTTGTCATATATGGCCTTTATTATGTTGAGGAAAGTTCCCTCTATGCCTACTTTCTGCAGGGTTTTTATCATAAATGGGTGTTGAATTTTTTCAAAAGCTTTCTCTGCATCTATTGAGATGATCATATGGTTTTTCTCCTTCAATTTTTTAATATGGTGTATCACATTGATAGATTTGCATATATTGAAGAATCCTTGCATTCCTGGAATAAACCCCACTTGATCATGGTGTATGATCCTTTTAATGTGCTGTTGGATTCTGTTTGCTAGTATTTTGTTGAGGATTTTTGCATCTGTGTTCATCAGTGATATTGGCCTGTAGTTTTCTTTCTTTGTGACATCCTTGTCTGGTTTTGGTATCAAGGTGATGGTGGCCTCGTAGAAGGAATTTGGGAGTGTTCCTCCCTCTGCTATATTTTGGAAAAGTTTGAGAAGGATAGGTGTTAGCTCTTCTCTAAATGTTTGATAGAATTCGCCTGTGAAGCCATCTGGTCCTGAGCTTTTGTTTGTTGGAAGATTTTTAATCACAGTTTCAATTTCAGTGCTTGTGATTGGTCTGCTCATATTTTCTATTTGTTCCTGATTCAGTCTTGGCAGGTTGTGCATTTCTAAGAATTTGTCCATTTCTTCCAGATTGTCCATTTTATTGGCATACAGTTGCTTGTAGTAATCTCTCATGATCTTTTTTATTTCTGCAGTGTCAGTTGTTACCTCTCCTTTTTCATTTCTAATTCTATTGATTTGAGTCTTCTCCCTTTTTTTCTTGATGAGTCTGGCTAGTGGTTTATCTATTTTGTTTATCTTCTCAAAGAACCAGCTTTAGTTTTATTGATGTTTGCTGTTGTTTCCTTCATTTCTTTTTCATTTATTTCTGATCTGATTTTTATGATTTCTTTCCTTCTGCTAGCTTTGGGGTTTTTTTGTTCTTCTTTCTGTAATTGCTTGAGGTGCAAGGTTAGGTTGTTTATTTGAGATGTTTCCTGCTTCTTAAGGTGGGCTTGTATTGCTATAAACTTCCCCCTTAGAACTGCTTTTGCTGCATCCCATAGGTTTTGGGTCGTTGTGTCTCCATTGTCATTTGTTTCTAGGTATTTGATTTCCTCTTTGATTTCTTCAGTGATCACTTCATTATTAAGTAGTGTATTGTTTAGCCTCCATGTGTTTGTATTTTTTACAGATCTTTTCCTGTAATTGATATCTAATCTCATGGCGTTGTGGTCAGAAAAGATACTTGATACAATTTCAATTTTGTTAAATTTACCAAGGCTTGATTTGTGACCCAAGATATGATCTATCCTGGAGAATGTTCCATGCGCACTTGAGAAAAATGTGTATTCTGTTGTTTTTGGATGGAGTGTCCTATAAATATCAATTAAGTCCATCTTGTTTAATGTACCATTTAAAGCTTGGGTTTCCTTATTTATTTTCATTTTGGATGATCTGTCCATGGGTGAAAGTGGGGTGTTTAAGTCCCCTACTATGAATGTGTTACTGTCGATTTCCCCTTTTATGGCTGTTAGTATTTGGCTTATGTATTGAGGTGCTCCTATGTTGGGTGCATAAATATTTACAATTGTTATATCTTCTTCTTGGATCGATCCCTTGATCATTATGTAGTGTCCTTCTTTGTCTCTTTTAATAGTCCTTATTTTAAAGTCTATTTTATCTGATATGAGAATTGCTACTCCAGCTTTCTTTTGGTTTCCATTTACATGGAATACCTTTTTCCATCCCCTTACTTTCAGTCTGTATGTGTCTCTAGGTCTGAAGTGGGTCTCTTGTAGACAGCATATATAAGGGTCTTATTTTTGTATCCATTCAGCCAATCTGTGTCTTTTGGTGGGAGCATTTAGTCCATTTACATTTAAGGTAATTATCGATATGTATGTTCCTATTCCCATTTTCTAAATTGTTTTGGGTTCATTATTATAGGTCTTTTCCTTCTCTTGTGTTTCTTGTCAAGAGAAGTTCCTTTAGCATTTGTTGTAAAGCTGGTTTGGTGGTGCTGAACTCTCTCAGCTTTTGCTTGTCTGTAAAGGTTTTAATTTCTCCATCAAATCTGAATGAGATCCTTGCTGGGTAGAGTAGTCTTGGTTGCAGGTTTTTCTCCTTCATCACCTTCAGTATGTCCTGCCACTCCCTTCTGGCTTGTAGGGTTTCTGCTGAGAGATCAGCTGTTAACCTTATGGGGATTCCCTTGTGTGTTATTTGTTGTTTTTCCCTTGCTACTTTTACTATGCTTTCTTTGTATTTAATTTTTGACAGTTTGATTAATATGTGTCTTGGCGTATTTCTCCTTGGATTTATCCTGTGTGGGACTCTCTGTGCTTCCTGGACTTGATTAACTATTTCCTTTCCCATATTAGGGAAGTTTTCAACTATAATCTCTTCAAATATTTTCTCAGTCCCTTTCTTTTTCTCTTCTTCTTCTGGAACCCCTATAATTCGAATGTTGGTGCGTTTAATGTTGTCCCAGAGGTCTCTGAGACTGTCCTTAATTCTTTTCATTCTTTTTTCTTTATTCTGCTCTGCAGTAGTTATTTCCACTATTTTATCTTCCAGGTTACTTATCCGTTCTTCTGCCTCAGGTTTTCTGCTATTGATCCCTTCTGGAGTATTTTTAATTTCATTTATTGTGCTGTTCATCGTTGCTTGTTTCATCTTTAGTTCTTCTAGGTCCTTGTTAAATGTTTCTTGCATTTTGTCCATTCTATTTCCAAGATTTCGGATCATCCTTACTATCATTATTCTGAATTCTTTTTCAGGTAGACTGCCTATTTCCTCTTCATTTGTTAGGTCTGGTGCATTTTATCTTGGTCCTTTATCTGCTGTGTGTTTTTCTGTCTTCTCATTTTGCTTATCTTACTGTGTTTGGGGTCTCCTTTTTGCAGACTGCAGGTTCGTAGTTCCCGCTGTTTTTGATGTCTGTCTCCAGTGGCTAAGGTTGGTTCAGTGGGTTGTGTAGGCTTCCTGGTGGAGGGGACTAGTGCCTGTGTTGTGGTGGATGAGGCTGGATCTTGTCTCTCTAGTGGGCAGGTTCATGTCTGGTGGTGTGTTTTGGGGTGTCTGTGGCCTTATGATTTTAGGCAGCCTCTCTGCTAATGGGTGGGGTTGTGTTCCTGTTTTGCTAGTTGTTTGGCATAGGTTGTCCAGCACTGTGGCTTGCTGGTCATTGAGTGAAGCTGGGTGCTGGTGTTAAGATGGAGGTCTCTGGGAGATTTTCGCCGTTTGATATTATGTGGAGCTGGGAGGTCTCTTGTTGACCAGTGTCCTGAAGTTGGCTCTCCTACCTCAGAGGCAGAGCCCTGACTCCTGGCTGGAGCACCAAGAGCCTTTCATCCACACGGCTCAGAATAAAAGGGAGAAAAAGTAGAGAGAATTAGTAGAAATATGAGGAAAGGAAGAAGGAAAGGAGGGAAGGAAGGAAGGAAGGAAGAAAGAAAGAAGCAAAGAAGGAAAGAAGGCAAGAAGGAAAGAAAGGGAGGGAGGGAGGGAGGGAGGAAGGAAGGAAGGCGCGAAAGAAGGAAAAAAGACAGAAGATACAGTAAAAATAAAATAAAGTATAACAAAGGTATTGAATTAAAAAATTCTTATTTAGAAAAAAAAAAAAAGGGATGGATAGAACCTTAGGACAAATGTTGGAAGCAAAGCTATACAGACAAAATCTTACACAGAAGCATACACATACACCCTCACTAAAAGAGGTAAAGGGGAAAAATCAAATCTTGCTGTCAGAGACCACCTCCTCATTTTGGGATGATTCGTTGTCTAAAGGAGGGAAGGAAGGAAGGAAAGAAAGAAAGAAAGAAAGAACGAAAATAAAGTATAATAACATTATTAAAATTAATTATTAAGAAAAAAAAAAAAACCATGGACGGATAGAACCCTAGGACAAATGGTGGAAGCAAGACTCTACAGACAAGATCTCACACAGAAGCACTCACATACACATTCACAAAAAGAGGAAAAGGGGAAAAAAATCATAGATCTTGCTCCTAAAGTCCACTTCCTTAATTTGGGATGATTGGTTGTCTCTTCATGTATTCCACAGATGCAGGGTACATCAAGTTGATTGTGGAGCTTTAATCCGCTGCTTCTGAGGCTGCTGGGAGAGATTTCCCTTTCTCTTCTTTGTTCTCACAGCTCATCGGGGCTCAGCTTTGGATTTGGCCCTGCGTCTGCGTGTAGGTCGCTGGAGGGCGTCTGTTTTTTGCTCAGACAGGACGGGGTTAAAGGAGCCGCTGATTCGGGGGCTCTGGCGCACTCAGGCCGGCGGGGAGGGAGGGGCACGGAGTGCGGGGCGGTCCTGCGGCGGCAAAGGCCGGCGTGACGTTGCACCAGCCTGAGGCCCGCCGTGCGTTCTCCCGGGGAAGTTGTCCCTGGATCCCGGGAACGTGGCAGTGGCGGGCTGCACAGGCTCCGCGGAAGAGGGGTGTGGAGAGTGACCTGTGCTCGCACACAGGCCCCTCGGTGGCGGCAGCAGCAGCCTTAGCGTCTCCCGCCCGTCTCTGGGGTCCGCGCTTTTAGCCGCGGCTCGTGCCCGTCTCTGGGGTCCGCGCTTTTAGCCGCGACTCGTGCCCGTCTCTGGGGTCCGCGCTTTTAGCCGCGGCTCGCGCCTGTCTCTGCAGTTCCTTTAAGCAGCGTTCTTAAACCCCTCTCCTCACGCACCAGGAAACAAAGAGGGAAGAAAAAGTCTGTTGCCTCTTCGGCAGGTGCAGACTTTTCTCCGGACTCCCTCCGGGGTAGCCGTGGTGCACTAACCCCTTCAGGCTATGTTCAAGCCGCCAACCCCAGTCCTCTCCCTGCGCTCCGTCGGAAACCGAAACCCGAGTCTCAGAGCCTCAGCTGGCAGCCCCGCAGCCCCTCCCGCCCCGGCGGGTGAGCAGACAAGCCTCTCGGGCTGGTGAGTGCCAGTCGGCACCGATCCTCTGTGCGGGAATCTCCCCGCTTTGCCCTCCGCACCCGTTGCTGTGCACTCCTCTGCGGCTTCGAAGTTCCCCCCTCTGCCTCCCGCAGTCTCCGCCCGCGAAGGGGCTTCCTAGTGTGTGGAAACTTTTCCTACTTCACAGCTCCCTCCCACTGGTGCAGGTTCCGTCCCTATTCTTTTGTCTCTGTTTTTTCTTTTTTTTTCTTTTGCCCTACCCAGGTACGTGGGGAGTTTCTTGCCGTTTGGGAGGTCTGAGGTCTTCTGCCAGCCTTCAGTAGGTGTTCTGTAGGAGTTGTTCCACGTGTAGATGTATTTCTGATGTATCTGTGGGGAGGAAGGTGATCTCCGCGTCTTACTCTTCCGCCATCTTTAAGGTCCCCCCCATGACTCTTTTTGAATTATGGTATTGTCAGGGTATATGCCCAGTAGTGGGATTGCTGGGCCATATGGTAGTTCTATTATTAATTTTTAAGGAACCTCCATACTGTTCTCCATCGTGGCTGTATCAATTTACATTCCCACCAACAGTGCAAGAGGGTTCCCTTTTCACCACACCATCTCCAGCATTTATTGTTTGTAGATTTTTTGATGATGGCCATTCTGACCGGTGTGAGGTGATAAGCACATTGTAATTTTGATTTGCATTTCTCTAATGATTAGTGATGTTGAGCGTCCTTTTACGTGTTTGTTGGCAATCTGTATATCTTTGGAGAAATGTCTGTGTAGGTCTTATGCCCATTTTTGGATTGGGTTTCTTTTTTTGATATTGAGCTGAATGAGCTGCTTGTAAATTTTGGAGATTAATCCTTTGTCAGTTGCTTCATTTGCAAATACTTTTTCCCATTCTGAAGGTTGTCTTTTCGTCTTGTTTATGGCTTCCTTCGCTGTGCAAAAGCTTTGAAGTTTCATTAGGTCCCATTCGTATATTTTTGTTTTTATTTCCATTTCTCTAGAAGGTGGGTCAAAAAGGATCTTGCTGTGATTTATGTCATAGAGTGTTCTGCTTATGTTTTCCTCTAAGAGCTTTAGAGTGTCTGGCCTTACGTAAGGTCTTTAATCCATTTTGATTTTATTTTTGTGTATGGTGTTAGGGAGTATTCTAATTTTCATTCTTTTACATGTAGCTGTCCAGTTTTCCCAGCACCACTTATTGAAGACGCTGTCTTTTCCCCAGTGTGTATTCTTCCCTCCTTTATCAATGATAAGATGACCATATGTGCGTGGGTTTATCTCTGGGCTTCTGTCCTGTTCCATTAATCTATATTTCTGTTTTTGTGCCAGTACCATACTGTCTTGATTACTGTACCTTTGTAGTATAGTCTGACATCAGGGAGACTGATTCCTCCAGCTCCGTTTTTCTTTCTCAAGATTACTTTGGCTATTCGGGGTCTTTTGTGTTTCCATACAAATTGTGAAATTTTTTGTTCTAGTTCTGTGAAAAATGCCAGTGGTAGTTTGATAGGGATTGCAGTGAATCTGTAGATTGCTTTGGGTAGTATAGTCATTTTTACAATGTTGACTCTTCTAATCCAAGAACATGGTATATCTCTCCGTCTGTTTGTATCATCTTTAATTTTTTCATCAGTGTCTTATAGTTTTCTGCATACAGGTCTTTTGTCTCCTTAGGTAGATTTATTCCTAGGTGTTTTATCCATTTTGTTGCAGTGGTAAATGGGAGTTTTTCCTTAATTTCTCTTTCAGATTTTTCATCATTAGAGTATAGAAATACAAGAGATTTCTGTGCATAAATTCTGTATCCTGCTACTTTCCCAAATTCATTGATTAGCTCTAGTAGTTTTCTGGTAGCATCTTTAGGAATCTCTGTATATAGTATCATGTCATCTGCAAACAGTGACAGCTTCGCTTCTTCTCTTCTGATTTGGGTTCCTTTTATTTCCTATTCTTCTCTGATTGCTGTGGCTAAAACTTCCAAAACTGTGTTGAATAATAGTGGTGAGAGTGGACAACCTTGTTTTGTTCCTGATCTTAGAGGAAATGGTTTCAGTTTTTCACCATTGAGAACGATGTTGGCTGTGGGTTTGTCATATATGGCCTTTATTATGTTGAAGTAAGTTCCCTCTTTGCCTACTTTCTGGAGGGTTTTTATCATAAATGGATGTTGAATTATGTTGAAAGCTTTTTCTTCATCTATTGAGATGATCATATAGTTTTTCTCCTTCAAGTTGTTAATATGGTGTATCACATTGATTGATTTGTGTATATTGAAGAAACCTTGCATTGCTGGGAATAACCCCACTTGATCATGGTGTATGATCCTTTTAATGTGCTGTTGGATTCTGTTTGCTAGTATTTTGTTGAGGATTTTTGCATCTGTGTTCATCAGTGATATTCGCCTGTAGTTTTCTTTCTTTGTGACATCTTTGTGTGGTTTTGTTATCAGGGTGATGGTTGCCTTGTAGAATGAGTTTGGGAGTGTTCCTCCCTCTGCTATGTTTTGGAAGAGTTTGAGAAGGATAGGTTTAAGCTCTTCTCTAAATATTTGATAGAACTCGCCTGGGAAGCCACCTGGTCCTGGGCTTTTGTTTTTTGGAAGGTTGTTAATCACAGTCTCAATTTCAGTGCTTGTGATTGGTTTGTTTATATTATCTATTTCTTCCTGGTTCAGTCTCCAGTGGTTGTGCTTTTCTAAGAATTTGTCCATTTCTTCCAGATTGTCCATTTTATTGGCATACAGTTGCTTGTAGTAATCTCTCATGATCCTTTGTATTTCTGCAGTGTCAGTTGTTACTTCTCCTTTTTCATTTCTAGTTGAGTCTTCTCCCTTTTTTCTTGATGAGTCTGGCTAATGGTTTATTAATTTTGTTTATCTTCTCAAAGAACCACCTTTTAGTTTTATTGATCTTTGCTATTGTTTTCTTCATTTCTTTTTCATTTATTTCTGATCTGATCTTTATGGTTTCTTTCCTTCTGCTAACTTCTGGATTTTTTTGTTCTTCTTTCTCTAATAGCTTTACGTGTACGGTTGGGTTGTTTATTTGAGATTTTTCTTGTTTCTTGAGGTAAGCTTGTATTGCTATAAACTTCCCTGTTGGAACTGCTTTTGCTGCATCCCATAGGTTTTGGGTTGTCGTGTTTTCATTGTCATTTGTTTCTAGGTATTTTTTGATTTCTTCTTTGATTTTTTCAGTGATCTCTTGGTTATTTAGTCATGTATTGTTTTGCCTGCATGTGCTTTTATTTTTTCCAAATATTTTCCTGTAATTGATATCTAGTCTAATAGCATTATGGTCAGAAAAGATACTTGATATGATTTTAATTTTCTTAAATTTACCAAGGCTTGATTTGTGACCCAAGATATGAACTGTCCTGGAGAATGTTCCATGATCATTTGAGAAGAAAGTGTATTCTGTTGTTTTTGAATGGAATGACCTATAAATATCTATTAAGTCCATTTGTTTATTGTGTCATTTAAAGCTTGTGTTTCCTTCTTTATTTTCATTTTTGTTGATCTGTCCATTGGTGAAAGTGGGCTGTTAAAGTCCCTACTATGATTGTGTTACTGTCGATTTCCCCTTTTATGGCTGTTAGCATTTGCCTTATGTATTGAGGTGCTCGCATGTTGGGTGCATAAATATTTAGAATTGTTATATCTTCTTCTTGGGCTGATTCCTTGATCATTATGTAGTGTCCTTCTTTGTCTCTTGTAATAGTCATTAGATTAGAGTCTATTTTGTCTGATAGAGAATTGCTGCTCCAGCTTTGTTTTGATTTCCATTTGCGTGGAATACCTTTTTCCATCCCCTCACTTTCAGTCTGTATATGTGCCTAGGTCTGAAGTAGGTCTCTTGTATACAGCATATATACGGGTCTTGTTTTTGTATCCGTTCATCCAGTGTATGTCTTTTGGTTGGAGCGTTTAATCCATTTAAATTTAAGGTAATTACCAAAATGTGTGTTCCTGTTACAATTTTCTTAATTATTTTGGTTTTGTTATTGTAAGTCTTTTCCTTCTCTTGTGTTTCCTGCCTAGAGAAGTTCCTTCAGCACATGTTGTAAAGCTGGTTTGGTGGTGCTGAATTCTCTTAAATTTTGTCTGTCTGTTAAGGTTTTAATTTCTCCATTGATTCTGAATGAGATCCTTGCTGGGTAGAGTAATCTTGGTTGTATGTTTTTCCCTTTCCTTGCTTTAAATTTGTCCTGTGACTCCCTTCTGGACTGCAGAGTTTCTGCTGAAAGATCAGCTGTTAACCTTTTGCGGATTCCCTTGTATTTCATTTGTTGTTTTTCCCTTGCTGCTTTTATTATTTTTTCTTTTATTTAATTTTTGATAGTTTGATTAATATGTGTCTTGGTGTGTTGCTCATTGGATTTATCCTGTATGAGACAATCTATGCTTCCTGGACGTGATTGACTATTTCCTTTAACATGTTAGGGAAGTTTTCAAATATAATGTCTTCAAATATTTTCTTAGTCACTTTCTTTTTCTCCTCTTCTTCAGGGACCCCTATAGTTCGAATGGTGGTGCGTTTAATGTTGTCCCAGAGGTCTCTGAGACTGTCCTCAATTCTTTTCATTATTTTTTCTTTATTTTGCTCTGTGGTAGTTATTTCCACTATTTTATCATCCAGGTCACTTATCCGTTCTTCTGCCTCAGTTATTCTGCTGTTGATTCCTTCTGGAGAATTTTTAATTTCATTTATTGTGTTGTTCATCCTTGTTTGTTTGCTCTTTAGTTCTTTCAGCTCCTTGTTAAATGTTTCTTGTATTTTCTCCATTCTATTTCCAAGATTTTGGATCATCTTTACTATAATTACTCTGAATTCTTTTTCTGGTAGACTGTCTATTTCCTCTTCATTTGGTCTGGTACGTTTTTACCTTGCTGCTTCATCTGCTGTGTGTTTCTCTGTCTTCTCATTTTGCTTAACTTACAGTGTTTGTGGTCTCTTTTGCAGGCTGCAGGTTCATAGTTCCCCTTGTTTTTGTTGTCTGCCCCCATCGGCTAAGGTTGGTTCACTGAGTTGTGTACACTTCCTGGTGTAGGGGACTGTTGCTTGTGTTCTGGTGGATGAGGCTGGATCTTGTCTTTCTGGTGGGCAGGACCATGTCCGGTGGTGTGTTTTGGGGAGTGTGTGAACTTAGTATGATTTTAGGTAGCCTCTCTTCTTATGGGTGGTGTTGTGTTCCTGTCTTGCTAGTTGTTTGGCATAGAGTGTCCAGCACTGTACCTTGCAGGTTGTTGAGTCGAGCTGGGTCTTAGCGTTGAGATGGAGATCTCTGGGAGATCTTTCGCCGTTTGATATTACATGGAGCCGGGAAGTATCTGGTGGACCAATGTCCTGAACTCGGCTCTCCCACCCCAGAGGCACAGGCCTGACACCCGGCCAGAGCATGAAGACCCTGTCCGTCACACGGTCAGGTGCATGGGGAGTTTGTTGCCTTTTGGGAAGTCTAAGGTCTTTTGCCAGCATTCAGTAGGTGTTTTGTAGGAGTTGTTCCACATGTAGATGTACTTCTGCTGTATTTGTGGGGAGGAAGGTGATCTCCACGTCTTAGTGCTCTGCCATTTTGAAGGTCGCTCTCCCATTCATCACTTTAAATATGTCCTGACACTCCCTTCTGGCTTCCAGAGATTCTGCTGAAAGATAAGCTGTTAACCTTATGGGGATTCTCTTGTATGTTATTTCTTGGTTTTCCTTGCTGCTTTTAATATTTTTTCTCTGTATTTAATTTTTTTTAATACAACAGGTTCTTATTAGTCATCAGTTTTATACACATCAGTGTATACATGTCAATCCCAATCGCCGAATTCATCACACCACCACCCCCTACACCCCGCCTCTTTCCCCCTTTGGTGTCCATACGTTTGTTCTCTACATGTGTGTCTCAATTTCCGCCCTGCAAACCGGTTCATCTGTACCATTTATCTGTGTTCCACATATATGCATTAATATACGATATTTGTTTTTGTCTTTCTGACTTACTTCACTGTGTATGACAGTCTCTAGGTCCATCCACATCTCAACAAATGACCCAATTTCATTCATTTTTATGGCTGAGTAATATTCCATTGTAGATATGTACCACATCTTCTTTAGCAATTTGTCTGTTGATGGACATTTAGGTTGCTTCCATGACCTGGCTATTGTAAAGAGTGCTGCAGTGAACATTGGGGTGCATGTGTCTTTTTGAATTATGGTTTTTTCTGGGAATATGCCCAGCAGTGGGATTGCTGTGTCATATGGTAATTCTGTTTTTAGTCTTTTAAGAAACCTCCATACTGGTCTCCATAGTGGCTGTATCAATTTACATTCCTACCAACAGTGCAAGAGGGTTCCCTTTTCTCCACACCCTCTCCAGCATTTGTTGTTTGTAGGTTTTCTGGTGATGCCCATTCTAACTGGTGTGAGGTGATACCTCATTGTAGTTTTGATTTGCATTTCTCTAACAATTAGTGATGTTGAGCAGGTTTTTATCTGCTTCTTGGCCATCTGTATGTCTTCTTTGGAGAAATGTCTGTTTAGGTGTTCTGCCCATTTTTGGATTGGGTTGTTTGTTTTTTTAATATTGAACTGCATGACCTGTTTATAGATTTTGGAGATTAATCCTTTGTCCATTGATTTGTTTGCAAATATTTTCTTCCATTCTGGGGGTTGCCTTTTCGTCTTGTTTATGGTTTCCCTTGCTGTGCAAAAGGTTTGAAGTTTCATTAGGTCCCATTTGTTTATTTTTCTTTTTATTTCCATTACTGTAGGAGGTGGATTAAAAAGATCTTGCTGTGATTTATGTCAAAGTGTGTTCTTCCTATGTTTTCCTATAAGAGTTTTGTAGTGTCCAGTCTTACATTTAGGTCTCTAATCCATTTTGAGTTTATTTTTGTGTATGGTTTGGGGAGTGTTCTAACTTCATTCTTTTACATGTAGCTGTCCAGTTTTCCCAGCACCACTTGTAGAAGAGACTGTCTTTTCTCCATTGTATATCCTTGCCTCCTTTGTCATAGATCAGTGGACCATAGGTGCGTGGGTTTATCTCTGGGCTTTCTGTCTTGTTCCATTGATCTATGTTTCTCTTTTTGTGCCAGTACCATATTGTCCTGATTACTGTAGCTTTATAGTATAGTCTGAAGTCAGGGAGTCTGATTCCTCCACCTCCGCTTTTTTCCCTCAAGATTGCTTTGGCTATTTGGGGTCGTTTGTGTGTCCATACATTCTAAGATTTTTTGTTCTAGTTCCGTAAAAAATGCCATTGGTAATTTGATAGTGATTGCATTGAATCTGTAGATTGCTTTGGGTAGTTTAGTCATTTTCACAATATTGATTCTTCCAATCCCAGGGCATGGTATATCTCTCCATCTGTTGGTATCATCTTTAATTTCTTTCATCAGTGTCTTATAGTTTTCTGTATAGAGGTCTTTTATCTCCCTAGGTAGATTTATTCCTAAGTATTTTATTCTTTTTGTTGCAATGGTAAATGGGAGTGTTTCCTTAATTTCTCTTTCAGATTTTTCATCATTAGAGTATGGAAATACAAGAGATTTCTGTGCATAAATTTTGTATCCTGCAACTTTACCAAATTCATTGAGAAGCTCCAGTAGTTTTCTGGTGGCATCTTTAGGGTTCTCTATGTATAGTACCATGTCATCTGCAAAGAGTGGCAGTTTACTTCTTTCCAATTTGTATTCATTTTATTTCTTTTTCTTCTCTGATTGCCATGGCTAGTACTTCCAAAACTATGTTGAATGATAGTGGCGAGGGTGGACATCCTTGTCTTTTTCCTAATCTTGGAGGAAATGCTTTCAGTTTTTCACCTTTGAGAATGATGTTTGCTGTGGGTTTGTCGTATATAGCCTTTATTATGTTGAGGTAGGTCCCCTCTATGCCCACTTTCTGGAGAGTTTTTATCATAAATGGGTGTTGAATTTTGTCAAAAGCTTTTTCTGCATCTATTGAGATAATCACATGGTTTTTATTCTTCAATTTGTTAATATGGTGTATCACATTGATTGATTCATGTACATTGAAGAATCCTTGCGTCCCTGAGATAAATCCCACTTGATTGTGCTGTATGATCCTTTTAATGTGTTGTTGGATTCAGTTTGCTAGTGTTTTGTTGAGGATTTTTGCATCTATATTCATCAGCGATATTGATCTGTAATTTTCTTTTTTTGTATTTTTGTCTGGTTTTGGTATCAGCATTATTGTGGCCTCACAGAATGAGTTTGGGAGTGTTCCTTCCTCTGCAATTTTTTGGAAGACTTTGAGAAGGATGGGTGTTAGCTCTTCTCTAAACGTTTGATAGAATTCACCTGTGAAGCCATCTGGTCCTGGACATCTCTTTGTTGGAAGATTTTTAATCACAGTTTCTATTTCATTACTTGTGATTGGTCTGTTCATATTTTCCATTTCTTTCTGGTTCAGTCTTGGAAGGTTATACCCTCCTAAGAAATTGTCCATTTCTTCCAGGTTGTTCATTTTATTGGCATAGAGTTGCTTGTAGTAGTCTCTTAGGATGCTTTGTATTTCTGTGGTTTCTGTTGTAACTTCTCCTTTTTCATTTTGAATTTTATTGATTTGAGTCCTCTCCCTCTTTTTCTTGATGAGTCTGGCTAATGGTTTAGCAATATTGTTTAACTTCTGAAAGAACCAGCTTTTAGTTTTGTTGATCTTTACTATTGTTTTCTTTGTTTCGACTTCATTTATTTCTGCTGTGATCTTTATGATTTTTGCCAATTTGATTACTATGTGTCTCGGCGTGTTTCTCCTTGGGTTTATCCAGTATGGGACTCTCTGAGCTTCCTGGACTTGGGTGACTATTTCCTTTCCCATGTTAGGGAAGTTTTCGACTATAATCTCTTCAAATATTTTCTCGGGTCCTTTGTCTCTCTCTTCTCCTTCTGGTACCCCTATAATGCGAATGTTGTTGCGTTTAATGTTGTCCCAGAGTTCTCTTAGGCTGTCTTCATTTCTTTTCATTCTTTTTTCTTTATGCTCTTCTGCAGCAGTGAATTCCACCATTCTGTCTTCCATGTCACTTATCCGTTCTTCTGCCTCAGTTATTCTGCTATGGATTACTTCTAGTGTAGTTTTCATTTCAGTTATTGTATTGTTTACCTGTTTGTTTGTTCTTTAATTCTTCTATATCTTTGTTAAGCATTTCTTGCATCTTCTCGATCTTTGCCTCCATTCTTTTTCCGAGGTCCTGGATCATCTTCACTATCAATATTCTGAATTCCTTTTCTGGAAGGTTGCCTATCTCTACTTCATTTAGTTGTTTTTCTGGGATTTTATCTTTTTCCTTCATTTGGTACATAGCCCTCTGCCTTTTCATCTTGTCTCTCTTTCTGTGAATGTGGTTTTTGTTCCTCAGGCTGCAGGATTGTAGTTCTTCTTGCTTCTGCTGTCTGCCCTCTGGTGGATGAGGCTATCTAAGAGGCTTGTGCAAGTTTCCTGATGGGAGGGACTGGTGGTGGGTGGAGCTGACTGTTGCTGTGGTGGGCAGAGCTCAGTAAAACGTTAATCGCCTTGACTGCTGATGGACAGGGCTGGGTTCCCTCCCTGTTGGTTGTTTACCCTGAGGCAACCCAACACTGGAGCCTACCTGGGCTCTTTGGTGGGGCTAATGGTGGACTCTGGGGGGGCTCACGCCAAGGAGTACTTCCCAGAACTTCTGCTGCCAGTGTCCTTGTCCCCACGGTGAACCACAGCTACCCCCTGCCTCTGCAGGGGATCCTCCAACACTAGCAGGTAGGTCTGGTTCAGTCTCCCCTGGGGTCACTGCACCTTGCCCTGGGTCTGATGGGCACACTACTTTGTGTGTGCCCTCCAAGCGTGGTATCTCTGTTTCCCCCAGATCTTTTGAAGTCCTGCAATCAAATACCAGTTTCCTTCAAAGTCTGATTCTCTAGGAATTCCTCCTCCCATTGCCAGACCCCCAGGTTGCGAAGCCTGATGTGGGCCTCAGAACCTTCACTCCAGTGGGTGGACTTCTGTGGTATAAGTGTTCTCCAGTCTGTGAGTCACCCACCCTGCAGTTATGGGATGTGATTGTACTGTGATTGCACCCCTACTCCATCTCATTGTGGCTGCTGCTTTGTGTTTGGATGTGGGGTATTTTTTTGGTGAGTTCTAGTGTCTTCCTGTTGATGACTGTCCAGCAGCTAGTTGTTATTCTGGTCTTCTCTCAAGAGTGAGTGAGAGCACATTCTTCTACTCCGCCATCTTGGTTCCAATCTTGTATTTAATTTTTGATCGAGTGTTTAATGCGTTTCTTGGCGTGTTTCTCCTTGGATTTATCCTGTATGGGACTATTGTAGCTTCCTGGACTTGATTGACTATTTCCTTTCCCATATTAGGGAAGTTTTCAACTATAATCTCTTCAAATATTTTCTTAGTCCCTTTCTTTTTCTCTTCTTCTTCTGGGACCTGTATAATTCGAATGTTGTTGCATTTAATGTTGTCCCAGAGGTCTCTGAGACTGTTCACAATTCTTTTCGTTCTTTTTTCTTTAATCTGCTCTGTGGTAGTGATTTCCACCATTTTATCTTCCTTGTCACTTATTCGTTCTTTTCCCTCAGTTATTCTGCTATTGATTCCTTTTAGAGAATTTTTAATTTCACTTATTGTGTTGTTAATTATTGTTTGTTTGCTCTTTAGTTCTTCTAGGTCCTTGTTAAATGCTTCTTGTATTTTCTCCATTCTATTTCCAAGATTTTGGATCATCTTTACTATCATTGCTCTGAATTCTTTTTTGGGTATACTCCCTATTTACTTTTCATTTGTTTGGTCCAGTGGGTTTTTACCTTGCTCCTTTATCTGCGCCGTATTTCTCTGTCTTCTCATTTTGCCTAACTTACTGTGTTTGGGGTCTCCTTTATGCAGGCTTCAGGTTCATAGTTTCTGTTGTTTTTGCTGTTTGCCCCCAGTGGGTAAGGTTGGTTCAGTGGCTTGTGTAGGCTTCCTGGTGGAGGCAACTGGTGCCTGTCTTCTGGTGGATGAGGCTGGTTCTTGTCTTTCTGGTGGGCAGGGCCATGTCTGGTAGTGTGTTTTGGGGTGTGTATGAACTTAGTGTGATTCTAGGTAGCCTCTCTGCTAATGGGTGGGGTTGTGTTCCTGTCTTGCTAGTTGTTTGGCATGGGACGCCCAGCACTGGAGCTTGCTGGCCATTGGGTGCACCTGGGTCTTAGCATTGAGATGGAAGTCTCTGGGAGAACTGTCACCGATTGATATTACATGGGGCAGGAGGTCTCTGGTGGTCTAGTGTCCTGAACTTGGCTCTCCCACCTCAGAGGCTCAGGCCTGACACCCAGCCAGAGCACCAAGACCCTGTCACCCACATGACTGGAGTGCCTTCACAGTTGGAGAAGCAGGCCTGCAGTGGCTGTCCATCTGTGCTGCACATTAGAATCACCTGCTTCTTCCTTGTTTTGCCCCAAAGGCATTGTTCCACAGAGAAAAACAGTAGCCTTGAAAATAGTCACAGCTCTGAGATGGCTTTTTTTTTTTCCATTGCGCTTATTTGGGTTTCACTTGCTCACAGGAGGCCACGTGCATAGGCCTTGCACCTGGCTCTTCCGATCGGAGTTCCTAGTGCAGAATGGCTGCCACCAACACCTCAGCTCAGGCGGGCTGTGTGCAGAAGTGGGGCGAACGACACTGCAATCCACGATGGCAGCCAGGGGCCATGTGCAGAGAGGCCGCCTTAATTAGCTTAATAAGTACCGGATGATGGAGTAATTATATGAAAAGAAAGCAAATTATTCTCCTTAATTTTGTTCATGTCTCTCATTGCATAAAAGTTGTACATGCCGTAGAGATATGAGTTTGTCTGTTATGGGAGAAACCTAGTTTTTGATATCAGACACAACTAGGTTTTCATCCCTTCTCAGCACTTAAATACCTATGGGGCTTTGGGTGAGTTCTATAATACTCAGAGCTTCAGTTTTGTTGCCTTTGAATGGGAATAATAATTCCTGTTTTATAGAGTAATTAAGATAATTACATGAGCTAATGAGAAACCACTAGAATACTGTATAACATATAGCAGGCATTTCATCTTCCTTCTACTCCACTTTTAAATAATATTTTGTGTGAAAGATGAATTTTAACCTTAGCTCCCACATTTATAAGGTATATAGTTGTGGACAAACAACTCGACTTTAGTTTTCTGTAAAATGAGATCAAGAGTGAGGATCAAACATAATAGTTAATGAGAACGGATTTTTTATACTATAAATCCTTATACAAATGAAAGATATTTAGTACCATCCATATTTTACTGACTGTGATGAGGCCTAAGAAAGGAGATTGTGTTTTTAATTTTCCTGAGTAGAGTAAACTTGCCCAATGAATTTACAGGTTTCCCAGCCTAACTCACTTTTAGGAGACTTGACCTCAAAGTGGAGTATTTATCCTTTACCTCTTGGTTACAGTGTCTAATTACGATGGAGTTCTACTTGTTGTCATACACATTCTTTAATAAAAGTGTTAAATGTAATATTTTCAGTTGTTTGCAGCAAATACCAGCTTTTACTGGCTTCTAGATATGCTTTCAATCCATTGACATGATTCTAGAACCACTTTTTCTCTCCCTCTCTTATCTTCTAAAAATAATTTTGTAGAAAAATGACTTTTGATTGTAGTAATAAACATTATAAGAGCTAATAGACATCAAACATGTTATAAAACACATACATTTGTAAGCTTTAGCTTCAAGAATGGAATGGGCAACACACAGAACAGTCATTCGTAAGGAACATGAAAAGAAGGTGGATACATAATGCACGTTTCCTTCAGGCATTAGAGGGGAGATTTGTATATGCAAATGCAAGGTTAGTATTAGGCTTACCTCTCTTTTTGGACTCAAATGGCAGCATGAATATTTGGCTTCCGTTCATTGAACCTCCAGAACTTCCTTAGCAAGATTTATCTTTTCACTGTGGGGCATTAATCAAGACAAATTCCATCACAACTGTTGCCACACATTTCTTACCATGTGCTGTGTAGTTAGTTTACCCAGAGCCTCCTTCAAAGGACTATAATTTCAGCATTTCATCTGTCATTCTGGCAGTATTTGATGCCTCTTTTATCCTTCAGTTTTTTTCCTTATATAAACTATTAATATATATGAAAATGCATGTGTCTCTCTTAGGCTCTCATTACCATCTTGCCTGCACTGCTAGTTTTGCATTCAGCTTGCCGTAAACTCAGCATGGATGGTCTAAGTAAGTTATGGAAAAGCCAAATGTGAGTGGACAGATTCATAAATTGTAGTCAGGTTGTACACTAGTGAACATATATTTCTTTCTCCTTCCTCTATACCCACACATAAGGCAGTGTGTTTGCATATATACATGCTCTATGAGAGAAGTCTCGGCCACACATAAATAAGTTGATAAAGTCCAGGAGTCACATTACACGTACCAGACATTGAGTTGCAGCTCATGAATCAGCTAGAGCTAACTATAAATAAATGGCCATGTGCTCATTACTGTGCTGGTTATGGGCTTTTTCCAGTGATTGGTTTTTAATCTAAAAATAGGGACCAGTGGGCTGTTTCAAATATTTCATGTCAAGGGAGTAATGTCCATAATCAGCTTCCTCTTTTTTTTTCTTCTCGAATCAGGACTCATTGTTAATACATAATGGCTAGGAAAAATGGCTTCAGGATTTCTGGGTCGTAAATTCACCTTAGATGCCAGAGCACAAAGCCTTATATGACCCTGAATTAATGATTTATCATTCCTGTGTTCCTGTTTACTAATTTTCTGAAATGAATTTGCAATCATGTTACAATGTCATAAAATTAATATCAGCTAGTTGGTTGGTTTACTTTCTGGGCACCCATTCCATTTTTCATGATTCTTAACTTCTGCTTTCTTGTGCAGTGTATTTATCAGATCTCTTTTGGTTGCAAATGACAGAAATGCAATTTGAAGAGGTTTAAACAGGGAACTGATTGACTTACTTGCTTCCTTCATCTGATGGTGCTCCAACCAAGAACAGGGCTTTAGAGAGCAGTCACATGATGCTCTTTTTTTTTTTTTTTTTTTTTTTTTTTAACAAAGGAGAATCTTAGTTATTTCTCTTGAAATTTACCATTTCTGGGTTCTGCCAGGTCTTCCAATTGTTTTCCAGAGCTTAATCCTGGAATACCAAGAGTGTCTAAGCTCTTTATATGAGAACTTTCAGATAGATAAAACACATAGCAGTGGGAGAAAGATTTTCCTTGCTTCCTTTGGTGGGAGGAAAGAAACCATTTTTCCTTGTTCTATCAAAGTCCCTGTTGGACTTGAATCAGTTAAGCTTATTAAGCATGGTCTGTAAGGGACTAAAAGTAGGATTCTTTCTCCCTGTTTTAAAATGATATAACCAAAATTCTACAAGACATTTCAGTTCCACAAGACTATGTGGTTACACATAGTTCATCCCTTCAGGAATGTGTTTACTACTTACTTTGTTTCCGAAAGAGTTCTAAAAACATAATATGATGAAAATAGTAATTTTGGTGACCAATATGCTTTTACATTTTCTGCTGCCTTATTTCCTTTCCCATACCATTTTCAGGTTCTGTCACAATTTTCTCTGGTTTGTGATGACAGATTGACAGATGGAGAA
This sequence comes from Grampus griseus, assembly GCF_964374135.1. Classification (NCBI taxonomy): domain Eukaryota; kingdom Metazoa; phylum Chordata; class Mammalia; order Artiodactyla; family Delphinidae; genus Grampus; species Grampus griseus. The sequence goes on along the minus strand of NC_139000.1, from coordinate 38,403,733 downwards.
AGGGCCACATGCTTTTCTTCCTAGGGCTCAATATCCTTTGTCAACAAGGAGAAGACCTATGCCTCCTTATAGCTACTGGTGTTACAATGTCCCTAACAAATGTCCTCTCATTGTCTTTTGGTTAGGAGTCACCATTTATATCCCCAGCCAGGGAATCCTTCTAGTATGGATAGCTCTTCATAGAGTTGTTCCATACCCACCCTTCAACCTACAGCTGCTTCACATTTGGACTTAAATCTGAGACCAGATGGTCTCTCATGTGATTTGCTTCATCTTAAGTTTCCTTGTGTAGCTGGGGTCTTTACATTGATCTAAGTAGGGATTCAGGTGTCTAGGGAATGTCTAATGAACTGGTGGGGCAGCCTGCCAGGAGACTATTTGGATGGGCCAATTAGTAGGAAATTTTCCTTTTTGTTTGTTTCTTTTTTTTTTGGCTGGAAGAGGCTGAGGAAGTATGTATTTGAGATGGAAGCCTAGGGAATGAGAGAATGAGGATTACAGCACGAGGTCTTTTATTTTTTTCTGGATTGATCCCTGGGCCTGGCCTCATTGATATTTGTCTAAGCATTTTGGAGAAGAGGCAGAGAGAGAGAAAAAATATAGAAGATAGAGTGGGAGAGGGTTGATTTTAAAGAATGGTTGACCATAGAATGATACCAAATTCAGATTATTTTGATGTTCTTTTATCTCTTTATCTCCTGTTTCTTAGAGATACATGCTTTGCATAATCACAGGTATATGGGAATATCGCTGTATAGTAGACTTGCATTATAGTCAACTTTTGATTTTCTGTATAGGAGATAAGCTATGTGTGCTCCAAGAAATATTCTGTAATTCTTGAGAATGTTTATTGAGGCAAACCACATATCTAAGATCTTCACATAACTGGGGTTTGGGGAAAAAGAGATTATTTTGCTCTTTTCCCACTGACATGAGTTAGGGCCATTGTATTTATCATCTATCTAAATTCTTTTCTTTTGGAGGGAACTATTAATAAAAAACTGATGGCATCAGTACACTCCATAGCTTCATGAACTTTATCCAGTTTAGAGTATTTAATTCCACTCACTAGAAGTGCTTGATTTGTTTCACAAACAAATCTGTACTAACCCATCTCATACCAGCTCTTTTCCAACACATTCTTGGGTTCTGATTTAGTTATCCTATTAAGTCAGTCACATTGGCAGCCTGACCACTGTTTTATAGTCTTAGCAATGTCATCTTCATTATTTATTTACCATGGAAGCTCCAACAGTACATGATTATTTTTTAATAAATTTATTTATTTTATTTATTTATTTTTGGCTGCGTTGGGTCTTTGTTGCTGCGTGTGGGCTTTCTCTAGTTGCGGCGAGTGGGGGCTACTCTTCGTTGCGTTGCGTGGGCTTCTCATTGTGGTGGCTTCTCTTGTTGCAGAGCACAGGCTCTAGGCACACAGGCTTCAGTAGTTGTGGCATGTGGGCTTCAGTAGTTGTGGAATGGGGGCTCTAGAGCACAGCCTTAGTAGTTGTGGTGCGTAGGGTTAGTTGCTCCGTGGCATGTGGGATCTTCCCAGACCAGGGATTGAACCCATGTCCCCTGCATCGGCAGGCAGATTCTTAACCACTGTGCCACCAGGGAAGTCCTGAGAACATGCTATTTTTTCTCTGGTTGCCTGGAGTTTGTGTTTGGACACACTGAACTGATTTCTCCTTCATTGGCTGTGACTTCCATTTATGTGAATTGTTTTTGGTCAAATATTCCAAAGATTTATATAAACACAGCCAAGACAAAGCCTTCCTTTCTTGAAGGACATCCTCTAGGAATAGTAATATTTATGCTTTAGTTTATTCCCCTCTCTTCCTTGGTAGTATGCTGGCAGCCATGAGAAATGTGTTTTCTTTAGAGGGATCAGATGTCATTCTTCTCAAGTCATCAGAGCCACCTCCTGCAGAACTTTGACTAGTTTGCTTACCTTGAATTTCCCATTGATATTTCATTTAACTATAACTGGGTCAAGCAAAGCTGATTGGGTCTAGATAGGACTTCATTTTTTCCCTCCCTTGGCATGCCTACTTTAAAAGTTTTTGTTAACAGGTATTTCCAAGTCTTCTCCTTTCTCTTCAAACGTATGATCTCTTTAAGAGGAATGAAAAAACACATATAGTGAAGTTTGGAAGTCATTCAAACACGGAGAGCTTGACACAGGAAACCAAAACCTAGTCTTCCTATATTCAGAGATTTTAGCTCATGATAAAATGTGGCTTCCTGTTTATAAGACTAATCCAAGTGCATGAAAATCAACTTGTTATCAGAGGGCCCTTGCCAAACTGTGTTTCGGGTGATGTAAATTCAAGTGATTAAAAGATGCAGTCATAGAAATACTTAGTTAAATACAGGACTGGAATATTGAAATATTCCTTGGTGAAATATATTTGAACAAATTATTCCTAGAGAAATATTCATCATTCTAGCAGACCTTAATAGATACTAAAATATTAATACATTTAATTTATTCATATATTTTGTTTTTAAACACAATGAACACTAATTTTTTTCAGATTCATTACTTGATGTGTCGAATAATCAAGCTTCTGCAAGAGCAACTTATTGTTCATGACAAATACAGATTTTGGAAGGAGATTCTTTTAAAGTCTGCCCCTATGCAGACTCAAAGCAAATAAAATATGTAAAGTTCAAGACAGTATACATGTATTTAACATTATATATAGAAATTTTGTGTCCAATGTAAAAAAATATTATGTAAATATACCCTTCAAAATGCATGTGATAGTCAATAATCATAAATTAACCAGTTTGGTTTTCATGTGGTGCCTTTATATTTCTTATGGTGGAGTGATCTTGGGGAAACTATACCCACCTGACCCACCTGACCACAATTTATGAATCTGTCCACTCACATTTGGCTTTTCCACCTGTGGAAAATAGCATGCCTAAGCATTTTACAGAAAATAGATGACATTCTGGGGGCAGGCAAAGGGCTCCTGGGATGTTGGGAGAGGTCACTGTTTCAGGACACAAAGACATAAGTGTGCTGGATAGTCGGGGGTCCACAGAGATAGTCAGTATTCCTTTGTACAATTCTGTTCTTTATAGGTTTGATCAGGCTGAAAGTGGGGCCCAAGAGCAGCCAAGACCACAGTAGCAGTGGGAGTGAGGATGGGTGGGGTCTTGCAGGCTTTTTTTAGGAAGAAAATCCACCTCATGCCCTAACCTTTCCCCAATCTGCCCCATTCACATTTTATTTTTCTCGAACCTGTACTTTCAAAAACTCTAGTAAACAGGTTTATCAATTATACTTTTAAAAGTAGTGATAAAAGTATGACCTTGGGTCAGTATAAATTCTTTTATTTTAAAAGCATATTCACTGAGATATAATTCATATACCATGAAATTTACCCAAAGTGTACAATTCACTGTTTTTTAATATATTCACAATGTTATGCAATACTCACCAGAATCTAATTTTAGAGTATTTTCCTATTCCCTTAAAGAAATCCTGTACTCATTAGCAGTCACTCGCCATTCATTCATACCTTCTCCTACCATCCTTAAGCAACCATTAATATACTCTCTGTTTCCAGAGATTGGCTTTTTCTGGACTTTTCATTTAAATGGAGTTATACAATAAATGGCTTTTTCTGATGTTTTCCAGGTTCATCTATGTTGTAGCATGTATCAGCACTTCATTTCGTTTTGTTGCTGAATAATATTCTATTGTATGGATAATTTTATTTATCCATTCATCAGTTGATGGACATTTGGACATTGTTTCCACTTCTGGCTATTATGAATAGCTCATTCGTGTACAAGTTTGTATTTGAACATCGGGTTTTAATTCCAGTACCACCTGTTTTTGTAAATAAAGTTTTATTGAAAACTACCACGCACTAGGCATGGAGACACACTTTGTCCAAATGAAGTCGGTCCCTTCAAGCAGAGCTCTTTGACCTTATGGCCTGCCTTTCCATCTGGCCAGAACCCCAGAGCTATTGCACTGGAGCTAGGACCAGGGACTTGCTTCTCCAAAGTGACCCCTTCCCTTTACCCCCTCTATAAGTGAGGAGGGGTAGCAACCCTTGGTATTATTGAATGGAATCTCCATCATATGAGTGAACTGGTGTGGGGCAGTTGTTGCCCCAGTATCCTTGGCCTGCCTAGAATAGAGCTTCTACCATAAGAGTGGGGGCTGTTTGGAAGAATGACCTGGTCTTCTCGGCTGTGCCAGCTGGAAAAGAACTGCAACACAGGGCTGAGGGGCATGAGAAACACCAGCAGCCTGCTTGGCATGAAACTGTAGCCTCAGACTAGGAGCTGGGGGAGAGAGTCTCTGTCTTCTTGGTAGCACATGCCTGACCTCATGTAACCTGACCTCAGACTAGGAGCTGGGGGAGAGAGTCTCTGTCTTCTTGGTAGCATATGCCTGACCTCTTGTAACCTGGAGGTGGGGGGGTGGGGTGAGTGCATAATGGAGTGAGTCGTGGCTCAAACCCCATAGACTCTTGCAGTTCTTACGAAGACTTAATATATTTTCTTGAATGAATATTTCTCCATTTGCTTTATGCCCTTAGGACAATTTCCAGAGCGTTTATGTAATTGGTTTTTGTAATTTTTACTAGTTAAATTGTTGAAGAGTGGGTCTCCTGAGTGCCTTACCTCACTATTCTGGAATTCCTGCCTGTCTCGTTTACATTTAAGTGCAAATATTCAAGTAATTCTGACAAAATGATAATACTTGTATATTTCACTCATTATAACTTTTTGGGTTCCCAGTGATTTTTCTTTTTATTATTATTTTTTACATGTTTTGACACATGGAGCTTGAAGAGTTTAAATTTGGCTGTCCTGTTATGGGGAACAGAAGCTTACTTTAGGCATGTGTGTTTGCCAAAATAGCATGCTTAGTATTCCTTTACCTGTACTTAGTCTTTTTGAGAGAAAACATGACAATTCTGCAATTATTCCTTTCTATATGCATCATTTGATCCTGAATAATAACAGATTGTTTCTTTAATGGCAAGTGATAATACTGTGCTTTTCTATGAAAGATAGCTTATATCGTGTTTTTTTCCCTAAAGACTGAAAAGTGAAAATAAAAGGATAGCCTTTTAGTGGAAATTTCTTGTCACTGCTTTAGTATGAAATAAAATAAAAATATGTGGCTAGGGAAAACAAGGTAAATTATGATTGGTAACATTATTTGAAAATTTAAATGGTTTATGGAGGAATAAGTTGTATAACAGAGTTGTATGACAGAGTCTGGTGGTTAGTCCATGATAGACATCTTTGGAAAAAACAGACTACTGAGGAATGATTTTCAGAGTGTTTGCTTATTGACTTCATTTTGAGTGTGGAACTTCTATAAGACCCTACAGCACGATCTCTCAAAATCATCTTTACTACTTCTGGTTCTACATAGCAGCCTTGGAAGTGGGCCTTAGAAGTGTCCAAATTATAACACCAGGCTATTATTATGTATGTGGTATTTCTTCCTGGTACTTTAGTGATTCTAAATTTGTGAATTTTTTCCCACATAAAAGGATGAAAATAGTGATTTTTGTAACCACAATTCCCCCAGGGACCCCTGAGGTTCTCTGATTAGGCAGTCAACCACCATTACAAATAGGCTGGGCAAGTAGTGTTTTATCTGCTCTTGCATATGGGATTATTGCCCATTTCTTTTACTATACTAGAATTAAAGTGGATTTCTATCCATGAACTGTTTTTTTAGGGTGAATGTTATGTCTCTGAGTACTTTTAACCATTCCAAGAATAATTTAAAAAATATTTTGGAAAAAGGTCATCCTTTTTCATCTCTGTGCATGAACTTTGTTGCAGAGATAAAGCTGTCCGTGAATCATCTTTGGAGAGGATTTGCAGATGCCAGTGTCTATTGGTGCTGGTGACTACAGCAAGAAGAATTCCAGAATCTCCCTCAGTTCCTGACTTAAAAGGGCTTAGGATCACAGAAAGTAAGGGAAAGGGTAGTAGCTGGAGTTTCAACAATTTTTGTTCTGTTTGTGTTACTGCACCCTCTTCATTGTTCTTCCCCAATCGGAATGACTATATATTGAATAATCACTGTGTGCAAGGTAATGCTTCTCTCTATATATTTATTCCAAATATACTGTTTTATTTAATTCTGAAAGATAGCCAGTGAGGAAGGCATTGCTTTTCCATTAGAAGAAGTAGCCTGCCCATAGCCACATAGAGCAGAAGTAGCAGAACTGGAACTTAATTCAGACATCTTATTCCAAGTTGATACTCTTTTCACTATAGCATAGAGGAAGAGCTGGGGGTGAGGATAAAGGCATCCATGGGATGTAGGAGGGGCCAATGTGAGGAGAGAGATCACACAGGTTCCAGGAAATGAGGGGGAGGTAATACAAGTATGAGGTAGAGGAGAAGATTTTCCCCTTTTTAATTTTTTTGGCATGAAATGCACTCCACTTAGGATCCAAAATTTTAACTTTCTGAATTCTTAGTAAGCAAAGACTTAAGTTGTTTACTAATACTGGTATTTCTTAAGTTGATTTCATGAAGTTTTCATACTTTTGGGTTTTTATTGTAAAAGTTTACCAAATTTCGTTTTTAAAAAACATTTTTTTTCGCCTAAAATTGGGAAGTACAGATGGTTTGGGGAATCTTCTTTGTACCTTGCTGTTATGAAAAAGAAAAATTATCAAAACTATGTGTACATAGTTAAGAACACTAATAGGATAGAATAATTTTTGTTGTTCCACATTTTCCAGTCCCAGTATCCTGCAGAAGCAACCTATGTTTTTCATTTTACATTTCTTAGTAGATATGCGTTGACCATAAATTCTTGAGTTTTCATCATTTAATCGGTATTCTTCTTGCTATGACAGATAATAGATGATGTATGATGACTGAGCTCCCTTACTCCATCTCCCACCTTTATTTTTCCACATTTTCTTAATTTTTAGTAACTATATCATTATTTAGCTTTTCATTTTGTTACCTGTGTAAAGTCACACATTTTCATATAACCTCTATTTATTTATTTTTGTTTTAGTTGTTTTGTTAATTTTAGACAGTATCTCTTGACTCCTTGCTTTATATGATGAATATATTAACCCCCTACCTGTCCTTCCACCTGTTCTTTCCTCTTTCTATCTCCCAGCTTCTGATAGCTCCATTTTCATAAGACCACTAACATTTTCATTCCATTCTATAGCTATTATTAAATCATGTATACTTTGTGGGTAATTCTAGATGTTGAAAATTAATACACACCATTAAAATTAAAAAAAACTATAATAACTAATATTAATTGAGTGCTTACAATGGGCACCATTCTAAATTGCTTTACATATAGTAACTCAAATTTCTTTACATGTATATTTACATATATTAATTCTCAAACAACATTATGAGGTAGATAATGTATTTTACTCATATTTTACAGATATGGAAACTGAGGCATTGGGAAGTTAACTAACTTGCTCAAAGTCACATAGCTAAAAGTGGTGGAGCCAGGATTTGCATCAATGTACTCTTGAGTTGGAGTACATTTCTCTCTTTGAATTAGCTTTTGCCATGTACCAAACCACACCAAAATTTCAGTGACTTAAGACAGCAGCCATTTCTTTACCTTATGATTCTGTGGGCCAGTTCTTTGGCGTTTGGCTGGTTCACTCCAGTATCTGTGGGCAGTAAGGTAGCCCTGCTTCTGGAAGTTTGATGGATGTAGGTTGGGGCCAGGGGGACTAGGCCATGTGTGTTTCATCACCCAGCAGGCTAGTCTGGTCTTGTTCACATGACAGCCAGTGGAGTTCTGAGAGAGAGCAAGAGTGAGAGAGAGAGAGAGAGAAGGAGAGAGAGAGGGAAGAAGAGAGAGAGACAGAGGAAGGCAAGGCCTAAGCTTGGAAATGGCACACTGTCACTTCTGCTGCATTCTTTTGGCAAAAGGAGTTACACGATCAGACCAAATTCAAGGGGAAAGGAAATAGACTCCATCTATTGTTGGGAGTTGCTGTACAGTTAATTACAGTGGTGTGCTTACAGAGAAACGTGGATAATTGTGGCCATTTTCACATTCTATCACAATTCTCTTGACAATTACACATATTGCTCTCTATTATATAAATATTATTCACTAGAGAGCCAATATGTGCTATGATTACATTTCATTCTCTATAATTCCATTGTCATCACTCAACATGAAAAATAAAATTGATAAAAAAGAGACCTCTTTCTTAGACTCCATCATTTGCTCAATTATTATATTATGTTTTATTTTTTTTTAATACTAGGCCTTTTCTTTTTTGTATGTTTTTTTCTGGGGCTTATTATTGCCATCTCCCCCTTAAGAAACACATGCTTACTTTACTATGTCTATAATAGTTTGCAGATTTTTATTTACTTTTTCGAATGCTTATAATCCATTCCATTTTTTTTTTCTTGAAGATATTCCTGAATCCAGAGTATTCTGGTTATAATTTGCACAGATTGCTTTGTAAGCTGTCACCCTGGGATTTCTTTTCATGTATTTTTGGTTTTTGTTTGCTCTTTATATCTTATATCTTCTTCCTTAGTTTTCACTATTGTTTTGCTAGGGGATATCTTCAAGCAGCTTCTGCAGAATACAGGTAAATTTTCTGAGGCCTTAAATGTCAGAAAATGGATTTATTTTCCTTTTACATTTACCTGAAAATTTGTCAGGATGTAGTTTTCCAGGATCAAAATATTTTCCTTCAGTATTTTGAAAATCTTGCACAACTGTCTTCTAGCTTCTGTTACTTCTAATGAGAAATCTGGTGGCAGCATGACTCTCTTGTTCCTTTGTAGGTTCTGTATTTTGTTTTTTCTCTCTTTCCTTTTCCTTCTCAATTAGATTTTTCTATTCTTTTTGTTCTGAAATTTCACAAAAATGTGTTTAAGCATGGATCTTCTGTTAATATCCATGAGATCCCTTTAAATTTTAAATATAAATTTTATATCTCCAGCACTGGGAAGTTTTCATTTATTACTATTTTGACAATAACCTTCCCTTTGTTTTTTTCTGTTCTCTTTGGAATTCCTATTAGTCAAATGTTTGACCTCTTAAATTGAATCTCTCTGATTCTCTCAGAGAGATCTGTTAAATCTCTCTCTTTTGTTCCACATTCTGAAAGATTTTCTCAGCTTTATCTTTTAAATATCTGATTGAATTTTTAATATTTTTAATAATACTTTTAATTTTTAAGAGTGTTTTTTCTGATTTTTCTTTTTTTCTTTGCATTGTGTTCTTTCATAGATCATGTCTTCTTGAACATTTCTGAATATATCTATGACAGATTAAGAATTTTTTAAAAATCACTTCAGTTTTTTTTAAAAAAATTATGTATTTATTTATTTATTTGGCTGAACTGGGTCTTAGTTGCGGTATGCAGGATCTTCATTGCCACGTGTGGGATCTTCATTGCAGCATGTGGGATCTTTAGTTGCAGCATGCGGGATCTTTTAGTTGCGGCATGTGGGATCTTTAGTTGCGGCATGTGAACTCTTAGTTGTGGCTTGTGGGATCTAGTTCCCTGAGTGGGGATCGAACCTGGGCCCCCTGCATTGGGAGTGTCGGGGTCTTAGCCACTGGACCACCAGGGAAGTCTCCAGATTCAGTTTTTCTGTTTTACTTTGGCCTTTCTTTTTCATGTAGTTTCTCCAAGTGACGTCTGATTTCAGTTCATGTATTAGAATGAGGAAATAGGTGGGTCCGCTACAGGAAATACTTGTCAGCCAGCAGGCTTAGGTCTCATATGAGTAGGTGGGAAGCTTATTGCCCTGTATGAAGCTGTAAGAGAAGAGTGAGGGGTTGACCATTCATATATAAAAGCTTTTATTAACCAGACGTTTTCAGTCCACTTTCAAGTTACATTCACTCATCTACTGATTTGTTATTTCGCAATAACTCCAGGATTCAACTGCTTGAACTCCACCATTGAAGGTCCCTCCACAAATATTTCTAGTCTGCAGCTTTCTCCTTTCTATTTCACTTAGTGACAGTCTTTTATTTCTCTATCTTAGAAATTAGTTGAAATTCACTCCCCTGAACATGTTATTTTCTCTATTATAGATTTATACCTCTGTTATTCCTTCAACATAATTTTGATAGGTTCTCGAGAGCGAGGAGGAGGAAACGTGTAATCTCAGTTGGATATTTCACCCAGAAGTTTTCTCCATACTTTACTTTTCAAAACAGAAAAATCTTAGCTTTATACACTCTGCTCAGGAGGAATACCCATTCTTCTTTAATTGAGGAAGGAATCCGCTTTGTGTGGTAACATCTGTACTTGCCATACTTTCAGGACTTTTCAACTACAAGCTCTTAAGAGCAAAGATGTTGTTTATGGTTTAGCATCTACTGAGATAGGAATGAAATACTCATATTGGTGTACTAATATACTATCCAGATGTCACTATATTATGGAATATGGCAGGCCCGTTATATTTCCCTCTTCTGGCTGTCCTGGGATTATCTGATATATGGGACAGGAACTCTTACCATACATGTATGTAAATATGCTTAATTAACATAGACAGATTTCTAGTCAGTGGTTGGTATATTAATCTGGCAAATCCTTCTTCTCCCATCCTGCCAAATTTTTGATTCCTTGAAAGTCTGCCAATCTAGTTCTTAATGGCTCTAAATATGGGGAACCCTTCATTTAGACTTCCTTGAAGCAGTGGCCTGTCTTCTCATTCTCAGTGTAATTCTTTGGGAATGTTCTATTTCTTGTTCTTCCCTGTTCAAAACCCTAGAAAGTCACTCCTTTCCTCAGTGGGTAGATTTGCCTGGTTTACTCTCAAACCCAGCTCATATTTTATTGGATTCTCTTTGAATTCTCCAGGGGATATGATTTGCATGTCCTCACTTTCTTTTCCTTTCTCTCCTGTAAATACATCTAGCTCTGTCTTTAGCATTAGCCGAAGCGTCCCTTAGATTCCTCCTGAGAGTTTTCACGTACACTTTCCCTGTGTCACTTTTCCAAGTGCAAGGTGAGGAGATGTTTTCTTTGTTTTTGGTAGCCTTTTAGAAATACAGATTAGATAAACAGGAAGGGACCTTAGAAACCATTTGGACTTTAATTTTCAGCAATATTAGAACATTTTTGGTGGGGATCAAGATGCAGGATTAATAATGTTTTTGTAAGTCTGAAGTATTTCATTCTATTAATTTTACATATATTCTTTTAAGAGTATACATTGAATCCTTCTATTGAATCTTTATATGCTAGGGGTATTGTGGTGGTCAAAGAACATATATGGATTCTATTTGGGTATTAATAAAATAATCACATAAATACATTTAAAATTGCCTAGGAACTATTAGGTATAGACAGTGCCATGAGTATTTATCGTGGTCTTGGAGGTTGGGGAACAGTCTATTAGGAAGTGATATTTGACTATGGGAGGAATGACATGATTGTATTTACATTTAAAAAGATTTTTCAGATTAGCTGTATTGGATAGGGGCCAGAAAGGATGTGAGCAGAATAGTCCAGATGAGTTATGATAGTTTGGACTGGGGTGGCAACACTGGAAATGAAGAGAAGGGAATGAATGTGATAGTTATTTAGAAGGTAAAATCAACAAGACCTGATGATTTGTTAAATGGTGTCAAAGTGGGAGAGAGAGAAAGGTGTCAAGGATAATTTCAAGGCTTGAGCAGATAGATGGATGATGGTGCCATTTCACTTGGGTGGGTAACACTGGATGAGGACCAAGTTTGGCAGGGAGGGAGAAGATCATGTGTTGCATTCTGCACATGCCACATTTGAAGAACTGTTTCAACATCTGAGTGGAAATATCATGTAGACATTTAGTTATAAATAGACAACTAAAGCTGTGGTTCTGGTCAGGCCCCTAATCAGCTATTTAGAAAAGTTGCCTAAAGGTTGAGGGACTTTTCCTAGGTCACACCACCTAGTGAGTGACAGAGCTTAGAACCCAGTTATGCTAATTTACAGCAGCAAGCTTTCTGGTATAACCCCTGTAATTCACTATTCAAAGGTATTGCTTTACACACCTTTTCTAACTTGTAGTCTCTCATGGTCTGTACCTTTATTCACACTGTATCCTCAGAACCCAAGGTTCATTGTTTTAAATAAAAAATAGACTTAACCTTTTTAGAGCAGTTTTGGATTCACAGAAAAACTGAGCAGAAACTACATAGAGTTTTCATATACTCCCTGCCCCCACGCATTTACAGCATCCTCCACTATCAACATCCTGCACCACAGTGGTACCTTTTACAATTGAAGAACCTGCATTGACACAACATTATCACCCAAGGTAAATACTTCACATTAGGGTTCACACTTTGCATTGTACATTCTGTTGGTTTGGACGTATGTCTAATGACATGTGTCCCCCATTATAGTATCATAAAAAAGCGTTTCACTGCCCTGAAAGTCCTCTGTGTTTCACCTATTCATCTATCTTTTCCTCCTAATCCCTGCCAACCACTGGTGTTTTTACTATAGTTTTGTTTTTTTCCAGAATGTCATATAGTTCAAATCATACAGTATGTAGCCTTTTGAGATTGGCTTCTTTCATTTAGTAATATGCATTTAAGGTTCTTCCATGTCTTTTCATGACTTGATAACCTGTTTCTTTTCAGCACTGAATAATATTCCATAGTTTTGGATGTACCATAGTTGATTTATCCATTCACCTGCTGAAGGTCACCTTGGTTGCTTCCAGGTTTTGGAAGTTAGAATAAGGTGCTGTAATCATCCAAGTGAAGATTTTTGTGTGGACATAAATTTTCAGCTCCTTTGGGTAAATACCAAAGAGTATGATTGCTGGATGGTATGGTAAGAATATGTTTATTTTTATAAGAAACTGCCAAACTATCTTCCGTAGTGGCTGTAAATTTTGCATTTCCACTAAGACTTTCTGTTTCTCCACATGCTTCCCACTTGGTATTTTCAGTGTGCTGGGTTTTGGCCATTCTAATAGGTGTGTAGTGTATCTCACTGTTGTTTTAGTTAGCATTTGTCTAATGACATATGATGTTGGGCATCTTTTCATATGCCTATTTGCCATCTGTATATCTTCTCTGGTGAGGTGACTGTAAGGTCTTTGGTTCATTTTTTAATCAGGTTGTTTGTTTTCTTATTGTTGAGTTTTTAGAGTTGTTTGCATACTTTGGATAACGGTCCTTTATCAGATATCACTTTTATAAATATTTCTCCCAGTCTGTAGCTTGTCTCCTCATTCTTTTGACATTGTCTTTCACATCAAGGTTTATTTTTGATATAAAGTTTTATGTTTCTGTGTGCTGAAAAATACTTCTGGAATTTGGAAATTCATGTTGAGAGGTAAAGTAGCTTTTGTGAATTCTGATGCACTCTCTAGAGTGACATTCCAAACTTGATGTTTTAGCTCACATTATGTGTCAGTACTCACATCCTCAAAGGGAGTTAGTTCTATGCTCTTGATATTGGGCAGGTGTGGAGTTTTGGCCATGAAGTGAGAGTTAAATATTGTGTGAATTCTGAGTCTCTTATTGGAGGGAATACAAATCTTACTCCCACAAAATTGAAACCTACTGCAATAATGTTAGAGGCAATGTGATTATTGGAATGTGCATGTGATGAAGAGTAAAGAGATCTGGTTTCTAGTGTGAGCATTAACATGGTAGCTGGTAATTGTGGCTAAATAAGTCTTACAAAAGCTTATTTCCTTATCTGTAAAATTGGAATAATAAAACTTAATAATAATATTAATTAGTAATAAGGTTCTTTCATGTCTTTTCTTTTTAACATTGAATAATAGTGAATAATATTGTGATGGTTAATTTTATATGTCAACTTGGTTAGGCCATGGTACCCAGTTTTTGGTGAAACACCATTCTAGATGTTGCTGTGAAGGTCTATTTTAGATGTGATTAGTGTTTAAAATCAGTAGACTGAGTAAAGCAGATTACTCTCCATAGTATGGATGGGCTCCATCCAGTCAGTTGAAAGCCTTAAGAGAAAAGATTGAGGTCCCCCAAAGAAGAATGAATTGTGACTCCAGATTGCCTTTAGACCTGAGACTGCAAAATCAACTCTTTTCTGGCTCTCCAGCCTACTGGCCTCCCTTGTAGATTTTGGACTTGCCAGTCTCCATAATTGGGTGAGCCAGTTCCTTAAAATCAATCAATCAATCAAACAAGCAATCAATCAGTCTCTCTCATACACAGGCACACATTGTATTAGTTCTATTTCTCTGGAGAACTCTGACTAATAAAGGTATGCAACTGTCTAGTTACTATGAAGGTAGGATAAAATTAATTAAGGACTGTAACTGTGCTATATAAACTTCAGGGCACCACACTGAAGTATAATTGACATAAGGAATGATCATTTCTTTGTTCTTTATATTTGATTGCCACATTCCACTAATAAAAATGGTTACAAGGTTAAAAACCAGATCTGGAAGCAAAAAAATGAGCTCTGGAGGGTCAGTGAAGAGATAGAATAAGGGTCAGTGAATGAGGGTCAGTTAGAATGTGCTGGATCTCAGAAATTTAAAGAAGAGAAGGAGTTGGTTATGAGCACAAGGATGCGGATGAAATAAGTGTTTCTGGATTTTGTCATTTAGAGGTAACAGATGGTTTCCTTTGCTGTGCAAAAGCTTTTAAGTTTAATTAGGTCCCATTTGTTTATTTTTGTTTTTATTTCCATTACTCTAGGAGGTGGGTCAAAAAAGATCTTGCTGTGATTTATGTCAAAGAGTGTTTTTCCTATGTTTTCCTCTAAGAGTTTTATAGTGTCCAGCCTTACGTTTAGGTCTCTAATCCGTTTTGAGTTTATTTTTGTGTGTGGTGTTAGGTAGTATTCTAATTTCATTCTTTTACAAGTAGCTGTCCAGTTTTCCCAGCACCACTTATTGAAGAGACTGTCTTTTCTCTATTGTATATTCTTGCCTCCTTTGTCATAGATTAGGTGACCATAGGTGCATGGGTTTATCTCTGGGCTTTCTATCCTGTTCCATTGATCTATATTTCTGTTTTTGTGCTGGTACCATACTGTCTTGATTACTGTACCTTTGTAGTATAGTCTGAAGTCAGGGAGCCTGATTACTCCAGCTCTGTTTTTCTTTCTCAAGATTGCTTTGGCTATTCAGGGTTTTTTGTGTTTCCATACAAATTATAAAATTTTTTGTTCTAATTCTGTGAAAAATGCCATTGGTAATTTGATAGGGATTGCATTGACTCTGTAGATTGCTTTGGGTAGTGTAGTCATTTTCACAATATTGATTCTTGCAATCCAAGAACATGGTATATCTCTCCATCTGTTTATGTCATCTTTGATTTCTTTCATCAGTGTTTTATAGTTTTCTGAGTACAGGTCTTTTGCCTCCTTATGTAGGTTTATTCCTAGGTATTTTATTCTTTTTATTGTGATTGTAAATGGGATTGTTTCCTTAATTTCTCTTTCTGATCTTTCGTTGTTAAGTGTATAGGAATACAAGAGATTTCTGTGCATTAATTTTGTATCCTGAAACGTTACGAGATTTATTGATTAGCTCTAGTAGTTTTCTGGTGACGTCTTGAGGATTTTCTATGTATAATATCATGTCATCTGCAAACAGTGACAGTTTTACTTCTACTTTTCCAATTTGTATTCATTTTATATCTTTTTCTTCTCTGATTGCCATGGCTAGGCCTTCCAAAACTATGTAAAATTTTCGCACAGCAAAGGAAACCATAAACAAGACGAAAAGACAACCCTCAGAATGGGTGAAAATATTTGCAAATGAAGCAGCTGACAAAGGATTAATCTCCAAAATTTACAAGCAGATTAGGCAGCTCAGTATAAAAAAACAAACAACGCAATCAATAAATGGGCAGAAGACCTAAACAGACATTTCTCCAAAGATGACATATAGATGGCCAAGAGGCACGTGCAAAGATGCTCAACATCACTAATTATTAGAGAAATGTAAATCAAAACCACAATGAGATATCACCTCACACCGGTCAGAATGGCCATCATCAAAAAATCTACAGACAATAAATGCTGGAGAGGGTGTGGAGAAAAGGGAACCCTCTTGTACTATTGGTGGGAATGTAAATTGATGCAGCCACTATGGAGAACAGTATGGAGGTTCCTTAAAAAACTAAAAATAGAACTACCATGTGACCCAGGAATCCCACTACTGGGCATATACCCTGAGAAAACCATAATTCAAAAAGACACATGTACCCCAATGTTCATTGCAGCACTATTTACAATCGCCAGGACATGGAAACAACCTAAATGTCCATTTAGGTTGGACCTAAATGTCCAACAGATGAATGGATAAAGATGTGGTACATATCTACAATGGAATATTGCTCAGCCATAAAAAGGAACGAAATTGGGTCATTTGCAGAGATGTGGATGGACCTACAGTCTGTCATAGAGAGTGAAATAAGTCAGAAAGAGAAAAACAAATATAAACGCATATATGTGGAATCTAGAAAAATGGTACAGATGAACTTATTTTCAGGGTAGGAATAGAAATGCAGGTGTGGAGAATGGACGTGTAGACATGGCGGAGGTAAGGGTAGGGTGGGATGAATTGGGAGATTAGGTTTGACCTAAATATACTACCACGTGTAGAAATAGATTGCTAGTGGGAACCTGCGGTATAGCACAGGGAGCTCAGCTTGGTGCTCTGTGATGACCTAAATGGGATGGTGGGGGTGTGGGAGGGAGTTCCAAGAGGGAGGGGATATATGTATACATATAGGTGATTCACTGTTGTACAGCAGAAACTAACACAGCATTGTAAAGCAGTTATACTCCAATAAAAAACAGGAAGCGTTTACAGATGAGCTTTCATGGAATGGGTTCCATAGATTGATGGTAGTAGATCTCCACTTATATGGGCAAATCCAAGGTCATACAATGTTTTCAAGAAGTACACTCTAGAAAAAGAGTAAGCTCTAGGACTAACACCCTGTAGTTATTTTCGAAACATTTACTTTCAGAGGATGTCATGCAGGGTAGGAGGTCTGTTTGTGAGTTTAAGAGTGGAGAAGGCAATATCTTACTTCTTTGTTCAGATCTCTCTTCAGATTGTGTGGGAAAGTTCTTAATAAAGAAGTTAAATACAGAGAGATAAGAACTTTCCTTAAAATACTATGCACATTTGTTTGCTATCAAGATTGGCAAATTTCCCAGATCAAAAGCTGCTATTAGCTCACTGTTTCTTTAGCCAACATATTTTTGTTCAAATTATCTACTGTGCACTGACATGCAAGAGAAACATCAATTCCTAATAAAATATGCCCCCAAATTTTCTAATGTTTTATATCTAAGGGTCATCTTGAGAATACAAAATTTAATGGAACTCAAGTACTGTACTACGTAAATATTCCCGTTTTGCAGTAATCTCATGACCATATTTATTTTTAATTGCTGGAATAAATGATTTCTGTTCAGATGGTTTTAGGTAGACCTACCCAGAGTTGATTCCTTGATGCAAGTGCTGATGTACAAACAGCAAGAGGCTGAATGCATGCATAATCAATAACACATCTAGAGGCTCTCAACTGAGTTCAGAGTATCTATTATTTTCTCTCAGTATCTCATCTCTCTAGCTAATTATTCAAACATTCTAGGGAAACTTGACTGCAGTACCCCACCTTCCTTTGAGCAATAAAGAGAAAGAAATTATCCCCAGGGGGTTGAAGGATATTTTTCTGCAATGGCTCCATACATACTTGAACCCATGCCTCAACAATTTTGCACAACCAGCACATAGTTCAGAGTCCTTTATTTATTCAACATTCATTCAAAAACATTTATTAAGCGCTTTCTAGATGTCAAGTATTGTTGGAGATAGAAGACAAGCTTTCTGCTGTTTATATACTGTTTAGTGGGAGAAGATAGAAAATAAACAAGTAAACCAGTAAATAAAGATACTTTATAGCTAGTATATGCAAGTCCTAAAAAAATGAACTGGGTATTATAATGTGGGGACTGAGATTGGCAGGGCTAATTACATAAGAGTATTCAGGGAAAGCCTTTTCAAGGAAGTGACCTTAAGCTGAAGATTTGGAAGAAGAGATTTCCAAGGCAAAGGGAACCATCATCCAAAGACACTGAAGTAGGATTTAATATGTTGAAGAAAAAGGAAGGAAGCCTGCCTGGCCAGAGTGCAGAGATTAGTAGTAAGAGTGATGTGAGGGAAGACCCTACACAGTCTTGCAGATTGTGATTGGGAGTTTGGATTTTATTCTAACTATATTTGGAAGCTACTGGAGTATTTTGAGTTGGAGATTAACATGCTCTGCTTTCCCTTCCTTCTGCAGTTTTCTTCTTGTACTTTTTTTTTTTAAACTTTGGATATGCTTTATTATGCCACAACTTAAGGCACCAAACAGCCAGCTTTTCCATGGGTTTTCTGAGTCAATATTTCAAGTAATATGTTCTGTGGATAGTTCCTGTCTGTTCAAGAAGCCCCATTCTGTGAAGTAGTAGTAATAGTATTGTTACTGTTTTTGTAATTGCATAACTTCCTCAACATTTTTGATTTAATGTCACATGAATTGTGATACTATAATATCTCATGAAGTGAAATTGAATTGGTTCCATTATATTAGAGTTTGCACACTCATAGCCTGTGAGGCACATTCAGCCCATAGACATGTTTTATTTGTTTCATTTGGAATTTTTACAAGTTAGGAAACAACATAAACATCTGGAGTAATGAGATGAGCTTATTTGTATATACCCAATGGCTCATATTTGGAAAATAATGTTAGAGAAAGAACTTACAAAAAGGGACTTAGGTCAAACTAAAAGACAAAGAAGGTGGGGAGAAAGACAAAGAAGGTGGGGAAGCAGAGTTTACAAAGCCAAAGATGAAAACCTGGAGACCAGCATTCAGTGTATATGGCTTTCAGTGTTTGGGAAACTGTCATGTTACATAGAGCTAAATGGATCTAATAGTTACATATGACGAACCCATGTTGTAGGTGTTCAAATGCCGGATCTAGTACTTTTTAGGTGTATGACCTTGGGCAAGTTACTTAATTTTTCTCTGTTTCCATTTTCTTCTCTGTAAAATGGGAATAATAACTACTTTTTTCATAGGCATGCTGTGAAGATTTTTTAAAATAAAATTTTATATTAATTTTATTTATAGTTGATTTACAGTGTTGTGTTAGTTTCTGCTGTACAGCAAACTGAATCAGTTATACGTATACGTATACCCACTTTTTTTTAGATTCTATTCCCATATAGGTCATAACAGAGTATTGAGTCGAGTTCCTTGTGCTATACAGTAGGTTCTTAACTAGTTATCTGCTTTTTATATAGTAGTATGTATATGTCAATACCAATCTCCCAATTTATCCCTCCTCCCCTTTCCTCCTTGGTAACCAAAAGTTTGTTTTCTACATCCATGATTCTATTTCCGTTTTGTAAATAGGTTCATTTGTACCATTTTTTTAGATTCTGCATATAAGCGATATCATATGATATTTGTCTTTCTCTGTCTGACTTACTTCATTCAGTCTGACAATTTCTAGGTCCATTCATGTCACCCCAGCAGCATTGTTTCGTTTTTTTTTATGGCTGAGTAATATTCCATTGTATATATGTACCACATGTATATCCATTCCTCTGTAGATGGACATTTTGGTTGCCTCCATGTCCTGGCTAATAGTGCTGCAGTGAACATTGGGGTACATGTATCTTTTCGAATTATGGTTTTCTCTGGGAGATATGCCCAGGAGTGGGATTGCTGGATCATATGGTAGCTCTATTTTTAGTTTTTTAAGGAACCCCCATACTTTTCTCCATAGTGGCTGCATCAATTTACATTCCCACCAACAGTATGGGGGGTGTTCCCTTGCTATGACGATTGAGTTATTAATTAATATGAAGCACTTCGAACAATATCTGTTACTTAGTAACGTTCAGTAAGTATTAGCTATTGTTATTATCATCCTTACTTTGCAGATGAAAAAACTTGACGCAAACAACTAACTGATATCATAGAAGTTACCAAGCAAGTTAATGGAGGAGTCAGATCCTGAGACCAAGTCTTTTAAGAAGCTCTGTTGGGGATAAGTGTTTCAAGAATAATTTGCATAGTTCGTCTTGGGTAAATTTTAAAGAATTATTAAAAAAAATAATTTACCTCTGTTTAGCCCAAAGTTTTATCTAAACCAGCAGTTCTCATTAAAAGAAAAATTTCAAGATGCTTTAACATTCTTAAAAATTATTGAGGACCCCAAAAGAGCTTTTGTTTATGTGGGTTATATCTATCAGTATTTACCATATTAGAAATTAGATATTAAAGTAAGAGAGTTTATTCATTAATTCATTTTAAAAAACCAAAAATAAACCTATTACAAACTATCATAAATAACATATTTTTATGAAAAATAACTATTTTCAAAACCAAAAATATTTAGTGAGAAAGTGAAATTAGTTTACACTTTTACAAACCTCTGATGTCTGGCACAATGACAGCTGGATTCTCATATCTGCTTCTGCATTCAATCTGTTGCGATATTACTCTGGAAAACTCCAATGTACACACATTTCCTTATTTATATGAAAGTGGTTTTGACTTGACCAACTCTCTCATAGTCTCAGGGACCTCCAGAGGTCCTGAGAACCACTGATCTAGGTGAAATTGGAGATTTTAGATGGGAAAGATAACAAATCCTGCCCAAGTCCCAAAACTTATTTTAGGGGTGGAAATTCAATGGCCAAGAGCAAACCTTTTTCCAGGGAACAAACAGTAAAATCAAACATTTGTTGCCTTGCATAAGATTAATGACTCCAGTTATATATCTTTACAACAAGTGCCCATGGCCACTCCAAAATATTCATTGTTTTATCTAATTATGAAATATTGTCTCTCTAACCCCTCTCTCCCAAGTTGTGTGTCTGAAAGAAAGAGCTTAAGTGAAATAGATATGATGCTCAGTTGCTCGGAAGTAAATTAATGAGTAAAAGCATGTTCTTTGAATTCATAGGAAAATGAGAAATAGTCCATGTACTCACCTGTCTTCCTTCTTGTCTTTCCAAGTTCCTTGGCCCTCCTAAATATTGTATTAGTTTGCTTTGTGATAGGAGTTGGGTAACTCCAGTGGCTCCTTTCTGCAGTTGATGGGGATAGATGGGGTATTTAAAGGATAATTTCTACTTGAGAACAGACCCAATTATCTGTAAAGAATTCATTTATCTTCTTATCCATTAGATACTCACAGTTCTGAAGACTGGTTATTACACAGACTGAATTTAGAGAAAGAAAATTATTTATAATCAACCCAGCAAAGCACTGATATTTTAGGCTGATACATAGAAACATTTTGAATGAATCATTTCTTGTAATGGGGTTTGTTCTGATGAAGTCTGAGTATCTGTGGACTCTTTAACAGGCCAAGTATTTCATTTCTTCAGGCAGAGCTTGAAGTCCAACTTCGTCTGTAAGAGCCATCTGTAATGCATTCATTTACTCGTTTGACACTTGTTGTCTAGCTCCTATGCCAGACATAGTGGTAGATACTAGTGACTTAAAGATGAATGGTCAAAATTTATATATTTGAGAAGTTCAGGAGATAGGTATATAAGTAAATTATTCAAATACATGTGAAAAACACCATAATAGAGACATGAACAGTGATTTGGGAGATGAGCAAGGGGAGACTGATTCTACCTGGGATGATTTGTGAAAAGGTACCCACTGGAACTGGGTCCTGATGGGGGTACAGGGGTTCAAGGCAAGTGAGGGAAGGGCATTATTAACAAAGGGAACAGAAGGGGTAGAGGCTTGGAGTTGTGAAGAAGGATTAGATGTGCAGGGAATGATGAAAAGTTCCATGAGACTGGAATGTAGGGTACACTTGAATGGAGGCGAGGCAAGGCTGGAAAGGAAGGCTCTGGTCACACTATGACAGGTCCTAGGGGCTGAAAAAGGAGATTTACATTTTCTCCCTTAAATTGCAAGGAACCCTCAGTGGGCCATTTTCTGTTGAGATGTATATTTTAGAGAGATTTCTCTGGTAGTGAATGGGCGGGAAGGTGAGTGAGTTAGGGAATGGAAGCAATGGTCCCAAGTGAGATGAGAGGTTTCTGTCACTAAGATAATCATCGTGGGAACAGAAGGGAGGCAATGGGGACAGAATTGAGACGTATTTAGAAAAAGGAATCAATCATCCCTGAGATTGGATGTAGAGAATGAGAGTGACAGCCTTAAGGACAACTTCTAGGAAACTGAATTGGTGAATTAAAATTAGAATGATTACTAACAAGATATAGAAAACTAGAACAACGATAGGAGGTGATAGAAATGAGATTACTGATTTTAAGCATGCTGAATTTAACTGACCTATGGTTTATGTAGGTGGTGTTTGGAAATATGGATCTCAGAAGAGTGGTTGGGAAGAAGTTTGTGTTTTCCTTCTAGGAATTTCTGTAACATGTGTTCAATCTGTACTACATATGAAGTTGATGACAAACCTTTTGCTGTCATTTCTTGGGTGTCTTGTGTCTTCAACTAGAAATAAAATTTTCAAAGGCTTCCAAATATTTTGAGTTGCCAGTAGTAAGCTTTTAAAAGATAGGGATGATGGATTCTACCTCTTTTATTAGCCTGCCCTGCCTAATATAGAGCTAGGCACGAATTAGGAAAAAAAAAACCACCTAAAGGCTTTAAGGTCAAAAGACAGAATCAGAGACTGAAGGCAATAAAGAATATTTTAGAAAGTTGAGCAATGAAGATATTCAGGGAATTTATAAAAAGAAAGAAAATCCCTCATAAGGATTCTTACTAAGAAGTGGGAAGAAATATCGAATCCAGAAGATACCAGGAAAGATGAAGAATATGGCCAGTGATGGTGTTTTATTTTTGGTACTAACACTGATTAGAAGACCAGTAGTTGCTAAGAGGGAATTTTTTTATAAGAGACTTTTAAAAATATAAAATATTTGTAATGCTACATAGAGAAAACCTAAACAAAAATGTCATTGAGGGTTAATAAGATTATTGAACTTGATGATTCCAGTAAAAAAATCTTGGTCTTTAAACACACTAAATCAACAAAGGTGTTTTACACTCCATAAGGGGAAGATATCAACTATTGATTGACTGAAGGGTAAATTCTCACTGTACAGAGATAGATGTACGCTCAGTGGAATATACTGTTTTTGCTATAACTGTGATGATGACTTTGTCAAGTAAATTTTTATTTTGTTTTATTTTCAGGCTGTATGTTGTTTTCTCTCTATCTCCTGTCCATATATCATAACCACAACTATAGCTATTTCGTAAAATCACTTTCTTTGCTTTGTTACAGATTCTGGTTTACTTCAGAAACTGTTAAAAATCTAAGCTCTGATCAGCTTTGGGGAACACAGTCGTTGGGTGGTTCATATCTATCTGATCCATATCATTTCTTCAACTTTGTTTAGAAACTATTACTATTCAAGCAGAAATAGCTTAAGAAAACCTGCCAGATGAATGAGATGGTGTCATATCTCTTTTAAATAAAAATCTTGCTAAGCCTTGCACCTGGGGAAAGGCTAGTGAAATTAAAATCACTGACTCTTTCACCTCCCTTTGCTCTGACAAGCATAAGAGGAGGAGGGGCTGGAAAGCTTTGACAAGGAGAGCAGGGACTTTAACTGAAGGCAAGGAGAGCTCAGGTCCTGTTTCCTAATTATAGATGTTCCTTCCAACATCAGAGGTGCAAATTCAAATACGTTGCAGTTTACTAGAGGGTAAAACACACTTAAATAAAGGACCATTTAATTCAAAGAAATTTAAAAGACTTTTTCTATAATCAGACACCTACACATTATATTTTTGTATCCCTGGAGAATCTAAGATTCTGAATGTGGAGCTGCACCTTGCCATTTTTTCCTTACTTTAATCTTTTTTTGGTGTGTATGTGAGACAGTGTGTGTGTGTGTGTGTGTGTGTGTGTGTGTGTGTGTGTGTGTGTGTGTGTGTGTGTGTGTGTGTGTGTGTGTGTCTGTATATGAATGCACAGTTTCAGCGTAGAGCAGAGGTTCCTCATGACCAGCACTCTTCACTTCTAGTTACTATCACATATATTACTTTTATAGCTTCTGTCCTGCTATTTCAATGAATAAGAAATATGATCACAGGGCAACTGGAGTTAATAACCAACTTTAGGAGGATATTGCTTAAATGGTTTCTCAATTATGTTGCAGTAGGTTCCTTGTGTTGATAAAATGAAAGCCTCCTTAACAGTATAGTTCATGTTGTAAAGTTGAGTTGAAGTTTGAGGATTCTTGCTATCATTTAATGTTTAATGGTGCTCAATTTTCCCTACTCGTATTTTTGACGTAGTGCTCCACATTTCATCTGTTATAGATAGATATATTCCTATTTGGGCCTCTGGGCCAAATGAATTCCACCTACTAAATTTTGTGGTATACTGTTAAATTGTTCTTTCATTTAGTAGGTCATTATTAATTTAACGACTCTGTTCCTATTCCAGTTCACATATGGTGCCGTAGGTATAGGAAGAATTTCTACAGTATTGATGAAGACTTTTTTGTCATGTGAGTGCCACATAAGCAGTTCTGCAGCCAGAATTCTTGGTGGCCAAATATAAAGCCTTCTAATTAGAAGTATGTGATGCTATAATGAAAACATTATCGAACCAGCTGTACTGTGTGTACAGATTTTCTGTTTTTATTCATGTGTGTGCATCTATTACAAACATAGCACAAATAGAATATAAAAATAAGTTAACACTCACAGCCAAACCTGTTAAATTTAGTTCAACAAATTGTATGAAACCCTCCATCTGTTTGCTACATTATCCTCACAATGATAATAGGCAAGGCAGATTTGCTAGCTGAGTTTTATAGAGAGAATGGCTTGTTTGAAAAATATGTAATAAGCTCCCCTGAATGAAACCAAACCAAACAGCATTATTTTCTTTTCTGTGCCTTTGAGTGTTTATGTTGTGACATTACATTTACACAGATGTTATTGTTGATCTTTTGTGCCAAAGGATGACTTTGAAGCTCTTTATCAATAGTTATTGCTTTGGCCAGTATGAATGTTCCAAAAGAGCAAGCAAATATGAGGCACAGATCTTTTGATTTCTTTAGCAATGGTCATGAGCTGTTTTCTGCCTTGCGTATCGTTTGTCTATGTTTGCTTATGGCATTGCAAATACAACATTTATGTTTTCAAATACAGGAAGACCACAAAAGTCTTTATCATGTAATAATTTGTAAATGGAGTAATAGTCATATTATAGGATTATTGAGGATTGCATGAGACAAAGAAGTGCATAGCACAAATGCTAATTTCTTAGCTGATGAAGAACTTTGCTTATCTCCCAGCACCCACATCTCTTGTAGTGGTAATTGGGAATTGTTGGGGATATCTCAGAAATCCCATGATTCGTCTTTCTAGAAAAGTCAAAATTCTTCTGACTATTGTTTTGTGAACAACTAACTTAGTTCTAAGATATCTGCCACATGATAATTTAAAAAACCTTTTTCGGGCTTCCCTGGTGCCGCAGTGGTTGAGAGTCCGCCTGCCGATGCCCCAGTCCGGGAAGATCCCACATGCCGTGGAGTACCTGGGCCCGTGAGCCATGGCCGCTGAGCCTGTGCGTCCGGAGCCTGTGCTCCGCAACGGGAGAGGCCACAACGGTGAGAGGCCCGCATACCGAAAAAAAAAAAAAAAAAAAAAAACCTTTTTCATTTTAAATGCACAATTAGCTAGCTCTTGTTACGTATGAAGCATCTGTGTTCTGGATATATAGGGGCCAAACATAAACGAATCATACAACCTGTACAAGTTCAAATGTTTACTTGGAGATCTAGGCACACTTTTATTCCATAAACAGATTTCCCTTTCAATTTTTGAGTATTTTGTTTATGTGCCTGGAAAAACCTTAACAACTGTCAAGAAAGCACAGCTACATGTCACACATCTAACACTATTCATTATTTTAATCATTTTAAAATTTATTATTATTAGCTTTTTTCTAAACATAAACAGGATTGGAGGCATTCCATAGAAATAAGAACTATGTGGAACCGAACAGGTTTCACTGTATACTCTCTTCATTATTAAATCAGTGTTCCCAAGTTCTCCAGACGTCAGGGCCACGTTTCCCTTTTGCACTGAAATTCTAGTAGTATACCTCCTCACCATCACACCCATCATAACCACAGGAATGCTTGTTTTCAGGCTTTCATCCCCCACAGATCTGGGAATTCCAGAGGAACATGTGCATATTCTTCAAATGCTTGCTGTCTTAAACTCTGTTCTGATTTTCTCAGGTCACATTTGGGGAGCTTGTGGCAAGCTTCTCCAAGCTGCTGTCACCCTCCCTTCACCTCTGTTCCACATGTGAACACAAACCTTTCATCTAACTTTTTGTAGTACAATTATAATTAGACTTCCTTTAAGAAAGCCTTTTGCGTTATTAGGTAGAAATGTTTAGCATCTGGTTTTCTCAACCCACCTATTCTTGAGAAGCAGGATTTACAAACTCAGGATCTTTGGAATCTGTTAAATATAAATGGGTGAAGTGGGCTAGATATATAGAAAAAGTATGCTGTCCTCAATTTTTCTTGAAATATATGGGTGGACCTCTCAGTGTATCTCTTATTATTCAACCTTTGATAGAATAAGGTATAAGAAGTATTCATCTTAACTGTGATGACAGTTGTCATCTGACACATAAATAGAGAAAGATAGGACTGTGGTGAATGGAGAGCACATACTTCATCTATGGAGGGCTTGGTGACCCAACTTCATTTGATTATACCAAGAGAGAGCCTGGTTGCCAGTGTTCCCAACTCTTCCAGCATTTTTGAGAGACACCAGAAATATACATTTCTGTGTGATAATTACTTATTAAAGTGCCATTGCTTTTTAATTTGTTAAATTCCAGAATCTTAAAAGCAGTAGGAGGGTCAGTGGTGTATATTTCAGTTAAACATGTTTGCAGGCCAAATCCGACTTAAGGCTGCCATCTTGCAGCCTCTGTTGAAAAGAATTTGGGGCTTCACCTTTGCAAAACCAAAATGCCAAAAGGTCAGTGAAAGTTTTTGTTTTTTGCCAAGTTATCTACTCATAAATAGTGTTTCCATTCTCCTTTGGAGCAACAGGAACAAAGAGCTGTGACATTAATTATAATAGCATTATGTCCCTGCTACATAGACAAGATGAAGATTTGGGGAAGAATCGTTGTTTACCTGAAAATGTTTAGTTTGGTTATAGGGATCGTTGTGGAATAGTGGAAAGGACACGAAGAGGAGATTGGAATCAGACAGATCTAGGCTTAAACCCAGCTCTGACATTGAGGTGTAACTTGGTGTAAAAGGCAAACTCTGTAACTCACCTTTCTCATTGTAAAATGGGGGTAACAAAGCTTACCTCACAAGTTATAATAAGGCCAGATAATTTGTAAAAATGACTGGTCCATAGTAAGCAATTAAAAAATATCACTTCCTTCCTTTCCACCCCCTACTTACTTTTTTTTTTTTTATTAATGTTCTCATTTGCCTTAGTCCCAGTGCCAGAACTCTTAAGTTTGCTTTGTTTCTGTATAGGTTTTGCAAATGTGTAGAAGCGGGATGGCTATCTCGACAAGTTCCAGTGAGTTATTAGTTTTATCAAATGGCAGACTTTCTGGTCTCTTGCCCAGGAACTTCCCCAGTACATTTTGTCATATTCTGAGTACCGAGTTAATCCATCTTGCTGTGCTCACTTGTTGCCTAATGGCTGGTCCTGCTGACATAACCGTATCAACCTTATCTGCATCCAGAGCAGCCAAGTAGCTCCTTCACCAGTTGTACATTTAATTGTTTTCCTAGTTGATGCATTTCTCTGTTACATTGCCATTTGTATCATTCTTAGTGGAATTTTGGGCAGAAAAGCTACCATCTTTTTTTCTCTTTGCTTGTCATTATTGGTTTGTATGAGTCTGTACAAAGCACTCTGGAGAAAATACAGGTTGGGTCTCAGGAACTCTTGTGTTCTGGTAGCAGAAGGTCTGACATGAGTTGTATGCTATTAGGCAAGTCACCTGATTCTTGGGTGGTTATCTCTTTTGTAAATCAGAGTTAATAGCTTTTGCCCTGCTTATCTCTCTGAGCTGTCATGAGATAATAGACATGAGGAAGTTCACTGTACAAATGTAATGTGATTGAAAAATAAAAGTCATCATTTTAGTCTTTTAAGGAATAGAGCAGAGGTTCTCAAACTTTGCTGTACATTATAATCACCTGGGGAGCTTTAAAAACGCCCCATACTCAAACACAGCTGTTAAGTAGCCATTAAATCAGACTCTCTGGATGGCACCAGGTATTGATATATTTTTTAAACTCCCCAGGTAATCCAATGTGCAGCTAAATTTGAGAATTAGTGCTTTAGCATCTTGTGCTTAGAGTGTGGTCCCTGCACTAACAGTTACCAACATCATCTGAGAACTTGTTGAGATTGCAGAATGTCAGGTCCACTATAAACCTAATGACTTAGAATATGCATTTTTAACAAGATCTTCAAGTTATTCATGTGCATTTTAAAATTTGAGAAGCAGTACTTTAGAGGTTATTTCATGTTTTATTTTGCAGTTGAGGTAATCTGGAGATGTTAAAAGATTTACAGAGGCTCACAATTCTAGCTAGTGAAGCCAGGACTAGAATTCAGGTTTCTTGAATTCTAAGCATGTACATAGTATCCCACACTCCAGATGCGGATGAACGTTTTTCTCCATATAGAAGAAAAAGGTGTGGATAAATTGTCACTAGTGTGTACACTCTGACTCTACTTTGAGTGTTTTTCAGATGTGGTTAATGGATTTGCTCTACTCCATCTTATCTTCCCAGACCCATCACCTTTGAGAACAATGTTCATGAGATGGAGAAAATGACTGAAAATTATACTTAGATTGCTTTGATATTTTGGGAGAGAGTTGGAGCAGTTGGCAATTTGATTGTGCTTATTATTGAGTTCCTTACTAAAATCTCCCACCCCCAAAGCACAGATTCTAATAAAAATATTTATAAAATAAGGCTTTTCTGTTCTTCATTAGCTGATGGATTAGTATCAGAAGACCATGGCGTGGGATAAGAATACTAATATGCAGCATGTTTAATAAAAATATATTTTTTTAGTTACCAACTTGAAGCTTTTGGGAAGGAGGAAAACCTGGGGTTTTGAGGATGTGGATATTTCTGTAAGCAGCTGACTGAAGATTGTGAAGGCAGAGTTTTTGCTGGGCTCTGTGGTCTAACTGATCTAGCCAGAGTATAAAGGAAGCTGGAGAGAAAATGCAGGCTGGGTTGTTGATCTGTCCAGTCAGACACCACATGGGCATAGCAGACATATGCCATGCACGTTGAGATGGGCCATTTTCAGTTTCCTGGGGTAGTACTTGTTGGAGACATGCAGTATGTTGGACTCATCAGGCTTCTTAGTAACAGGTACCTAGCTCTCTCCCCCTCTCTGCACCTGCTGTGCCGCTGATTATACTGTAAGTAATGGCAGCTTTGCCTTGGGAGGGTATGGATATGCTATAGATAGGGGCAACCCATCTGTGAAGGTGTGTAAATTTCAAATTGCTAGTTGCAATTTCTTGCAAGAGGGCCATGGGGAGCAGGAGGGAGAGAACCCCAATGGGAGTGACACCCAAAGCCACAATAATTTCTGACGATTAGCCTCCTGTTTTTCACATCAGCTATTATGTGTGTTTCCAGGATCATAGACAAAATGATTGCTTTGCTGTATGGAAAATATGGCACTGTAAAACTATCTAATTTTCCTCACATGATATCATAATACCTCTGGTATCACTATTTGTAGCTAAAACTTCCCTCTCTTCCTCTACCTTCCTATTTTCCCCTCTATTTGATGTCCCTTCCTTTCATTCATTAATTGCCAAGGGAATCAGCCTAAAGTGAGCATGGTGAGTAGTATGATAGCAGCAGTAGGCCTCAGAGCTTCTTGTTCCCATGGTAAGAGATGGTCGTGTGTGTGTGTGTGTGTGTGTGTGTGTGTGTGTGTGTGTGTGTATCTGGTTGGGAGAGGATTCCTAGAGACCTAGAATGGTGTTATAAGAGCTAACATGCATTTACAAAACTCTAATCAAATGAATGTAAGGACTGAGGCAAGTAATTTAAATGAGTGACTGGGCCAAGAGTAAGCAGTAAGTAATAGGGACTGTGGTGTCCTGGACAGCTCCTAGCCTGTTTTAGCAAGCCACCAGCCAGTTCCACCAATTGTTGCTCTAGAGAGTGACAGCCCAGTGCTGTGAGATCTTCTCATTTTTAAAGAGAAGCTGAAAATTCTAATTTCATGCGATACTTTCTGATATCTAAATGTTCATAATTAATTGAAGTTTCTTTTTAACACTATAGATGCCAAAACTATGCAGGCTAAAAGCCATGTCTGGGGACTAGATTGGGCCTGTGGGGCAGCAGTTGACAAACTTGATTTAGTCTGATATTCCTATTTCATAGAAAAAACGGGATTTGTCCAAGATCATGGCACTGGTGAGGTACAAAGCTGAGAACAGAGTGCAGGTCAGGAAGCTTCCCATTCTGCTCAAGATACCTACAGTAGGATTTATGTGCGAGGCACAGCTAGGTCAGGGTTGGGTTACAGACATAGCTGCAGACCTCAGTGAACTCACAGTCTGACGGGGTGACAGACAAGCAAATAACTATAATTCCCTGTGTTATGTGCAACGAAGAAGTGGCCACAAGATGTAGAGGCAACGCCAGTAGGGACAAGTATGTTTTGTCAGAAGGAGGAATGACATGGCGTGGAGAGTCAGGGATGGATCTCCAGACAAGGTCATGCTTGATTAGGGTATTGACACTTAAATATTTTAATAATAGTTACAGTGTTTTGTTTGTTTGCTTGCTTCTTTTACTTTGGTTAAGCAGCTGGTTTATTACTGTGATTCTGATGGATTTGGGGAGGTAAAAATCAATAATAAATTTTCTTATATTGGGCTTTTGACTTACAGCTCACAAATACCATCCCACTTGAACTTCAGAAACTTGGGGGGATAAAGGAATAGAGCAGGGATTAATTCCATTCTATAATGAGGAAATTTCAGCCCAGGATCACCTCATAGTATGTGCAGAGGCAGAACTGGGTAGAATGGATGTCTTTCTTGCTTATAGTTGGTGCTGTTCAGATTCTGGGTCCTGATTTACTGTGGGCCACGTGGTCTGGGCATGCACTATCCATCCTATGCCATAAACCCCCAGGAGTCTTTGCCTCAGCTTTCCTGGGAAACTGCTAAGTCTGAGAGCATAATTCCTATGCCACTGGTC
Source organism: Grampus griseus (assembly GCF_964374135.1). Taxonomy (NCBI): domain Eukaryota; kingdom Metazoa; phylum Chordata; class Mammalia; order Artiodactyla; family Delphinidae; genus Grampus; species Grampus griseus. The sequence continues at coordinate 38,372,441 of NC_139000.1, read as the reverse complement.
AAAACTTCCAGTTTTAGAAGGTGAGGTCCAGTTCTTTCCCCTTTTTGTGCCCAAAAGCTGAGGAGATATTTTCTGAGTTCTTGTTAAGGGTAACAGTGATGCTTAAACAATTCTTTCTTGGAGGTAGGATTTGAAGAACCACCTTACTATTCAGGGGAGATAAGTTTACAAAGGTTTGGGAAGGCTTAGATTTGGAGCATAGAAACACTCAGGCTTCCCTTGTATGATAATGCAGGTTGTGCTTTGCACAAAGGAACCTGGCAAGGGGTTGTCGACTGGAAGATGAAATCCAGGCCTTACTCAACTCCACGAGTTGTTGGCTAATAGGGCTATGTGCAGTGGGGATGGGGGTCAGGGTAGAAGGCTGAGGGATGGTGGAGGTCCTAATTTTCACAAAGGTTCAGCAGAGGCTAGCAGGGACTTTGGGAATGCTGTGGGTTAGGATTGAGCTCACACAAACAATCTCAGATTTACAGCAGTTTATCTTAGAAATTCACTGGGTTGTGGCCCAACTTTTCAGAAGAAAATTTAATCAGTAAATAAGGGGCACTTATGTTGAATGTTCACTGTGTGTTTGCAACTGTATTGGGTATTTCTATGTCTTTATCTATATGTGTCATCCAGCTCAACCCTCCCAGGAAGTCTGAGAGATGAGCATCCTTAGTTCCATTTTCCAGAAGAATAATTGCATCTCAGAGAGGTTGTGTGACTTGCCAAAGGTCACACACATGGTTGCTAAACGGTGGAGCTGAGATAGAATGGTCTGGCTAAGTTCAAAGAATATATCATAAGAAACCTAAGAGGTGGAAATGAATTTTCTGTGTAATAGAGATGAATTTATTTCATGTAGTGGTTTCATCTGGGAGGGGTTGTGTGTGTGTGTGTGTGTATGTGTGTGTATGTTTATGCTATACTGAGGTGGCAACAGAGTAAGAAGTGGGGGGGGAATAACCAGATGGATGATTTTACTTCTAGGCCAATTTACTATGTTGGCTATTCACCTTAAGTTTCCCTGCATTAATGGAGGTAAAGAGTCTGGTGGCAAATCTCAAAAGTGGATAAATGAAATTGTTTGTATTGGCATTGGGTATGAGTGTGTGTAATGGTTTAGAAAATTATAAAACAAATAAAGAGACCATTTAATCAATATTCAACATGGGTGGAATAGGAAAGCTGTGCATTTCATCAGCTCTGCTAAATAACCTCTTTCTACTTCCTTCTCCCACATAGCAGTGTCTCTTAGGCAGGCACAAGCTGTCCTTACAAAGGGAACTGGTTTATCTCTCGCAATTTGCTTTTTGACTTTTTCAAACCTTCTTGGAAGAGTTAAGGTAATTAAATAGCTTGGTGTAATGGAGGAAATTTCCAGCCTTCTCTTCCAATTTCTGTTAGGCTGTAGCCTACAGTTGGGAGTAAGAAAGACTACCAGTTCATTCCATCTTACATTTGTATTTAACACCTAACATGTACAAAGCATTGTGCTTAACTTCTCGGGAATGCACGTCTAAAAATGACAGGCAGATATACAGCTAATTACATTGTGGTTGGACTGTAACAAAACAGGCCCAGACTATGCCAGTTGGAAAATTTTGGGAAATCTAATAATTTGATGTCCTTAAAACCCATATTTAAAAAATATTTTTTAAAGCATTTTTGAGCAGAGAGAGGATTATAACCAGCCAGGATTTCTTCTTTTCTGTTCAAGTGTACCGTCAGCTTTGATGAGCAATATCAATTTATGTTTTACTGTGGTGCCATTTTATTCCATTGAAAGCCCCTTTTATAGATTATTGTTTTGGGCCACCACCCAACTGGCCCAGCCCTTTATTCTGCTTTCCAGAGAAGGATGGGGCTTGTAGATACAGGGGAGGGAGACAGAGGAAGGAAAGACTAATTCTGACTGGGGACTGAGCCAGGCCTCAAACAGTGAATAAAGTTTCTAAAAGCTGGGAAACTCAGGGCCAGGGCAGGATGGGCCTGTCAGAAAGAGAGGGCAGCAGGGGCAAAGTCAGGCCCAATCAAGCTAAGGTGCTGGGACTACAAACTGAAAGCAAGATTCAGGTAGTCTCTTGCTGACTGCAGAGATAGCCGTGATGAACTGTTTCTGGCAGATTCAAAGGTTTTATTTCCACTGTGATACAATTCTACTCATGAAGGGAAAAAAGGCTGAAGTTGAGATGAAGTAGGTGAGGGCCAGGCTGGAGTGCTTCTCTAATTGGTGGTGATGGTCATTCCCTTTAGGATATGCCTGTTCTTAAGCATAAGCATTCTGGGCAAGCTTCCAGGTTATCCCAGCTGCCCTTCACCTTGCTTTTCTTAAAAGCTTCTCTTGAAAGGATGTGGCATTTGGTGGCCTTCTGTTACTTTTTGTTTCATATTGCTGATCTAGGAAGTGGCACGTCTTGAGGTTATTGAGTTTGTATCTTTTATGACAACTATACTAATTGGACCAATTTAGAAAGTTAATCAAAGGGTAGGGAAAGTATCAGGCTGAGGCCCTGGAAAAAGTGAGATGTCTGTTGGTTCTTCTTGAAGCAGAGGCTTTCCATGTGAGAAACCCCTAGGGACATGAGAGAAGTTCAGCCTCTAGGCTGAAAAAATGCCTGGAGCTTTGGAAATGCAGACTAAAGGAAAGGCTCTGCCAGACCAGTATGCAAGGTGGTAGACATTACTTACATAATTATAACCCCATTTTAGCTTCTTGGCCTTCACCTTTAGGAGCAAACACATATTTGTAATGTTTCTTGGTTAAGCATTAGTGGAACCACAGTTTTAGCCTTATACCCTGCCCACAGGTACAACACAGACACAGTAACTGAGGATATTTAGAGAAGAGGGCATTTAAAGAGGAGAATATTTAAATACTAGTGTTACATGGGGAGTTCTATCCCAAGTATTTGGGGGTTGAGAAGTTTGTTCAGTCACCTAATTTTCTATCATTTTTTATATTTTCAGGACATTTTCTTTTTTTTTTTTAGATGTTGGGGGTAGGAGTTTTTATTAATTAATTAATTTATTTTGCTGTGTTGGGTCTTCGTTTCTGTGCGAGGGCTTTCTCTAGTTGTGGCAAGCGGGGGCCACTCTTCATCGAGGTGCGCGGGCCTCTCACTGTCGCGGCCTCTCTTGTTGCGGAGCACAGACGCTCAGGCTCAGTAGTTGTGGCTTACGGGCCCAGTTGCTCTGCGGCATGTGGGATCCTCCCAGACCAGGGCTCGAACCCCTGTTCCCTGCATTAGCAGGCAGATTCTCAACCACTGAGCCACCAGGGAAGCCCCAGGACATTTTCTTAGCTCAATATTTTTTTTCAAAGTGTATTTGGTAGAAAAATAAATGGTATTTAAAAAAAAACAACTCTATGGCTACATAAGTTTGGGAAATGTTTGGGTTAAAAAAGTTAAACAGATTTTTTTTTAAAAGTACAGGACTTATCTAAACTTTAAATATGGTCGTGCTATTTGAGTTTACAAGAAGCATATATGGTATTTGTTGTTTCCTATTTTATAGTAAACCAAGATCCACTGGACACAGCATGCAGAGTATTGCTCTAGATCATAATTTACACGTGTTTTCTTAGAGAAGCTACTTCGCTGCTAAACTGTAGTTTTGTAATATGAAAATTGACACTGAGAGCACTTGGGATCATATGAAGACCAAGTGATATTTTGCGAACTATAAAGTGCTAAGCAAATATTAGTTATTATTAGTTTACAAAATTTATGTCCCCAAAGTAGAACATTTTAGAATTATTATTCAATGCAATAAAATTTTAATGGTATTTCCACTGTGTTTTATTGATTACAAGAAACAAAAAGTTGAGAATAGAGTTTAGAGAATATGAATGGAAGTTTGAGCACCAAGCCATAGTGTTCTATTTCTTCCATAAAGTTGATAAAAGGGGTATTCTTAAGTGTTTCAAGATGGTTTATTTAATATAGGAGAATAATAATGCTTTTTGGGGGCTGGAAATAATTTATAGTTATTAAATCATAGTAGGTTTTAACAACAGAATTTTAGGGAACCAGAAATACTAAGAAGTTCAGGTATTATTATACAGTCAAACTCACTTACCATTCCAGAGATTTCACAAGATGCATGAGTATGAACTGAAGGAATGTAGCATCATTGGACAATGGAAAAGAGAAATAAAAGAGAGCCCTTTATCTCCCTGATTATTAGTGTGAAATATGGTGTGTTTAAGCTATTTTAGATTGGGGACTGGGTCACGCATCATCTTGTAGTGTTCTTCCAGCACCTGGAACAGTGCTAAGCAAATTCTATTAATATAAGTTACAGATTTGGTTCTGTGTCTTAATTCCTGAAAAAACACGGTTTAAATTAGGTTACCTTTAAGTGGGTTCATATCTAGTTGGCAATGAGATTTTCAATGATTCAGTGTCAACATAAGAGTATTTATTAGCTGAATGAAACTCCACAGTGGTCAGTCTTTGGGCAGCTCAGTGGGGATCCGTTCAGACTAACTCACTTAAAGAAGGAAAAAGAATCTCGATATCAAGAAGGTAAATTCTTTAGTATTTTGAGTAGGTATTGTAAGAAAAAGGAGCTAAGTATCAAACATCTCATACTGATGCTGGGCAACAAAGCTGATTGTTAACCAAATCAAGACATTTAAGATACAATTAATGGAGGTCTTTGCCTATAAAGGTGAACTTCTGAGGCCTTTGACTATATTATTTTCCAAGAACATAGATAACTTTTTCTGGCGCTGCGCTCATTTATCCAGGCCTTTTTATATTAGGCTAGGGTAATGCTTATATTTTATTCATCTTTGTCTGTAAAGCTAATATGCTTCCATGTCATTGCTCCCATTGGCACCATGGTGCTATGTGTAAAATCAAATAACCCAGCTTTTGGAATCAATTAGGTCTTTATTGGGCTATTTTCTGCATTTGGGGGTTACTATAATGAAATTATATGATTAGAAATGAATGCTGTCCAGAGCTGCATCAGCCAGTATGCTAGCCACTGGCCCTATTGTTTATTTAAATTTGAATATAAATTAATTAAAATTTAAAAATTCACTTCCTCAGTCTTACTGGCTAAATTTTAAGTAATCAGTTGTCACATGTGGCTAGTTGCTACTATATTGGACAACAGAGATATAGAACATTTCCATCATTGCAGAAAGTCTATTGGACAGTGCTGTTCTAGAGAATAGCAGTGTAAATGTTGAGATATAACTCTATCTGGGAATATTTGAGTTATTTAGCCTCAAGAAGGGGTACCTGGAAAAGAAGTTAATTGTCATTGGCTATATGAAGAGCTATAGTAATCATCTTGTAACTTCAGAAAGGAACAGTAAATTAAGCTAAGGTAGAACTGTAGCAGGAAGGATTTAGATTAGACTCTTTGAGGTTCTTCCAGCCTATGAGGATTAAGAAGCACTGGAATCAACTGAATATGTAGAATGTGCAAATGTTTTCTGGATTGTTGATAAAAATGTGTAGAACAGTAATTTCTAATGTTTTAATGTCAAAAGTATTCACATGTATGGATGTTATTCTTTTACAAAAAGTTAATTTAAAAAAATATTCACATATCATTGTCCCCAGCCCCCAACCCTGAGTGTAATGTTGCCTTTAGTGTCTGTTGTTTGAGAAACCACCTGAGCAGGGAGAACTGCTATGAAATCAATAATGCTTTGAAATCAGTATCTAAATACAGTTTTAAAATGGTATTTTGTATTTGTGTGAGACATACTATTTAGTCAGCCTCAGCTAACGTTTGCTGCTCATGTGGATTCTTTGACCTCTCTTAATAACTCTGAGCCCTGCTACCCAGAGGTTTGTGGTTCATGCCTAGGAACCACTGGCATACACATTTACCTCAGAGGGGGTTAAAGGGAGTTGGACTGGAGGCTATAGGCAGAGGCAAATGACTTTGCACTATTCTTTCTGGACCTCAACTTCATGATTAATTACTTCTGCTCATATGTTTGAGTTTTGCTACATTTTTTATTCTGGCCTGTATCCAGATTTTTACTGATTTGATCTGAAATGAAATTTTTCATTTGATTTAAAATCAGGCCATTGTAGGCTTTTGAAAGCTCAATGATAGCTTCTCATGTCTTATCTCTAGTACCCTGAAAGATCATTTTATTAAATATAAAGCCAGATGATCTCCTTTACCTAAGATGTCCATTGGAATAAGCGACGTGCACACATTCTACATCCAGCAGGACCTTCAGTTATGAACATTTAAGCATGAAAATCTTGAGTTCCCTTTTCAGTCATGCAACCTTGAGTTCCTTGAGAATTAATTCCCCTTCCTTACTCCCTCCCTCCCTCCCTCCTCTCTCTCTCTCTCTCTCCCCCCCTCCCTTTCTCCCTCCCTCCCTCTCCCTCTCCCTCTCCTCCCTCTCCCTCTCCCTCCCTCCCACATTAATAATGTAGGTCTGTGAACATCTCATTGAAAAGGATTAGCTCTTAGGAGAAAAGGTATTTGGATTCTTTATTTGTGCTCATCAACCTAGGATGGGGAGTTCGGGACCATTGATTACAGCTGTGGGAAACCTGTGTGTAATCCCATGTGGACAACAAAATCTGTTGGGGAAGCAATTATGAGTTAATTTTCTTTTAATCTTGCTTTATTCTGGAGGCGGAACTCTGGTGGCAGGCAAACATTCAACAGTCTAGCCGAGGAAGCCTGCATCATGGTTCAGTGAAACCCTAAATCCCTTCAGTCGCTTTAAGAACAATGTTTCTTTCAGAAGTGCCAGAGGCACAGTGTGTAGAAATCAACATTCAGGTCATTTTAGCTATAGAAATAGCCCTCTCTATAACTGAAGGTGAACATTTCTTTCCCCATAGCTCTAGCTTAGTCTAGGAAAAGAGAAATTCTTTTACAAACTAGACTACAAAGACATGCTATTGTTGAACATCATCTTTAAATTTTTAGGGTCCATAAATTCTTAAGAATGGGAAAGAAAAAAATATTTTAAATACAGTGCAGTTTAAGGAGCACTTACTGAGTGTCAGCTCTCTGCCAGACACTGGGGATATGATGCTCTTTAACGGGAAAGCCAAATAAGTCAACATGCATTTACAACATAGCGTAGTAAGTGTGGTGTTATAGTGGTACAACTATTTCCATGGTAGCACAGAGGAGAGGCATCCAACCTGCCTGTGTCAATGAGTGTGGGCTAGGATTAGGTAAGTTTTTCTAGAAGATGTAGTATCTAAGCTGATGGTGAATGATTTTTTTTCAATGGTAAGGAGATAGAGTTGGGGAAAATTGAGGTCATAAGGAGGATATAGTATGTGTGCAGAGTGCTACAAGAGTTCTGTTTTGGTAGAACATAAATAGCAAATTGAGTATCAGGAGATTGAGAAACAAAGAATGGCAGCAGACTTTCCTGGACTGTCACATGATCATCTCTTCCTCTTAGCTCAGTATCCCGAAGGAAAATAACTGAAGTAAAATACATACATATGCAAACATACACACAATTTTCAAGTGTAAGGAAAATGGGTGCTCTGAAAACAATAAAGACAGTATTTGAAAGAGGCTTAGCTGAGGTCAAAATTAAAGCCATCAGCCAAGAAAGCAGAGCTCCAATCTTGTCAGAGCCAAAGGGAGCAAAGAAAGAAGTTTCAAGTTCTGATCAACTCTTGAAAACCAGAATTTTTTCCCCAGTAGTTCCTCCAGTGGCCTAACAAGTATTGGTGGAGTTATTGAGTGTTCATTTTGATGGTTGTGATGCAGAAACAAGTTTGGAACCAGCAGAAAGAAGAATTTTTCCCTCAATTCGTAGGGGACACCTATGTTCTTTTGATGATGGGGTCTCTATAGCAGATAGCTAACCACATCCATGCTCAGCCTCATTTAGAGCTTGCTGCTCGCTGGGCTCAATCTCCAACAGAGTCTTGGCCTGAAACACTCCCTTCCCTACCCTCCCTGAAAAAATAAAAATAAAAGGTATTCTCTAGGTAAATAAAATGCCATTCTGTTACTTAAAGGATTTGGGCATTTTAGTCCTTCATTAGCCCTTCTTTGATGTATGGGTCACAGTACATCTGTAAAGAGTCCTAGGTTTTTCTAAGACTATTTTTGGATTTTGAACAAATTTAACAATTTCTACTGCAAGAATGTCTTGTTGTTTTAAAAACCTTAGGATTAGAAAAACATATCACTTTAATTTTCCTCGGTTTTAGTCAGAGACTAGATTTTCATACTGGTCAGAAAAGAACATTTCCCAAAAGCAACAGATTTTTACAAAGCCAGGGATAATTTTTATTTTCTTTCTTAGCACAGTATGAGGAGAATTGCAAAACTCTTATGAGAACTGATAAAGAGTACAGAGCATGTTCTTTGTTTCTTGGCAAAAGAAGCTTCATCTGTCCCAAATGCTGTAGTTGAAAGAAACATAAACCCACCCCCAAAAGAGCCAAAATCATATTTGGATTCAAGTGAGAAGCCACTTTCCTGGTTACGCTTGGGTGGCATCCTTTGGCTGGTTCGTGTAACGCTTCCCACAGTGGAAGGCTTATGAGTTCCTTTAAGTGGGTTGAATATGCTATGCCTTTTCATTCAAAGAAACTCAATCCACATATTTTACAGAAGCAGGAGGTTGTCCTTTGAGGCTGCTTGGGAAAGAATGTCTTGTGGCGAATATCAAGCCACCTGAACAAACATGAGCACAGTATGGGTCTCCCCACGAGGGCTTTCTCAGGATGGAAGGTGGAGAAGCCACTGTTTTCATCTCTAGAAAAGCTGAGAGGAGTTTACTTTCTTAAGAGAGATATGACTCCATCCGGGCCGGAGTTCTGCCCTGTTTAAATCTTTGGAATGAAAGAGGTGGCAGGCATGTACATCAGATCTGCTATTGTGAGTCATAGAGCCTTACGTTAGGAGGGACGGCAATGGCAGATTTAGGAATGAGCCCATAGACTCCGTTAATTTCTCACCAGCCCCCTTTTGGATTCCAGAGAGGAAAAGGGGAATGGGGAAAAGTATAATGGATTATTGCAATGAGGAAAAGAATACATACTACTGTTTATTTGAACATCTGTGAAAAACCACACAAAGGAGAAGCAGGCATGAAATACGACACACCTTTATAATTGGGAGACTTCTTAGGTTAATATATTTTTCTGCCCGAGATCATTGTGGCATTTAGCTGTAGGCATTGAAATAGAATAACACTCTAACTTGCTAGGGAACAGTTCTTTTGGTTTGGGGTTTGGGCTGCTCATGGAACCACATTACATGAGAAAGTTCTTATAATAGGCTAAAAAAATGCCTCCCTCTCCCCAAAAGATAGCCACCTCCTAATCTCTGTGTACTGTAAATGTTTATTTGGAAAAAGAATCTTTGCAGATGTGATAAAGTTAAGGATCTTGATAAGGATCTTGATATGAGATTATCCTGAATATTTGTGTGGGCCCTAAATGCCATCACATGTGTCTTTATGAGAGAGAGGCAGAGGGAGACTATACAGACGGAAGAGGAGGAGGCAGTGTGACCACAGAGGCAGAGATTGGAGTGATATACTCACAAGCCAAGGAATGCTAGCAGCCACTAGAAGCTAGAAGAGGCAAGAAGTGGATCTTGCTCTAGAACAACCAGAGGGAGTGCGGCCCCACCAACATCTTGATTTTGGGCAAGTGATACTGATTTTACACTTCTGGCCTCCAGAACTGTAAGAAAATACATTTCTGGCATTTCAGGCCACCATGTTTATGCTTTTTTTTTTTTTTTTTTAAATATAACAACCATAGGAAACTAATACGGTTCTGGAATCAGACCATTAACAAATTACTGGGAGCTCAGGGCCATCAATATGGAAATGTAAACTAGGGAGAAAAGACAATTGTTCAGGAGCTGGTCACCCTGGTCCACTGGAGCCCAGGATCAGGAACAGTAAGTTAGCAGAGAAGACTGGAAAAACTGAGCAAGAAGAGAAGGGGTGAGGTGCAGCTGAGGGATAGGACAGGGTCGTGAGAACACTGGATTCTGGCACCTTGCATGACTAGTTTGGCCTGTCCCTGCAGGATTGGGGGAAGGTCCTGAAGTCACATCCCATCATCCCAAGAGACTGGATTCGTAGGCCCTCATGGAATACAAAATAATGCCTCCTTTTCTGGATTGCCTTTTTATCTTTTATCTTCTATTGTCCCAACCCTGTCTTCACTATCTTCCTCCATCTCCACTGCTAGAGAAGAGTAAAGGGAGAAACTTTGATGCCTGAAGACAATTTGGACAGAAACAACTTCTTCCATAAAGTGAGCCCGTGACTCTTTGGTTGCTTCTATGTTTTCCTCTGCTGCTTTCCTTTATTTTCTGTTTTCCTCACTTCATGTGGTTTATTGCTACATTAGAGGAGTTGATATTGAATTTTAAAATATATTATAAAGCACTCTGAGTTGTTTTAAAGAAGGCATAATATTTATATCTATCATCTCTCCACTGATTATCTATGTATCTATCTAAAATGAAATCCTAAAAAAATGAAATCCTTTAGACAAGCTAATTTAGGGATTATTATAAGTTTGGAGAAGTCTCAGAGATACAGTTTTGAGAACAAAGAAACTCAGATGAGTGAGGTTTACCCATACTGTGAAGGTACAATCTAAAGTGTCTGTTTCAGCTCTCACACTTTGGTTTATTCATTTACTCACTTCTTTGTTCTTTCACCTAGTCATTGATTCAAGCACCTACTAAGTGCAGGTAGTGTGCCAAGTGTGTGAACTACAAAGCCTGAGAAGCAGCCATTCTGTCCTTAAGGGCTGCAGAAGCTGCGATTTGGTGGCCTGCCCAGCTTTCTTTTTTTTAAAATTGGAATTTGTATGCTTTCTCTGTTTTACCATAGACCTCATCTCTGCCTACTGTATTACGCATAAATGGCTTTATACATTTACTTTACCTGTCTGATCCCTGAAGACAACAGAGTTTTAGACACCTGACTTGAATTTTATTTGGGAAGAATAGTCTTTGAGGGCTGTCCTCATTTCAGACTTTAATTCTTGAATCATTATCAACCTTTCATGGCAACTGGAGACATGGAGTCTGGGAACCAAGACTAGAATGAATGAGTTGATGGAAAAGGCCTGTACACTGACTAAATGGGGATACAGCAGCAGCATTGAATGTCCTGGTTGGAGACTGGAGCCTTGTAACAAAAACTCAGAGTGCTGAAAAGTCTGATTTTGGGTCCTGAGAGAAAAGCATGACTCCTTAGGGTAGAACTGGGAGCCACATTTACTCTCCTAGGAATATAAGAATTCCGTGGACAGAAAACTAATCCAGATCCCAGATGGATGGCACTGGCATGGTCACCTGGTAGCTACAAGGACATTAAAGAGCCAGTTCCTGAGGATTATTTATGACCTGAGCCAAGTTGGCAAAGACTTGGTGTGTCAGATGACAATCCCCAGGATATTCTGGGTGTGAAGAAAGATGACTGGCAGGTATGAGAACTTAGGTTTGAACCAATACTTGTTCTTGTTGTAATCAGTGCCTAGAACAGTGCCTGGCAGAGAGTAGGTACTCAATAAATATTTGTTGAATTGAGTCATTTTGTGCACTTGGGCTGGGTGAGTTCGAGGTGGAGTGAGGCAGGGCTGTGGTTTGGAGCTCATGAAATTTTCTAATTTTTTTTTAAACAAAGGTTTATTTCTAAAAGATGGAAGGGCCAAGAGGGTAGGGTAACTTAGTCTGTTGTCCCAGAGCTTTTGGGTGCAAAGAGTTCTTTGACCTTCAGTTCCTCTGTGTGTCATGATGGATAAGAGGAAGTTCCTGAAGAAGGCTGCAGCAAATTGTGACTTTCAAAGAAAAGATAGGGGGCTGGGGGGGTGGGCAAAATGGGTGGAGGTGGTCAAAAGGCACAAATTTTCAGTTATCAAATAAATGAGTCCTGGATATATGATGTGCAGCATGGTGTCTTATAGTCAATAATACTGTACTGTATATTTGAAAGTTGCTAAGAGAGTAGATCTTAAAAGTTCTCATCACAAGAAAAAAAACCAGTTTGTAACTATGTGTGGTGATGGATGTTAACTAGACTTACTTTACTTTGCAATATATACTTTGCAATACATACATATATTAAATCATTATATTGTATACCTGAAACTAATGTCAATTATATCTCAATAAAATAAATAAAAATCAGTTCTCCAGGAATGTACAGCATACTTTTTCTTGCAAGACATTTCAGCATTTATTATTCACTTGGAATTATTAATTATTAAGTAATCAACCGCCTCTTTTGTTTATATATTTATTTATTAATTGGACTATAGTTGCTTTACAGTGTTTTGTTAAACATTGTAAATGTTGTGTTAGTTTCTGCTGTGCAATGAAGTGAATCAACTATATGTATACATATATCCCCTTTCTCTTGGGCCTTTCTCCCACCCGCAACCCTTACCCCACACATCTAGGTCATCACAGAGCACCGAGCTGAGTTCCCTGTGCTATATAGCAGGTTCCCACTAGTTCTCTATTTCACACATGGTAGTGTATGTATGTCCATCCTAATCTTCCAATTCATCCCACTCTCGCCTTCCCCCACCGTGTCCACACGTCCATTCTCTATGTCTGTATCTCTATTCCTGCCCTGCAAATAGGTTCATCTGTACCGTTTTTCTAGAGTCCACATATATGCATTAATATACGATATTTGTTTTTCTCTTTCCTACTTACTTCACTCTGTATGACAGACTCTAGGTGCATCCACATCTCTACAAAAGACCCAATTTCATTCCTTTTTATGGCTGAGTAATATTCCATTGTATATATGTACCACATCTTCTTTATCCATTCATCTGTCGATGGACATTTAGGTTGTTTCCATGTCCTGGCTATTGTAAATAGAGCTGCAATGAACATTGTGGTACATGTCTCAGTTTGAATTATGGTTTTCTCAGGGTATATGCCCAATAGATGGATTGCTGGGTCATATGGTAGTTCTACTTTTAGTTTTTTAAGGAACCTCCATACTGTCCTCCATAGTGGCTGTATCAGTTTGCATTCCCACCAACAGTACAAGAGGGTTCCCTTTTCTCCACACCCTCTCTAGCATTTTTTGTTTCTAGATTTTTTGATGATGGTCATTCTGACCAGTGTGAGGTGATACCTCATTGCAGTTTTGATTTACATTTCTCTAATAATTAGAGATGTTGAGCATCTTTTCATGTGCCTCTTGGCCATCTATATGTCTTCTTTGGAAAAATGTCTGTTTAGGTCCTCTGCCCATTTTTTGTATGGGTAGTTTGGTTTTTTGATATTGAACTGCATGAGCTGTTTGTATATTTGGAGATTAATCCTTTGTCCGTTGCTTCGTTTGCAAATATTTTTTCCCATTCTGAGCTTTGTCTTTTCATCTTGTTTAAGGTTTCCGTTGCTGTGCAAAAGCTTTTAAGTTTAATTAGGTCCCATTTGTTTATTTTTGTTTTTATTTCCATTACTGTAGGAGGTGGGTCAAAGAAGATCTTGCTGTGATTTATGTCAAAGAGTGTTTTTCCTATGTTTTCCTCTAAGAGTTTTATAATGTCCAGCCTTACATTTAGGTCTCTAATCCCTTTTTTTTTTTTTACATCTTTATTGGAGTATAATTGCTTTACAATGGTGTGTTAGTTTCTGCTTTATTACAAAGTGAATCAGTTATACATATACATATGTTCCCATATCTCTTCCCTCTTGCGTCTCCCTCCCTCTCACCCTCCCTATCCCACCCCTCTAGGTGGTAACAAAGCACCGAGCTGATCTCCCTGTGCTATGCGGCTGCTTCGCACTAGCTATCTATTTTACATTTGGTAGTGTATATATGTCCATGCCACTCTCTCACTTTGTCACAGCTTAACCTTCCCCCTCCCCATATCCTCAAGTCCATTCTCTAGTAGGTCTGTGTCTTTATTCCTGACTTACCCCTAGGTTCTTCATGACATTTTTTTTCCCCTTAGATTCCATATATATGTGTTAGCATCTGGTATTTGTCTTTCTCTTTCTGACTTACTTCACTCTGTATTACAGACTCTAATCCGTTTTGAGTTTATTTCTGTGTATGGTGTTAGGGAGTGTTCTAATTTCATTCTTTTACATGTAGCTGTCCAGTTTTCCCACACCACTTACTGAGGAGACTGTCTTTTCTCCATTGTATATTCTTGCCTCCTTTGTCATAGATTAGGTAACCATAGGTGCATGGGTTTACCTCTTGGCTTTCTATCCTGTACCATTGATCTATATTTCTGGGTTTTTTTGCGGTACACGGGCCTCTCACTGTTTTGGCCTCTCCTGTTGTGGAGCACAGGCTCTGGACGCACAGGCTCAGCGGCCATGGCTCATGGGCCTAGCCGCTCCGCAGCATATGGGATCTTCCTGGACCAGGGCATGAACCCGTGTCCCCTGCATTGGCAGGTGGACTCTCAACCACTGCGCCACCAGGGAAGTCCCCTATATTTCTGTTTTTTGTGCCAGTACCATACTGTCATGATAACTGTAGCTTTGTAGTATAGTCTGAAGTCAGGGAGCCTGATTACTCCAGCTCTGTTTTTCTTTCTCAAGATTGCTTTGGCTATTCAGAGTCTTTTGTGTTTCTATACAAATTGTAAAATTTTTTGTTCTAATTCTGTGAAAAATGCCATTGGTGATTTGATAGGAATTGCATTGAATCTGCAGATTGCTTTGGGTAGTATAGTCATTTTCACAATGTTGATTTTTGCAATCTAAGAACATGGTGTATTTCTCCATCTGTTTGTGTCATCTTTGATTTCTTTCATCAGTGTTTTATAGTTTTCTGAGTACAGGTCTTTTGCCTCCTTAGGTAGGTTTATTCCTAGGTATTTTATTCTTTTTGTTGTGATGGTAAATGGGATTGTCCCCTTAATTTCTCTTTCTGGTCTTTCATTGTTAGTGTAGTGGAATGCAAGAGATTTCTGTGCATTAATTTTGTACTTTTAAAAAACATACCTCTCTTAGCTATAGTGTTAGAGGTTTATGAGTGTTAGAAGCTTGTTCTTAGGAAGTAGTGTTTTTGGTATCTAATTTTCTAACTCCTAACAACTAAAAAATTGAAGAAAGCAACTCTGTGTGTTATCCAGATTCAATTTAACTCACAGTAATTTATTGAGCAATAATGGTGGAGGCCAGTACAAAACTGGATGCATTAAGAATCCACCTGCCAATGCAGGGGACATCAGTTCGAGCCCTGGGTCGGAGGATCCCACATGCCACAGAGCAGCTAAGCCCATGCACCACAGCTGCTGAGGCTGCTCTCTAGTGCCTTCAAGCCACAAGTACTGAGCCCACATGCCACAGCTGCTGAAGCCCGCACACCTGGAGTCCATGCTCTGCAACGAGAGAAGCCACTGCAATGAGAAGCCCCCGCTCGCCACAACTAGAGAAAATCCACACGCAACAACAAAGACCCAACACAGCCATAAATAAATAAATTTATTAAAAAAAAAAAAACTGGATGCAAAACTACCCTCAGGTAGCTCAGAATCTCTACTTCTAAACTGTGTTCATCTGGGAATTCCCTGGTGGTCCAGTGGTTAAGACTGGGTGCTTTCATTGCTGGGGCCTGGGTTTGGTCCCTGGTCAGAGAACTAAGATCCCGCAAGCCGCGTGGTGCAGAAAACAAAACAAAAATAAAACCTCTAGGTTTTGATAGATCAGGCCCATCAAGCAGTAACCACCATTTATATAATGATGGCAATAATAATAAAAATAAGAAGTAGTAGTAGTAACAACAACCACTAATATGGAGGGCCTACTCGAAGCCAGTTGCTGTGCTCTAAGCTCTATGCTTACATTCATCCCTGTGTTTAAACCTTATAGCAACCTTGAAAGGTAGGAGTCATTATTCATCTTCAATAAATATGGAAACCGGGACTCAGAGCAATTAAAGAACATGTCAAAGTCTACACAACTAGTAAAATATAACCAGGTCATAAGTACAGGTCAGTTTTGTTCCAGATAGATGGTTCTTACCCTTCATCACGTTCCTTCCTCATCCCATACTCATACATAGGAGAGAAGAAGATGAGCATCGTTTTTTTGCATCGCATAATTTATATAGGGTTATATAGGATTGTCTAATCTAAGCCTCAAACCATCTTTGCACAATCGATAGTATAGTGGAAATAGATAGTATTTGCACTTAACAGAGAAGGAAGCTGTGTCTCAGAGAGGCAGTGTAATTTCCATAGAGTCACAACAGGTTTGGGACTGGAGCTCACATCAGCTTGAGTTCAAAGTCACCCTCTTTCCTTTATGCTAATAGATTTTCTACTTATGGAGTATCTTCTCTCTGCTAGGCACAATACTGCATGATCTTTTGAAAGTAATCACTAATTCTCCCAAATACCCCATAGGGTAGATATTTCAAGACCCATTTTGTTGAAGAGGAAGCTGTTCAGAGAGTTTAAGTAAGTGGCCTGTCATCAAAAGTTAGTAGACACAGACAATCCCTGAAGCCTCCTGTGTAGCCATATTAAGTGATTATACGACATGATTTGAAAAGTACTGAGGAGTCATTTATAGAATTTCCACTGCCCCCTAAGTTTGCTGCAAGGATCATAATTCCACCATTAGAAATTTATTTATTTGAGCTAATTAATTTCTCCATGGTATCAGAAAAGGAGATAGGGATTCTTATGGAGAGACAGAAAAATGGATCTTTTTGCAATATGGGGTCCTGCTTTCAGAGGACTAGCCTGAATGGGGTGCCCCAAAGGGGAGCTCTAGGAAACCAGAGGCCAGTGGAAGGCATGGCAGTGTTGTGAGAAAGTGGGAAAGTATCCGACTCTGCCAGTTGGGCATATTAGAGGGCATGTTGGTTAGAGCAGTGATTCTCAAACAGGAGAATCATCTGGAGGGCTTCTTAAGACACAGAAAGCTGAGCTCCACAGACTTCTGATTCAGCAGGTCTAAGTTGGGGTCTAAGAATTTGCCTATCTAACAAATTCCCAGGTGATGCTGAGGTTGCTAGATTAGCAACCACACTCTGAGAACCATGATTCTATAGCCTGGTATGGAGAATCATGAGGTAAAGTGGTGTCTGGAGGGGGAGAAATGCCTGGCATTATGGTGTTTGGTCATCTTCTGCTTGGTATTGTATACAAGGGGTAGTAGGGGAAGAGACATAGATGGGGGAGGGAGAAACCAATAGGAATTTAAGACTTTCTTTGTATTAGCACCAGATATTTTACATTATCTCTCATTTATTAGTTTGTAAAGAGCAAGCTAAAAAAATATGTAAGGAAGACACAGTTAATAAGGCTTCTATGAGCATATATATTCAAACAACACAAAAACAGATAGAAGTGGCATTTAATGGGTGTATTAGAAGTAACTCAGAATCAACATACACACTCCTGGAAAGAACTGAAACAGTCACTTATCAGTTGAAAAAAACCCCAATTTCTTCATTTTGTGTGTGGTCTACATGGTTGACTAAAAAGTCAGAAAATGGACCTTAATGATAACGCATTTGTGTGAAAACACAGATTAGTTTTCCCTTTAATTAGATCACTTACATTTAGCAGACTTTAATATGTCCTAAATTTGAGACATTTTGCTTGACATGGGAATTTAAGGTACAAACAGGTGGCTCAGAATTCTTGGCTGTTTATTTCCTGACACCCAGAGAGTCCGTGTGCTTAATAACTGATGATGTGTAATGAATTTTCAGTGAATGCCTCTGGGTGGACTGTTCTGACTTGCAGCTCAGAGAGAAGCTGGAAAGAAAGCAAAGGAGAAGGTTGCAAATCCCTTAATGAAATTTTTAATAAAAGGAGCTTTGAATGCATGCCTTTTCAAGTCATTGCATCCGACCATTTTTGAGAGTCGACCTAACTGATCAAGAGAGTGAGTAGTAAGAATACAAAAAGACAGCACAATTAAAGAGAGAGGCACATCTGGGAGCAAATGAAGGCCAGAAAGTAACTTTGAACCTGGATCAGGAAATTTTCATGGTGGCCAGTTCTCATGGAGATTTTCGGGATGCCTATCTTTCAGTTCCTTAACCTTGAAGAGTAAAAAGTGTGTGGTAGAACTTTGTTTTACCACTGCCACGCCACCACACCAGTCTATTCCTAGAGTTTTCATAGTGAGAGGAAGAAAACTTTGTACAGAAATATTACAGGGCCAGCTGTTTGCCAGGATCACAATGTGAATTGAGAGATCAATGAGGATATAAGCTGTGTGTAGGTACTTCTTGAGAGTTCAGTGGTCAACGTCACTTCCCCCCCAGGCTGTCTTTGCTGTCCACTCCACTGAGAGCCTCTTTCACAGATGGCACTGAGGTCACCTGATGGACTTCATTATTGCTAGTCGAATGTCAGAATCTCCCAGTCAAAAGGGATGATGAGAAGTGGCAGGGGTCTAATGGACAGACATTTGTGATACCTGGACACCTAAACTGTTTTCACCCCTCACAGTGAAAAAGGCAATGGTCTTGTCTGAAATAAATGTTAACAGACACTTCTTTCCTTCCCTTTCTTTAAAAAAATAAGTATTGTTTTTAAAGCTTCCTCACAGCCAGGACTCAGGTATGCATTGACCTCCGAGATCCTCATGGTATTCCCTAACAAATGTAAATTAAATAAAAAATCAGTTTGGCAAGCCCACTGAATGAGAAGGGCAATGAGGACAGGCACAGTTGCCTTCTCAACAATTACTTGCAGACACCATTAATAAATTCCCCTCTGAAGCATCAATCAAGCCAGTTCTTCCCTTTGGCAAGATGTTTAACTGCTACACAGAAATAGCTGTAATCAGACCAAGATTAGAACAGAGGGAGGCTTACTTTATGTATTTCCTTCCTTCTGTAGTTTTTGAACAAGCGTATGTGGTACTAGGCAAGTAGGTTTCCCAATGGTCCCGTGTATATGCCCCTTGGGAGTCCTCATTCATTGACATATTTATTATATGTGCGATGGAAAGTTTCCCCTTGCCCAATTTTTGAATCTTTTGTGTTTTATCAAAAACAGAATGAAGTACCCTCTCTGTATGTTTACACTGAAAGTGTGTGTAGGGGGTGTATCTCAGAAGACCCCACTGAAGTATAAATTCATCGCAGGTTTTACGGGGGAGGGAAAAGAAAGGAGATGAGAAGAAAAGATTTTTTTTTCAAAAAAGGATTTTGTGGCTTTTGGCACTGTTAATAATTTGTGTGGAAAATGTTTTCTTGTGTGTTTAATCCTGTGCCAAGGCAGCTGCTGGTGCAGTAGCATTCTGCAACAAATTAGAGGGCAGTTAAAGCGAGATTTTCCACCATCAAGAACAAAGCAAGGCCAGTTAGCATGAGGACAGCTTGTTCTAGTTGCTAATGTGCTTAAAAACTTGCTGCACATAATTTGAAACAGCTTTTATGTGAGGTTGCTGTGGCTCCGGTTTCTGAGGTCTAGTTCTAATTCCAAATCAAATGGAAGCAGCTGAATTAGAAAATGACAAGTTATGCACTGACATTGCCTGCCCAGGCTACCAAGATAATTTTTTCATCATTGCTATTGATATGAAAGTTAATTCCCCTCAATATTAAAATATTTAATGGATGACAGCTGTCTGAAATATGAAGCCTGCAGCCCCTTATTTACCGAAGGAGCGTCCTCAATAACTGTGTGGCAGCCTTAACACACTTACAAATTATTTAAAGATGTATTACCTTTGCTGGTAAGGAAGCAGATGTTAAAAAGATTCAGGGCCTCCTTAAAAGTTGATCTGAATCTCAAGAGTTTTAATCAATGTAGCTTTTTATTTCACTGCCTTGGAATTAAATGGGATTCCTTGGTTGAAATGCATTGGAAAGAGCATGCTGTAGTCCAAATGCCTTTCAGTGCCTAAAATTTAGAACTTTCATTTGTAACTCCGATAGGCTGTAGAGAATTAAATCTAGGTGGGAGAGAAATAGGAGAAGGCATATTTTCAGTTGGAGTTTTTGCCTACTTAAACACGGGCTCGGCACAGCTGTAGTGGTGAGGTTTCAGACCCTGTGTGAACAAGGAATGAGGATTCAGCTCCTAAATTCACATTCATCAGGCTGAATACTAGGTTCTTAAAGGCCAAGTGCACTGCTGATACCCTCACTAATAGGATTTCAAATGCTATAGCTGTAGCTATCCTAAAAAATACTAATGAAGGACATTAAGGTCCAAAGAAGGCCTTGAAGAAATCTCAGAGGTCAAAAGTTCTTGGGAGAGTGTATATACTTGAAGAAAAATGAGAGGATTTTGGCTAAAGTAAATTAAATAGAATTTTATTCAAAAGAAGCTTGGGAACCCTATCTTTCATCTACATTGTACCATTACCACCTGGGGATGGAAAATTATATACTTTTTTTGCCTGCATAAAGTCAAATATGGGCTTTGCTGGGTTCATTTTCTTTTAGGGAGGATGTAAATTGACCACATATTTAGTATTTATAAACATTTATTTATCTCTAGTTGAACTGCAGTGAACCAGAAAGTAGGAATTAGAGTAGAAAAAGTGTGGGTTGGACCTCCTCAACACACAGGAAAAATGAGCAGCTGTTTATTTGGTAAAGAGCTGTGTGTCGTTGTGTAGGTTGTACACTGCATAGCTGTTGGGGGTACTGACTGTTCAGATTGCAGTCTGTGTGAATGGTATCAAAGAGTTACGTAGTGTATAGTTTGTATGGCTACCTATGGTTATACCCAAATTGGTGTGATTTTAAGGCATATGGGCAAACTCATCTGTCTAAATCTTCCCCTGTGGATAATCACAGTATTACCTGATTATCTTGTACAAGTAACTTTATAAGGGATAAGATTTAAATAGTTTATATCAGGGATAGTAGAAGTGAAGAATCATACTTTAGTAAGCTAACACATTAACTTCCCCATACATTTTCGGTAAAAGAGACATTGTCATTGTCTCTGTTAGGAATCAGAATGCTAAAAGAAAGGAATACAGGAAAGATCAGTTTTAATGGTGAAATAGGAAAGTATTAGAAGCACAAGGAGCTATTTGGTTTAGGAAGAAGCATAATATGGTATCTTTGGCAGCAAAGAAACAGTTTGAGAGCATTGAGGACCTGGGTTGAAAAGGTACAGAAAGAAGGAATAAAAGTTTGGCGTATTTCAGAATTTTTCAAAAATTTTTCAAATTTTTCAATTTTCCCAATTGAAGGAACAAGTATTTATTTAAAATTTTCAATTATTTCTACTTCCAGATTAGTAGGAAAAGTCTTGAAGAAATATTTTTAAATAATTTCTCTTTCTATCCATTTTCTACAGAGGCTAATTGGTCTTCCGAAGATTCAGCATTTCAACAAATACTTATTGGGCACCTCTTATTGGAGAGAGGTGATGGAACATGCAATGGTACATGTTGTAGTTCCTGACCTCGGCTTGCTAACATTTAAGTAAGAGACATAATGTAAGCTAAGCACATTAACATCAGCATAAAGAGTTCTGAGGATTTAAAGAAGGTAGAGATCATGTATGGTCAGAAAGAAGATCAAGAAGAATTTTCTGGTGAAGGTGTTGTATTAGATGGGCCTCAGTGGACAGCACAGCTAGTCACTGGGACTAGAGCTGAATTCCAGGGCCCTAAAAGTCCTGAGAATTGTAAGAATGTAGGTGGGCTGAAAATTGTTCTTACATCTTAAAATTAAGTTTGATTAGAATTCCATTTAATTTGCTCATGTTTTTATGCTAGCTATTTCTGTTACCTTTAGGAGAGAAGTAGGTTAAAAAATAAGATATTTGTAATGACAAGGGGTAAGGGTAATATTGGCATAAGAGATATTTTGTTATACAACCTGAATTGCCCATGTCCTCTCAGGAAAATACAGTTATATCTTTAACAACCACTTTCACGTTGAATGTTTAGCCACCTAAATTTCATCAGCAGCATCATTCTGAACAAACAGCACACAAGCTATCTTTAGTCCCTTTTGCTTTATTTTGTTTTGCTCAATCCTGTTGAGACCCTTTGAGATACTGCATGGTACATAGCTCAGAATTATCCTACCGAAGGGTGAAGGAGTTGGAGTAGCTATTTACCAACTCCTGTCTCTTTTGGGTTGCTCCAGAGAGTAACTTCCTGGGACTTCCTGAACTGATGGGTCATGCTTCAGTGGCCAGATAATGCCTTCAGGCAGAAAGATGTAGGAAGCAAGTGGCTTGTAAGGGAAGAATCCACAGGTGATTCCTAGGAGGGCTCCTGGTATATAGGAGAGGCAATAAATGTGTCTGCTATGGTATAATCCTTATAAAAAAAGAAAAAGGAAGAAATGAAGAGTAGGACTCTGTGGTCAATGAGGAGTTGAATGGAATGAAATAAATTTCTTTACCATTAGACTTCTCAGTAATTTTAATATTCATTATGAATATTCTAAAAGGGGTTATGTTGGTTTTAATCAAGTATGCTTGAACATTTTTTTGAGAAGCAACTTGCAAGGCTAATGCATGGAAGATATTTTCTAAATATTTGTAAATATTTTGTAAGTATCTTACGCCTACGTTTACATAGTATCTAGTATCTCTATGTTCAAGTTACCCTCCAAGACCCTAGATGGGAATAGGAAGATGTAGAAGTAAATCTGATTTAAATCTTGCCTTTAGGTTGCTTATGATCCATTAGGGAAGATATAATATGTATCACAATTATAATGTAAATTAATACAGGTTGGATGGGATATCAGAAATTAAAGGAAAGAAGGATTATTTCTAGCTGGGACACAAGGAGCCTTCCTGAATGAAGCAGCATTGACCTGAACCTTAAAATTAGGTTGGGCTTGGGGAATTTTAAGAGAGAGGATGGCACCAAATTATTCTAGGCTAAGGAAACAGCATAAGCAAAGATCATGGAGGGTGGGATTATTGGAGAAGTGTTGAAAAAGCCCTTTTATAGATGCTATTAAAGTCTACAAAAATTTGACTAGAAGTCATGAACAAAACATTATCTAAAAGTTCTCTCAGTAATAAACTATGAGTGTGTATGTATGTGTATACACTGTACACACACAACAGTTATTAAGTTTCTGAAGAACCTTTCCATATTGACATACAACCTTATCCTCTTGGCTGGTGAATCTAGAAAATAGTTCAAAATGTCATGAAACTGCCTGGCATTCTCTAGGCATCTCCCATGGGATCTCTTACCATTCTCATTACGTCTGGATCTGTTATAGCTGCTGTATCAACCCTGCAGAGGGCTTCCTTCCACAGAAAACTACCAATTCCAGGAGCTACTACACTCTAGAATCTATCCATTTAACCCTAAAACTCAAAAACATTGCTTCTACCCCTTTAACTTAAAACAAGTTCTTACAAGTGCTTAGGTGACTACTTGTAATGAAAGACCAAGGTGATTAGTTCAGCTCTCGTGCCAGCCAAGTATGAATGATTGATTGCGGTGAAGATCTGCTCCTGGTAAAACAATTCAAAACACATATAATTATATTGTTAAAAAGACACCAAAAGTTTCAAGGAAAAACTTCAATAAGACTACTTTTCATTTTTTAAATGTTGCCTTCTAATCCTTATCCAGATGTGTACATATTTTTCTTATTACCATAGTGATTCCAATTTTATATTCTTATTATTAAACTGCCTTATTCTTACATTTCTCCATATTCTTTTTAACTTTAGTTGAAGCGTCTATTTTTAAAGAATAATTTGATTGAGTTTGCAAAAATTATAAGTGCTCATTATAAAAATGTCAATCAAAACTCAAAACTACAAAAAGAAAGTTAAAAAAAACCCTCTTAAAATTCCACATACAAAAATAACTATCATTAACATTTATTATACATCATTCTAGACATACTGGCATTATGTTTCAGCAAGAAAGGCTAAAACTGAGGTAATTGCTGATCTTTAGATAAACCTCTTTTTAACACAAATATGGGGCTTCCTAAGGTGTCCCTTTAAAGTTTCTCATCAAAGCAGTATTGATAGACTATAAAAGATTGGAGTCTTTTTCTTTTTTTTGTTTGTTTTTTTTGTTTTTAGCTATGTGTTTCAACTTTGACTCTGCCTTTAAAGATGAAAAAATTAGGGACTTCCCTGGTGGTACAGTGGTTAAGAATCCATCTGCCAATGCAGGGAACATGGGTTTGAGCCCTGGTCTGGGAAGATCCCACCTGCTGTGGAGCAAATAAATAGTCAAAAATAAATAAATTTTTTAAAAAATGAGAAAATTAGACTTTCCATTTCCTCCTCCCATTTGTATCTTTGTGTTATTGTATTATTTTTTAATATCATCAAGTTATATTTGTATTTTGTTCTGTAACCATAATTTTCATAGTCCTGAGTTATTTCTTTTGATTGACCTTTTTGTTAATCAGATAAAAGGCTCTTGAGTTTTATATTACCTGAGTTCTTTCATACTGTCCTACACGGTAACTACTAGCCATATGTGGCTGTGGCTAGTGTGACTAAGGAACTGAATTTTAAATTTTATTTAATCTTAAGTAAATTAATTTAAATTTGAATAGCTACATGTGACCAATGGCTACCATATTGGATAACAACTCTGTCTTTAATGCTTTAGCATATTTTCACATCTTTTATGTCTTTATATCAAATGTGTAAAATCTGGGAACACAGTTTTCTTTAGAATTTTGTAGGCATCGAGTGTCACTATGAAAAATTCTGAGGCTATTCTGAGTTTTTCTTATTTATTTGATAATATTTTACATTTTGAGAGAGCCCAGGGGCAGGCGGAGGAGGCTGCCTAGAGCTATTATAGTGGGCAGGATCCATGATATTTTGAACTATTGTCCATATTTACCAACCATTACTAATAAAAAGGTTGCATGTCCTCATGGATATGTCAACATAGAAAGGTTACTATATTGCAAGTTATTGGTTATTATCCCAGTTTCACAAAAGAGAAGTTAAATAATTTTTCTAATGTTACACAGACAGTAAGTGGCAGAAATAGGATATGAATCCAAGTCTGTTACTGTTTTTTCCACCTCTGTAGTGATTTAATTTTTTTAGCAGCAAAAATTCTTTCCTAAAAATGAAATTTTGTGTAGAATTCTAAAATACAATTATTTAAAATTGCTTATAATTCTATATTTTAAATTCCAAATTTAAAACTTTAACTATTAAAAAGCCAATCTATGAGAATAATGAGGCTGTATTAATCAACACCAAAATTTGAAATTCGAGCTCATGACTAACATTTATAGCCTTACATTACTCAGCATCCAACTTATTTCTATCTGGTTTGGTTTACCCTGTCATGGAATTCATGACTCATGGAGAGACATAGTTGTAATGGTCATTCTTTTCTTAGTGGCGTGCATTCAGCTCAGGGCATTCCTCAATTAAACTGATCCAGAAACTTAAAAGAGAAGCAATACAAAAAGTTTGGTTTTAAAATTGAGTGTAACCACATCTAATAAGTGCTTGCTTTTCTGAACATCAATAGAAAGGTCAGCCCCAAACTTACAGCAAACATCAAAGCTATCTGTAGAATGCTACGTGTCACTGGTTTAATTATAATTGAACAAGTGACTACTGAGTTATGTCACGGTCTTGAGCCAAATAGACATGTGTGAGTCTTTCCTGGTACATGACTGAGCAGACATCCCATGATGTAGTGAGTATTCACTTGGGTGCTTTTATATGAGTAAATTTTTAGCAAAAGATGGGTATTGACGTATAACTTTTCTGATTAATGGTATATTTATAAGTTTACAAAATGCATAAAGGTAGTCAGGGAGGCTCTCTTCTGATATATGTAAAAAAATAAAAAATAGATTAACCTGGCAGCATGAGTAAATTTTTGTAATCTTCAGTGTCATATAACTTGATGATTACATATTAAATTCTGTATCTTATTTTTCTAAACACAGTTTAAATTATTAAAATGTGATTGAAAAATCTGTTTGAACCAAATAACCCATAGCACACTGTTGAATACATTTGACATAGTTTTGTAGCCTCACTATCAAGACTCATAGGACTTCACAGTTGCACATATTTATGTCTGGGTAGCATCTGTCAAAAACATGACACAAGCTTTCATGATTTTCTTCCTAAACTCATTATTCATGTTCTTTCTTTTGCGGCCAAGGTAAAAAAGGTAGTCCACTTGGACCTGCTTGCTCTGACTTGGCAAAGAGTTAAAAAGGATCACTTTTCCTAGTGTAGAGCTTGTAGACCTTGAAGCAAGGGGTGTGTGTGTGTGTGTGTGTGTGTGTGTGTGTGTGTGTGTTATGAAAAGCTGGTATAAATTACTGGGGCCAGTTGCCCAGAAAATGGTCTAGGCTGATTATATTGCATATTAACAAAAATATTGTGTGGAGATCCTTAGCTGGTCAGCTCTTGCTGCGAGGGGTCCCCCCCCCTTTTTTTTCTATCATGAATCAACTTTTGGCAGCTCTAGAAAAGAATCCCAGAAGTGGACATTCCTCTCCTCTGGTTTTTTCTTTAGTTGAAATTCCAGGCTTGTGAGGTTCCTTATCTGATTTCTAGTCTGTGGCCATTTCTTCTCTCCTTTACTAAAGTAAGACAGGTCTATGCAACTGGAGGGAACAGGGATCAGATGTGTGCAGACAATAAAGTTTGAAGGATACAGAAGACGAATCACACACCTTAACTTTATGTGTGTGTGTGTGTGTGTGTGTGTGTGTGTGTGTGTGTGTGTGTGTGTGTGTTTGGGCAGGCTTGCTCTTCTAAATTTAAAACAGCCCAAGTATTGGTCCAGATTATGAAGTCCTTTTTCAAAATATGGGAAGAGTAAGTAATTGAGGTGGGGTACCCAAAGAGAGTTAATATCCCTTAAAGATGTCTCCCATGTGAAATATGAGATATGGGTTGGATTCATTCATTGAATGAATGAAGGTAGCGACCTTGGAGGAACTGTAGTTCACCACCTTCATGGGTAGATGGGGAGAGTGACACCCAGGGAGGTGCGATGGACTCTCTAAGGCCAAAGGCCAAGTGAGTGCCAGCTCAACTTTCACTTACGTACTTACTATTCAGGCAGACATTATCCTTGACTCTGCAAAGTAGATATGGTCCGTATCCCCAAGATGCTGATTATATAGTGTGGGAGCAGACACTTGAAGAGAAATTTTAGTACAGAGTGCTAAGGGTGGAATAGATTTACCTAAAGTTATTTTTTTTCACTTTGTTTAATCTCCTAAGGACCTACTTCTGTAAATGACTCTGCATCTGTAATTTTCAGCCAACATTTATATGTATGATTATCTTATTACTCAGAAAGCCCCTTTAAGGTAGATACTGTTATTTGACTCATTTAATGGATAAGTAAACTAAGGCTATAGAAAACAAGCTGTTGGTCTGCAACTGTTTTGCTGTACAGCATGCTAAAATAAAAGCATGTGACTGCTTCAAAGCCAAAACAAAAGAACCCCCAAAACCAAAAAACTGTAAAGAGGATGCAAAGACAAGCCACAAACTTGGAGAAAATATTTGCAAAACACACATCTGACAATAGACTATTAATCTAAATATACAAATAACTCTTCAAATAAGAGTTCAGCAATAAGAAAATGAACAACCCAATAAAAAAATAGACAAAAGACCTGAACAGACACCTCACCAAAGAAGATGGCAGATGAGCATGTGAAGACGTGCTCAATATCATATGTCATTAGAGAAGTACAAATTAGAACAATGACATACCACTACAGAGCTATTAGAATGGCCCAAATACAAAAGCACTGACAACACCAAGTGCTGGGAAGCATGTGGAACAGCAAGAACTCTCATTCATTGCTACTGGGAATGCAATGGTACAGCCACTGTGGAAGACAGGTTGGCAGTTTCTTATGAAATTATGATCTAGAAATCACACTTCTTGGTAGTTACCTAAAGACATCGAAAACGTGTATCCACGGAAAAACCTTCCCATGGATGTTTAAAGCAGCTTTATTCATGATTGCCCAAACTTGGAAGCAACCAAGATGTCCTTCAGTAGGTGAATTGAATAAATAAACTATGGTACATACAGATAATGGAATATTACTCAGCACTAAAAAAACCACACCAATCTTCCATGAAGAGATGTGGAAAAAACTATTCCATATGATACTAAAACGGTGGATGAATGCCATTGTACATTTGCCAAAACCCATAGAATGTACAAGAGCAAGAGTGAACCCTAATGGAAACTATGGACTATGGGTGATAATGATGTCCCAATGTAGGTTCATCGACTATAACAAACGTACCACTGTGGTGGGAGATGCTGGTAGTGGGGAGGCTGTGCACGTGTGTGGGTAGGGTGTACGTGGGAAGTCGGTACATTTCACTCAGTTTTGCTGTGAACCTAAAACTGCCCTGAAAAATAGTCTATTAGAAAAATACTATTAAGCTCCTTTGCCCAGATTCAAGATTAATTGAGAAGGTTGGCTTAGCAAGTGACTGGCCCCAGATCCAGTGTTTTCTCTTGATCCACGTTGGTGGGTAATGTTTTATTTATTAGAGCTCTAGGTAACCTTGAACCTTCTTTTTATCAGGAGAAGAAACTAAGGAAAAAAACCCTCAACCAAGAAGAAAAAGCTTATGTACCTTACACATTTTTTTTTTTTTACTTCATAAACTCTTACTGTAGTAAACTTCCTCATTTGAAATGTATTGTTAATGGCCTTTTCCCTCCCACAGTTGAGGGTAGGCAGGTTATTACTAGGTCACACTGACTTTGAATGGGGCATACATTATGGGAAGACCCCACTGAGTTTATTATTAATCCCTGTATATAATAGGAAACCAAAACCAAAACAAAACAAAATCCTCTACACAACTCTGACCCTTTGTTTCCTGTTTGCATTATTGTTTGTTGTGGTGTGCCACCGCCTGACCTGATGTAAATGCCAAGTTCACAGCCCATTCTTTGAATTTAACACTGCAACCATAAATTGTTTGTCCATTTATAAATAAAATAAAATGTGGGAGATGATGGAGCTTGAGAGAGCATGTTGTCTGAAATTCTTGGATCTCATTCTCACACAGATGTGCCAAGTCTGTTTGGCAAATTATAAGCTGAATTGGATGTTAGGGCTGTTCACAGCCTTCTGGGGGCAGGTGGGCTGGGTACTTGGCTGTGATTGCCTCAGAGCATTACAAAATGGCAGTTGCCTGAGACTTTTCATGTTTTCTACTGAAACATTTCTCTCTTCCCAGTTCTCTAGTATAACCACTAGGTTTGATTAGGAATAGCTAGGAGTATTACTGATTGAAAAAAAAACTTAGAAGTTTTCATATTCAAACAGTGCATAAAGGGGTGACTTCTGTCTTCTCTGCAGGGACAGATATAAAGAGAAAGCAAATTTTATTTCTCATTAAAGTTTACTCTTCCAGTTTTATTCAGTTTTGAAATGCTAAGAGGCTTTTGAAGATTTAGTATCACATTGGATGTGCTACTTCTTTCTATGCTAGTGGTTTTCCCATGGAATTAGAGCAGGACGTGCAACTTTATGAGTGAGTGCTAATTGGTCATTGAACAAGAATGGTGTGGAAGTGACTTGAGAGATAATCTTGTGTCATGGAAAGTGTGGTAGTGTCTGAAGACCTGGGTGCCGCCTCCAGTTCTGCTACTAATTAGTTTTCTGAACTGAGTGGGACACAAATTCATAGCCTCTGATGCCTCTTCTGTGAAATCTAGGCAGAGAGGAAGATTGAGTAGTGTTAGCGTATGGTTACTAAGGTTCCTCCTCGTTCTAACTTTTTATAGCTTTGTGAATATGAGCACGATGGGGTCAGCTTTGGACGTTCTTTGAACGATTTTCCCTACAATTTTCTGTCCACTTCATGGAGGAGGTCTACAAGAGATATTGACCTTCCTCTCTCTGCCCTCTACTACAGAACAAACAGACCACACAGGAATTCTGACTGTCCAGCCCTGCATTGATATTCTGTAGTTTAAAAAGCACTTGTGCATATATGATCCTCTCAAATATTCTCTGAGATGGGTACTGTTATTATCCAGAGCTTACAAGTGAGGAAACTATCTTGGAGACAATGTGTGCTTACCCAAACGGTACAAAATCATCCCAGGCTGTCATGAACTGGTAGTTAAGTCTAGCCTTAGGAATAGAAAAGACTGGTTTTGAATCCTGACTCTGCCACTTATTCTTTCTGTAATCCTGGGCAAATTACTTTATCAGTTTCTGCATTTATACAAAGGCAATCTTAATACTCAAAAGAATGTTTTTATGTAATGTGTGTGGGGGTGGGCAAAGGAATGTTTTTATGTATGAAAAATGCTTTGCACAAAACCATCCATGGAGTAAATTCTTAAAAATGATAGCTCTGATTATTATTTTATTATTAAGTAGTATTATTAGGAAGGCTTTAGGCCTTCTGATTCATGATCTTTCTACTAAACCCAGCATCAGTTGGGAGCAGAGACATTTTTATGATCTTGACCACATTAATGTCTGGAGGTCAGTTTCTCTAAAGAATGTCAGTTTATGGCCAAAAAGGTCCTGTGTGAATCGGAACCTGCTGGGAGGGCTGTATTTGCCTGCTACTTAATGGAGTGAAAATGGGCCGTAGGTCAGCCTAAAAGAACTGGAACCATCTTTTCTACACTTCTCAAGGAAAACAAAAGCAAAAAATATCAACACCCAGTTTTTTAAAAGTTATTCTTGTAAAAATAATATAGCTTATTTTAAATATTTTTGGAACAACAGTGTAAATAGGGACGAAATAAAAACATATTGCATATGCTTCTATCTCTTATAAACAAATACTTCTCACCTAATGGTATAATTTATTTGTTTTCTTTGCAGGGTATTATTGTTACTATCATTCTTATTGGTTACAGTTACTATCAGCTGTAGGTATAATAAGTATCCTAAAAATATGGTCTTTAGTTCCTGCTAATCCTAATTATTAGTGACATTTTCATAGGCTTGAGGGTATGGAAGAAAGTGGGAAACAGTACTGGATGGCTATCTTGGCAGGTTTTTTTTTTGTGTGTGTGGTATGCGGGCCTCTCACTGTCGTGGCTTCTCCCATTGCGGAGCACAGGCTCCGGACGCGCAGGCTCAGCGGCCATGGCTCATGGGCTCAGCCGCTCCGCGGCATGTGGGATCTTCCCAGACCGGGGCACAAACCCGTGTCCCCTGCATCGGCAGGCGGACTCTAAACCACTGCGCTACCAGGGAAGCCCTTGGCAATTTTTTTAAAAGGTTTAAATTTTCTTTCAAAAGGAAAAACCGTAAAGTCTGAAAACAAAGCTCAGGTCTTAGAAGCCTGGTTCCAACCTGTTATTGATACTCCTACCATATTTTCTTTGAGCCTCAGTTTTTCAATCTAAAATATCAGAATTGGGTCTAGGACCTCCTTAAGATTGATTCTTAATTCCTGAAGTCTCCTGAGGTGTGACTCCAAGAAGTAGTGCTCAGCAACCTCACAGGTCTGTTCAGATTTCACTTCCGTATGGCTGTAGATGCCTCTTGCTGTTCTGCAAGTCCTAGTCACCAAAGGCAACCTCAGGGACACTACATCAGTTTGAAGTTGTCACAAAATATGCTGCATGAAAACCAAGTAAAACTCAGTGGCTAGTACTGCAAGTATTTATTCATACAGATCTGTCATCGGTCAATTGAAGGTTGACTGAAGAAGCTGATCTTAGCCGGGTGGCTCTGTTGCTCTCGGCTGAACTCACTCAGATGTCAGTTGGCTTATGTAAGCTGGGCTCAGCTGGGCAGTTAGACCTTGCTCCAGAAGTCTCTCACCCTCTTGCTGGAGCCAGCCAGCTAGCAGGGGCATGTAGCAAGAGCCACAAGAGAGAAGGCCAGCCAGGCAAGGGCTTTACAAGCCTTTGGTCACAACACACCTGCTAACATTTCATTGGCTAAAGCAAGTCACACCGTCAAACCCAAAGCCAAAGGATATGGAAATATACTTTGCCTCTCTAGTAGGATGAATTGAAAAATCGTATGGTATGAAGGAGGTAGATACGGGGAGGGCTGCCGAATTGGGCCACTGATGCAATCTACTAGATATCTTTTTTTTGGAAACATGAAGCTACACTATTGCCTTTCAGACACACTTGCAGTGGTTGGTCGCAGGAAGAGATTTTCTGTACCTGATACCTGTCTCTTGGGAGATGGAAAAATCTGGGTCTACCTTCCTTGAGACTCATTTTTCCTGCTAATTAGGTATCTAGCTAGGATTGCATAGATCAGTGCTGCTCAAAGTGTGGTTTGAGGGCTGGCAGAATCAGCAACACGTGAGATTTTATTGGAGCAAATTCTTGAGCCCCATCTCAGACCTACTGAATCAGAAACTCTTGGGGTGGGGCCCAGGAATCTACATTGTGACATGCTCCCTGAGCAATTCTTATGCTTACTAAAGTTCGAGAACCTCTAGAATAGATCAGACCAAATCTTTGCTGTGGTTTTCCTGGTAGCCTCATCCCTTGTAACCATGCCTTCTCTTCTTGCTTTATAGAACTGCCATCGTTCATTACCTGACCCTGCTATTGGGGACTTCAGGATAACAGTTAATATCTCAAATTGGTATCAGCCTTCTTTACTGGGCCTGAGGCCAAAACAGGCTTCCTGATACTTCTATCCCACCCTGAGACTGGACTTCTACACCAGTATGTGTTGAAAAATACAGACCAGACCACACTGAGGCTTCATGTCAAGCATAGAAAACACAGGAATAGGCGGTCATAGGCATATGCAAATCTTAACTTTTAACTGTGCCCAGCTGATACATACGTGCCAGTAGACATCACACCTGTGCTATCTCATTAATTACATGAATCGTTCAACTTTAGAGGTGAAGAAGATAAAAGACTGCTTCTTAATACTTATAAGGGAGTGAAAGTCATATTTTATGTGGTTGCAGAATTATTGGAGAGGTAGAAAAGTGTTGTTCCCCTTTGTCAGAGAAGCTTCTGACTGGGACGTCGTCAGTCTTCTTAGCAGTTTATGACCCTTCTAAGATGAAATGTTTCACATCTTGTTTCCATTTAGCAATTAATATAATTATATTATCTATTGAAAATGTAATATAAAATGATGTATGTGATAATATAATACCTAAAGAAAGATACTGCTTTCTCTTTCTCATCTCACTTTGAGATAGCATAACTGAGTTTGCAAGGTTTAATATCAGCACTTAACATCCCTAAGATGAACATATCTAGTCATTGCTAACAGTGAATAACATTATTGGGATGACAGCAGTTTAAGTGCAAAAGAAATTTGAGTTAACAGACTAGGCATACACACACAACATGAAAAATGTGTAATGCATCACCATGGCCGGTTGTGTCTGTGATGGTTAAGATACTGATACTGAGAGGCTCATCTGTTCATTTGATTGTGTCTCATAGTTTAAATCTCTCTAAAGAGTGGAGGGTGGTGGAAAGAGCTAATTTGCTCTGATTGATAGTGCAAAGAGGGGGGTTCTGTCTGCTTCTCATATATATGTAAGGAATAAGCTCCTCTGAGTTTTCACTGACTTTATTATCAGAGATAATAAATGGATGGATTCTAAAAAATAAGAGGGAATGTAAAAGCCTTGAAAGCTTTGAAAGTTGCTGTGTTAACACATAGCCAGTTACCGATACTTTTGCCAGTGTTGCTGTCACTGTTTATTTGATAATTTGTTTTCTTCCATAAAGATATGGAAGAAAACATGGAGCCATAATTGATTCTTCACTTTTCTCTCACACCCAAATTCATGGGACCTGCCATCTTTTCATTCTCAGTATTTCTAGAATACTTCCTTTTCTCTTTATTCTTGCTGTCACTGACTTGTTCATCCTTAGTCTAATCCTTGCTCCCTTTGTCCTTTGTCAGAGCTATCTAGTTGGTTTCCCACCTCCAGTATCGGATGTCCTTCTTTGCAGTTGCCATCAGTGATCTTTTCACTCTTTGAATCATGAACTCTTCCATGGTGTACCATCCATCACTACAGCAGTGTTCTTCAGAGTGCTCAAGGTGACTGGATGGGTTATAGGAATAAATGTTAGGATATACACACATGCACACACACGCGCGCACACATACACACACACAGAGTTCGAAAGAATTAAGAAATAAAGAGGTATTACCATTTAATATAGAGTGACACTGGCACCCATACTCTGTCTCTGTATTGTGTTTGGAGTTGAGGTAACCAAAGGAAAGAGAGGAAATTCCACAACAGAGTGGTAGAAAGCAATGCCCTTGTGAATCTGCTTAACTGGATTTATAGGTTATGCCATCCAATCTTAACCAAATGAACTCCCCCTAGAATGGGCAAGTGACTTACAAAGAAATAATAAGACAATTGCAGAACTGGAAGTTTGCTTTTTCTTAGTACAAGCTCTTTATCAGCTACATTATGGGCAAGTGCAATCATAACCTAATTAGATCTGATAAGTAGCCAAAAAGAAACAGAAGTTATCAAGAAGGCTATTTGAATTAACGAAGAATCTCTCCCACAGTGTAAGCTATGCCTTGGGATATTAGCTAGTGAGAGTGATAGGTATATGTAGTAAGTACAACTTAAGTTTATATATGTAATTTTTTTTTTTTTTTTTTGCAGTACGCGGGCCTCTCACTGTTGTGGCCTCTCCCGTTGCGGAGCACAGGCTCCGGATGCGCAGGCTCAGTGGCCATGGCTCACGGGCCTAGCCGCTCCACGGCATGTGGGATCTTCCCAGACTGGGACACGAACCCGTGTCCCCTGCATCGACAGGCAGACTCTCAACCACTGCATCACCAGGGAAGCCCCTATATATGTAATTTTTTAAAGCCAGCTCACAGGGTAGATTTCAGGCTTCTCAATGTAGCATGCCGAACGAACTATCACACCCCAGCCTCTAGCTCCAGTCTAATTTATCTTCTGTCCACTCCTTCATCTCACTGGACTCCCCAGATGCCCTGAATTACCTGTAGTTTCCTAGACACTCCATGATGTCTCATGTCTCCACGTCTGGGCTTTCTGCCTGCCTGAATGACCCTTTCCTCATTCATCTCTTGTCCAAATATGTTGTGTCTCTTAAGACCCACAGCCCAGAGGGCTGTTCTGGTAGGACATTTTGCATGTTGTAGTGGTTCTCAAAGCTTGGCCTGAAGAGTTTTAAAAAATACCCACTGCTCAGGCACCACCCCTAAAGATGCTGATTATTTCAAAAGGTCCCCTAGTGATTCCAGTGTGCTTAACTTGATTCTAGCATCTATCATATTGATTGACGATTATCGGTTCATATGCTTATCTGCTAGGTGTAAGCATCCAGAGGGCAAGCGCTATGTTATTCTTTCCTCTATCCCCAATGCTTAAGACATTACATGGCTCTTAGTAGATGCACCATAAATTATTATTGATCAGTGGTTCTCAGTCTTGGCTACACATCAGAATCACTTGGGGAGCTTTAAAAATATTAAAGTCTGGTGTGGCTTAAACATCAGGATTTTTGAAAGCTCCCCATGATTTCAAAGTTGAGATCCAAACTGATCTTAACCAGTTGATCAAACAGTAAGCATTTTCAGTAACAATTCAAAGCTCAAGTCCCAGCTCTGGTACTAATTAACTAAGTGACTCTGCACAAGTCAACCTTTCTGAGTCTTTGCTTCCTTACCTTCAAAATATAGGAGTGGGGGCCAGAGGATTTTTAAAGACATTGCAAACCTATAATTTGATTGTTACTCTGTGTACCACCATCTAAAAAATAAGACTTTTTTATATATAAGTGGAGCTTATTCCTTTAATTACCATAAATTTTAGAAATTTCTCTGTTTTTGATAGGAAATTTTATTTAAAATAATTTCACACTTCCTTCACTTCTTAAACAGAAAACTGAACATAATTTGACTTTCAC
Source organism: Grampus griseus (assembly GCF_964374135.1). NCBI lineage: Eukaryota > Metazoa > Chordata > Mammalia > Artiodactyla > Delphinidae > Grampus > Grampus griseus. Next base: position 38,336,696 of record NC_139000.1, on the reverse strand, counting down.
TTGATGTTTTAGGATCATTAATATACAGTTCCCTATTGCACTGTATTTTATTTTCTATTTTTTAATGTATTTTGTTTTATTTTATTTTTTAAAATACATTTATTTAGCTATTTTTATTTTTGGCTGTGTTGGTTCTTCGTTGCTGCACACAGGCTATCTCTAGTTGCCACGAGCAGGGGCTACTCTTCATTGCAGTGCGTGGGCTTCTCAACGTGGTGACTTCTCTTGTTGTGGAGCACAGGCTCTAGGTGCGCGGACTTCAGTAGTTGTGGCATGCGGGCTTTAGAGCACAGGCTCAGCAGTTGTGGCGCACGGGCTTACTTGCTCCATGGCATGTGGGACCTTCCCGGACCAGGGCTTGAACCCGTGTCCCCTGCATTGGCAGGCAGATTCCTAACCACTGTCCCACGAGGGCAGTCCCAGTATTTTATTTTTATTTTTTATTTATTTTTTTAGTGGTATCATTGGCATTGCTATATATATTTGTTTAACATCTTTATTGGAATATAATTGCTTTACAATGTTGTGTTAGTTTCTGCACTATAACAAAGTGAATCAGCTCTATGTATACATCACCATATCCCCTCCTTCTTGCGCTCCCTTCCACCCTCCCTATCCCACCTCTCTAGGTGGTCAAGAAGCACCGAGCTGATCGCCCTGTACTATCCAGCTGCTTCCCACTAGCTATCTATTTTACATTTGGTAGTGTATGTATGTCCATGCCACTCTCTCACTTCGTCCCAGCTTACCCTCTGTGTGTCCTCAAGTTCATTCTCTATGTCTGCATCTTTATTCCTGTCCTGGCACTAGGTTCATCAGAACTATTTTTTTTTTTTTTTAGATTCCATATTTATGTGTTAGCATATGTTATTTGTTTTTCCCTTTCTGACTTACTTCACTCTTTATGACAGACTCTAGGTCCATCCACCTCACTACAAATAACTCAGCTTCATTTCTTTTTATGGCTGAGTAATATTCCAGTGTATATATGTGCCACATCTTCTTTATCCATTCATCTGTCAGTGGAAACTTAGGTTGCTTCCATGTCCTGGCTATTGTAAATAGAGCTGCAATGAACATTGTGGTATATGACCCTTTTTGAATTATGGTGTTCTCAGGACATATGCCCAGTAGTGGGATCGCTGAGTTGTATGGTAGTTCTATTTTTAGTTTTTTAAGGAACCTCCATACTGTTCTCCATAGTGGCTGTATCAATTTACATACGCACCAACAGGGCAAGAGGGTTCCCTTTTCTCTACACCTTCTCCAGGATTTATTGTTTGTAGATTTTTTGATGAAGGCCATACTGACTGGTGTGAGTTGATACCTCACAGTAGTTTTGATTTGCATTTCTCTAATGATTCGTGATGTTGAGCATCCTTTCATGTGTTTGTTGGCAATCTGTATATCTTCTTTGGAGAAATGTCTATTTAGGGCTTCTGCCCATTTCTGGATTAGGTTTTTTGTTTTCTTGATATTGAGCTGCATGAGCTGCCTGTATATTTTGGAGATTAATCCTTTGTTGATTCATTTGCCAATATTTTCTCCCATTCTGAGGGTTGCCTTTTCGTCTTGTTTATGGTTTCCTTTGCTGTGCAAAAGCTTTGAAGTTTCATTAGGTCCCATTTGTTTATTTTTCTTTTTATTTCGATTACTCTAGGAGGTGGGTCAAAAAGGATCTTGCTGTGATGTATGTCACAGAGTGTCGTGCCTGTGCTTTCCTATAAGAGTTGTATAGTGTCTGGCCTTACATTTAGATCTTTAATCCATTTTTAGTTTACTTTCATGTATGGTGCTAAGGAGTATTCTAATTTCATTCTTTTACATGTAGCTGTCCAGTTTTCCCGGCACCATTTATTGAAGAGGCTGTCTTTTCTCCATTGTATATTCTTGCCTCCTTTGTCAAAGATAAGGCAACCATATGTGCATGGGTTTATCTCTGGGCTTTCTATCCTGTTCCATTGATCTATATTTCTGTTTTTGTGCCAGTACCATACTGTCCTGATTACGTAGTTTTATAGTATAGTCTGAAATCAGGGAGCCTGATTCCTCCAGCTCCATTTTTCTTTCTCAGGATTGCTTTGGCTATTGGAGGTCTTTTGTGTTTCCATACAAATTGTGAAATGTTTTGTTCTAGTTCTGTGAAAAATGCCATTGGTAGTTTGATAAGGATTGCATTGAATCTGTAGGTTGCTTTGGGTAGTAGAGTCATTTTCACAATGTTGATTCTTCCAATCCAAGAACAAGGTATGGCTCTTCATCCGTTTGTATCATCTTTAGTTTCTTTCATCATTGTCTTATAGTTTTCTGCATACAGGTCTTTTGTCTCCTTAGGTAGGTTTATTCCTAGGTATTTTATTCTTTTTGTTGCAGTGGTAAATGGGAGTGTTTCCTTAATTTCTCTTTCAGATTTTTCAGCATTAGTGTATAGGAATGCAAGAGATTTCTGTGCATTAATTTTGTATCCTGCTACTTTACCAAATTCATTGATTAGCTCTAGTATTTTTCTGGTAGCATCTTTGGGATTCTCTGTGTATTATCATGTCATCTGCAAACAGTGACAGCTTTACTTCTTCTTTGCCAGTTTGGATTCCTTTTATTTCTTTTTCTTCTCTGATGGCTGTGGCTAAAACTTCCAAAACTATATTGAATAATAGTAGTGAGAGTGGACACCGTTGTCTTGTTCCTGATCTTAGTGGAAGTGGTTTCAGTTTTTCACCATTGAGAACAGTGTTGGTTGTGGGTTTGTCATATATGCCCTTTATTATATATAGAAAAGTTCCCTCTGTGCCTACTCTCTGGAGATTTTTTATCATAAATCGGTGTTGAATTTTGTTAAAAGCTTTTTCTGCATCTATTGAGATGATCATATAGTTTTTCTCCTTCAGTTTGTTAATATGGTTTATCACATTGATTGATTTGTGTATACTGAAGAATCCTTGCATTCCTGGGAAAAACCCCACTTGATCATGGTGTTTGATCCTTTTAATGTGCTGTTGGATTCTGTTTGCTAGTATTTTGTTGAGGATTTTTACATCTATGTTCATCAGTGATATTGGTGTGTAGTGTTCTTTTTTTTGTGACATCTTTGTCTGGTTTTGGTAACAGCGTGTTGGTGGCCTCGTAGAATGAGTTTGGGAGTGTTCCTTCCTCTGCTATATTTTGGAAGAGTTTGAGAAGGATGGGTGTTAGCTCTTCTCTAAATGTTTGGTAGAATTCACCTGTGAAGCCGTCTGGTCCCGGGCTTTTGTTTGTTGGAAGATTTTTAATCACAGTTTCAATTTCAGTGCTTGTGATTGGTCTGCTTATATTTTTTATTTCTTCCTGGTTCAGTTGGGAGGTTGTGCTTTTCAAAGAATTGTCCATTTCTTCCAGGTTGTCCATTTTATTGGCATATAGTTGCTGTAGTAATCTCTCATCCTTCTTTGTATTTCTGCAGTGTCCATTGTTACTTCTCATTTTTCAATTCTTATTCTGTTGAATTGAGTCTTCTCCCTTGTTTTCTTGATGCGTCTGGCTAATGGTTTGTCAATTTTGTTTATCTTCTCAAAGAAACAGCTTTTAGTTTTATTGATCTTTGCTTTTATTTCCTTCATTTCTTTTTCATTTATTTCTGATCTGATCTTTATGATTACTTTCCTTCTGCTAACTTTGGGTTTTTTTTGTTCTTCTTTCTCTAATTGCTTTAGGTGTAAGGTTAGGTTGTTTATTTGATGTTTTTCTTGTCTCTTGAGGTAGGATTGTATTGCTATAAACTTCCCTCTTAGAACTGCTTTTGCTGCATCCCATAGGTTTTGGGCTGCCGTGTCTTCATTCATTTGTTTCTAGGTATTTTTTGATTTCCTCTTTGATTTCTTCAGTGATCTCTTGGTTATTTAGTAGTGTTTTCTTTAGCCTCCATATGTTTGTATTTTTTTACAGTTATCTTCCTGTAATTGATACCTAGTCTCCTAGCATTGTGGTTGGAAATGATGCTTGATATGATTTCAATTTTGTTAAATTTACGGAGGCTTGATTTGTGACCCAAGATGTGATCTATCCTGTAGAATGTTCCATGAGCACTTGAGAAGAAAGTGTAATCTGTTTTTGGATGGAATGTCCTGTAAGTATCAATTAAGTCCTTCTTGTTTAATGTATCATTTAAAGCTTGTGTTTCCTTATTTATTTTCATTTTGGATGATCTGTCCATTGGTGAAAGTGGGGTGTTAAAGTTTCCTACTATGATTGTGTTACTGTCTATTTCTCCTTTTATGGCTGTTAGCATTTGTCTTACGTATTGAGATGCTCCTATGTTGGGTGCATAAATATTTACAATTGTTATATCTTCTTCTTGGATTGATCCCTTAATCATTATGTGGTGTCCTTCTTTGTCTCTTGTAATAGTCTTTATTTTAAAGTCTATTTTGTCTGATATGAGAATTGCTACTCCAGCTTCTTTTACTTTCCATTTGTATGGAATATCTTTTTCCATCCCCTCACTTTCCGTCTGTATGTGTCCCTAGGTCTAAATTGGGTCTCTTGTAGACAGCATATATACGGGTCTTGTTTTTGTATTCATTCAGCTAGTTTGTGTCTTTTGGTTGGAGCATTTAATCCATTTACATTTAAGGTAATTATTGATATGTATGTTCCTATTACCATTTTCTTAATTTGGGGGGCTTTGTTTTTGTAGGTCTTTTCCTTCTCTTGTGTTTCTTGTCTAGAGAAGTTCCTTTAGCATTTGTTGTAAAGTTGGTTTGGTGGTGCTGAACTCTCTCAGCTTTTGCTTTTCCATAAAGATTTTAATTTCTCCATCAAATCTGAATGAGATCCTTGCTGGGTAGAGTAATCTTGGTTGTAGGTATTTCCCGTTCATCACTTTAAATATGTCCTACTACTCCCTTCTGTCTTGCACAGTTTCTGCTGAAAGATCAGCTGTTAACCTTATGGGGATTCCCTTGTATGCTATGTGTTGCTTTTCCCTTGCTGCTTTTAATATTTTTTCTTCGTATTTAATTTTTGATAGTTTGATTAATATGTGTCTTGGCGTGTTTCTCCTTTGATTTATCCTGTATGGGACTCTGTATGCTTCCTGGACTTGATTGAGTATTTCCTTTCCCATGTTAGGGAAGTTTTCAACTATCGTCTCTTCAGATATTTTCCCAGTCCCTTTCTTTTTCTCTTCCTCTTCTGGGACCCCTATAATTTGAATGTTGGTGTGTTTAATGTTGTCCCAGAGGTCTCTGACACTCTCCTCCATTCTTTCCATGTTTTTTCTTTTTTCTGCTCTGCAGCAGTTATTTCCACTGTTTTATCTTCCAGGTCACTTATCTGTTCTTCTGCCTCAGTTATTCTGCTATTGATTCCTTTTCGATAATTTTTAATTGCATTTATTGTGTTGTGCATCATTGTTTGTTTGCTCTTTAGTTCTTCTAGGGCCTTGTTAAATGTTTCTTGTATTTTCTCCATTCTGTTTCCAAGATTTTGGATCATCTTTACTATCATTGCTCTGAATTCTTTTTCAGGTAGACTGCCTATTTCCTTTTCATTTGTTTCGTCTGTTGTGTTTTTACCTTGCTCCTTCATCTACTGCGTATTTCTCTGTCTTCTCATTTTGTTTAACTTACTGTGTTTCGGGTCATCTTTTTTCAGGCTGCAGGTTCATAGTTTCTGTTGTTTTTGGTGTCTGCTCCCAGTGGGTGAGGTTGGTTCAGTGGCTTGTGTAGGTTTCCTGTTGGAGGGGACTGGTGCCTGTGTTCTGGTGGTTGTGTCTGCATCTTGTCCTTCTGGTGGGATGGGCTGTATCCATTGGTGTGTTTGGGGGGTGTCTGTGAACTTAGTATGACTTTAGGCAGCCTCTCTGCTAATGGCTGTTTTTGTGTTCCTGTCTTGCTAGTTGTTTGGCATGGGGCATCGAGCACTGGAGTTTGCTGGCCGTTGGGTGTTAGTGTCGAGATGGAGATCTTTGGAAGAGCTCTCACCGATTGATACTATATGGGGCTGGGAGTTCTCTGGTGGTCCAATATCCTGGACTCAGCTCTCCCACCTCATAGGCTCAGGCCTGACACCTGGCCAGAGCACCAAGACCTTTCCAGCCACATTGATTGGAAGAAAAGGCAGAAGATAAAAAGGAAAAAAAACCCCAAAATGAACAGATAGAACCCCAAACCAAATGGTGAAAGCAAATCTAAACATACAAAATCGTAGAAAGAAACATATACACATAGACGCTCATAAAAAGAAAAGAAACAAGCAAACAAACAACAACAAGAAGAAAAAACACTCAGAACCCTAAGAGAAATGGTAAAAGCAAACCTAAACAGACAAAATTACACAAAGAAACATTCACATACACACTCACAGGAAGGGAAAAAAATTTTTTACATATATATAAAAAATAGAGAGCAACCAAACCAATAAACAAATCCACCAATGATAACAAGCACTAGAAACTAAACTAAGATAAACATAAAAACCAGAAACAAATCAGAGGCAGAAAGCAAACCCCAAGTCTCCAGTTGCTTCCAAAGTCCACTGCCTCAGTTTTGGGATGATTCGTTGTCTATTGAGGTATTCCACAGATGCACGGTAAATCAAGTTGATTGTGGGGATTTAATCCACTGCTCCTGAGACTTCATGGAGAAATTCCCATTTCTCTGTTCACACAGCTCCTGGGGTTCAGCTTTGGTTTTTGCCCCACCCTGTGTGGAGGCCACCCTCAGGCATCTTTTTCCCGCCCAGACAGGAGGTGGTTAAAGCAGTGGCTGACTCAGGCTGGAGAGGGGGAGGGGTATGGTAGTCATAATTTGAGTGCGGGGCGAACCTGTGGTGGCAGAGGCTGGTGTGACATTGCAACAGCCTGAGGTGCGCCGTGTGTTCTCCTTGGGAAGTTGTCCCTGGATCTCGGAACCCTGGCAGTAGCGGGCTGCACAGGCTCCCGGGGAGGTGTGGATAGTGACCTGTGCTCGCACACAGGATTCTTGGTGGCAGCAGTGGCAGCATTAGCGTTTCATGCCCGTCTTTGGTGTCTGAGCTGATAGGTGCAGCTCGCGCCCATCTCTGGAGCTTGTTTAGGTGGTGGTCTGCGTTCTGTGGGCACACAGAGCAGGAATCCTCTCTCCTTGAGCACCAGGAAACAATGGTTTCTTGCCTCTTTGGCAGGTCCAGACTTTTTCCTGGACTACCTCCCAGCTAGCTGTGGCGTACTAGCCCCCTTCAGGCTGTCTTTACGCAGCCAACCCCAGTCCTCTCCCTGGGATCCGACCTGCGAAGCCCGAGCCTCAGCTCCCAGCCTCCACCCGTCCCTGTGGGTGAGCAGACAAGCCTCTCAGGATGGTGAGTGCTGGTTGGCACTGATCCTCTGTGTGGAAATCTCTCTGCTTTGCCCTCTGCACCCTGTTGCTGCGCTCTCCTCTGTAGCTCCGAAGCTTTCCCCCTGCCCACCCCCCGTTTCCACCAGTGAAGGGGCTTCCTAGTGTGTGGACACTTTTCCTCCTTCACACCTCCCTCCCAGAGGTACAGGTCCCGTTCCTATTCTTTTGTCTCTGTTTTTTCTTTTGCCCTACCCAGGTACGTGGGGATTTTCTTGCCTTTTGTGAAGTCTGAGGTCTTCTGCCAGCATTCAGTAGGTGTTCTGTAGGAGTTTTTCCACACGTAGATGTACTTTTGATGTATTTGTGGGGAGGAAGGTGTCTCCATGTCTTACTCCTCTGCCATCTTGAAGGTCTCCTGTTTTCTTGTATAGTATTAACTTTAAGTGCCATTGAATTATGCAGTGTATTTGCCCCCATGCTAAATGGTTCCAGACTGCTATAATTTCCAATTCTCATGCGTGACTTTATATGTTTTTTCTTACCACCAAGTCATTAGTTGATACTTCACACTGCTTCATTGAATGTGCCCTCCACTTCCAGTCTCGCAATTTTCAACTTGTTGACTTTAAGGTATCATGAGCTTGGAAGAGAGACTTATGGTTAAAGTCACAGCAGTTACAGAACCGTTTGATCACTATACAGAGTGAGGGTGTTGAAGTAAGACTGAGGTTCAAATCGTATTAACTCCTGTATGCTTCAGTATCCTCATCTGCTAAATGGGGATAATAATAGTATTCAGATCAAGGGTTATAAGATACTGCTTGCAACATGCTATACCCAGCAGTACTAAACACATTTTAGCAACAACAATTAATAATGATACCTAATTTTTATTAAATGATCACTATGTTACAGTTACTGTGCCAGGCATTTTATGTAGACCAACTCATTTAGTTCCTACATAAGCCCCATGAGCTTGTGTCTCCCATTAATCCCATTTTACCTATTAGTAAACTAAGATCAGAGAGGTGAAGTAACCTGCCCCAGTTTGCATACCTTGGTGAACCAAGGTTACACACCGGGCTGGCCATCACATGTGGGGAAGGTGCTTTTTCCACCACTCTATCTTCCGCCAGGGTTCAACCAGGCCTCCTTGATCTTTTATCTTCCACAGGGCTAGTTGCTCTCTTTCCACCTGAGCCACTGCTAATCACCTACAGTGATGTTCTAGTTGTCTTTTAAAAACTCAGAATTGTCATTTGAAAGTGAGATGCTCAAGGTAGGGTCTGTGTTTAGTCACATCTCTAACCTCAGGAGCTACAGAATTGTCTAGTTCATACCAAATGTTCTGAATGGGAAGAAACTTCTACGTTAAAGTCAGTTTTTATATGTTTTTTTCCTGTGTTCTAAAAATTACTCCAAATCTCTTCATTTCTTGGCATTACAAGAGGTTGAGGGAAGTTGGGATCCTGGAAAGAAATCTTCTGTCAGGAAGCAGTGTCATTCACATTTTCCACTGTGGGATTCCATTGCTGCTCCTACAGGACAATGAACAATTCTGGGAGTAGGAGAAGGTCTCAAACAGGTGTTTTCTAGGCTTTGGCCTTGAAGCTTTGGCCAGGGAGGAGAAGAGAGGGTGAGAGGGAAAATTAGGAAGCCACTGTTCAAGAATGTATCATATTTTAGAATTGCTGTGCAAAATGCCATGTGATCCCCAGATGTACGATGTAGAATAGTTCACAGCTGGACTTGAATGACAGCAATATACGGCTGACTATTTTGGGGGGTGAAAAGTCCTCTTGATATACCAACCCAGAGCCCGATAACTTTCTCTACCTGTCCTTTCAGTTGGAAAGCTGGAGAAGCAGAAAGGAGGCTGATCTCGCCTGCTCCCTGTAGGGAGTTGTGAATCGGGGATGAAGCAGGCAACGTTAACTGTAAGAAAGTGAGTTTGAGGAGTGATATGCTCAGTTATTCTCCCCCAACCCCACTTTCTCCTTTCCTTCCTTTCTCTCTTACTTCCTCCTACTGTCCCTCCCTCTTACTTTCTCCCCCAAAATAATTAAATGCAAAAGCTTCTTGAGTGCAGTGACAGGTTACAAATTTAAACCCACAAGAGTCAGAAACTGTAGAACTGAAAGTCCTTAGGGGGACGTTAACTTTGCCACTTTTATATCATTATAGTAAGCTCTTCATTTAATAGTCTAATTTGTAATCACAAAAACCATGGGAAATTTTGCTATGCTAACCTCTGGCTTCAGTTTTCCTGACTTGGTTGGTGATTTTGAATGTTTTAACCTTCAGAAATGCATATTTTTAGCATTTAGCAGTCCATATCACTGGCAGATTAGATTACTTATTACCCACACCCTTCTCAGCTCTATACTCTTCCTGATATATAATAAACTTGACAAAGTCTAATGAGGACACATCTATAAAGATAAGATTAACTAGCCCCAGTTGTGTTTTTCCCCTTGTTTAACTGATGCGTAGTCTAATGAAAGTGTATTTTTACCTAGAGGATAGTCACAGGGAGCCACAACTTAACCAGTGTTCAAAATTTTGTTTAGAATTAATCCCTAAAAGACCCCTTGTCCATTGAGTGCACTAAGGGCCCCAATTAATGTGTCCCTACTCTTTGTCCTGTAACTTTGTAGCTCCTTCTGTGACAGTGGGCTTGATTGTGTGATTTACTTTGGCCAGTGATTTCCTTTAGCAAATGTGACTCAAGCAGACGCTTGAAAAACACTTGAGATTTCCACCTGTTCTCTTGAGAACATGCCTGCGCTAGTCTTCTGGATTTATCAAAGAGAGCCAGTCATCCCAGCTAAGGCCACCTAGACAAACCAGCTCCCAGCCCACACGCTGGCTGATTGTACTCACATGACTGAGCCTAGCTGAGACCACCCAAACCTCACACCCAGGTCAGCAGAATCACCCAGTCAATCCATAGACACAGAGCAAATAGTAATGTAATAATATATATATTTTTAAGGCAGATAGCTTTGGAATTTGGAATTATTTGGAATAAATTCCAAATATTTGGAATACAGAATTATTGTGACAATAGACAACTGATACACCTCCCTGTAAACTTTTTAACATTGGAAAATGAGTTGAGGAGTGTACCTTACTGACTACTTTAAAGCAGTTTATTTGAAGTTATGAGCCTTCTGTGGTAGAATCAAAACTTCTGTCATTAATCCCTTACACTGCTGTTCTACAACTTCTAGCCATATGTTGCATTACCTGTTATATTTCTGCTAGTTCATGAAAAGAGAATTGCATTCAAGAACCCTAGTGAGAGCTCTGCTTCCCACAGTCTGTTCCCTAGGTCCCCAACTTCTGTTTTCATTCTTTCCCAGTTGAGAGTTGGCTAGGGAAAGCAGCAACTCTGTGAGTATTAGATAATCTCATGAATGAGGTCTTCAACTCCCCATCTAAACATGTGTTAAAGGCAGAAGGTTTCCCAACACACACCAGTAAGGAAGAAAGCCCTGTAAGAAGCAGCCTTCCACTTGACAGTGCATCTTGAAAGGCTTCATCAACAACCCACAATTACTGTTAAGAAGCACCCTATCTCTTCGGAATGAGAACAGATTGTCTCAGCCTGATTCAAAGGTCCCGAAGCACCGGATTTATACACCAGAAAATTCATTTCTGAGTACAGAGGGTTTTAATGATTTTATTATATACCTCACAATCTGTTCCCATATAGTTTACATTTACCAATTAATAGGTGAAGTTAAGGACCTGTGTATGAGGCATTAAAGATGATAACCGGGAAATAAACTCAATTAGAATGATCAGCTTTACACTAACATGTATAAAATAGATAACTAATAAGAAACTGCTGTATAAAAAATACATAAATAAAATTTAAAAAAAAGAATGATCAGCTTTGATGAAAATGTAAATTGAGGATGTTTGGTTAAGTATACTAGATTCATTGTTGTGTATATTATCTGAGTCAGGGGAAAACCGCAGCCTGGACAAAAGTAAACATCGTTTTTAATAACTGATAGTACATACTTAGCAGTTGGAAATCTATGATAAGTCTCTATTAGATAGAAGGCATCTTTCTTCCATTTGTTGAGAGTGCAAATACTGGAAGTTTAACTTTTTTATAAAACAATAACAGTGCTCCAAACGATGAGTGTGAAGGTGCTTGGGCCTTTGGCCGATGGGAGGTTGCTAAATGCCAGTCATGGGTAGGCCGAGGAGGAAGGAATGGCCCGCAGACTGGTTTTGGAGCATGTTCCTGCAAAATATAGAAGTCTTGTGTTGTCTGATTGAACTTTATATATATATATATTTCTTGCTACCAAGTTGTTAACTGATACTTCGTACTCCTTCATTGTGCGTGCTCTCCTCTTTGTCTCTCAACTTTCTACTTCCTGACTGTAAGGTGGCGTGGACTGGGAAGGGAGGCCTATGGCCTCTTTGTGCCCGCACATAGCTAGTGGGTGGGTGTAGAGTTAGCCAGACCTGTATTCAAATTTACTCTTCACCGTCATTAGCTGCATGACCTTGGATGTCTCTGAGTTTCAAGAATCCCATTTGTAAAATGGTAAAATGGGAAGATAATAGCTAACATGGTTTGTTATAAGGATTAAATAAAATAATATATGTGTGTCTGAGGTAGGGTTTGGAACAGTATAGGCACTTGATAAATATTCAAGCCTCATCTTGCCCCTGCCTTCCCCTATGTTCTAACTTTTAAAGTAGTTCATAATATGCTCTGACAGGGAAGATTGGGAGTAAGGGATATTTTTTAGTACTCAGAATCCTTAGGGAAGCTCTATATGAAGCTGGCAGCTAGCTAATGAAGCCTGATTTCTTGGGCATTTGCCTCTAATGGCTCACTGACTTGGTAACTGAATTATTCAAAGATTTTCATAATATGTTTGAATTTCTTATATCCATTCAGTGGCTAATGATTCCTAGCTGGGCCTAGGGCCTCAGCTGAGAGGGAAAAGCAGCCCTGTTCAAAAGAGGAGAATTTTTTTTTAATTTAAGAAAATAATTATAACATCCTGATGGATATGTGCAATTATTAGTTTGGGATTTATTGAAACTGGATGATTGGATAGTGGCAGTGAATTTAGACAGACAACCTAGGAGAGAAGTTGGTCTATTGATTTATTTTCACAGGGATTTCAAGAGCTGGTGATCACAAAACTGGTAGAAGTGCAATACCTGAATATTGCAGTTTACGGGGGGAAAAGTTATGCTGGTTATTTTTAAGCCAGAAAGCACAGTCTGAAACTTTCCCACTTGGCTAACCTCCCACTAATGCCATTACTTTATATTACCATTAAGGTTAAAAAATGTCATCTATAAAGATGCCGTATCAATTTAGGACATTTCTGTTATAAGCTCTCATTTTTGTGCTAAGCTCTGGACTATCCATCCGTCACCAAGAGGTGCTTTTTAAATTCCTCTAAAGTGTTATGTGCCTGCTTTTAAATACAAATATGTATAAGATATTCCTGGGGTTATCTCCAGAGAGACACCTGTGCAACTGAAAAATGACCCTATTTGAAGTAACTGCTGGATCCACTGTATTAAAAATACAGTGAGGAGAAATTGTTTCTAACTTTGTATGGGTAAGTTTTTTTATTTTAATAAGAAGGAATAGTGAATTAATAAGTTCTGAAAAAAGAAGCTATTCCTTTATCTTAATTATTTTTTTCTCACTGTCAGCAATGTTCGTGTGCAAAACAATGCCCCCCACCCCCCCAAAAAAAGTCCACCTTTTAAATTTTGGCATACTCTCCAACCATAAAGAACTCATTTTTTCCATTGGTGGGCCAGTTGGCCAAATAGGAAAATGTCTGCCTGTAGATGCCTTCCTATTTATAGGAAGGATGTGGGGAAGGGAAGTGCCCAGATTGAGGGGGTGTACATGGCTAGCCATTAATAGAATTCATGAATACCTTTGCTTCTGTAATTCAGGTGCCTTGTTAGCAAAAATGTGATGCCAGTCTGTGAGCCATTCCTCTCCAAAATGTTTATTTCCCTCGCTACCTCATTCTCAGAAGATTGTTTCTTGGAATTTAAAAAAAATTACGCACTTACTCTGTCTGCTCTCAGTGATATTATCTGTCCAGAGCTACAGTGTTTTCCAGATTGCTTTTCTTTCCCAAGAAATAGTGTATTTTGGGAAGCACTTCATCTCAAGGGAATGTCAAAGAGAAACATGTGTCAGCTCAGTGGCTCCCATCCTGTGGGGCTGTGGACTTTGAGGGTGAGGAGCCATGGAAAGAGTCCAAATGTTTGTAACCTTCCTAAGTACTGGATAAGTAACATGCTTCTACATGGATGTTTTGTTCTTTGTTTTTGAATGTATGTCTGTGGTTATTCTGAAGAGTAGACACATCTGCTTCAGGCTACTCCTGAGTTCTTAACTGATTTTGGCCATTTTATGTTTACCCAGTCAATGGTTACAAAAAGTACACCTACTACATGCAATTTATTAAGTAAAAATGGAGCACTCATGTTTGAAATGTTGGGCAGCCCCTACCCTAGAGTGAAAAAACGTGGAGATAATTATATTTAGAAAGCAATCAGTAAATCAGGAGAGAAAAGAGGTTTGCATAAAGACTAATGAACTGAAACAGGAAAATTAGAAAACCAATCAGTAAATCAAGAGATAGAAAAACGGTTTGTACGAGGACTAATGAACTGAAACAGGAGAATTAGAGAACCAGGCTCATGAAATGGGAATAACAAAAGTAGGCCAGGAAACTGATTACTTAGAGTTTTAGTTATCTACTACTGTGTAACAAATTACACTAATACTTAGTGGCTTTAAGCAACACTACCTCCTTTAATTCTGTGGGTTGACTGGGCTGAGCATGGCTACACTCATTTGCACACTGAACTGGGCTGGATGTCTAAGACTTTACAAGTCTGACAGTTTGGCAGGGACAGCTGAACTGCTGGGCCTTTCTTGTTCCCTGATACCTTGGAGCTTCTCCTTCTACTGTGGTCTCTCCAGTAGGTTGACCAGACTTCTCATATGGTGGCCCAGGGCTCCCCAAACAACAAAAGAAGAAGCTGCCAGGTCTTCTCAGGGTTCAGGTCTAGAACTGGCACAGCATCACTTTCTCCACATTCTGTTGGTTGAAGCAAGTCACAGGCCGACCCACATTCATTGTAGGAAGAGACTATTATAAGGGGGGAAATACCTGTAGGCAGGGCTCATTGGGAGCCATTTTGGAGACTAGATACCACACCCAGGTATGGTCATATCAGAAGAACAGTGTGGCTAGGGGGATGTTTTTGCTGGCCCTGTAGCCACTGGAGACTCAAATGTCTAGTAGTGACTAGACTCGTAAGCTTAATTTGCTATTGCTAGTAATATTTTTTAACAGCCACTATATTTTTACATCATTTCTTCAAGGAGTGTCTGACTGAGCCAGTATACATGCCCATGCCCTAACTGTCAGGGAGCAGGGAGAGGGATTGTGTCTCTTGATGGTTTCTATTGTAGAAGGCAGAGACTGCCTTTTCCAAGATTTGGGCAGCCATATATCCTGGCTTGCCTGGAGCAGTCCTGGTTGATGTTGATTGTTCCAGCATAATGATTAACAGTGCCCCTTTAACTCTTAGTAGCTTTTCCACGTGGATGATAAATCATCTGTTCATCCCACGGCCAAGACCCACACAATGGAGAATTCTCCAAAACTAGGACAGGGATTCAGATTGTAGATAACCAAAAAATAAAAAATGCCCCCTCCTTCCCTTCATTGGCTGTCCAACAGCCACATACACTATTCTTCCTGTACTTATACCTTAAAAAGACAAACAAAGCCCCCACTTAACAATGAACCTAACTCTTCCTTGTAAAACTGGCAATATAGCCCATCTTCACATGTAGGGTTCTAAGTCTTGTCAGTTACTTCATCCTGTTCCAGTCTTAAAATCTCTACAGTTTGTCCATGTTCTGTCCTGATTCTCTTTCCATTTTCCACAACCTAAGGAAAAAACTATAAAGTTAACTATTTCTAACACAGTCCATGTACAAGAGTTAGGGAAAAGGGAGAGGAAAGAAAAAGGAAATGAGTTAAAATGTGTGAGTATGAATATGACACAACAAAGAGGGAAGAAGATATATTAGAGGTAACATTCCTGATACTTGCATCTGGCATCTTACCCTGGACTTTCAGTCCTGAGTTATGAATACTGTCTGACCTTTCATATTCACCTACCTCCCTAGAGACTCAAAGTATGAGGCAAGATTGGTGGAGTCTACATCATGAGCAAATACCTGAACTGCCACAGGGAGGGGAACATCTGCCTTTCTTTCTCTCCAGGGGTGGGAGCAAGGTACTGCTTTGCATAAGGCGCACATAATAGTGGATGCTCCCTGAGTAGGAAAGGGAACAAATGCTTATCACTCACTTTCATCTAATACCTTATTGAAAGTTGATAAAAAGGACATCAATAAGAAGGGATGAAGTAGTGGCTTTAGCTTTTTTTTTTTTTTTTTTTTGCTGTACGTGGGCCTCTCGCTGTTGTGGCCTCTCCTGTTGCGGCGGAGCACAGGCTCGGGATGCGCAGGCCCAGCGGCCATGGCTCACGGGCCCAGCCTCTCCGCGGCATGTGGGATCCTCCCGGACCGGGGCATGAACCCGTGTCCCCTGCATTGGCAGGCGGACTCTCAACCACTGTGCCATCAGGGAAGCCCGACTTTAGCTTTTAAACTTAGTATCTGGGGAATTTGAAGGCCAAAAGATTATTAGCTGAGATCTGGGGCTACTGTGCTGGAGTAATCTAAGTCAAAACGTTTGTTCAGGGGGAGGAGAGTCTTTGCAAGGGCAACAGTGATGAGAAGTGTGATAAAGTGGTGGTGGGGGAGGGAATACTAGCTGGGTTGGAGAAACAGCAGGGAGTGTTCTGAGGGGTGTGGCTTGGCAGAATATTTAGAGGATGATGTAGTTTTTAGGGGATGTGGCAGAGTCAGAGTACATCTCTCCTTCAGTTTGTTAAATGCTGGTCTGAGCCAGGCTGAGGGCAAGGTGAGAGGATTGGCAGGTGCTAAAAAAAAATGGAGGAAACATGGGTCAGATTCTTGTGATGGGTTAAAAAAATGATCTCAACACTTAGAAGTCCCTTGTGTTGAATTGTGAAACCTGAATCCTAGTCTAAGCCTGCCTCAGATTGGATACGTTACCATAAATAGTGCTTATTTCTTAATTCATAAAATAAGGCATTTAGATCAGATTAATGAGTCCTAACATAGAGTCTCCAAATTCCAAGAGATCCTCAGTAGGAATTGGGGGTGGAGCAGAAGTCAGTTCACTGTCTGCAATATGGATTCATAGGTTACCTAAAAGGTTAATTCCTGTCATCAGGCATTAAATGTGATAAGAAGTGCTATGGGCGAAGCATAGAGTGCTATGTAAATACAGTGTGTGAGACCCAGCCTATTCCAGGGGTCTGGGCAGGTCTCCTGGTGATAGTTAAGTAAAAGGTGAAAACAAAAGCGAGCATGTCCAGTAATGTTTAGAAAAAATTCAGTTCTGGGGCATGACAAAGATCAGATGTGGAGTGTGGATGTTTCTCTATAAATGTCCTAGTTCTAACTGTGAGGAGAACAAGGTTGTTCTAGAAAGGTTTGTAGAGTGGTGGATGGACCTACAGTCTGTCATACAGAGTGAAATAAGTCAGAAAGAGAAAAACAAATACCGTATGCTAACACATATATATGGAATCTAAGAAAAAAAGGTCAAGAAGAACCTAGGGGCAGGATGGGAATAAAGACACAGACCTACTAGAGAATGGACTTGAGGATACTGGGAGGGGGAAGGGTAAGCTGTGACAACGTGAGAGAGTGGCATGGACATATATACACTACCAAATGTAAAATAGGTAGCTAGTGGGAAGCAGCCACATAGCACAGGGAGATCAGCTCGGTGCTTTGTGACCAGCTAGAGGGGTGGGATAGGGAGGGTGGGAGGGAGACACAACAGGGAAGAGATATGGGAACATATGTATATGTATAACTGATTCACTTTGTTATAAAGCAGGAACTAACACACCATTGTAAAGCAATTATACTCCAATAAAGATGTTAAAAAAAAAAAGAAATACTGCACAAACTATGCAGGAACTTGATAGACCTCCAGGTCTTACAAGTTGGTCATTTTTTCCAGCTCTTGTCTCCTTTAATGAACTAGTCTCTGCTGATGAACAGAGCACTTCAGCCCCGAGGTGCTCTTAGAACTCCATATAGAAATGTACCTTGATTTTGGACTTGAGACCATTACAAAATAATTGTTGAGATGCTTTAAATAGATCTTATTAAGGCTAGTATATGGCTCTGTGCCTTTCTGTCATGCCTGTGGTAGGGAAGGATAGTTTTAGATGTATAATCAAAGTTGTTCCAGAAAGCATGATGAATCAGTGACTGATTTTATTAGAATTTCAAGAACTTGGGCATAGACCCTCTTTTGCCTTCTTCCTGCTGCCACTTCAATGAAATTTATTTTTTCTTGAATATTTTGCTGATGAAACTTGATGAAGATTCTATAATTTTTCCATTTGAGATACTATTATAGCAAGGTTGCCATAGGAAAATACCCCTCCTTCCCTTTAGATTAATTATTGTTTAGCTTTTCCCATGGACATAGGAGAGATGATTCAATGATTATTAATTCTGGTTGCCCAAGTTGACATCTTTCCTACGAATCTAACTATTCCTGAATAAAATCCTATGTGACTAGTGAAAGAGGACACTTCCTGTGTCTACAAACCTCAAAAGTCCAAAGTAAGAAAGAAAAATATTTTATGTTTTTATGAAATGAAAACTACTTTTGGTTTTATGTCCCTAGAGTTTTATAATACTGAACACTCATTATCTTTTCTCTTCTGTTCAAATCTCTTTCCTTGCCTTATGTATGCATTTTGAACACTCTGGATCACCTGTGACCAGTATTTGCCGTTTGGTGTGTCAGGGCAGTAATAAGTGCCTGTATCATACTCCACCGCCCAAACTGTGGACTTTCTGCTCAGAGGGACAAGCAAGCATAATGATATCCATCTGGGAGGGAGCTTAAAATAGTGCCCATGCGTCATTTTGCAGTTAGGAGTCTGGATATGGCTAATGGGGTGTTATCAATCAGGAGATAAAATTAAAATCCTACATTAGGAACTGCTCCTGCCAGAAAGAGTGGATTTTGTAACAGCTGTTTTCTATTAGATGCTATTGTGTTCTTTAGCAGCAAATTACATAGATCAGAAATTAACGGTTAACAGTTTCCCCAAGTGAGGTTGTAAATGAGCCTGTTGTCCTCTGAATAAGATATTGCGGGAAGGAGAGGAAGCTATGAGCAAAGTCTTGGTGGACTTAATGGGCAGTTTTCTGCTCCCCCTTGGAGGCTAAACAGTTCTCTCAGAAGGGAAGATATATATTTTTGTGATCCTAGTAGGGAAATGACCTTTTGAACTCTGGAAGAGATAATATTAAAGCTTTTACCTGGCTAGTGTCTCCTAACAACCTGAATTCGGTTGGTTCCAGAATTCATTAAACCTTAAGGGGGAAAAATTATCTGGGGGCAGGATAGAGGGAGGAGAGAGAGAGGAAGCACTGTATCCAGCAAGCACCAAGTGTCTCAGCTCCAAATGAAGATAAGTTGTTTGAAATGAACAGTTAAGAGGCAGTCCGTGCATTCTCCGGCTTATTGCGGCTCAGTAAATTAGACTTAGCATGCTCAAAGGCTGCTTCCATACTGATGTTCTTGCCTTATGGAAAATAATGTGCTTCTTCCCCACCCCACTTTTTTTCTGTCTCTAACAGATGACAGTAATAATGAGAACTAAAATCACTCAAGTCAGCATATGAAAGGGAGCTGTCTATTTAAAAAAAAATAAAAAGACATCTCTCAGTGCCATCTGCTGAGGTACAGTAATGTTTTGTAACAGGTTTTAGAAAGCACATTAAAAGGCTTCATCTGTGCTTGTCCTTTCCAGTTAGTCAAGATATAGTTGTGTCTCTCCTGTGTGATGTGGATTCTTCAATCTTGTAATTATTTCTAATTTATCTCTAAAATAAGCATCTCAAATACAATTTTAATTGGGATTTCATTAGGTACTTATTATACCATGTGTCAAATGATAGTTGATTATCCTGAGAATGGATACAGAATCTGAAAAAGATAGTAGGAGAATGATGGGTACCTCTGAAAGCTGATGGTGCTCAATAAATATGTCTTAAAAATAATCAGTTGATATATAATTAACGTAATTACTGCAATTAAACTCTATTTATGGAACCCTGCTGTGTTGTTTCCCATCCTAAGCTTAAACATGATTATTGTTCTTTTGCCTAAATAAAATTAACGTAATGAGAGAAAAACAGAATAAATATAGGCCTGGATAACAGAGAGAGGAAAATATTTTCCCTTTATTAGAGAAGGATGGCATGAAGAGAAAAATTTCCTTTCATAAGGAAAAGGTGTATGAGGCTTTAAAAATATCCTTTTCAGCTAAATGAGTTAGGCACATTCAATGCACAGTGAGAAGTACAGGAATAACTTAGAGATATTGTGGGTTTGGTTCCAGACCACTGCAATAAAGCAAATATCACAATAAAGTGAGTCACATGAATTTTTTGGTTTCCTAGTACATATAAAAGTTACCTTTATGCTGTGCTGTAGTCAGTATAACAAAGTGTTATGTCTAAAAAAACAATATACATAGCTTAATTTAAAAATACTTTGTTGTTAAAAAATGCCAAAACAATTACAATAGTAATATCAAATATCACTGATCACAGATCACCATAGCAAATACAATAATAATAAAAAAATTTGAAATATTGTGAGAATTACCAAAATGTGACATAGAGACACAAAGTTAGCAAATGCTTTTGGGAAAATGGCACCAATAGACTTGTTCGATGAAAGGTTGCCACAAACCTTCAATTTGTAAAAAATGCACTGTCTGCAAAGCGCAGTAAAGCGAAGCACAATGAAATGAGGTATGTCTGTAGTAGAGCTAGTAGGTGGGATAAAAGTATGTGGATCTAGATGAAGGAAGAAGAGCGAGATTGCTGATCTGAAAGACTTGACGGTGACAAAGCAGGTTGGCCACATGCCTCTCATCATGTGGTTGCTGTTTTAATTTGTCTCTATATCCTCAGCACTTAGGACAGTGCTGGCTATAGTGAATACAGATAGTCCCTGACTTATGATGGTTCAACTTACAATTTTTCAACTTCATAATGGTGTGATAGTGATACACATTCAGTAGAAACTATACTTGAAATTTTGAATATTGATCTTTTCCTGGTTTAGCCATATGCAGTTCCATACTCTCTCATGATGCTGGCAGCAAACCACAGCTCCCAGTCAGCTGTGCAATCATGAGCGTAAACAACCGATACATTTACAAGCATTCTATACCCATACAGCCATTCTGTTTTTTTTTTCAGTTTCAGTACAGTATTCAGTAAATTATATGAGATGTATATTATAAAATAGGCTTTCTGTTAGCTGCTTTTGCCCAACTATAGGATAATGTAAGTGTTCTAAACATGTTAAAGATAGGCTAGGCTAAGCTATGATGTTCAGTAGTTAGGTGTATTAAATGCATTTTTGACTTAATATTTTCAATTTATGATGGGTTTATTAGGAGGTAAATCCACCATAAGTCGAGAAAGATCTGTACTTAAAAAATACAATGTTGCCTGACTAAGCCTAGGTCAAGTCTGTCTTGGGTGACAATGACCATGCATGGTTTACAGGAGGGATATGGAAAAGCAAAGGAAGGGAAGAAAAATCAACAGACTCAACTAAATGTGTTCCCTTGATCAAAGTAAGCATTCCTAACTTCTGCTTCCAGGTAGCATGGGCCAATAGGTATTGGAGTTACTCTCCTACCTGAATCAACTTGAAAAAATAACAGACACATATGTGGAACAATGGTTTGAAGACACTGAACATCAAGCAATAAAGGACAATTTCCTGAGAAATGAGAAGCAGTTGAGGAAGGCCATATGATTGCCCCACCTTGCTTCCTAGAGAGAGTTTTCAGGTTGTAGCACAGTGAGGAAGAACTCAGGTAAAACTGGGTAATCTCCCTGAGTTAATGAGACAGAGCAGGGAATCTGGAGAGATCAAAGCAGCTCGAGTTTGCAGGACAGGGGATGAGAGGAGAGATCTGTATAGAGAAAGAACTTCATTGATCTGCAGCTCTCCTTTGAGGCTTCAGCTGAATAATTATCAGCACATGCTATTGAGGAAACTTCCTGAGGCCATGGAAAGCACCACCTGAAAGAATTAGAAGGAATAATCACCAGGACACATATAGGGCTTGGAATTGTTCCTGTTTTTACCAGGTAGAATAGTTCCTGTTATTACTCACTCTAGAAAAGGTGAGAATATAAGGTCATTCAGAGGGTTTTAACTCAGTAATGTGGCAAAATTAGCTGTAGACTAAACTCTGCTCTCTTCCCACATAACAAAGTTTAAAAGAAAGACCCAAGAGGATCATGTCTTCATTCAGATTGCTGTAACAAAAATACCACAGACTGGGTGGCTTAAACAGCAAACATTTATTTTACCACAGTTCTGGAGGCTGGGAAGTTCAAGAACAAGGTGTGATCAGATTTGGTGTCTGGTGAGAGCTCTCTTTCTGGTTCATAGATGGTTGTCTTCTCACTGTCTCCTCATATGGCAGGGTGAGAGAGCTCTCTGGGGTCTCTTATAATTGGCATTATTCTCATTCATGGAACTCTATTCTCATGACTTGATCACCTCCTAAAGGCTCTGTCTCCTAATTCCATCACTTGAGGGGTTTGGATTTCAGCTTATGAATTTTAAGGACATAAATGTTCAGTCCATAACAGATCGAATTGTTTGCAATCAACTTAACTGTGTCCAAGAACAAAGCTCAAGACTATATATAGGGACACACAAATATCTAGCACCTAACAAGGTAAAATTCACAACGTTTGGCATCCAATTAAAAATTAGTAAGCATTCAAAGAAGCGGGAAAATATGACCCATAATAAATAGAAAAGTCAATCATTTGAGAAGCCTAACTTACCATATCACAAAGTGAGGGGAGAGTCAAATCCTCTCCCTTAAAAACAAGTATAAAACTGGACAGTGTTGTCAAAAACAAACATTTTGTGGCTCTTGAAGTCAACCAAAGGCAAAGAAACAGATTGAGAAGTACTTAGTCATGAAAAACTGCTGAACTTCAGATAAAAGCATTGGGAATCAATCACATTCTTGACTGGAGCTTTTTTCATCTTTCCTACTTTGGTAAGTATGGTGGTTTTACTATGTGGGGCAGGCTCTGAAGGCAGCAGCTTTGCTGCCAGAAGGGACTCACTTGATTTTGGGTAGAAGGTGAAAAACCCACTCTCAACGGCATTCTCAGTGAAAGTAATGATCCTAGAAGCATGCAAATGAGGAAGGCCAGCAACTTCTCATTTGAGGTGTTGTCCCATTTGGCAAAAGCAGCAGGTCAGTGACCACCAGGCATTAAATAGAGAGATCCTAGGTATGAGATAGCCATAGAGGCGGCTGGTAATATCTCTACGCATCCCTGGCTGCCTTCATTTTGCATGCACATGTGAGACCAAAGAGAGTCCAATATATCCAAATAACCCCTGGCAAATTGAGACACCTCACGCTTGTGCAGAGTAGATGCAAGAAAATAACTACTGGGGTAGGACAGAAAGTCTTTGAACTTTGAATGAACCCATACACAGAAGCAATAATACACGGTAGAAAGCTTATTGGTTCAAGGTGATTGAATATATCCTCTGATGAATCATTGATTGACAGTTAAGCTGTGCAGACACAGAGATGACCTCAAGGAAACCAAGCTTAAAAATAAATCAAGAACTTAAAAAATTACTGAGAAGAGATACCAGAAGCTACACATGGCAGGGGAAACCAATTCCATAGATTGACAGAAAGTAAATTTCTAAAACAAGCAAACAAAAAAACTACCACCAGCACAATCTAGAATTACTATAAGACACTATCTAAAATGTCCAATTTTCAACAAAAATAATGAAACATTCAAAGAAAAAAGAAAGGGTGATCCATACTCAGGGGAAAAAAAGCAGTCAGTGGAAACTAAATAAGTACAGATGTTAGATTTTTCGTACAAAGCTTTCAAAACAGCTGTTATAAATATGTTAAAAGAATTACAGGAAACCATGCTTAAAAATGAAAGGAAATTATGATGCCAATCAGTCAGTAATTAGAGACTATCAGCAAAGAGATACAAAATGTAAAAAAGAACTACATGGAAATTTGGGAGTTGAAAAGTATGGTAACTGAGGAAAAGTTCATGAGAGGGGCTCAGCAGAAGATTTAAGAAGAATCAGCAAACTTCAAGTAGGTTAGTAGAAATTATCCATTTGAACAATAGAGAGAACAAAGTTTGAAGAAAATGAACAGAGCTCCAGAGACCTATGAGTCAAAAGCAAGTTTATCAACATAAATATAACAGAACTTCCAGAGGGAGAAGAGAGAGAGGAAGGGCTAGAAAGAATATTTTTAGAAGTAACAGCAGAAAACTTCAAAAATTTGATAAAAAAGTGACTCTAGAGATACAAGAAGCTCAACAAACACCAAGTAGGATAAATGCAGAGAGATATATACCTAGTCACATCTTAGTCAAACTGAAAGAGAAAATCTTGAAAGCAGCAAGAACAAAAAGACTCATCAAGTATAAGGAAACCTTAATAAGACTAACAACTGACTTCTTATAAGGAATAATGAAGGCCATGAGGCAGTGAAATGATAAATTCAAAATGCTGAAAGAAAAAAAACCTGTCAACCAAGAATTCTATATCTAGGAAAACTAGCCTTTAGAAATGAAAATGAAAAAGAGACATTCTCATATAAATAAAGGCTGAGAGAATTTGTTACTAGCAGACTTGTCTTACAAGAAATACTAAAGGAAGTCTCTTAGACTGAAAGGAATGACATTAGATGGTAACTGAAATCCACAAGAATTAATAAAGAGCATTACACATGTTTAAAATATGTGGGTAAATATAAGACTGCACAAATATTTTTTCTTTTCTTAAATACTTTAAAAGGCATTACAGTATATAAAGCAATAATTATAATGTTGGGTTTATAACATACATAGATATATATTATAATAATAGTACAAATGGAGAATGCAGTAAAGTTTCTGCATTTTACCAGAATTAAGTTAGTATTAGTTTGAAGTAGATTATGATAAGATACATATTATAATCCCTAGATCAATCACTAATGAAAGAACTAAAAATATATAGTAAATCGGGACTTCCCTGGTGGTCCAGTGGTTAAGACTTTGCCTTCCAATGCAGGGGGTGCAGGTTCAATCCCTGGTTGGGGAGCTAAGATCCTACATGCCTCGTGTCAAAAAACCAAAACATAAAACAGAAGCAATATTGTAACAAATTCAATAAAGACTTTAAAAATGGTCCACATCAAAAAAAAAAAAAAACTTAAAAATATATAGTAAAAAAATCAACTGATGGACTTATGCTTCTGCAAAATATAGAGAAACAGGGACCAGATTTACCCTTTCACCTGAAATAACCAAGGAAAAAAGTCCCACTGGGTCCAAATGTATGAAACAATGGTTTTCAAGACACTGAACATCAGGAAGGAAGAATTAGAAAAGAATATGAGAAAACTTTTGAGGGTAATGGATATGATATATTCATTATCCTGATTGTGGTGATCGATGGCTTCATTTATGTATATATATTTCAAATCTTATCAAACTGTCCAATTTAAATACATGCAATATATTATATGTCAGTGATATCTAAATAAAACTGTTAAAAGCATTTTTGCAAATCATGGATCCTTACCTTTAAAACACATATACACAAATGTACAATACGTACACAACTTTTTGGGGGAGGAGTTATAAAAGTAACTCATGTTAACTTGAAATTCTCCTCATGGAACACTTTTCCATAATTTGGAAGTAATTTTGAAAATATTTGGAAAATGGATAATTTGAAAGATATGGAAAAGTAGGTGCAGTTTATATCCTGGAACGTTTAGCCTTTAAATCTAGCAGTATATTAAAAATATCACAAAATATAATTTGAAAAGAAAGTACTATTTCATAAGTCTAGTGGCTTTATAAAAAATAAACTCTCTCAGACTCATCTAATTTCCTTTTATAAGAGAGTAATATATGGAGGAAGAGGGAAGGGCTGGCCTATTGCAGTTTATTCCAGGTAAGAATCAGTAGTGGCTGTGGTGATTTAGGTTGGGGAATAGATTAAAGAAGGGTTGGAAGAAAAAAGAAATTTCCACGGCATAGCATCTAATTATAGTTCTGGAGGTTAATGAGAAGAAGTCAGAGGTTGCTGAAGTCTCTATCTTGGATGACTGGGTAGGTGTGTTGTCATGAGATGAGATAAGGATTATCAGAAGAGCAGGAGGTTTGAGGGAGGAAGGAGATAATGAGTTTGGTCTTAAGCATAACATAGGGATTTTCTTTTGTATTACATATTTGAGAAATGTATAGGCATTAGTTTCTCAGATTTTTCCTCTGAAAATGTTCATATAAAAATGACTTTGTGCATAGAAGGGTGTTTTGTTAGATTCTGAAACTTTGGTTCTCTTCTGTAGCAATGATGGAGATTGAACTCCAGGGTGAACTGTCTGGTGACTTTGTAATCAGTCAGTCAGCATATATTTATTGAGACTCTCTGTGCCAGAGAAATAGTGCCAGGTTCAGAAAAATGAGAAATATAGACAATGTTTTTACCTTCACAGGCCCTTTTCCTGGAGATTTGGAAATTTGCAGAGGCATGAGTCTGAAAGTTAAAATGGAACATTTTAGCCCTTGACTTTACAGTCACTGTTAGAGATGGAGACAAGTGGTTTGGAGGCAAGATCCAGGACTACAGAATTGAGATGCCTCATGTGGTCAGGGATCTAACTCACTGGGGCATATGACAGCTCTGATTCTGCTTTATTCAGCTTCAGGCTTTGCTTCATTAAACTCAGGAAAATGCCTAGATTCCTAATTACAGAAGGCAGGGGAGAGTATGTGGAAAGTCTGGGTATACTGAGCATTTTCTGTGGAATCAAATTATGGCATAAGTGCTACCACAAAACCAGGCTATAGTTACAGCAATTACAGTGATAGTTCTTTGAAAGGCAGAATGAATATGGTACTCTTTGGTTCTCCACAATAAGATTTCACTCCACATTACTGACTTGATATCTGTCTTTTAAAAATTTATTGAATTATAGTTGATTTACAATGTTGGGCTAATTTCTGCTGCACAGAAAAGTGATTTGGTTATACATATATATACATATATATACATATATATTCTTTCCCATTATAGTTTATTATAGGATTTTTTTTTGTGGAACGCGAGCCTCTCACTGTCGTGGCCTCTCCCACTGTGGAGCACAGGCTCTGGACGCGCAGGCTCTGCGGCCATGGCTTACGGGCCCAGCCGCTCCGCGGCATGCGGGACCCTCCCAGACCGGGGCACGAACCCGTGTCCCCTGCCTCTGCAGGCGAGGAGGACTCTCAACCACTGTGCCACCAGGGAAGGCCCTATTATAGGATATTGAATATAGTTCCCTGTGCTATACAGTAGGACCTTGTTGTTTATCCATTCTATATATAATAGTTTGCATCTGCTAACCCCAAACTCCCATTGTATCTCTTCCCCACCCCCCCCAATCTTGGCAACCACACGTCTGTTCTCCATACCTGTGAGTCTGTTTCTGTTTCATAGATTAGATTCCACATATGTTATTGATATCTGTTTGATATGAATGGTATCAGTGTTGAATTTGTGCTAAAAAATATGAATTAGTGAGACACTTAGTTCTGAAGTGGATTTTTCCTGAGACCTTCTTGAATCTTCTTAATTAAACATTTACCCATGCTCCATATTCTGGTGGTGTCATTATTTTAAATAATCTAACACTCATTACTCTCTTGGTAGATTTAATAGCACAGGGGCAATTATTACTGTATTACTTCTGTACATTTTTGACTCAACAGTTTAAAGAGTAAACTATTAAATTGTTTAAATAGGTTTCATCTAACATTTAAATTAGATAAGGCAGGTTTTGTTTATTAAATGCTAATTATTTCAAACATATTTTGGTTGCTTTAAGAATGGCATGTGATTACCAAAGATCAGTCAGCCTACACTAAATGTTGAAAATAATATATTTGCTTTGAATTTATAATTGCTTTTTATAGCTATCCTGAATTTAAATGCATTTAAATAAATGAAATTTTGTGGAAGATTTTTAATACTTCAAAACCTCAGTGATATTTGGCAGCAGTGAGAGGGTCACATAGATGTAGAACTCTGAGAATTAGTTGTAATATAAGTTTTGAGGTTTAGGTCAGAAGTTCAAGCTGACATCAACTTTATAATGACCAGCGTTGATTACCATCTGAGAGCTACTTTGTTGGTGCTTGAAGTGATTGGATGGTCTCAAAGTAATTTTTCTATTTCTTACCTATTTTTTTAGTAAAATATTCTTTCTGCAAATATCAAAAAGTCACTTTTTTTTCATTGTTTAAAAATCACAACCGTAACTTGGAGAAAAATCGAATAAGTAGGAATCATTTGTTTGCTCTTATTTGAGAAAGAATTTTAAATACTGTAATTATTTAGGCCCAACTTTTAAAGATTGGTGGATTTTATTTTCTTGTCTTTTGCTTCTAGTTTAAGGGAGACCATATCAATAAAATCTAGTTTTCAAGAAGAGAAATAAACCTGAAATTAATTTCATCTGAATTTAGGGGTCTAAGGGTGCATGAGTATGGCCTGGAAACCAATGTTTGGCCTCTTAAAGCGTTAGCCATTTTTAAAATCAGAGTTGGCACCTGAGTAGTTTGGGACTTGACTCATGAATGACACAAAAAAAATCTTGTATGCATATCCACATCAAGCAGGATGGCCACTCATGGCTGCACAGGTTGTTCAGTGAACTCCGTGGAGCTATTCACACAAACTGGTAATGGCACCCTCTGGAGTTGTTCATTGCTGTCCAGTGTTGAACCTCTATAAGTCTATCCAGTGGCTTTTACAAGGTTTTCATTTTACATGTTATTTCTTTTCTGTCTGTTTAGTTTTCTATGGCTTAATTTATTCAGAGATTCACAGTCTTATTGTTTAGTATTTTTAGTATTATTACACACTAGCTATTTGTACCCCCATTGCTTCATTAGTATGGATGATCTGATTTCAGTTTTTCACACATTGCCTCAAGTAGTGAAAATGCTCTTCGTCTACCAGCGTGCGCATGCGCGCGCGCGCACACACACACACACACACACACACACACACACGCCACACCACACCACACCACACTGGTACAGGTACACCGAAAGCAGTGTTAGTGTTTCTGGAACAAACATTAATATTTAAAACAGTGCTTCACAGGGAGATGAGCTCGGTGCTTTGTGTCCACATAGAGGGGTGGGATAGGGAGGGTGGGAGGGAGACACAAGAGGGAGGGGATATGGGGATATATGTATAGCTGATTCACTTTGTTATAAAGCAGAAACTAACACACCATTATAAAGCAATTATACTCCAATAAAGATGTTAAAAAAAGAAAAATTAAACAGTGCTTCATTCAATAGAACTGTTTTGTTTTCTTCCTTCTATTATTTTCCTCTTTTTCTGGTGTCTTTTCTGGTGTCGAAGAAGTTTATGGCAACTGAATAGCTAAATATTGATTTGAAATCACTGTGTGTTTTCATACGAATGAAATCATAGAAAACAGAATTTCAGAAATATTAACCAACACCTGACCTTTTTTCTTTTGATATGCTTACATTCCTAGTGTTTAAAGTCACAACTCCCCAAATTAGCATATGATATTTCATCTGGAGTTTTTTTTCCAAACTCATCGTTTCTAAAGATTCTCCCATTTTAAAACATCTTTATAATTGCATAATTTGTCTCCAATTTAGGAATTTTTGTATCTACTTTGGGTGATTATTATCTCTTAATATAACAGAGATAAGAGATACAGATCTAAAGAAAAGCATGTGAAACCCTTTATTGTCAATCTCAGTCTGTTCTCAGTACTTGAAACCACTCAGAGTTGTACATCTCATGGTACTTTCCCAGTGTAAATTTTCTGTAAAACTTCCTCCCATAAACTGTAACTTTAGTTATTCTCATAATGATTGGTTTAGTCTTTTATGCCATAATTTCTGTATTCCTTTTTCCATTTGTCTAGGGTTGTAGATAGTACTTTGCTTATTGGTTTTCTTGGCTATAAGTTACAGGTTTACCTCTTGAGACTCAGGACAAATTACACTTGTGTTCTTTTTCAATCTTCTTTAAATACATCTACACTGCTTTGGTGTTTTATGATTCATTCACCATTGCTTCCAATTGATATTATTCCAGTTCAACAAAACCATTCTCTTGATTTTGCTGAGTTCATCATTGAATTCATACTTCTGTCAACTGGGAGAGATACTGGGAGAATCGACTGTGAATGTAGTGCTTGATCTGTATGGAATTGTACCAAGCCTTCTGGACAGTGCAGTTTTTCTAGAAATTATGTGTGAGTGTGTGGTTGATTGAGGCAAGTCAGTAATGTCACAAATATAACATTGAGTTTTGAGAAGGCATTATGACTGCAGTCATGTCAGTTAGCATATTTACTATATCATTACTGTGAAATGTACTGGTGTAGAATGTATTTGAGAGAAATTCATAGGCCTGTAGTGAATGTCCTAATAAAATAACAAAGGAAGAATTTGAACAAGTTAAGGGGGGTAGGGTCACATTAGAGCAGGAGCCTAACTTGTCATTCCAGCTCCAGCCATACCAATACTTTATCTCAAATTCTTTATCCTCCTCTCTTTTGAATACTCCTGTTGGAAGCTAACTGCTGTTGGCATAAGCAGCATATTTTGATTTGAGTGAAGGGTGAAAATAAAGGATTGGTAAAATAAAGCAGGACAGGCAGGTAGGGACTCAGAATAACTGTTTGGAACAATAGATTTTCAACTAGTTACATGGTCATGGAGGGGGTTCCGTGTGAGAACTAGTACCTGCCTTGTGGAGGAGGATCAGATTAGTAATTTTCTGGGGAGCTATGATTAGGAACTCACTGGAGAAACTTAAAGCAGACAGGTTAGAGGACGAACTGAAGTCAGGACCTTGACATTCGTCCTCAGATCCCGTATTGAATGCTTTAGTAAATCCCTTCAGCTCTTTCTTCAAATTATGTCCCCCAGTACTTTTTAGCCTGCCATCTGCTCCAAGCCAACACCACTTTTTAAATTGGGGGCTGTGGCAGTAGACCTCATCCAGCATCCTTCCTTCCGTTCTTACCCCAGCCCCCGCCCCCACCAAGCCACTGTCTTTCACCACACAGTAGCCTTGGTTTACTTTCAGAAACTCAGAACCCTCCAGATGGTTCATCATCTCACTAAGAATGAAAGCCCAAGTCCTTACCACGGTGTGCAGAGCCCCATATGATCTGGCTGCCAGCTACCTTCCTACCTCATTTCCTGTCAGTCCCTGCCTCATTCACTCTTGGCCTGCCGCACTCACTTTCTTGTTTTTTGAACACACCAAACTCGTTCCTCCTCAGGGCTTTGGATGTGATATTCTCTTTGCTCGGGGCACTCTTCTCCAGTTAGCTGAGTGGCTTGCTTGCATAATCCTTCAGGTTACCTCCCCAGAAAGATATTCCCTGATCCCCCATCAAACATTCATGCTCACCACCCTATCACTTTCTAATCCCTTATTCTTCATATTTTTCCCATAGCACTTATATGCCTGACAGGGAATATATTTATTTATTTGTTTATCATCCACCTCTTTCCACCAAAATATGACTCCATGTGAGCAGAGATTGTTTTTCCTCTGCTGTATCCCAAGCACCTGGAACAGTACAAAATACATATTAGGTGTTAAAAAATATTAAATAAGCTGAGGATTAATCCAATGAAACAGAGGAACCAGAGGAAAAACCAGCCATGATAGCTCTTAAGAGGGTTAGAAGTTTCAAATTCTAGATGGTGGGGAGACAGTATCCTGCTCTCATTCTCCTGGGAAAACAGACAGTAAGTAAACAAATATGATGATTTTAGAGGGGTAAGACCTGTGAAGAAAATCTTAAAAATTGCAAAGCAATAGAAAGTGGTGGGAATGGAGTGTGGGGCATTAGATGGGGCAGTTAGGGATACATTCTCTGAGGAGAGAATAGTTGAGCTGAGACCTGAATGATAAAGTTCCAGCCAAGTAACTGTTTGGGGGACAAGAATTCTTTGCACTAGGAAGAACAAACCAAAGGTTCTAGAGTTCCCTTGGGTGCTGTCCCAGGGCAGTCTTTTCTTGCTATAAATGACCCTTGCTGATTCATGAGTGTGCTAGGGAGGAAATGCAGGGGAAGTGGGGACTCCTGGGATTCCATTTTGCCTTTGTGGGAGTACTGGCTGTGCCTTTTTAGATTCATGAGTTCTCTTTGACTGTTCTCCTTGGGATTTACTGAAGACTCTGTCAGGGAGCCATTATATATATGTAACTCTTACGTGGTTTGAGATGGGCAGACAAATGCCCATCTGCAGGAAGGGAAAAGGTTAGTGTTACTGTTAATCCCCCAGGTCAGTCCAGCACACAATTTAAAATGGGGGATGCACTGATAGAAATAAAACATTTCACTTGTTCTTTTATTAACCACCTATTATGAGATTTCAAGCACTCTTACCTCCTCCCAATTATGGGGTTTTCAGGGTCTCAGATGTGCTCAAGAATAAGACCTACTGTTTGCCATATCTTCTTTTCTCTATTTGTTCTAGTCCTTTTAGTGTATTGTAAAGTTTTCTTCACATAGATTGTTCCTGTTTTGTTGTTTATCCTTAGATATTTCATTTTTTTGGTTATTATTGTAAATAGGCTTTTTTCTTCTTTTATATATTCTATCTGTTGTATAAATGCAGACTATTGATTTCTGTACATTTGGCCCTTCTTATCTGGAGGTTCTGCATCTGCAGGTTCAACCAACTGCAGATAAAAAATATTTTAAAAATCCAGAAATTTCCAAAAAGCAAAACTGGAGTTTGCCACACACCAGCAGCTGTTTACATAGCATTTACTTGTATTTACAACTGTTTACATAGCATTTACTTGTATTTACGACTATTTAATAGCATTTATATCGTATTAGGTAGTATAAGTTATCTAGAGATGATTTAAAGTATACAGGAGGTTGTGCATAGATTATGCGAAAATACTACCCCATTTTATATAAGGGATTGGAGCATCTGCAGATTTTGGTATCTGCGGGGGATCCTGGAACCAGTCCCCATGGATGCTGAGGGACAACTGTATGTTAATTCTGTAACTAGTCATTTTGCAAATTTTCTCATTGTGTATAATAATTCTGGGAATTTCCTTGAAAATATTAGTCATCAGTTCAATATAGATTCATAGAAGGGTTAATAGGAAATTCTAATTCATTCATTAGCAAATATTCATTGAATGTCTACTATATGTCAGGGAATCTTCAAGGCCCTAGATATCAGGGCCATCATTAGCCAGGAAGGTTGGGGTTTTTTGTTTGTTTGTTTTGTTTTTGTTGTTGGTGGTGGTGAGAATTAGCTTCCTCAAAAGATTTTTTTTATGGAAAGTTGTCATAATATCCTGATTTTATTGAGATATACTGCCTTTGCTGGATAAGTTTGGTAGTAAACCTGCAAATCTATGTCTATGAATTGAATCACATCTTCTTGGATGTCATGCCATTGTGCAGTGCATAGCCTGCACATGCAAATATAGCAGCCAAGGAAACAGCAGTGGATAAAATAGTCAAGAATTCTGCTCTTACAGGGCTTACCTTCTGCCAAGGAGATACGGTTTTTGCCAGCACAATGAGCTTGCAGGGATCATGGAGTGTATTCCTAAAATCATCTTTATTTTGCCTGCTACTATCTCTTTAAACCTATTCAGTGGAAGTCATCCTTTCCCTGACTTCTTCATGAACACTCTGGTAGTCCTATGACCTTTCTTGTCACTCTCAGGAAATAAAATATTTTAGTCATTGGAAGCTGAGAGCACAGTCTCAATTTACATCTTCCCCATGTTCCGTAGGTGAAAATCTACCATCTGAGAAAGAGTATGGTTGGCTTCTTCTCTTTCTGTTTTTGGCCTTCTCTTCTACTCATAAGTTAGTTGCTGTTCTGATTCCTCCAACATTGGAGTATTGAGGTGGAGGAAAGGAAATGGGATCAGGAAATCCTTACCTGACTGATGCTGTTGAGACAGCTTCTTTTCTGCCTGTGGCCCATTTCTCACACATTGTTTTTCTGACAAACTCTGGGAGTTTGGGTTGATCCTAACATAGTTACCTCTGCCATCAGAGCAGCCAGCAGCCAGTCTTTAACCTATTAGGCTTCTCAGATGACAGTCAGACTCGGTTCATTCGCCATTCAAAACCTAAGGGTCACGTAGCAGACTCCAAGAGCTTCAGTTGAAATCTCTTGTACTAGGCTTGGGTTTGGGAAGCAGCATTCCCCCACATACATATCTCTTCCTTTTGGGAGTCCAGGAGAAGGAATAATCATGGTTCAGCTCTCAGTAAAATAACCCTCCTCACAAAAACCCCTCCTCTCCATTCTTTCATCTTTTTAATTTCATTTTTATAAATCTATCATCTTATCCCTTACTACTAAAAATGTGATCTGTGGACCAGCAGTATCAATATTGCTTGGAGCTTATTAGAAATGCAGAATATTGTGCCCTCCCCAGACCTGCTAAATCACACTTTGCATTTTAACAAGATCTGCAGGTGATTTATGTGCACATTCAAGTTTGAGAAGTACTGATCTAGTCTATTTTTAGTCTCTTACTTTAAAGTTTCTTTTGGTAATCTTCTTCATACTTCATGTTGATATCTAATACCTGTCATATTTTGGAACCTCAATGGAAACTGAAAATTTACCGTGTTTTTACCTAGACAATAAGCAAAAAAAATTTTTTAATCAGATTGGGATAACTTCTATGAAGAAAATATATAAGGGTAATTGTTATGAGTTGAATTGTGTTCCCCCCAAATTCATATCTTGAAATCTTTATCCCTGCTACTTCAAAATGGGACCTTATTCAGAAATAGGGTCATTGTAGATGTAATTAGATAAAGATGAACTCACACTGGAGTAGGGTGGGCTTCTAATTCATTATGACCAGTGTCCTTATGAAAAGGGGAGGATTTGGACACAGCTACACACACAAGGAGCACATGATGTGGAGACAAAGGTTCAGACTGGGGCAATGCTCTGCAAGCCAAGGAATGCCAAAGATTGCCAGCACACTGCCAGAAGCTGGCAAAGAGTCATGGAACAGATTTTTTTCTCACAGCCGTCAAAAGGAACCAGCCTTGCTGACACCTTGATCTTGGATTTCCAGCCTCCAAAACTGTGAGACAATAAATTTCTGTTGGTTGAGCCACCCAGTTTGTGATAGTTTGTTACGACAACCCCAGTGTGCTGTGTGACTAGGACCTCAGTGAGTTAGAACTAGGATGGAACACAGGAGATGGTCATGGTTTACAGAGGAAGGTCAAGAAACATGGAAGGGTTAAATTAAGGCTCACTCAGAAGAGAGGGAGAACCAAAAGTAGAACCCACTTCTTCTAATTCCCAATTGCATGTAGTTTCTGCTGGTCCTGCTGCAGCATTCTCCAGAACCTTTGTGGGCAGTGAATATATATTTGTTGATGTGACAACATCAAAACATTGTCTTGCTTTGGAAAATGTAAAGTGAAGAGAAAAAAGGCAGTTTCTGGTAAGTGGAAGTAATTCTCAGCAGGCTGAATTCTTACCCAGTTAGCACTAAGGAATTTTGCTCAAGTCGTGAGAATGAAAACATATTGAAACAGATAACCCAAGTTTTCCATTCTAGTTCGAGAAGATGAGGACTTGGCTTGTTATTAATATTCTCCCCTTGATTGCTTCTTTCTCTTGTGCCGGAGATGAAAGTGCCCTGTGGTCCTACTCAAGCAGCTGTTCATTAATCTGCAGACAGGGCTGGAGGAATGACCCATGCGGTGCAGAGCCTAGCAGGCTGGGGACACATGGGCATTGGTGGGAAGCCTAGAGACATGCCAACAAAACTGTGAGGCAGGCGAAGTTCCCTTTTCATGCCCTCTTTGTTCCTTTTTCTGCAGATACCTCACCCCTTTAAGAAGGAAACTAGTTTTTAATGGTTGCCTTGCATATTCACATTAAATTCTCACAACACAAATTGATATAAATATTTTTATCTCTACTTTCTTAAACAGGCCCTTGGGGCTCAGAGGTTAAATCACTCACTTAATGGAACATCTTAAAGTTAACATAAATAGTTTGTTGCAGATGTGGACTCTTCCAGACAGGCTGCCTACGCTCAAATTCCAGCTTCACCCCTTACAAACTGTGGGACCTTGGGCAATTACTTAAACTTTTCCATACCTCCGTTTTCCCATCTGTAAAGTGAAGGTAATAATGCTAATAGTTCTTATTTCCTTGAGTTGTTGAAAGGATTAAATGGATCACTTTGTATAGTATTTGAAACATCACCCAACATAAGAGGATGCTGTAGGAGGAGCATGAACCCAGGCCTGTTTGACTCCAAGACCAGTGTTCTTTCCATGGTGCACAAGCTACTTCTCAGTGCCCAGCTGCCCTCATGACACTTGTCCATTCTTCAGATCTTTCTCTCCTTTTCCTCCCACCAAACTTACCTCCTCTGAACTCTAATTCCTCATGAACTACCAGGTATTTGGATTAGTTAACTTGATAAATTTCGGCAGGCTAACGTGTTAATGAGTGCTCCTGGGCTTGATGGTGTGCTTTTTGGTATGGTGGCAGTTTGAGTTGTGCAGACTTGGAATGGGCTGTCTTATAAAGTAGATGTTGGACAGTCACCGGTACGGGGACTGGACAGGGGATACACGAGCTGGGGGGAGGGTTGGCTCTACTTTTCTACGCAAAGGGAAGACCCATGCGGGAAGTGCAGCCATTACTGTGGACTCCGGAAGCTAGACCTTTGTGCCATCAGGGCTTTGCTTTACCCCTCAAATCTTGCCATTTGTTAGAGACCTTTTTCACTTGCACATAGGCTAGCCAGGCCTGTTTGGGGTGGAGAGGAGCAAGTCATCTAAATAAAAGCTGGTCACTTCAGAATCTTTGTAGAAACTGATTTACTGTTTCCATAGTCATTTGTTGTTTTAACCATTCAAGGTTTCCATTCTTGGATTAACATATTTTGGGGGTGGTTTTCCTCAAGCCAATATGATCATTTATTTTAAAATTTATCTCAATCTATTCCTCAAGATTAGATGCTTGAAGTTTAGTTTGCCAATTAAACAATTCCTTTTTCAAAAGACTGTTTCTGCCTAAATCTTGCCAGCCTAGAGAAGGTTTTAAATGCAAACTCAGCCTGACCTCCTATAATGGTGCAAAGAGAGTGCACTGGAAAGAAAAATTTTGGTGGGTATCAGAAAAGAAACAAACTGATGAGCACCTCTCCTGCTGCTGAAAACTGAACTAACAAGGGGAGTGGGCTAAAGAGCCACAGATTTTTTAAGGAAGCAAAGCTTGTGTGTGTGTGTGTGTGTGTGTGTGTGTGTGTGTGTGTGTGTGTGTGTGTGTGTGTGTGTGTGCGCGCATGCGTGCACACGCTTTATTTCCACTGACAGATGGGTCTTAGCTACCAAACTTGGAAGAAATGTAGGCAGTAAATCAGTTTTCCCATTTCATGACAGACTTTATCATGAAAGATGATTCTAAATGTAAACACAGTGGGTAAAATGCCACTTAGAGGGAATTTAATAAACATACTAATTTAGACCTCAGCAAGAGAGCACCTAAATATCAAATACCACAAATCAAATATTCAGGATATCTTTTTTAATCTAAGAGGAAACAGAACTCTTTATTCTAATCTTGCTGTAAATCCTTTGGCTTCCTAAAGTATGTGATCTTGTTAAATTAAAGGATTAAAGTGAATGCATCCTTACTTTGGTATGTACTTACAACTAAATAAATAACATGCTTGTATGACTGCAAACAAAATGAATTAAGTGAAACAAGACAGACAGCGTGGACTTGCTGATGTCTTTGTTTTTGACAGCCTCTAATCCTGGAAACAGGAAGATATTGAGATGAATAAACATTCTTTGCCTATGTGAGCTCCCAAGTGGTTAAGTCTATGCCCGGATTCGTGCTAAGAAGTTCAGAAACTGAAGCATCTGGAGACCTTGCATATGTATAAAAGGAAATCTCTCCCTTCCATTGTCTTTTCTGTTTCCTGCTTATCTGAAAATCCATTAATGCTTTAGCATTTGGAGCTCCCAAGTAAAGTAGGGGCAGTGGGGGCGGAAAAGAAAAATTTCTCATTAGACGCTTTGGAAGACTTGTCCCCCTTGAGCAGCTGTCCCAGTTTAGGCTCCATCAGCTGCCACTGACCCTTGTAAAAAAGAGAAAAAGACCTAGTGCTTTCAGTGAAATCCCATCCCCAACAACATTTAACTCAGGGGCCACAGATGGAATGTGGTCCTGCACCAAATACACTGGCAGTTAAACAGCCCATGGACACACCACAAATATTTGTTTATTGGGAATCAAAATGTGGAGTGGGCTACAAAGCTGGGGGCTGGATTATTAAGACCAGATTTAAGAGGGCTGTGGTGGTGCTTGGGTAAATATCACTGGCGGTACAATATTGAAAAGATTGGGAAGTCATCAACCAGCCCTTCAGAACTGAAACACATGATTTAACCACAAGCTGTACTTTATGAAATCTTAAACTGTAACATGAAGAGTGACCTAATTTAATCCATGTGGGCTACATGTTTGATGTCAACATACTTTTCTTTTTAAACTGTTCGGGAAATGCAGCAAGGTCTTTAGTCTTTAATAAAATCTGGGCTGTTTCCTGCTAACTCACTTATCTTGAGGGATTAATTATTCTACTTTATGATTGATATTCCATGGATTCCATGGGTTTTCCTGTACCTTTTTGTGCATATCCTTTTTTTTTTTTTTTGCAAAGGACAATTAACCATAAGTGTTAAAACATTAGTCTCCCACAGGTGTGATGGGTGTGGAAGTAGATCCTGAGGCAGACAGTGCTTCTCTTACCCTGAAAGGCTCATAAGAGACAGAATGAAGACAATAGTTGCTGTCATAAGTCATACGCATGGTACTTGCTTCATACAGAAGCCTCTTGTAGATTTAACATTACAGATGTGCACATATTATAGGAAAGCCCCTCTGAAGCAACTCTTCTTAAACTAGTTTGAGACATAATTTGGGGGCTGGAGCTTCGCCACAGATTTTGCGCACAAAATATTTTTTCACCAGAATGAGATTATCTCAACATGATTATAAATTGTTTTTTTCTACCAGATGGACAACTAGTTAACCCTTCACTTTTTAAAAACTACTATGACCATTAACTGAAAATACCAGATGGACACATTCACAAGTGTATCTTTTTAAAAACTCAGTGTGACTAAAATTTCTGAGATGATAGCCTTGGTCCAGACTGGAATAGTTGAAAGTGATACAGTGTCTGCCCTCAAGTAGTTCTGAGGATTGCTAGCTTGATAAAAGCAGGGAAAACATAGCTAGACTATTAAAAAAAAAAAGATAAGCAAGGAAGAACTTAGGCTTATGTCCCTTCTCTACCTGTGCTCAGTTCTTTATAGCTTCCCTACTTAATGTGGTGGTTTGCAGACCACAGAATCAGCATCACCTGAGGATTTGATAGAAATGCAGACCGACTCAAAGGTTTCTCCCCAGACCTACTGAATCAGAATATGCATTTTACCAAGAACCCTAGGTACATTTAAATTTGAGAAGCACTGCTTTAGAGGGTTTTGTGGTGTGATTATAGGACGCCTTAATTGGCTGAGCTAATCCTTTAAAAAGTACCCCATAGAAGGGAAATTTCCTTTGCTGGATTCTGAAACATCAGAACCAATGAATTAGTAGGAGGTTTATGTGTATACATAAAATCATATTTCTCACTGAGCAGTGAAGGATAGTGTTAGGTACCAAACGAGGATAAGAAGAAACACTTATCAGCCCTCTTTAAAAAGCCTGAGGCTGAGTATAGTAAGAAAGGAAGTAGACTGGGGCTATTCTTGCCTCAGTTTTATAACAACTTTAAAGTTGAAATCTGCTCTTCAACTTTGAATTTGAACAGTCAAATATTCTAGACCAGAAGGATCCTCACAATTTCATGTTTTTCCTCTGAAAGCAAATAGATAGGAGAGGCCCTTTTTCCTGGGGCCAGGCCTTTAACACTTTGGATTGTGTTATGTTTGGAATGTTCAATCCAAATTGTGAAATATTATTATGTATACTAACTTTGACATTTGTCTTATATAATGTATTCTCATCAGGTACTTTTCTATTTTTAATTTATTAAAAATAAACATAAACTCACAAGGTCAAAAATTCAAACTATAAAGATATAAAACAAAAACAAAACCTTTCTCTTCAGGCTCCTCTTCAATACTGAAAAATAAATTATGGTTAACAGTTTGTTTTCAGTATCCTTCCAGAAAAATGATTTTATTCTTCATTTGTTTCCTTTCCTCTTTCTCTCCCCTCACTTCCTCCCTCCTTCTCTTTGATTGTAATGATTTTTAAATTTATACAATAGCATTGCATCTTACTGATTTTATAGTGCTTTGCTTTATTTACATAATTTGCCTCGCATAACTTTCTGTGTCATCACCTTCAGATACACCTCATTTTTATTTTATTTGGAAAATTTCACAGAAAAGTGTTACAAGAATACAGTTGTCCATGGGTATCCATCAGGGATAGGTTCCAAGAGTTCCCCTTGGGTACCAAACTCCGTGTTTGCTCAAGTCCATTCTATAAAATGGCTAGCATAATGAATACAGCTGGCCCTCCATATCCATAGGTTTCACATCCCTGGATTCAGCCAACCGGGATTGGTTGGTTGAATCCGAGGATGTGAAGCCTGCAGATAGGAAGGCCAACAACTGTAGTACATTATGCCCTTTACCCAGATTCACTTATTTGCTAATATTCTACCTCATTTGACTTATAATTTGAGCTCTCTTATTCTCTGTATCTTTGTCTCTGACTCTTTCTGTATATGTATGTGTTTAAAGTTTCTCCATGTCTTTTCATGGCTTGATAGCTCCTTCCTTTTTAGAATGACTAACATTCCATTGCCTGAATATAACACAGTTTATCCGTTCACCTACTGAAGGAAATCTTGGTTGCTTCCAACGTTTTGGCAATTGTGAATAAAGCTGCTATAAAGCTCTGTGTGCAAGTTTTTGTGTGACCATAAATTTTCAACTAATTTGGGTAAATACCAAGAAGTGCTATTGTTGAATTGTATAATAAGAATGTTTAGTTTTGTAAGAAACTGCTAAACTGTCTTCCAAAGTATCTGTATCATTTTGCATTCCCATCAGCAATGAAGAGAGTTCCTGTTGTTCCATGTTCCTGTCAGCATCTGGTGTTATCAATGTTTTGGATTTTGGCCATTCTAATAGATGTTTGGTGATAACATTATTCTATTAATTTGCAATTTCCTAATGACATATGAGGTTGGGCATGTGTTTACATGCTTGTTTGCCACCTGTATATCTTTTCTGGTGAGTTATCTGTTCAGGTTATTTTGCCCATTTACAAATTTGAGTTTTAAGAGTTATTTGCATATTTTGGATAACAGTCCTTTAGCAGACATGTATTTTACAAATATTTTCTCCCAGTCTGTATCTTGTCTTCTCATTCTTTTGATATTATCCTAGTTATATATTGCTGAGTTTGATTTGCTAACTTTTTTGAGGGGTTTTGCATCTGTGTTCATGAAGGATATTGATATGCAGTTTTCTTTTCTTTTGATGTCTTTGTTATTAGGGTAATGCTTGCCTCATAAATGAGTTGGGAAGGGTTTCTTCTTCTTCTATTTTTTGCGAAGAGATTTTGTAGAATTAGTATTATTTCTTTCTTGAATGTTTGCTAGAATTCACCAGTGAAACCAGCTGAGCCTGGGGT
This sequence comes from Grampus griseus, assembly GCF_964374135.1. Taxonomy (NCBI): domain Eukaryota; kingdom Metazoa; phylum Chordata; class Mammalia; order Artiodactyla; family Delphinidae; genus Grampus; species Grampus griseus. The sequence goes on along the minus strand of NC_139000.1, from coordinate 38,295,359 downwards.
TTTCTTTTTTGAAAGTTTTTTTTACTATGAATACCAATTCATTTAGTAGATATAGGACTACTCAGCTATCTATATCATCTTGAGTGAATTTTTTTGTCTGATAATGCTGTTTTTGTGGGGTTTTTTTCTCTAACTCCATTGATTTCTGCTCTTATCTGTATAATTTTCTCCCTTCTGCATGGTTTAGTTTACTTTGCTGTCCTTTCTCTGCTTCTTAAGGTGGAATTTTAGGTTACTGATTTGAAAACTTTTTTTTTCTTTTTTAATATAAAAACAATGCTATTCTTAAGTATTGTTTTATCTACATCCCACAAATTTTGACATATTGAATTTTCATTTCTATTCAGTTCAAATTATTTTTTAAAGTTGCTTTGATAGTTCTGTTTTGATCCAAGCATTATTTATAAGTGTGTTGTTTAATTTCCGCATAATTGGGGCTTTTCCAGGTATTTTTCTGTTACTGATTTCTAGTTTAATTTGGTTATGGTCTGAGATTTTTTTGTATGGTTGATACTGTTTTCAATTTGGTAAGATTTATTTTATGGCTCAGAATATGATTTAACTTTGTCAGCATGCAGTGTGTACTTGAGAAAAATGTATTGTGCTTTCGTTTGATGGCATGTTGTCTAAATATTAATAAGATTAAGTTGGTGATAACATTGTTCAGATTATCTAGATCCTTACTGATTTTTCTGCCTTCTTATTCTATCAGTTACTAAAAAGAATGGTGAAGTCTCCAATTGTAATTGTGAGTTTATCTGTTTCATCTTTCAGTTCTATCATCTTTTGCTTTATGTATTTTGAAGTTCTGTTGTTTAGTATATACAATTTAGGATTGTTATGTCTTCTTGGAGAATTGATCCCTTTATTATTATGTAATGTCTATCTTTATCCTTGATTATATTCCTTGTTCTGAGGTCTCTTTTATCTGATATTATTATAGCTATTCCAGCTTTCTTTTGGCTACTGTTTATATCATATATTTGTTTCTATCCTTTTAATTTTACTTTATCTATATCTTTATGTGTAAAGTGTCTTTCTTATAGATAGCATATAAATGGATATTGCTATTTTATCTAACGTGATAATCTCTTTTAATTGGTTTGTTTAGACCATTCACATATATGTGATTATTGATATGGGTGGACTAAAATCTACCAACTTGAGAGCTATTTTCTATTTGTTCCATTTGTTATTTATTTCTTTTTTCACTTTTTCATCCTTCTTTGAGGTTAATCAAGCACTTTTTATTCCATTTTATCTCCTCTAGTGAATTATTATTTATATCTCCTTAAAAAAGTTTTTAGCAATTACCCTAGGGTTTACAATATACATCTCTAATTAATGAGAATATATCTTTAAATATTTTAATACAATTTCATTTGTAGTGTAAGGACCTTACAATAGGACATTTTCAACTCCTCCATCGCATCCTCTGCAGTACTGTTGTGCTACATTTTACTTTTATACATGCTATAAACACCGAACTCATTGCTTTTTTTTTTGCTTTTCAGTTATATTTTAGACCAATTAAAAGAGGAAAAAGTGAATTTTGTTCATTTTGCTCTATTTCAAGTACATTTTATTTCTTTGTTTATATACAAGTTTGTCTTGCATCATTTGTTCTTTAATATTTTTCCCTAGCATTTTTAAGAAACTCAGAATGTACAATGTGACGATTTGATATACATATTATTGCAAACTGATAACCACATTAAGGTTAGTTAACACCTCCATCACCTCACATAAATACTATTTTTTTTTTTTGTAGTGAGAAAATTTAAGATTTACTCTCTTAGCAGCTTTCAGTTATATGATACAGTTTTGTTAACTATTGTCACCATACTGTATATTAGATCCCTTGAAATTATTCATCTTATGACTAGAAGTTTGTACCCTTTGGTCAAAATTTCTCCATTTCCCCACCCCCCTGCCTCCCCCACCCCTAGCCCTGGTAACAACCATTATACTCTCTGTTTCTATGAGTTTGGCTTTTTTAATATACCATACATGTGAGATCATACAGTATTTGTCTTTGACTTATTTCATTTAGCATAATACCCTCAAGGTTCATCCATGTTATCGCAACTGGCAGGATTTACTTCTTTTTAAAATCTGAATAATACACATCTTCTGCATCTACTGAGATGATCATATGATTTTTATTCCTCCTTTTATTAATGTTCTGTATCACAGTTATTGGTCTGCATATGTTGAACCATCTTTGCATCTAGGGATAAATCCTACTTGATCAGGATATATGATCCTTTTAATGTGCTGCTGAATTTGCCTTGCTTGTGTTTTATTGAGAATGTTTTCATCTATATTCACCAAGGATATTGGTCTGTAATTTTCTTTTCTTGTAGTGTCCTTATGGGGCTTTGGTATCAAGGTAATGCTGGCCTTGTAAAATAAATTTGGGGGTGTGCCTTTGTGTTTGGTTTTTTAGAAGAGTTTGAGAAGTATTGGTATTAATTATTTAAATGTTTGGAAGAATTCACCAGTGAAACCGTCTGGTCCTGGGATTTTGGTTGTTGGAAGGTTTTTAATTACTGATTCCATCTCCTTAGTTGTTATTGGTCTGTTTGAATTTTCTCTTTCTTCATGGGTCACTTTTGATAGGTGGTATGTTTCTAGGAATTTACTTATTTCCTCTGGTTTATCCAATTTGTTGGCACATAATTGTTTATAATTATAGCCTCTTATGACCGTTTGTATTTCTGTGGTGTCAGTTGTAATGTCTCCTCTTTCATTTTCTTTAACTCCTCTTTCTTTTTTCTTGGTTAGTCCAGCTAAATGTTTGTCAGTTTTGTTTTATTTTTTCAAAAAAACAACTTTTTATTTTATTAATTTTTCTATTGTCTTTCTAGTCTCTATTTTATCTGTTTCTACTTTATTATTTACTTCCTCTGTTAATTTGGGCTTAGATTTTTCTTCTTTTTCTACCTCTTTATGATGTAATTTTAGATTTCTTTTTGAGTTATTTTTGTTTTTTGCCTCTTAATGTAGGTATTTATCATTATAAATGTGTGGCTTAGAGCTGCTTTTGCTGTATCCCATACTTTTGGGTGTGTTGTGATTTCAATTTCATTTGCTTCAAGATACTTTTTGATTTCCCATTTGATTTCTTCTTTGATTCATTGATTGTTCAGGAGTGTGTTGTTTAATATAAAAGCTTTTTTGATTATTTTTTCCATTTTTCTCCTGTTAATGATTTCTCGTTTCATACCACTGTGGTCAGAAAAGATGCTTGATATATTTTCAATCTTGTCAAATTTGTTAAGGGTTGTTTTGTAGCCCAACACATATTTTGTCCTGCAGAATGTTCCATACGTACTTGAGAAGATTTGTATTCTGGTGCTGTTGGATGGAATATTCTGTAAATGTCTGTTAGATCACTTCAGTCTATAGTATTACTTAGGTCTTCTGTTTAGTTATTTTCTGTCTGGATGATCTACCTAATGTTGAAATTGGGGTATTGAAGTCCCCTACTATTAGTTTATTGCTCCCTTAAGTACTGTTAATATTCACTTTAAATATTTAGGTACTCCAATGTTGGTTGCATATATATTTGCAGTTGTTGTATCCTCTTCATGAATTTACTCCTTTATCACTTATATCATTTTATGTGACCTTCTTTGTCTCTTGTAACCAATTTTGACTTTAAGTCTATTTCATCTGATGTAAGTGTAGACAATTCTATTCTCTTTTGGTTACCATTTGCATGGAATATCTTTTTCCATCCCTTCACTTTCAGCCTGTGTGTGTCCTAAAAAGCTAAAGTGAGTCTCTTGTAGGCAGCATATTATTGATTTTTGTGTTTTTTCGTCCACCCAGGCACTCTGTCTTTTTGTGTGTGTGTGTGTGTGTTATGCGGGCCTCTCACTGTTGTGGTCTCTCCCATTGCGGAGCACAGGCTCCGGACACACAGGCTCAGTGGCCATGGCTCATGGGCCCAGCCGCTCTGCGGCATGTGGGATCCTCCCGGACCAGGGCACGAACCCGTGTCCCCTGCATCGGCAGGCGGACTCTCAATCACTGCGCCACCAGGGAAGCCCCACTCCGTCTTTTTATTGGAGAATGTGATCCTTTCATGTTTAAAGAAATTATTGATAGGTAAGGACTTGCTAGTGTCATTTTGTTAATTGTTTTGTGACTATTTTTTTTTGATATTATAAGAAATATTTAGTAAATAGTCATGGTCTAATGATATCAACCCTGGATTAAATGATTTAATTCTGTGTCATTTGGCAATGCAAAGATAATGAATATTGTGAATATAAAACTCAAACATGAGAAGAAATAATGGTCAGATACAAAAACGCAGCCACTAAGCAATGTTTCTGTTCATTGTTGAGTCATGCAATCTTGTTTCCAAATTGTCTCAAACCCCACTCACTTCTTTCAAGTTCCTTTTGTCCTAGGGCCTCATGGCAATCAGACAGCTCTTTGTCATCCATAACAATTAGGGTAGAAGTGTCTATTTTTTAAAAAGTGCCTTTGTTCCTTTCTTTCTCTCTTGCTGTCTTTGTGATTTTTTTTTTTTGGAGTGGTATGCTTTCATTCCTTTCTTTTGATCTTATGTGTATCTACAGTAGGTTTTTTCTTTTCCTTTGTGGTAACCATGAGGCTTACATAAAATATTTTATAAATATGAGCTGCTAACAACTTACCTTCAAACTCATACAAAAGCTCTACCCTTTTACTTCTCCTCCCCCATATTTTATGCTATTATATCACACTTTATATATTTTTATGTTGTGCATCCTTTAGTAAATTATTGCAGCTGTAGTTATTTTAATACTATTTAGAAAACTTTTATACAAGAAATAAAAGTGCTTTACACATCACCCCTACAGTATTAGGGTATCCTGAATTTGACTATATATTTTCCTTTACCAATGAGTTTTATACTTTTATACATTTTCATGTTGTTACTTTGTGTTCTTTCATTTCAACTTGAAGACCTTCCTTGAGCATTTCTTGTAAGTCAGGTCTAGTGGTGATGAACTCCCTTAGCTTTTGTTTATCTGGGGAATGTCTTTATCTCTCATTTATTTCTGAAGGACAGTTTTTCCACATATATTATCCTTTGTTGGCAATTTTTTTTTCTTTTGAGCACTTTGAATATATTATCCCACTATCTTCTGACCTGCAGAGAAATCTGCTGTTAATCTTATGGTGGGAGGGGAGGGTCCCTTGTATATGATGAATTGTTTTTTCTCTTGTTGATTAGAAAATTATCTAGTTTTTACTTTTAACATTTTGATTATAATGTGTCTTGGCATAATATTCTTTGGGTTGATCTTGCTTGGGGTCTTTTGAGCTTCCTGTACTTGATTGTACATATTTTTTTTTCCAAGATTTGGAACATTTTCAGGTATTATTTCTTTAAGTAAACGTTCTATACCTTCCTCTCCTTCTGGGACTCCCATGATGGGAATACTTGTTCATTTAATTGTGTCTCATAATTCATGTAGGCTTTCTTCATTTCTTTTTTCTTTCTGTTTCTCTGTCTGGCTAATTTCAAATGATCTGTATTAGAGTTCAGTGATTCTTCTCCATGATCAAGTCTGTTGTTGAAGCTCTTTATTGAACTGTTCAGTTCTGTCATTGTTTTGCTCAGCTCTAGGATTTCTGTTTCTTTCTAATGGTTTCTATTTCTTTATTAAACTTCGTTAACATTTTGTTCAAGCATTGTTTTCCTAATTTTGTGTGTTTGTCTATGTTCTCTTGGATTTCACTGAGTTTCTTTAAGAGTCTTATGTTGAATTCTTTGTCAGGCAAATCATAAATCTTCATTTTTTGGAGTTAGTTACTGGAGCTTTATTAGTTTGCTCTGGTGTCGTATTTGCCTGCCCCTTTATGAACCGTAGAGCTTTGCATTGGTGCTTGTGCCTTTTAAGAAAAAAACACCTCTTCCAGTTTTTACCGCCTGATTTTGGCAGGTAAACTTCTTCTCTTATTGGTTCCCTGGGCTGATAGGATTACCCCCAGGATCTTAGTTGTGCTGGCTTGGAGCTGTTTATGAGGCTGTCACAAGTTTGTGGTGGGGTCTGTGGCTTGTGGGCTTGTTACAAGGGGTTCTAGTGGGTGTGGATCCTGTCTGGTCCTTTGGTGGACTGGACTGACTTCAGTACCTTGTTCAATAGGGTGGTACTTGGACAAGGGTCTGCTTTAGGATCCACAGTTGGGTTCCCTGTTAGTGGGCCTATTACCAGGTACATGGACAGGTGTGAGTTCTGCCACGTTCCTGGAAGGGCTCCTGCCTTGGTCACTGGATTGATCTCTGGATAGGCTGGGCTGGTCTTGGACCATGGCAGAGAGGGACTGGGACCAAGCCCCACGGCTGTTTCAGGTTCCACAGCCAAGATCGAGGTCTCTAGACCTGGTCTGGAGCCATGGATGAGCATGTCTTCCTAACAGGCCCCTACTTGGGCTCGACTGCTTCCTGACCATGGCTGGAGGGGCTGGAACCAAGAATAGGGCCCTTTCTGGATCTCCTGAGGTGCAGTTCTGAGTTTCCCACTGGGTCCCTGGGCTAGCAGTACTGCTTGTGGACTGTGACTGAGAGGAGCTAGAGCCTAGTATAGGGCCCTTTCGTGATTTTTGGCAGCCCAGATAGGAGTTTCTCCTGCTGGGTTCCTGTGCTCGCAGAACTGTTCGAGGAGTGAAGCTGAGAGGAGCTGGAACTGAGTATCGACCCCTTTAGGATCTCTGGGAACACAGACAGTAGTATCTCCCACTGGGACTCTGGACACTCAGGACTATAGGTAGACTGTAGCTGTGAAGTGGCTGGAGCCTAGTATAAGGCCCATTATGGACCTTCAAGGTTGCAGATGGGGTTGTTTCCCACTGGGACCCTTGACCTGTAGGACTATTGGCAAACTGGTTGTGAGGGAGCTGGAGCCAAGTATAGGGTCCTTTATGGATCTCTGGGGCACAGATGGGAGAGTCTCCTGCCAGGTCTCTGTGACAGCAGGACTGTTCACAGAATATGACTGGAATGAACTGGAGCCCAGTTATAGGGCCCTTTCAGAATCTACAGTCTGACCACCTTTAGTGGCCTTACTTCCAGGGGCTCTCAGACTGTGGCTGAGAGGAGCTGGAGCTGGTTCATGGGCTAATTCAGGGATCACAGCTGGGACCAAGTTCTATATGCCTATTACCCAGTGCTCAGGTAGGTGTGACTTCTAGTGGGTCCTTTACCAAGTTCTATATGCCTATCACCCAATGCTCAGGTAGGTGTGACTTCTACTGGGTCCTTTGCTTGTGACAGGACCAATCCAAATGGGGCTATAGCCAAGTCCTCAGGGGATGGAGATTTTTCTGGGTCTCTAGCTGGGACCATGGTCAGTGATTTAGCTGCTTGGATGCGAACTTGCCTTTTCAACATGGCTCTCCTCAGCCTTGGACTTAACTGAGGTTTCACAATATCCTACGAGGATTCCAGCACTCCCAGAAAGGCACTTTTGTGAGTGAATGAATGCCACATTGTTTTTCAGACGGGATGCAATTGGAGGGCATCTTATTTGGCCATCTTGCTGACATTGGTCACACTATTTCTTGTAGAATAGTTTGACTTGCAGGAAATTCCTACGGTTTGTATGTGTCTGTGAAAATTTTTATTTCTCCTTTGTTTTTGAAAGTTATTTTTGCTGGGGTTGAATTTTGCATTGACAGTTTCATCTTTCAGTATTTTGTATATATTCAGTATATTATATAATTATTTTCTAGCTTGCATAGTTTCTGAAGAGAAATCCACTGTTTTTATCTTTTTTTTCCTTTATCTTTTTTTCCTTTTTTTCCCCATGCATGTAATGTCTTTTTTTCCCCTTGCATGTAATGTCTCTTTTTTCTCTGCCTGCCTGGTTATCTCTTGTGTTTTGATTTTAACAATTAAATTTGTTTTCCCTGTGTTACTTGGATCAGTGGTTTGGCATTTATCATGAATCCTGAAAAATTCTTCATCATTATTTTTCAAATATTTCCCCTGTCCTACTCTCTTTCTTTTCTTCTTCCGGGATTACAATTATGCGTACATTATACTGTTGGATATTGTCCCACAGCTCTTGAATGTTCCGTCCTTTTTAATTCTCTTTTTGTCTCTTTGTACTTCAGTTTGCATAACTCTTTTTGACCTAGTTTTCTTGTTCACTGATTCTTTAGTCTACTTATGAGCCCATTGAAAGTATTCTTGTTCTCTGATACTATGCTTTTGATTTCACATTTCCATTTGATTCTTTCTTACAGTTTCCACCTATGTGCTAAAATTATCCATCTGATCTTAGGTATTGTCCAGCTATTCCATTAGACCCTTTAACATATTAATTCTTAGTTATTTAAAATTTTATGTCAGACATTTAACATCTTTGTTATATCTGACTTTGGTTGTGATGATCACTTTGTCTTTTGAGAGTGTTTTTTTTAATGCTTTTTTATCCCATGTCCTTTTTTGTTGAAAGCCGAACACCTTTTTTTTTTCTTAATTTTTATTTCATATTGGAGTATAGTTGATTAACAATGCTGTGGTAGTTTCAGGTGTACAGCAAGGTGAGTCAGTTATACATATATGTGTATCTATTCTTTTTCAAATTCTTTTCCTATTTAGATTATTACAGAATATTGAGCAGAGTTCCCTGTGCTATACAGTAGGTCCTTGTTGGTTATCTATTTTAAATATAGAAAGCTGAACATCTCGTGTAGGACATTAGAGACTGAGGTAAATAATTTTTATCTTTGGAAATGGGTGTGCATTTCCTTTAGCCAAGCCTTTAGTACCAGGATTTGTGTTAATCTAATTAAGAGCTGGGCTAGGTTTGAGGTTTATTGTTTCAATGATTACCCTGATTACACCATGGGCTTTAAATTCTGCTAGGGATATTTTCTGTTTAGGATAGTACCTGGTGTGAAAAAGTAATTTTTTTCAGTGATTACTCCATCTTCAGCCTTAAGTCTTTCCTTTGTGCTGTCCCTCAGGGACATCTATCTCTTGCATGTTACTTGTGACTTAGTGCTTGTTAGTCTGGCAGTGGGAACTAGGGGTTGGGGAGAGTGGTATTCTCCTTTGTTTTATTTAAGCCACAGTCTTAGGCAGTCACTGTGTCCCCCCTGTATCTTGGGGATGTGGCCTTAACATTGTTCCTGCTTCTCCCCCAGTGATGTTCTGAACTTTGCACATATATGCTACTCCTCCCTCAGGGGTCCAGGTTTGTTTCCTGTTATCTTCCCCCAGCTTCAGTGGGATTTTACTAATGTCCAAGCTGTGATGGTGTTTTTTCCCGCTTTCCCCACAGCTTAAAGCTTTTCCTTCCTTCACTCTTGCCTCCCTTCCTTTTTCCCTTCCTCCCTTTCTCCCTTTCACCCTCCCTCCCTCCCTCCTTCCCTTCCTCCCTTTATTTTTGTAGGTAAGAAAAGAGAGAAAGGGTCTGGGCAAATTCTTGCCAGTCCTACAGTGACTGCTTTTCTCCTTTTTTAGTTCTACACCAGAAGCGAGACTTTTTCAGGATTCTCCCAGTTGTTTCTGTGAGTGTCCAGTGAGGTTTGTGGAGGAAAAAGTTTTTAAATTTGCTGCACTTAAATTAAGGCTTTACCCTCTCACCAACGTATTGTTGGCCTCCAGAAATTTGCCTGTCTCCTTAGCTGAGCTCTTCTTATTGGTGCTTGGCTTCCACTTTAATCTAATCAAATTAGATTAACTTCTTACTGGAGTTTGACCTGGGTAAGTTACAGTTCATATCTTGCCTCTCCCTGCAGAGGCCTCTTTCTCCCTAGATTCTGGGCCAGTTGGTTGCCCCATGACATTAGCACACTGATAGGTTCGAGAATAGTCATGAATTTGGTTTTTAAAAAATTATTTATTTATTTATTTTTGGCTGCACTGGGTCTTTGTTGATGCCCACAGACTTTCTCTAGTTGTGGTGAGCAGGGGCTACTCTTCATTGCGGTGTGTGGGCTTCTCATTGTGGTGGCTTCTCTTGCTGTGGAGCACAGGCTCTAGGTGCACGGGCTTCAGTAGTTGTGGCACTCAGGTTCAGTAGTTGTGGCTCGTGGGCTCTAGAGCACAGGCTCAGTAGTTGTGGCGCACAGGCTTAGTTGCTCTGCGGTAAGTGGGATGTTCCCGGACTGGGGCTTGAACCCATGTCCCCTACATTGGCAGGTGGATTCTTAACCACTGTGCCACCAGGGAAGCCCATGAATTTTGTTTTTTCCAGTTTTTTTTATTTTCACCAAAATGTTGGGAGCAACACTCTTTCCTGCTTTCTGTGTCTCCAAGCAGAGATTGGATATCTACTGTTGTTTTAAAAATTATAATAATAGATATATATTTTCAAAAAGAAACAAATAAGGCATATTCCAAAGGCAACTTCCCACTGCCAGTAGGAGCTGAAGTAGAGAATGAGGAAAGCAGATAGTGAGTACAGTCATGTTCACATAAGTTTACAGAAGTTGGATATTATGTTCTGAAATACCAAAGTAAAAATATATGCAGCACTAAGTCTTCCTCTGAGGGCTATTTGTAAAACTTCTTAGAAATTAGTGTTTTGCAGCCATGTTGACAGATGCCAGAAAGGAGGCAGGACTTTATCACTGACTTCCAGGTTTACATCATTTGTGATTCAATATTTTTCTGCTTTATTTTCTGATCTCTAAATTATCATCAAACTCTAAATAATAAATGCTGTTTATTTTTGTTCATTAAGTAACTCATTTGTCTTTCAAAATCAAACATGGACCTTCTAACAAAATGTTACCATAATTAAACATAGTATTAATGAAGAGAGAGCCCACGATACGGAGGCAGTAGAAGGAGGAATGGAAGATTCATTCAGAAATATATATATTTTTAAACAAAAAGAATACTTCTCAAATACTGAGTGAATATGAACCATTCTTAACTAAGAACTGGTGGATTGGTGGCTAGCGGAGAAAGGACTGGCTCAAGAACCAGGAAACTAGAGTTTCCTTCTCTGTGTAACTTTAAGCAAGTTAGGTAATATTTCTAGATCTCAATTATCCTAAATATCAAATAAAGGGTGGGGTGGGTTGGATTAATAGGTTTTTAACATTCCTCTTACACTGATGATTGCTGGAGTATAGATCGTGTTTCCTGATATCTTGTATCTTTCCAAAGCATGCGTGGATACCCATAATAGGTTGTTATCTACAGTTCATTTATGGCTCCAGGAGCTCTGCCAGATTCCTGGGCTCTCCCACACTGGGGGCGCCTACCTTATGGCTCACCCTGTAGCATATTAAGTATTTTCAGCTTTCAGACTTGTACCCATGTTTTTGGTTGATGGAGGAAGGCTCCTCCTGAATTTAGATTCTCACTTAGTTTGGAACCCAGCTGAAACTGAGTTCCTGACACTTGTGAAGAGCCTTCCTCTAGTGGTATTGAAACTACGATGGAATTACTTCAGTGCCTCAAGCTTTTGGGATAAAGAGACTGTTGGAGCACACATGCCCACATGGTATAATGGTTTCTAGGTACCCAAATCAGCCATATAGAATTACAAAGAAACCTTATTTAAGCACTTTCAAAGGAAAAGGAAGTCTCCTTCCATGCTCCGAAACAAAGTAACATGATCTCAACTATAGAAACACAAGGACTGGGTTGTATTATCCTCAGACCCAAAGGAAAATATTAGAGGCTACACAAATTAAATATGTATTAGCTGTTTGCTAAACTTGAGGGAAGTGAGTGCTCTTTGCAGGAAAAGGCCAGAGGAGCAGGTATCACTGTGGAGAGGGAGAGAAGGAGTTGGTATTTCTGTAGATACTCATAGTAGAATCAGGAGCACCTGTATGGCAACAAAAAGGTAGCATCCCTATAGGAGGCAAAGGGAAAGCTAGAGTCTTTGATTCAGGGGACCAATGCTCAAGTTTCAAAGCTTTGCCTAATTTATACGGAAATATGGGCTCCCTTGAAAGAAAAGCTGGGTAAGTGGCAACATTCTAGCTCAACTTGCAAAAGGCATTATTTCATGTGTATTATTTGGAGTGGGGCTGCTGGAATATTTGTATTGAGAAGGTTTGGGAGGTTTCAGTGGATTTGGGAGGCCCCACTGGGCTCAGTGTGAAGAAGTTAATGCTCAATTAGTAATACTTGCCATGAACCTAGGATGGAGGCTCTGATTTCTAGGTTATTGAATGTCTCTGAGAGGGTTGCATTTCATTATTGAAGGAAAGCTTGATACATTCTTATAAACCAACTAGGGGTGAAAAATCTGTTTTAAGAAATCTTAACTGGTTAGAGAATTGATTTCACCTGTACCCCTGAAACTTTTCAATGCTCAAGTTTGTTTTACCTTCTTGGTGTCTAATAGCATTTTAAAACTAAGTCCCATTTCCACCACCACACAATTTTAAAATGTACTTTCTCTTTTTATTCTTCTGGAGACTTGATTGTAGAAAGCTTTATAAAATACTCATTTGATACAGCCTTCTGTTACTTTTTTAGCTGCTATACTAATTTGACTGTGAGTTTCTTATTCACCTGGGTAATTTAAAGCTTTGTAAAGGTGAGAACTAGACTCAGCAGAAAATAGCAGAGAAAACAATAGAATGTTTGCCTTGCTGTCTTGATATCCATCAAGCCAGAAAATAGTGCCAGGACCACACCTGTTGTTTTGAAGATGAGAGGGAGGCTGTTGTTTTAACTGTTCAGACCACTTCCCTGAGTAGTGTTCAGTGGTTAGGGACAACCTGAGGTTTTTGAGACAGTGATGTTGACATCTCAGAAATATTTTTACTGCCAGGGGAGCCAGCTATACAGTGCCTTACAGCAGTATCCCCAGACATCTCGATCTGTCTTTATTCATTGAGGTTCTCTAGTAGTTTATTTATCCTACCCACTGCTTGCCACTGCCAGTTTTACTCATTTAATCCTTCATTTGCCTCATCATTTCTAGTCGTCTATTTCCTTATTCTTCATTCTTTGGGCATTAAATTTCCCCTCATGGATATTTGCAATTCCCTAATTGCATATGCCTAGTTAATCTGGATTTTGTGTGTCTGTTAGTGTGTGTGTAATGTTTTATCCAATTGCCTATCCTAACGTCGCCTGTCATTTTCCTTCCCTAAATTGATTACTCTATTGCCATGGTTCTTTACCTTTACTCAACAGAATAATTCACCAGAGATGCTAATTAAAGTACAGGTTTCTAGACCTCTCCCCGAGAGGTTCTAATTTACTAGGTCTGATGCGGAGCCCAAGAATCTGTATTCTTCACAGATCACACAGGTAGTTCTAATACAAGTAGACCAGAACTCCAGCATTAGACTTTGAGAAATACTGCTCTTTAATGTCTAAATTATTTTAGAAAACTTAAATTTTATATATATTTGTTTTCATTTAGCCCAGATAAAATCATTACAACCACCTTGATGCATGCGAAAACTGTGCAAAACTTTGTATTTCAGCTCTCTCATCCCAGTGTACCCCCACTGCATCCAGAACCCCAAATATCAGTGCCTTCTCTTATCTCAACAAACATTACACCAGCCTGCCCTTAAAATCCTGTTCCATTGCTAGGAATAGTTATTTCAACTTTCAGCTCTCCAATTTTTCTTGAAATCACTTTATTGCTCTGTGAAATAATACTTTGGGATCTGATTTCAGAAACATTGCTTCTAAGCGCTAAGTGCCATTTAGTGTTCACAAATAATAAGGAAAAAAAGACAACATATTTCCAAAAGCAGCCCTCCTTGCCCTCCCAAAATGTTTGTTACCCTTATGAAAGTCCCAAAGATGGAAAGGCCTAATTTAAAGCTAAAAGATAGCAGGGCAGTGGTGTGGGTCTGGCAGGAGCTGTCGACTTCATTGTAGACGGTACCTGAGGTAAGTTCCCCTATTGCTATGCTACCTCAGCATGGCAGATAAGTAAAGTGAAAAACAAATAGGTTCTTAGTCAGGGAGTAACCTAGTGGACAAAATTCTAAGTCAGTGATCAAATCTTAGCTTTATCCCTGCCATTCTAATTAATCCCTTGAAAAAAATTTACTGCTTTTGGTTCACGAACAGAGCAAAGAACATCTCTGGGTAGAGATATGGCTTTTTAGGAATTTGGTACTTAATAGAAAGATGTTTGATAGTCATAATGATTGCAGTAAAAAGAGCTATAATTAGTTTGACAAGAAAATAAATTATCAACACTAGTTGCCAATTTTGACACTATTATCTGCAGTTGTCTTTTAAAATTATACTTTAGTTTAAAAGTATGTTTAAAACTATGTTTTATACAAAGCATTTTGATTATTTGATGGGCAGCATAAGTTCAAAAACTTAAAAGCTGTGTTTCTCATAAGTCCCCTAGAAGCAATTTTATTGTGATAATACCAATGGGCTCTTGATTTTAAAAGGCGTTGGAACTCTTTTTATTGAATCAATGTAATCTGTTATACAGTAAAATACTAGTAGTGTGCTCATGTGCCCCAAATATCATTTGGGGGCAGCATTGTTTTAGACTTGATCATAGAAATAAAAGAAGATGTAGTGCTTTAAGAAATTAGGGTATAACAATTTAAAATGAGTAAATGAAGTAAGGAAGGTAAAGAAGTTTAAGGAAGATATTAGAAGCTTTTTACTTAGTGGAACTGGTAATCCTTGAATGTACTGTGTGTCACCCCATCTGATTTCCCATGGCACTGTCTCAAGGAATTGTAATTATTTGTTTGTATGTCACTTTCATTAGATAGCAAGTTCTCTGAGGGTAGGCACTATGCTTTATTCATCTGTACCTCTTACCTACTGCAATGCCTAGCATATGGAAGATAGTTGATCAGTCTTTATTGATAAATAAATGGATCTATGGGCACATGGAACAATGAGTATGAAATAAGTTTAGGGAATAGAATGTAAGATGTGAAGGGAAAAATTAATATTAGAGTGACAACAAGAACTTTCTCTACATCAAAAGAATTTAAGAATTCTGAAAACCCTGTAGTTTGGAAGCTGAGAGTAGAAAAGCAATACATTGTACAAAAGATAAATTTTCTCAGTGTGAGATGATTGCTTGTATGTCATATCATTGCATGATAATTTGCTTGGTGGTAGATTTTAATCTGAAAATATTTTTTCCTCAGAGGTATAAAATTATTGCACTGGATTTTTTTTTTTAACATCTTTATTGGGGTATAATTGCTTTACAATGGTGTGTTAGTTTCTGCTTTATAACAAAGTGAATCAGTTATACATATACATATGTTCCCATATCTCTTCCCACTTGCGTCTCCCTCCCTCCCACCCTCCCTATCCCACCCCTCCAGGCGGTCACAAAGCACCGAGCCGATATCCCTGTGTCATGCGGCTGCTTCCCACTAGCTATCTACCTTACGTTTGTTAGTGTGTATATGTCCATGCCTCTCTCTCGCCCTGTCACAGCTCACCCTTCCCCCTCCCCATATCCTCAAGTCCATTCTCTAGTAGGTCTGTGTCTTTATTCCCATCTTACCCCTAGGTTCTTCATGACATTTTTTTTTCTTCTTAAATTCCATATATATGTGTTAGCATACGGTATTTGTCTTTTTCTTTCTGACTTACTTCACTCTGTATGACAGACTCTAGGTCTATCCACCTCATTACAAATAGCTCAATTTCGTTTCTTTTTATGGCTGAGTAATAGTCCATTGTATATATGTGCCACATCTTCTTTATCCATTC
Source organism: Grampus griseus (assembly GCF_964374135.1). Classification (NCBI taxonomy): domain Eukaryota; kingdom Metazoa; phylum Chordata; class Mammalia; order Artiodactyla; family Delphinidae; genus Grampus; species Grampus griseus. The sequence continues at coordinate 38,279,695 of NC_139000.1, read as the reverse complement.
ATCTGATGATGGGCACTTAGGTTGTTTCCATCTCCGGGCTATTGTAAATAGAGCTGCAATGAACATTTTGGTACATGACTCTTTTTGAATTATGGTTTTCTCAGGGTATATGCCCAGTAGTGGGATTGCTGGGTCATATGGTATTTCTATTTGTAGTTTTCTAAGGAACCTCCATACTGTTCTCCATAGTGGCTGAACCAATTCACATTCCCACCAGCAGTTCAAGAGTGTTCCCTTTTCTCCACACCCTCTCCAGCATTTATTGTTTCTAGATTTTTTGATGATGGCCATTCTGACTGGTGTGAGATGATATTTCATTGTAGTTTTGATTTGCATTTCTCTAATAATTAAGGATGTTGAGCATTCTTTCATGTGTTTGTTGGCAATCTGTATATCTTCTTTGGAGAAATGTCTATTTAGGTCTTCTGCCCATTGTTGGATTGGGTTGCTTCTTTTTTTGTTATTGAGCTGCATGAGCTGCTTGTAAATTTTGGAGATTAATCCTTTGTTGGTTGCTTCATTTGCAAATATTTTTTCCCATTCTGAGGGTTGTCTTTTGGTCTTGTTTATGGTTTCCTTTGCTGTGCAAAAGCTTTGAAGTTTCATTAGGTCCCATTTGTTTATTTTTCTTTTTATTTTGATTACTCTAGGAGGTGGGTCAGAAAGGATCTTGCTGTGATTTATGTCATAGAGTGTTCTGCCTATGTTTTCCTCTAAGAGTTTGATAGTTTCTGGCCTTACATTTAGGTCTTTAATCCATTTTCAGCTTATTTTTGTGTATGGTGTTAGGGAGTGATCTAATCTCATACTTTTACATGTATCTGTCCAGTTTTCCCAGCACCACTTATTGAAGAGGCTGTCCTTTCTCCACTGTACATTCCTGCCACCTTTATCAAAGATAAGGTGTCCATATGTGCGTGGTTTATCTCTGGGCTTTCTATCCTGTTCCATTGATCTATCTTTCTGTTTTTGTGCCAGTATCATACTGTCTTGATTACTGTAGCTTTGTAGTATAGTCTGAAGTCAGGTAGCCTGATTCCTCCAGCTCCTTTTTTCGTTCTCAAGATTGCTTTGGCTATTTCGGGGTCTTTTGTGTTTCCATACAAATTGTGAAATTTTTTGTTCTAGTTCTGTGAAAAATGCCAGTGGTAGTTTGATAGGGATTGCATTGAATCTATAGATTGCTTTGGGTAGTAGAGTCATTTTCACAATGTTGATTCTTCCACTCCAAGAACATGGTATATCTCTCCATCTATTTGTATCATCTTTAATTTCTTTCATCAGTGTCTTATAATTTTCTGCATACAGGTCTTTTGTCTCCTTAGGTAGGTTTATTCCTAGATATTTTATTCTTTTTGTTGCAATGGTACATGGGAGTGTTTTCTTGATTTCAATTTCAGATTTTTCATCATTAGTATATAGGAATGCCAGAGATTTCTGTGCATTAATTTTGTATCCTGCTACTTTACCAAATTCATTGATGAGCTCTAGTAGTTTTCTGGTAGCATCTTTAGGATTCTCTATGTATAGTATCATGTCATCTGCAAACAGTGACAGCTTTACTTCTTCTTTTCTGATTTGGATTCCTTTTATTTCCTTTTCTTCTCTGATTGCTGTGGCTAAAACTTCCAAAACTATGTTGAATAATAGTGGTGAGAGTGGGCAACCTTGTCTTGTTCCTGATCTTAGTGGAAGTGGTTTCAGTTTTTCACCATTGAGGATGATGTTGGCTGTGGGCTTGTCATATATGGCCTTTATTATGTTGAGGAAAGTTCCCTCTATGCCTACATTCTGCAGGGTTTTTATCATAAATGGGTGTTGAATTTTGTCAAAAGCTTTCTCTGTATCTATTGAGATGATCATATGGTTTTTCTCCTTCAATTTGTTAATATGGTTTATCACATTGATAGATTTGCGTATATTGAAGAATCTTGCATTCCTGGAATAAACCCCACTTGATCATGGTGTATGATCCGTTTAATGTGCTGTTGAATTCTGTTTGCTAGTATTTTGTTGAGGATTTTTGCATCTATGTTCATCAGTGATATTGGCCTGTAGAGTTCTTTCTTTGTGACATCCTTGTCCTGTTTTGGTATCAAGGTGATGGTGGCCTTGTAGAAGGAATTTGGGAGTGTTCCTCCCTCTGCTATATTTTGGAAGAGTTTGAGAAGGATTGGTGTTAGCTCTTCTCTAAATGTTTGATAGAATTCGCCTGTGAAGCCATCTGGTCCTGGGCTTTTGTTTGTTGGAAGATTTTTAATCACAGTTTCAATTTCAGTGCTTGTGATTGGTCTGTTCATATTTTCTATTTCTTCCTGATTCAGTCTTGGCAGGTTGTGCCTTTCTAAGAATTTGTCCATTTCTTCCAGGTTGTCCATTTTATTGGCATAGAGTTGCTTGTAGTAATCTCTCATGATCTTTTTTATTTCTGCAGTGTCAGTTGTTACTTCTCCTTTTTCATTTCTAATTCTATTGATTTGAGTCTTCTCCCTTTTTTTCTTGATGAGTCTGGCTAGTGGTTTATCTATTTTGTTTATTTTCTCAAAGAACCAGCTTTTAGTTTTATTGATGTTTGCTATTGTTTCCTTCATTTCTTTTTCATTTATTTCTGATCTGATTTTTATGATTTCTTTCCTTCTGCTAGCTTTGGGGTTTTTTTGTTCTTTCTCTAATTGCTTGAGGTGCAAGGTTAGGTTGTTTATTTGAGATGTTTCCTGCTTCTTAAGGTGGGCTTGTATTGCTATAAACTTCCCCCTTAGAACTGCTTTTGCTGCATCCCATAGGTTTTGGGTCGTTGTGTCTCCATTGTCATTTGTTTCTAGGTATTTTTTAATTTCCTCTTTGATTTCTTCAGTGATCACTTCATTATTAAGTAGTGTATTGTTTAGCCTCCATGTGGTTGTATTTTTTACAGATCTTTTCCTCTAATTGATATCTAGTCTCATGGCGTTGTGGTTGGAAAAGATACTTGATACAATTTCAATTTTCTTAAATTTACCAAGGTTTGATTTGTGACCCAAGATACGATCTATCCTGGAGAATGTTCCATGAGCACTTGAGAAAAATGTGTATTCTGTTGTTTTTGGATGGAGTGTCCTATAAATATCAATTAAGTCCATCTTGTTTAATGTATCATTTAAAGCTTGTGTTTCCTTATTTATTTTCATTTTGGATGATCTGTCCATGGGTGAAAGTGGGGTGTTAAAGTCCCCTACTATGACTGTGTTACTGTCGATTTCCCCTTTTATGGCTGTTAGTATTTGCCTTAAGTATTGAGGTGCTCCTATGTTGGGTGCATAAATATTTGCAATTGTTATATCTTCTTCTTGGATCGATCCCTTGATCATTATGTAGTGTCCTTCTTTGTCTCTTCTAATAGTCTTTATTTTAAAGTTTATTTTCTTTGATATGAGAATTGCTACTCCAGCTTTCTTCTGGTTTCCATTTGCATGGAATATCTTTTTCCATCCCCTTACTTTCAGTCTGTATGTGTCTCTAGGTCTGAAGTGGGTCTCTTGTAGACAGCATATATATGGGTCTTGTTTTTGTATCCATTCAGCCAATCTGTGTATCTTGGTGGGAGCATTTAGTCTATTTACATTTAAGGTAATTATCGATATGTATGTTCCCATGACCATTTTCTAAATTGTTTTGGGTTCGTTATTATAGGTCTTTTCCTTCTCTTGTGTTTCTTGTCTAGAGAAGTTCCTTTAGCATTGTTGTAAAGCTGGTTTGGTGGTGCTGAACTCTCTCAGCCTTTGCTTGTCTGTAAAGGTTTTAATTTCTCCATCAAATCTGAATGAGATCCTTGCTGGGTAGAGTAGTCTTGGTTGCAGGTTTTTCTCCTTCATCACTTTAAATATGTCCTGCCAGTCCCTTCTGGCTTGTAGAGTTTCTGCTGAGAGATCAGCTGTTAACCTTATGGGGATTCCCTTGTGTGTTATTTGTTGTTTTTCCCTTGCTGCTTTTAATATGCTTTCTTTGTGTTTAATTTTTGACAGTTTGATTAATATGTGTCTTGGCATATTTCTCCTTGGATTTATCCTGTATGGGACTCTCTGTGCTTCCTGGACTTGATTAACTATTTCCTTTCCCATATTAGGGAAGTTTTCAACTATAATCTCTTCAAATATTTTCTCAGTCCCTTTCTTTTTCTCTTCTTCTTCTGGAACCCCTATAATTCGAATGTTGGTGCGTTTAATGTTGTCCCAGAGGTCTCTGAGACTGTCCTCAGTTCTTTTGTTTCTTTTTTCTTTATTCTGCTCTGCAGTAGTTATTTCCACTATTTTATCTTCCAGGTCACTTATCCGTTCTTCTGCCTCAGTTATTCTGCTATTGATCCCATCTAGAGTACTTCTAATTTCATTTATTGTGTTGTTCATCGTTGCTTGTTTCATCTTTATTTCTTCTAGGTTCTTGTTAAATGTTTCTTGCATTTTGTCCATTCTATTTCCAAGATTTCGGATCATCCTTACTATCATTATTCTGAATTCTTTTTCAGGTAGACTGCCTATTTCCTCTCCATTTGTTAGGTCTGGTGCATTTTTATCTTGGTCCTTTATCTGCTGTGTGTTTTTCTGTCTTCTCATTTTGCTTATCTTACTGTGTTTGGGGTCTCCTTTTTGCAGGCTGCAGGTTCGTAGTTCCCGCTATTTTTGATGTCTGTCTCCAGTGGCTAAGGTTGGTTCAGTGGGTTGTGTAGGCTTCCTGGTGGAGGGGACTAGTGCCTGTGTTGTGGTGGGTAAGGCTGGATCTTGTCTCTCTAGTGGGCAGGTTCACGTCTGGTGGTGTGTTTTGGGGTGTCTGTGGCCTTATTATGATTTTAGGCAGCCTCTCTGCTAATGGGTGGGATTGTGTTCCTGTTTTGCTAGTTGTTTGGCATAGGTTGTCCAGCACTGTGGCTTGCTGGTCGTTGAGTGAAGCTGGGTGCTGGTGTTAAGATGGAGGTCTGTGGGAGATTTTCGCCGGTTGATATTATGTGGAGCTGGGAGTTCTCTCGTTGACCAGTGTCCTGAAGTTGGCTCTCCTACCTCAGAGGCAGAGCTCTGACTCCTGGCTGGAGCAGGAAGAGCCTTTCATCCACACGGCTCAGAACAAAAGGGAGAAAAAGTAGAGAGAATTAGTAGAAGTATGAAGAACAAAAGAAAGAAAAAAAGGAGGGAAGGAAGGAAGGAAAGAAGGGAAGAAGGAAAGAAAGGAGGGAGGGAGGGAGGGAGGAAGGAAGGAAGGAGGGAAAGAAGGAAGAAAGAAAGAAGATACAGTAAAATAAAATAAAGTATAATTAAGTTATTGAATTAAAAATTACTTATTAAGAAAAAAAAAGGGACAGTTAGAACCTTAGGACAAATGTTGGAAGCAAAGCTATACAGACAAAATCTTACACAGAAGCATACACATACACATTCACAAAAGGAGGAAAAGGGGAAAAAAATCATAAATCTTGCTCTCAGAGACCTCCTCAATTTGGGATGATTCGTTGTCTAAAAGAGGGAAGGAAGGAAGGAAAGAAAGAAAGAAAGAACGAAGGTAAAGTGTAATAGAGTTATTAAAATTAATTATTAAGAAAAAGAATTAAAAAAAAAACCATGGACGGATAGAACCCTAGGACAAATGGTGGAAGCAAAACTATACAGACAAGATCTCACACAGAAGCATACACATACACATTCGCAAAAAGAGGAAAAGGGGAAAAAAATCATAGATCTTGCTCTCGAAGCCCACCTCGTCAATTTGGGATGACCCGTTGTCTATTCATGTATTCCACAGATGCAGGGTACATCAAGTTGATTGTGGAGCTTTAATCCGCTGTTTCTGAGGCTGCTGGGAGAGATTTCCCTTTCTCTTCTTTGTTCTCACAGCTCACAGGGGTTCAGCTTTGGATTTGGCCCTGCCTCTGCGTGTAGGTCGCTGGAGGGCGTCTGTTTTTTGCTCAGACAGGACGGGGTTAAAGGAGCCGCTGATGCGGGGGCTCTGGCGCACTCAGGCCGGGGAGGAGGGCGGGGCACTGCGTGCGAGGCGGGCCTGCAGCGGCTGGCGTGACGTTGCACCAGCCTGAGGCTCGCTGTGCGTTCTCCCGGGGGAAGTTGTCGCTGGATCCCAGGAACGTGGCAGTGGCGGGCTGCACAGGCTCCGCGGAAGAGGGGTGTGGATAGTGACCTGTGCTCGCACACAGGCCCCTTGGTGGCGGCAGCAGCAGCCTTATCGTCTCCTGCCCGTCCCTGGGGTCCGTGCTTTTAGCTGCAGCTCGCCCCCGTCTCTGGGCTCTGTGCTTTTACCGCGGCTCGCGCCCGTCTCTGGGGTTCGCGCTTTTAGCCGCGACTTGCGCCCTTCTCTGGAGTTCCTTTAAGCAGCGCTCTTAAACCCCTCTCCTCGCGCACCAGGAAACAAAGAGGGAAGAAAAAGTCTCTTGCCTCTTCGGCAGGTGCAGACTTTTCCCCGGACTCCCTCCCGGTTAGCCGTGGTGCACTAACCCTTTCAGGCTATGTTCAAGCCGCCAACCCCAGTCCTTTCCCTGCGCTCCGACCGAAATCGAAACCCGAGCCTCAGCTCGCAGCGCCGCGCCCCCCCCACCCCCACCCCCCGCCCCGGCGAGTGAGCAGAGAAGCCTCTCGGGCTGGTGAGTGCCGGTCGGCACCGATCCTCTGTGTAGGAATCTCCCCGCTTTGCCCTCCGCAACCGTTGCTGTGCACTCCTCCGCGGCTTCGAAGCTCCCCCCTCCACCTCCCGCAGTCTCCGCCCGCGAAGGGGCTTCCTAGCGTGTGGAAACTTTTCATCCTTCACAGCTCCCTTCCACTGGTGCAGGTGTCGTCCCTATTCTTTTGTCTCTGTTTATTTTTTCTTTTGCCCTACCCAGGTACGTGGGGAGTTTGTTGCCTTTTGGAAGGTCTGAGGTCTTCTGCCAGCATTCAGTAGGTGTTCTGTAGGAGTTGTTCCACGTGTAGATGTATTTCTGGTGTATCTGTGGGGAGGAATGTGATCTCCGCGTCTTACTCTTCCGGCATCTTCAAGGTCCCACCCGGATGTTGTTTTGGATGAAAAGTTTGATGACAATTTGATTCTCATTCTGTTGTAGGTTGCATTTTCTCTCTGGAAACCTTAAGGTTCTTCTTATTCTTTTTTTTTTTTTTTTTTTTTTTTGTGGTACACGGGCTTCTCACTGTTGTGGCCTCTCCCGTTGCGGAGCACAGGCTCCAGACGCGCAGGCTCAGCGGCCATGGCTCACGGGCCTAGCCGCTCTGCGGCACGTGGGATCTTCCCGGACAGGGGCACGAACCCATGTCCCCTGCATCGGCAGGTGGACTCTCAACCACGGCGCCACCAGAGAAGCCCTTCTTATTCATAATGTTTGGAAATGTCATGGTGATGTGTCCAAGTAGATATCTTTTGTTGTGCTGGCTACTGTTGTGCCCTTGCATTTTGAAGACTTACGTCCTTAAGTTCTGGAGAAGGCATCTTGATTGAGTTCTTACTCGATGTTCTCACTTTCATTTTCTCTGTACTCTCCTTCTGTGACTCCTACCATTTGAACTTTAAACTTGTGGACAGTAAACTTTAACTTGCTTAGATTTTCTCTAATATTTTCAGTCTTTTGGATCTACATTCTGATTTATTTTACTCTAGTAGTATTTTTAGCAATCATATTCTTTATTTTTAAGAGTCTGTTTCTCCTGTGTGATTGTTTCTTTTTCATAGAATACAAGTCATGTTTTGTTGATGCAGATTTTCAAATATCTCTGAGAATGCTAAATCATTTTCTTAAAAAAAACCCAACTATCCTTAATTCACTGAGTTGTCTGTTTCTGGTCCATTTCTGTCTCTCACACTGGAAGAAAGTGAGGCAGTAAAAGATTATCAGCAGATTTGAGTACACTACTGACACTATTAACTGGAAGTCTTGTCTTTGAAATGAATGGCGTGGTAGAAGATTGATATACTAGGATTCCTGTACATGAATGAACGTAGAGATCTTCTCTTTAGTCATCCAGTACTTTTAGAGAAGGTCTCTAACTTTTTGATATTGAACACTACTTGGGTAAAAAGCATACTCCTGTGTGTCTCCTCTACTCAATACTATAGTGCAACACTACTTCATTTTTGACACCAAATGTTTGGGTTTTCTACACATCAGATAACTCTGCCACACCAGCTCGTGTATTATAGTTTAGCTTGATTCCGACACTATCTAGCTTGAGATAGCATCATACCCCACAGGTAAAGAGTTCAGTCCCACAAGACCCCTAGCTCCCCACTTCGGATGCCAATCACAAGTTCAGGTTGTTACATGTGCTTTGATCCACTAGCTATACCAGCTAGACATTAGAGATTCCTACGACCCCCATCTTGGGTTCAGTTAGTTTGCTAGGTCAGCTCACAGAACTCAGGAATACAGTTTACTTACTAGAGTAAGTATACAAAAGATATTACACGGTAGAAATCAACAGCCAAATGAAGAGATACCTCGGGCAAGGTCCAGAAGGGTCCCAAGCACAGGAGCTTCTTTCTGTATCTGTGGAGTGTGGGGTACACCACCCTCCCAGCACATGGATGTATTCTTATTCACCAACCTGGAATCTCTCCAAACCCAGGGATTTTTGTGGAGACTGCATTAAGGAGGCATACTTGATTAAACCATTGACAGCTGGTTACTGATTCAATCTCCAGCCCTTCTCCCCTTCCTGAGGATGGGGAGGTGGGGTTTTGGGGGATGGAGGGCAGGGGTGAAAGTATCAACTCTCTCATCAAGGTTGGTTCCCCTGGCAAGCGGCCTCCAACTTTAGGTTACCTAGGGGCTTTCCAAAAATCACTTCATCAACACAAACTTAGATGTGGTTGAAAGTTGCTTGCTATGAATAACAAAACACAACTTTATGGCTGCTCTAATCGCTTAGGAAATTCCAAAGGTTTTAGGAGCTCTGTGCCTAAAACAGGGATGAAGACCAAATATATATTTCTTATTATAAATCACAATATCATAAACCCCAATTTAGGTTGTATGTGGGAATGAGAGATGAGGCTGTTGAGTATTTCTTGTAGAAACCTTCATTTCTATATCTCATTTCTGAGCTCACTCATCCCCTCCTCCACAACACAGTATGTATGTTTCTAAGTCCAGAGCCTCATTGTGGTCCTTTTAGATCATGGACTGAATTCTCCACTGGATTGTTCTTCATACATTGTCCTGCGTGTGGCTTCCCCTAATCTCTTCCTGTATTCCTTCAACTGCTTTAATTATATTCCACAAATTTGTTGAGAACCATTTTTGGCTATTGGCCCTTCTATTATCTTTATCATTGAGGGTTTAACCTAATTTTTTTCCTTTTATAGTAATTTAGTGAACTTTCAGGAAGGAGAGGAGATACACATCTATTGTATATCTGTCATCTTTAACCTGAATGACAGAGTTTCTAGATAAATGTATTGATGATGATATTTGGAAGCACTATGTGCTGTGCAGTGTTCTTCTTTGGATATTCATAAAGTACATTAGCATATTAGTAGGGAGGAGAAGTCCTGCCAGAAATAAACATGTTTAACTATGACTAACCCAGTGTTTCCTACACTAATTTTTACCACGGAATGCTTTTTGTGAAGAAAACCTATTAAAACTTGCTTAACTATGTGTTCCACAAATGATAATTTAGCTAACCAACTAAATAGATTAGTAATAAGAAAAAGATAATTTAAATAATTAGAACAATTAATTTTAGAGCTAGAAGGGATTATAGAGAACACCCCACCCACCATTCTCTTCCTTACTAACAGATGATAAAAGTGAGTTTTATAAAGTATAATGACATGCCCAACATAGTAACTTACTTTATTTTGCCAAATATGAATCTCTCTCCTCTCTCTGAACAAGGCCGTGCTTTGATTGATAGCAATGATTTGTACACTGTAGGACACCATGAGACAGAGCCCGTTAATACCCATCCATTGCAGTATTAAGTGTAATCATTCTGCTTTTTATCTGAAGGTGGGATTCTTCATGTAAACAAACTATCTCTGAGCTGGTGTAGAGTGAGCTTACTTGGCAGTGGGGCAGGTAGCAAGAGGTTCTACCCATGGCTTTTGTCCCAGCCCCTGGAGGGCCAGCAAATAACTGTTTAGGGTTGTCTCGAAGAAGAGTATTTCTACCTGTCATCATGAGCTGTCCTCGTCTTCTTCCTCTTCCTCCTCCTCAACTTCTTCCTCCTATTTCTTTTATCTTCCCCTCCTCTTCCCCCTTTTCCTTTTCCTCTTCTCTTCCCCAAACCCTCATCCTCCCCTGTACCCGCCTGTCCTTCTCCTTCTTCTTTATTTGGGACAATGATGGAAAAATTTCTCTATAGTCTTTCATAGAAACTCATAAAGTAGTCAAGTAAGATTGTTTAAGGGGATGAGGTGCCGTTTGATCGTGGATTTGCAAGCATTACATGTAGCCTTTTTTCTTGGACGGGATACAGATATCTTGGCATACTTTGCTGAAGAACAATAGTCATTGTTTATTAATTTCATGTGTTTTTCTTTAGAATGAAAATCATTTTGTGCAAGTATTTGGGGCCTCAGGTTTTATATATATAAAAGGAGATTTTCTTGAGGCTGTCCATATTACATAAGGGTTACAAAACATGTTTGAATCCTAGTCAGGATGTTCACCCAAGTTTCCCAAATCTCATTGCAGTTTTCTTTCTCTACCTTATATAGATTTTTGTATTCCTTAAATTCCTAGTAAATTAAAGCACATTTGCCCAAATTACCCAAGGATTATAACCTCTTCTTTGCTTTAACTTAGTCTGAGTGTTAGGATAATTCTACTGCTTCAATCTCTTGGAGTTCTGCATTTTTTAACAACCAGGAGATAAAGACATATCTTAATTATGCATTCATTTATCAAGAAGGCACTCTTCTTGATGCTGGTATTATAACAACAAACAAGACACACAATAAAAAACTCCTGCCTTCAAGGAGTTTATGTTCTGGGGAGGGGTTGATAGAGAGAGATATGATGAATAAATATACAAATTAATATGTAGTTTAGTATGATGAATTGATATGTTTTATGAAGAAAAATAAGTCAGGATAAGGCAGTGAATATTAATAGATATGCTGAAGGGTATGATTAGACTTATTCTAGTACCTGTATGATATTGCTGAATGTGGCTGTTATTTTGGATAAGGTGGATAGAAAAAGTCTTTGTAACTGAAGTGAAATTTAAGCAGAGACTCCAATGCGGAGAGAGAATGAGCCATGCAGATATCTCTAAAGAAAGAGGGTTCTGGGCAAAAGGAATTGCAGTGCAAAGGCCCTGAGGTGGAAATGTGCTTTGATATGTTTGAGTAATAGCAAAGAAAGTGGTTTGAACTGTAGTGGAATATATAAAAGGGAGAGGGTAGGAGATAGGCCTAGGAGGTAGAAGGGATAAAAGCTCATGTTGGGCCTTGAAAGCTAAGGTAAGGTCTTTTGAGTTTTTTCCCCCATCCTAAGGGAGTTGAGAAGCCATTGGAAGGTTTCAGCATAGCAATGCTATGATCATATTTACTTTTTAAAGTATCCCTCCAGCTCCTATGAGAAAGCCAGAATGCAGGGGAGCAGGAATGATGGCAATGGATCAGTTAGAAGGCTATTACAATAACCTAGGTGACAGGTGATGGTGGCTTGGCCAGGTCATGGAGGAGGAGTTCTATATTTGGGGCACATTTTAAAGGTAAAGCCAATAGCATTTGCTAATATTTTGGATATGGGTTGTTAGAGAAAGAGAGGAGTCAGGATAGCTGCAGAGTGTTTTGTGTGAGGTACTAGGTAATTTTATTGAGATGAGTAACACAAAAAGTCACTTTTTAACATATTAAGTTTGAGATGACTGTTAGCCCCTCAAGTAGAGAGATTTAGAAGGCATTTGGATACAGAATTCTGGAGTTCAGGCGAGAGGTCGGTGGTAGAGATACATTTGGAAGTATTCAGAGCATTGATGTTATGTAAAGTCATGAAGCTGATTGAGATGATCTAAGGAATGAGTGTGGATAAGGAGGAGAAGCTGTGCAATGACTCGGCTGGGGCACTCCAGCATTTTAAAGTCAAGTAGGTGAGGAGGAGCCAGCAAAGACATGAAGAAGGAATAGCCAGTGAGGTAGGAGAGAGGTTATCTGCCACAAGTCAAGTGAACTCTGAGCTTGTATATAATCTCTGAGTGACCTTTGGCACAATTGATGTAGTCCTTTCTTTGCTGTAAATACTACCTTGTGTTTAATTGTTAACTTAATGGCTCCCAATGAACTATATCTCCTGGTAGTCAGGGTCTTGTATATTAGTCTGCTCCCACGTAGACTCTGGGATTAGCTAATTTTACATTAGTAAGTATCATGCAAGCAGAGGTTTGAAAAACACATTTACACTGAGGTTTATCCTTTGGGAACACTTGATCTGGGAAATGTAGACTTACAGCTTACATGTAAAGATGTTCCAGCCAAGGCACTATACATATGAGAAAAGCCATTTTGTTCCAGCTCTAGTTGCCATTTGACTGGAACTGCATGAAAGACCCCAGTAAGACCTGCTGAAGAATCTCGCATTTGAGTTGTAGTTATTCCACAGATTTATCTGTAATTACAATGATTGTTGTTTTAAGCCACCAACTTGTGGGTGTTTTGCTATGCAGCAATAGGTAAATGAAGCAGCAGTAAGTATATATTGATTAGTGTTTGCAGCAATATTGGTGTATCTGAATGTGATCATATATGTTCCTGTTTTTGTATTTCTTAAATCATTATGTTTAGTGAAGTTGGATCATATATGTGTTTTTTTTTTTTTTTTTTTTTTGCGGTACGCGGGCCTCTCACTGTTGTGGCCTCTCCCGTTGCAGAGCACAGGCTCTGGACGTGCAGGCTCAGCGGCCATGGCTCACGGGCCCAGCCGCTCCGCAGCACGTGGGATCTTCCCGGACCAGGGCACGAACCCGTGTCCCCTGCATCGGCAGGCGGACTCTCAACCACTGCGCCACCAGGGAAGCCCGGATCATATATGTTTAACTGCCTTTATTTACCATCCACCCTTGTGTCATCTATATAAATATGCAAATATGCATTAAGATATAAGTTTTAGTGGGGTTGGTTCTAGAAAGAAGTTGTGTGTTGGTTGTGTTTTCTGCTGAATTAGTAGAATTTCCTTTTCCTCTGCCTCTCACCGATTCTCTTCTCCTAATCCCTCTGCCGCTAGATCCCCACCTCCCAATTCTGGCTGTCTCACCAAAGAGCTCTGTCATCTTAGAGATTATTTAATTCTTTCTTGGTTTTGCTTTTATGGTACAAAGAATAATAATTTTTTTAAAACTCTGCTTACGTGGCATAGATTTTTTTGACGTGAAGATGAAATATAGGCAGCTTGCAAACAGCTTACTTTTTAAAAGTGAATGTGTTAAGTCAGTTTTTGAAAACCTAGAATTTCCCTCTCTTTTAGAAACAATGTTATAATTGGGGGATTTAAAATGTATTTGCTGTTGGTCAACCAATATTTTGACCATTCATTCATCATTTAACATATTTTGAGACTTCCTACTCTCTTGGTGCTGCGCTAGGTAGAGGTGAGCAAGAGAGGTATTATAATCCCTGCCTCTGTGGAATCTTAGAGTAGTTAGACATCAACCAACTAACTAATTACAGAATTAGTTACTTGATAATAATGATGATAGGTACCATGAAAGAGGAGCTCAGAGTGCTGTGAACTTGCATAGTGGTAGACTTAATCTGCTCTGGGGGGTCACAGGGGCCCTCCCAGGATGTTATAGCTGAGATTTGGAGAATGAGTGGGGCAAGAAAATTCAGAGCTAAAAATCTCAAGAGGATGAGCCTCCAGATAACTGTGGGGATACAAGACAATGAAAACAGAGAAACGGGGATTTTAAACAGTGTTGTGTAGTTGTCTAAGATTTGATAGTCTTCCATATTCATCTGAAGATGCAAATAAGATTAGAATTATTTTTCAATTGCTTGTTGCTTCCTTGGATGTGAATCCCTTCCTTACTTAGGGCACCTGAGTCCCCATCCAATATTAAAATGTTTGTATTCACACTAAGGTTTTCTGGAACAACCTATGAGAAATGGTAAGTGATCATTACTTCTGGTTTTTGAGGCTTGGGGTTGAGGAATGGAAAGGGGACTTTGATCTTTTACCGTGTGCTCTCTACTTTTGGAATTTTGAAGTTCTTAACTTGGCCATGTATTACTTCTGTAATTATTTTTAAAGGCAGTCTTACTGTATTGTTGAGAAAGGGTTGGAAAGTGAATTTAGGGAGTTCTGTTTGGGAACTCTTATTCCAAGGATGATAGCTTAGACTAAGAAGTGGAGAAAGAGAACAATGAGTGGTGTTGTTGAGCAACATTTAGGAAGTAAAATCCACAAAAGACTGGTAGGAGTGTTGGAAGGAGAAATACAACAGAGATAACTGGTGTGTTCTGGGGGTGCATAGTTGGATGAATGGTGGTGTCAGGCACAGAGATGGAGAAGGCTGGACAAGGCAGAGAGAGCAGAGATAGCTGAGTTCAGCTCCTCTCTTACTGGCATTCCTGCTCTTGGTCATGCGCATCCCTTATCTTCCAAGGGGCTTTCATTCTGTGATAGGTAAATTAAATGAATCCAGGAATAAATGAGCAGCTAACGTAGAATATAAAAATAGTCAGCTGGAAACTTCCAAGTAGGAACATTGTGTCCTAGTGAGGGTTTTTAAAGTTGATGTTTCAGTGCAGACATGTGTATTTTCTTTAAAGTGTCATTACATATGTATGTAGCTGTAATTACATTGGAAGATTTATAACATAACTTTAACCAGATTTTAAGCTTCTTATAGACAAGAGCCTTGTTTTAGACATCCATATATGGTGGCATCTTGTCCCAAAATAGTTACCCTGGGAAAACTCACTTTAGATTGAAGAAACGAAAAAAAGTCTATGAGGAATTATATCATCTGAGACAATAGTGAGAAGGGGATAGGCTTCTTTATGAACTTCTGGGGGGAATACAGGTTGGCTCTTTATAGAACATGGCCCAGAAAGGATCTCAATAATTCTGAAGTGTCTATAATGTAGGTGGAATTAAAGAATCTGGGTTCATCACCTACAGCCTTAAGTACTACATTATAATGCACGAAGAGGTAGAAACATGTAACAAAATTTTTATGTTTGCTAAACATTTCTGTGAAAAATACAGATAGATTTTCAGGTTCTACGGAACATTAGTTCATATTCTTCAATCCAGACTGTTACAAATCCACATGGAGAGAGGATCTGTGTGTTTTTACTTTCGGAGCTGAGGTTAGGAACGGGAACTCTTCTTGTATGCTTGTGTGTCACTGTATTTAATACTGGCATGCCTCAGGTAGGTAATTCTCAAAGTTATACTCTGGAGTGCTGAACAGGGGTAGAGTAGGATACTTGTAGCAGTTAAATTTTATCTTGAACTGTTTTGAAATGGCTCTGAAAATGTGCTATAACTTTGTCTTGATCATCAATGATAGACATCTCTGACTCTATTTGAGCATTTGTTCACTTCATTCTCATGTTGGTTATATTAAAACAGAATTTGAGTGATGTGGGGAAGGAAGCTTTTCTTCTCTTTGTGGTTCTGGAGGGTATCTGTTACACACTCTGCAGGAAGGAAATTATATAGGTTTCAAACGAAAGGAACTTCAAATGTAGTGAGAATAAGAGAAACAGAAAAGAGTCAGTGTTAATCAGACATGTCTGAAAAGTTCCCCCACAGGTAGACTGAGCATAATATCTATGTCTAGATAGTAAAAGAAGGCAAAAAAATACAGTAGTGTTAATTTTTTAATTTAAAATTTAAAATAGAAGTTAATTTTTAAATATAAAAGTTATACATGTTCAAGATAAAAAAATTCAACTATTCGTGAATTTAAGGTAAAAATAAAAAAATTTGACTCCAGGTCCATACCCAAGGTGACAGTCTAGAATTTCTTGTGTTAAGCTATGTTTAATACAAATATATCTATAAACATAGTAGAGGATTCTTTATCTGAGAGTCTATCAGAAATACTCAACAATGAAATTGATAAACGTCTTACATTAAAAAAAAATCTGCAGTTGAATGATGGAAGAATGTTAGGCTCAGGTTTGTTAATATTACGTTGTAATGGAGTGAAGCGATCTATCAGTGATACCAGAGACCCCAAGCTATAAGATGCAGATCACGTGTTATATATCACAGGAGAGACGGTTACAGCAACTATAGCAACCTTGCTTATAATGCATGAGTTGTCACACTCTTCTGTCATTTATGTGTGTTGATAGGTAAGTCAGATTGCAATTCAGTCAATTATATATGAGCAGGATTGCAATCTCCTGACATTCTTAGGTCAGGTTTATACCATAGTTAAGAATTTTTCAGATTTCAGAAAGGCAGTATAGTATACACACCATATATTTTGTAACATCCACAGAGGAGTTGGGCCAAAGTCATATAATCAAATACATTAATATTTCTTCAGTGAAATGTAGGAATGGTCAGGTTTTGCTGCCAAATGAATTATGAAGAAACTTTCAAGTTTCAGAACTTTTTGTATTTCAGAATTGTGGACTTGTGAGGTATCCTTTTCTTTAATCCTGATAATGAAGAGAAAAATTAAGAGAACATATCCAAAAGATGTTGGCACTGGCTGGACTGAATCTGTTTTTCAAATAGTGTGCTCTTTTGGAATTAAGTAGTGTGAACTCCAGAAATACCATTGCCTAGCATAGGTCATATGTTAGTCATTCAAGTAAATTACTGTATGAATATACAAAATAGAAGATAAACACAAAATGGGTGAATTCAGAAGTCTGTAGTGAGCAACCCACCTGGCAGAGAACTTAAGAGTAGCACAGAGAAGGATCTTTTTTAAACAGAAGCTACTTGTAATAGAGTAGCTTGAGTTATTATTTGGAAATTAAAGAAGTTCCTTCTGTGAGGATTTTTGGCTAAGAACATTCAAGTTCTTAATGGAGTATTAACTCTGCTTTTGTAACTTAGACCGAGGATGGCATATCTTTAAATGGAACGTCTCATATAAAATTGAAGCTTGCTTTTACATTTCAAGTAGCTGTTTAGATACCTGCTCTCTATTGTATGATCCTCTGATTTGAACATAGTTTGTCTTTCATTTCTGTCCAGTTTCCATGACTCAAACCCTTATGTTAGGCAAGAATGTGGTAATAGAGGCAATTATGCCATTGAATATGTGGCCCAGCTTTCAGATTAAGGTTTCGCACCTGGGTATCATTATTCTTTCCCATATCAATTTATTATTTAAGGACTTATTATTTGAAAGCCCTTATAGCACATAAGCAATTAGAGTAGCTGAGAGTCTGTCTGTATTCAATGTATTTATTTTGCTTTCCCTAGCTTTTTTATGCCAGAATAATTAAATCCCCTTTTAATGTGTCAGTAGCAGACTGTTTTGAAATTGACAGCACTCTTTCCTCTCCTCTTCAATAAGAAAAGAACCACAGAGACCTGGCAGATAAATAATAAACTTTAAAAAAGAAAAAAGGAAGGAGAAAACAGAACACATATTAGTTGAGGGGGGATATTCCCCCATTCCACCAATAAGCAATAATTGGTGAATATATCTGATTTATTATTATTTTTTTTCTAAACAGAGTTTACAAATGCTGCTGTTTTGTTGACTGCATAAGAAACAACTTACTCCTTGGAAATGAATATTCCATGTAGCAAATTTGTCTCATGTACGTGTGAGCCACAAGGTATACTGAGCATTTAAAAATGAAGTGACCTATTCCATAGGACACTTTTGGGAGGAGCAAATGGATTGGCCTGACCTCATGTGAATAGTCATTTGCATATGCTTCAATGCAGTGAGCACTTGGCAAATTTTGAATTTTACCATGTGGCTATTGTAGCAGAATAGCTAGTCTCTGTCTAAAGAGTATATTTGCATATGATAGTTTAACAGCTTTTCCCTTTTGTTCCCAGAAGATTAAGTCTCAGTCCTAGGAGGAAATAAATTAAAGGTGGTTCCTTACAATTTGAAAAAAATATAATTTGAAGATAAGAGCAAACTCTGAATTGCAGCTTTTGCTTCCAAAAGCCCAGGCTAAGAAGTACGGTTTTTCTCTGTATGTGCCAGCAGAGCTGTCCCTAATTATTGGCGGCAGATGTGTCACCAGAAGCCCTGTGAAGTTGAAATAACTCATCAGAATCTCCCCCAACTATTGTTTATCTACCTAGTGAAATTCAGGCTTCAGCATTTCATTCCTTTGGTTCAGGTTTGGACCCTTTTTTAAAATTCAAATTTTCGTGGGGAGAGGATGGAGGAGCACAGAGATGAGTGCTTTCCAAACGTTAGTGATCACCTCAGATGCTCCATGGAAAAAAAGGCTCTGGGTTTAAAAAAAGATTAGGAAACTGCAAAGTGCACACCTTTGAAGGGTCACAGTACACATGAGCACATTAAAAGATCCTTATTCAGTGAGGAGAATACCCTTCTATTTTTTTTTTTTTTCAGGTGTTTCAAACATTTGACCTTGGGATCTTTTTTTCCCCCCCATGTAATATCTGTTAGAATCCTTGAAACTAGTATCCCCTGGAATACATTTGGGGATATTATACAATTTCCTGGATAGTATCTTAGAATTGTTTACTGATCAAGGATATTCATTTTAGATAATTTCCTTGGAATTCTACATAGTGCTGACTCCCATTAGACTGTGGCCAGCAAGGGACCGTAGAATTCTGTGTCACTGCAAGTGAGCAAATAGATGGGACATGGAAGCTCTGGTTTGCTTCTTGAAGGGTCTTAGGCCAGTAAGCAGGAAACTGGCTGACTGACATTTTTAGTTTTGCTGATAGTTTGATAAATGTTATGTAGAGAAAGCTTTGCTAAGCTTTTATCAAAATGTATATCCCACTGGAGCACTGGCAGGTCTTTGGGGTGACATTGTTCTTTACCAAAATTTGTCTCCTTAAATATTCTGAGAGACAAAATGAGATTTAGAAATAACATGCAGAAACAGGAGGACTACATTTTAAAAATCTCCATTAGGTGTTCTTATGTAGATATTTGTGATTATTTTCTGCTGCTGTTGACTCAGTTGTTTATTTCTCTGATTTTTTTCTTTCAAATTCTGGAAAAGAAGGTAAGTAACACTGAAGCAATTTTTATATTAACTGAAATAAAGGGACTCAGCAAGGTTCTATGTTTTGTGTTTTGTTCGCAAAGGTACTTAAAAATAATAATTTCTGGGAAAAATAATAATTTCTGGGCTTCCCTGGTGGTGCAGTGGTTG
Source organism: Grampus griseus (assembly GCF_964374135.1). NCBI lineage: Eukaryota > Metazoa > Chordata > Mammalia > Artiodactyla > Delphinidae > Grampus > Grampus griseus. The sequence continues at coordinate 38,260,423 of NC_139000.1, read as the reverse complement.
AGAGTCCACCTGCCGATGCAGGGGACGCGGGTTCATGCCCCGGTCCAGGAAGATCCCACATGCCGCAGAGCGGCTGGGCCTGTGAGCCATGGCCGCTGAGCCTGCGTGTCCGGAGCCTGTGCTCCGCAACGGGAGAGGCCACAACAGTGAGAGGCCCGCGTACCGCAACAATAATAATAATAATAATAATTTCTTCCCTCGGTTGTTGCTAAATAGGCCTGCAGTGGATGCAGAGTCCTTCCGCAATAGCAGATTAAAGAATATTGCACTTTTGAATGAAATTAGGGAATTGAGGACACAAATTGGCAACATAACAAAAGTCTGTTATCTCTGAGGAAATTTGTGCTATTGATTCTAACTAAAGGTAGAAAATTGTACATACTGGGATACCAGGAGAACAGTTTAAAAAGCCTTTGGGGTTGTGGTGGTGGTGGTATAGATTTATTCATGATATAAAATTATAGACTATAATACTTTGAAAACACCTGTGACTTTCTCTTAACTATTTTAGTTGAAAACTGTCTTTGACAGCACCATTGTTCTCTGAAGAAGTTATTTATTGTATTATTAAAATATAATACACTTGTGGCATGCTCTTGAGGCGCCTAATCCCCACAAACAAGCACTTTACACTTAGAGAGTTCTTTCTAGCACACACCCGGGAGTTAACTTCTATACTTCTTTAACTGGTAAAATTAGATTAACTCATATTGGTCAAATGACACATAAAATCAAATGAGTTGAATATGTAAACAGTGATAACCTCCTCTACCCGTCACTTCCAAATTAATGCAAATGAGCATTTCAAGAAAAATAATGTAGACCACATAAGCAGTGTTTACTTTTAGGTTCAGAATATGTTTATAGGATATCAAATATCTATGGAGGTTTAAAATGTGGCCATGTATTTAGATATTTGCAATCATTAGCCCCATTAGGACAGACATAGAGTCCTTTGCTTACTATTGTATTCCCTGCATGCAGCACTGTTCCTGGTAGGTAGTAAATGTTTATGGAATGGCTAGGTCAGTGGATGGATGGATGGATGGGTGGAATATTTGGACATCCCCTGTTTTATGTTTGATATTTTGGCATTGTATAAACAGTAAGAGTATGCTTTTGAACTGATTAATTGTTATTTTCGGGTGCCTGCTGACCTTAAGAAACACCCTCCAGACTACTGAAGTCTGTTTCATTTGGTAAAAAAAGAGAAGAAAACACTAAAGATATGGTTCCAAAGAAAATGCAGGATGCATGGGACATACACTAAAAAATTATTCATTGTTGATCTGAAATTCAGATTTAACCAGGCATCCTGTGTTTTTATTTGCTAATTCTACCAATCCTACATAGAAAGAAGCATGTTACTAGTGTCCAGTTAGTCTCTATAGAAAACTCTGTTGGGTCTGCATCCAGATCCCTTTGAATCACTCTGTGCACCCATCCCCCAGCTTTTCCAGGGTTTGCTACTAACTGGTAACACCAAGGATTGCCCTTGGGCACTGACACCTTGCTTTTTAGGACAACGTTCCCTCCAAGATCAGGGTGAGTGTCAGGCTCAGGAGGGAAACCTCAGCCTTGTTTGCCTTCTTCCTCTTCCCTGTCCTGCTTCTCCCACTCCCTTACTACCTTCTCTTGTGAATACATCCTTGATGAATCAACTGCAGGCTCAGGATCTACTTTTAGGAGACCTGATCTGAGACATTTTCTCTTCACCTCTGTGTAGACTATTCATCTCTATGTAGAAAGAAGATCTGCCACCAAAAACAGGCAAGCTAGATCTTTAAAACTTTTCCTTGTTATAAGAAGTCTTTCATTTTTACTAAGATTTAAATAATAAGCAAGTACTCTATAACTTGTGGAGTAGCAGCAGAACTTCTCTTACTGAGTAGACTGTGTTAAGGACACAGTGGCCAACAGAAACTCTTTCTTGTCATGGCAGACTCAGAACTATATCCCAAATGGAATTGGGTTCACTTGACAGGGCTATGGTATGGCCTCTCCTGAGGATGAGGTGTGATGTGATAGGTGAGTTCATTTATGGAAACTTTCCTCTGGTATGATATTTTTACAAATATCCACTTTAGTCTTACACTTTTTTTTTCTGGAAATATTTGTGGATTGTGGTTGGGTCATCTTGTTCCCAGAATGAACCTAGATTACCAGCCAATTTACATAGCCCAGAAACTCTTGGTTTGGTATAACCTGGTGAAGAGCTATATACATTATCTGTTTTGTGCATAGCAAATTATTCCAAAATTGAGCAGCTTAACACAACAAACATTTATTATATCACACATTTTCTGATGGGTTGTTTAGCTGGCCTTCTGGCTCAGGGTCTTTAGTGAAGTTGCAGTTAAGCTGTCAGCCAGGGCTGTAGTCTCTGAAGACTTGACTGGGGTTGAAGGATCCAGTTTATTCACATGGCTATTGGCAGGAGGTTTCAGTTCCTTACCATTTGGGTCTCTTATAGGGCTGCCCACCACATGTCTTCCCTGAGAGTGAGCATCTGAGAGAGAGTGAGAAAGCGAGAGTCAGAGAAAGAGTGAGCGCGCACAAGCACCCAAGATGGAAGCTACGGTCCTTTATAACCTAATCTCAGAAGTGAAATATCATTACTTCTACCATATTCTGTTCATTATAAATGAGTCACTAAGTCCAGTTCATACTCAAGGGGAGGAGAATTAAGCTCCACTTCTTGAAAGGAGGAGTATCAGAGAATGTGTGGATATATTTTTAAAACCACCACAAGAGCTGTTCCCCAGATAACATTACTTGAATGAATTCTTTTCATTCAACAGATATTTAAAGAATACATAGTATGTGCCAATCTAGAACCTGAGATAAAAAGATGAATAAGATAAAACTTCTACCATTGAGATACTCATAGCCCACTGGAAGAGTGAGCCACGTATCACATTATTGCAGTGGGAACACACTTGAAGAGAAGAGGTTCTCAACCCTGGCTACACAGTAGAATCAACTAGAGAGCATTTTGAATAAAGTGATCTCTGGCCCCACCCAGACCACTGAATCAAAATCTTTGTGGGTGGGGCCCTAGCTCAGTATTTAAAAATTTTTTCAGATAGTTATAATATGGAGCCAGGTTGAAAATTCTGCCTAAAATTTAGCTTTAAAATTTGGTCAGGCGCTAGCCATAGTGTGACTTACTTTGAGTTCCTCCAGAAGCTGACCCTGTGACAAGGATTTGAGTACAGGTAATTTATTGGAAAGTGATTATAGAAACCATTGACAAAAGAAGGGAGAGGTGAAGCAGGCAAGGCAAGGAAGTCAATATACGTGCATTAGCAAGCAAGTTACCACTATGGTAGGGAACTTTGGAGCAAGGGCAGATCACTTCTCAGCATCTGGCCCATCTCTCCCACTGCCAGGGGCATGAGAGGAGGAGTATTTGTCCACCATTTCCATCAGTCAGTAATTGAGGCAGCTCCCTGGCAGAGTCACAGGTGATTGTAGCTGTAAGTAATCAGATTATTATGTGATGGAATGGTGAGGATTGAGGGGGTATTGGAGGGCACAAAAAGTGTCTACTACACTCCTCAATTTTTTAATCTGTAGAATGTGTTTACTGATAACTACACTCCTCACTTTTTTAATCTGTAGAATGTGTTTACTCATATCTCCTTTGTGAGGTATTTGTATAGATTAAATGAGATAATTAACCTGTATAAAGGCATAATTAACCTGTATAAAGTTCAGTGGCTAGGGCATAGTAAGACTTCAGCAAACGTTGGAGGGGTGAGTAAGACTTTTTATGTTACTTAGAAGTTTTATGAGTAACAGATATGAAGATGAACCAGGACACTTAAGTCAAGTACAGGCATACCTTGTTTTATTGAGCTCCGCAGATACTGCGTTTTTTACAGATTGAAGGTTTGTGGCAGTCCTGTGTTGAAGAAGCCTATTGGTACCATTCTTTGCAACAGCATTTGCTCACTTCATGTCTCTGTGTCACATTTTGGTAATTTTTGCAATATTTCAAACTTTTTCATTATTATTATATTTGTTATGGTGATCTGTGATCAGTGATCTTTGATGTTACTATTGTAATTGTTTTAGGGTGCCATGAACTGTGCCCATGTAAGATGGCAAACTTAACTGATAAATGTGTGTGTTCTGATTGATCCACTGTCCAGCCGTTTCCCTGTCTTTCTCCCTGTCCTCAGGGCTTTCTATGCCCTGAGATACAATATTGAAATTAGGCCAATTAATAACCCTACAATGGCCTCTAAGTGTTCAAGTAAAAGGAAAACTCATATATCTCACTTTAAATCAAAAGCTAGATATGATTAAGCTCAGTGAGGAAGGCATGTCAAAAGCCAAGATAGGCTGAAAGCTAGGCGTCTTGCACCAAACAGCTAGAAAAGTTGTGAATACAAAGGAAAGGCTCTTGAAGGACATTATAAGTGCTACTCCAGTGAATACATGAATGATATGAAAGCTAAACAGCCTTATTGCTGATATGGAGAAACTTTCAGTGGTCTGGATAGATGATGAAACCAGGTACAAGATTCCCTTTAGCAAAAGTATATTCTAGGGCTTCCCTGGTGGTGCAGTGGTTGGGAATCTATCTGCCTGCCAAGGCAGGGGACACGGGTTTGAGCCCTGGTCAGGGAAGATCCCACATGCCACGGAGCAACTAAGCCCATGCACCACAACTGCTGAGCCTGTGCTCTGGAGCCCGCGAGCCATGGCTGCTGAGCCCATGTGCCACAGCTACTGAAGCCTGCGCTTCTGGAGCCCGTGCTCCACAACGAGAGAGGCCACCAGAGTGAGAGACCCGCACACCGCAACGAAGAGTGGCCCCCACTCGCCACAACTAGAGAAAGCCCGCGTACAGCAGCGAAGACCCAATGCAGCCAAAAATAAATAAATTTAAAAAAAAGTATATTCTAGAGTCCCAATTCTCTTCGATTCTGTGAAAGCTGAGAGTGGTGAGGAAGCTGCAGGAGAAAAGTTTGAATTGAGGCTGGCTTGTGAAGTTTGAGGAAAGAAGCTGTCTCTACAACATAAAAGTGTAAGGTAAAGCAACAAGTGCTAATGTAGAAGCTGCAGCTGATATCCAGAAGATTTAGCTAAGATAATTAATGAAGGTGGCTATGCTTAATAACAGATTTTCAGTGTAGACAAACAGCCTTTTATTAGAAGAAGACACCATCTAGGACTTTCATAGCTAGAGAGGAAAAGTCAATGCCTGGCTTCAAAGCTTCAAATGACAGGCTGACTCTCTTGTCAGGGGTTAATGCAGATGGTGATTTTAAGTTGAAGCTGGTGCTCATTGACCATTCTGATAATCCTTAGGAATTATGCTCAGTCTACACTGTCCATGCTCTATCAATGGAACAACAAAGCCTGGATGACAGCACATCTGTTTACAACATGGTTTATTGAATATTTTAAGACCACTGTGGAGAACTACTGCTCAGAAAAGAAGATTCTTTCAAAATATTACTGCTCATTGACCATGTACCTGGTCACCCAAGAACTCTGATGGAGATGCACATCCATTCTGCAGTCCATGGATCAATGGGTCATTTCAACTTCTAAGTCTGATTATTTAAGAAATACATTTTGTAAGGCTATAGCTGCTGTAGACAGTGATTCCTCTGATGAATCTGGGAAAAATTAATTGATAATCTCTGGAAAGGATTCACCATTCTAGATGCCATTAAGAACATTTGTGATTCATGAGAAGAGGTACAAATATGGACATTAACAGGGGTTTGGAAGAAGTTCATTCCAACCCTCATGGGTAACTTTTGGGGGTTCAAGACTTTAGTGGAGGAAGTACCTGTAGATGTGGTAGAAATAGTAAGAGAACTAGAATTAGAAGTGGAGCCCAAAGATGTAACTGAATTGCTGCAATCTCAGGATAAGGAGTTGCTTCTTACTGATAAGCAAAGAAAACGGTTTCTTGAGATGGAGTCTACCCCTGGTGAAGATGCAGTGAAGTTTGCTGAAATGACAACAAAGTATTTAGCAAATTACATAAACTTAGTTGATAAAGCAGTTTCAGGGTTTGAGAGGATTGACTCCAATTTTGTTTTTATCTGTCTTTTATTTTATATTGGAGTATAGTTGATTTACAGTGTTCTGTTAGTTTCAGGTGTACAGCAGAGTGATTCAGTTATACATATACACACATCCATTGTTTTTCAGATTCTTTTCCCATTTAGATCATTACACAATACTGAGTAGAGTTCCCTGTGCTATACAGTACATCCTTGTTGATTGCCTATTTTATATATAGTAGTGTGTATATGTTAATTCCAAACTCCTAATTTATCCCTCCTCTCCACCTTTCCCCTTTGGTAACCATAAGTTTGTTTTCAAAGTCTGTTTCTGTTTTGTAAATAAATTCATTTGTATCATTTTTTTTTTAGGTTTCACACGTAAGTGATATCATATGATATTTGTTTTTCTCTGACTTCTCTTAGTATGATAATTTTTAGGTCCATTCATATTGCTGCAAATGGCATTATTTCATTCTTTTTTATGGCTGAGTAATATTCCATTGCATATACATGCCACATCTTCTTTATCCATTCCTCTGTCGTTAGACATTTAGGTTGCTTCCATGTCGTGGCTATTGTAAATAGTGCTGCAGTGAACGTTGGGGTGCATATATCTTTTTGAATTATGGTTTTCTCCAGATATATGCCCAGGAGTGGAATTGCTGGATCCTTTGGTAGCTCTATTTTTAGTTTTTTAAGGAAGCTCCATACTGTTCTCCATAATGGCTGTATCAATTTACTTTCCCACCAACAGTGCAAGAGGGTTGCCTTTTCTCCACACCCTCTCCAGCATTTATTGTTTGTAGAATTTTTGATGATGGTCATTCTGACTGGTGTGAGGTGATACCTCACTGTAGTTTTGATTTGCATTTCTCTAATGATTTAGTGATATTGAGCATGCTTTCATGTGTTTGTTGGCAATCTGTATAGCTTCTTTGGAGAAATGTCTATTTAGATCTTCTGTCCATTGTTTTTGTTTGTGTTGTTTGGTTTTTTGATATTGAGCTGCAGGAGGTGTTTGTATGTTTTGGAGATTAATCCCTTGTCGGTCACATCAGTTGCAAATATTTTCTCCCATTCTGTGGGTTGTCTTTTCATCTTGATTATGGTTTCCTTTGCTCTGCAAAAGCTTGTAAGTTTAATTAGGTCCCATTTGTTTATTTTTGTTTTTATTTTCATTACGCTAGGAGGTGGATCCAAAAAGATATTGCTGCGCTTTATGTCAGAGAGTGTTCTGCCTATATTTTCCTCTAAGAGTTTTACAGTATCTGGCCTGTATTTCCTTATTGATTTCCTGTCTGGATCATCTGTCCATTGATGAAAGTGGGGTGTTAAAGTCTCCTGCTATTACTGTGTTACTGTCGATTTCTCCTTTTACGGCTGTTAACATCTGCCTTATATATTGAGGTGCTCCTATGTTGGGTGCGTATGTATTACAATTGTTATATCTTCTTCTTGGATTGATCCCTTGATCATTATGTAGTGTCCTTCTTTGGTTCTTGTAACAGTCTTTATTTTAATGTCTATTTTGTGTGATATTAGTATTGCTCCTGAAGCTTTCTTTTGATTTTTATTTCCATGGAGTACCTTTTTCCATCCCCTCACTTTCAGTCTGTATGTGTCTCTAGATCTGAAGTGGGTCCCTTGTAAACAGCATATATATGGGTCTTGTTTTTGTATCCATTCAGCCAATCTATGTCTTTTGGTTGGAGCATTTAATTCGTTTACATTTAAGGTAATTGTTGATATGTATGTTCTTACTGCCATTTTGTTAGTTGTTTTGGATTTGTTTTTGTAGGTCTTTTTTCTTCCTTTCCTCTCTTGTTCTCTACTCTTGTGATTTGATGACTAACTTCATGTTGTGTTTGGATTCTTTTTTCTTTTTTGTGTGTCTGTCTGTTGGAGATTTTTGGTTTGTAGTTACCATGAGGTTTTTATATAGCAGTGTATATATAAGCAAGATTTTTTGTTGTTGTTGTTGTTTTTGTTTCTTGCGGTACGCGGGCCTCTCACTGTTGTGGCCCCTCCCGTTGCAGAGCACAGGCTCCGGACGCGCAGGCTCAGTGGCCATGGCTCACGGGCCCAGCCACTCTGCGGCATGTGGGATCTTCCCGGACCGGGGCATGAACCCATGTCCGCTGCATTGGCAGGCGGACTCTCAACCACTGCACCACCAGGGAAGCCCAGCAAGATTGTTTTAAGTTTCTGGTCTCTTAATTTCAAATGCATTTCCAATATCCTGCATTTGTACCCTACTCTTCACACGATTGCTGGTTTTGATATCATATTTGTGTGTGGATGATTTCCTACTTTTACTGTAGGTTTACCTTTACCAGTGAGATTTTCCATTCTTAATTTTCTTGTTTCTTATTGTGGCATTTTCTTTTCCTTTAGCATTTGTTGTAAAGCTGGTTTGATGGTGCTGATTTCTCTGAGCTTTTGTTTGTCTATAAAGCTTTTGATTTCTCCATTGAATCTGAATGAGAGCCTTGCTAGGTAGAGTATTATTGGTTGTAGGATTTTCCCTTTCATCACTTTAAATATATTGACCCTTCTGGCCTGCAGAGTTTTTGCTGAAAAATCAGCTGATAACCTTATGGGGATTTCCTTGCATGTTATTTGTTGCTTTTCCCTTGTTGCTTTTAATATTTTCTCTTTGTCTTTAATTTTTGTCAATTTGACTAATATGTGTCTCAGTGTATTCCTCCTTGGGTTTATCCTGTATGGGACTCTGTGCTTCCTGGACTTGGGTGACTATTTTCTTTCCCATGTTAGGGAACTTTTCAGCTATTATCTCTTCAAATATCTTTTTAGGCCCTTTCTCTCTCTCTTCTCCTTCTGGGAGCCCTATAATATGAATGTTTGTGCATTTAATGTTGTCCCAGAGATCTCTTAAACTATCCTCATTTCTTTTTATTCTTTTTTCTTTATTCTGTTCTGCAACAGTGATTTCCACGATTCTGTCTTCCAGCTCACTTGTCTGTTTTTCTGCCTCATTTATTCTGCTATTGCTACCTTCTAGTGTATTTTTCATTTCAGTTATTGTATTATTTATCTCTGTTTGTTTATTCTTTATATCTTCTAGCTCTTTGTTAAAGACTTCTTGTATCTTCTTGGTCTGTGTCTCCATTTTTTTTCTGAGATCTTGGATCATCTTTACTATCACTACTGTGAATTGTTTTTCAGCTAGATTGCCTATCTCCACTTCACTTAGTTGTTCTTCTGGGTTTTTATCTTGTTTCTTCATCTGGAACATATTCCTCTGCCCTCTCATTTTATTTAAATTTCTGTGATTGTGGTTTCCATTCCACAGGCTGCAGGGCTGTTAAGAGTGATAAATTTGTAGCGGCTTGGTAGAACCTTGGATTGCTGCTTCTAATAATTATATGCAGTGGCTCTGGGAAGCTCCAGGGCCCTGTGGCACACTGGGCATTTTTTTCTGGGAAACTTCTCCATGGTCTGTAGGAATGAGCCAGCTAGACAGGTAAAGCCAGTTGACTCCAATTTTGAAAGAAGTTCTACCGTGAGTAAAATGTTATTAAGCAGTATTGCATACTACAGAGAAGTTGTTCATGAAAGGAAAAGTCAGTGATGTGGTAAACTTCACTGTTGTCTTATTTTAACTGGAGGGGAAGGATAGCGTGAGAGTTGCGATTGATATGTACACACTGCTATGTTTATTTTTTTAAATAAATTTGTTTTATTTATTTATTTTTGGCTGCATTGGGTCTTCGTTGCTGCCTGCAGGCTTTCTCTAGTTGCAGCAAGTGGGGGCTACTCTTTGTTGTGGTGTGCGGGCTTCTCATTGTGGTGGCTTCTCTTGTTGCAGAGCATGGGCTCTAGGCATGCAGGCTTCAGTAGTTGTGGCATGTGGGCTCACTAGTTGTGGCTCGTGGGTTCTAGAGTGCAGGCTCAGTAGTTGTGGTGCACAGGCTTAGTTGCAACGCGGCATCTTCCCGGACCAGGGCTCGAACCCATGTTCCCTGCATTGGCAGATGGATTCTTAACCACTGCACCCCCAGGGAAGCCCACACACTGCTATATTTAAAATAAGTAATAAAAAAGGACCTACTGTGTAGCACAGGGAACTCTGCTCAATACTCTGTGATAATCTAAATGGGGAAAGAACTTGAAAATGAATAGATACCTGTATATGTATAACTGAATCACTTTGCCGTACACTTGAAATTAACACAACATTGTTAATCAACTATCCTCCTATATCTTAATAAAAATTTAAAAAATAAAATAAAATTAGCAATTAAAAAAAATGAAATTGCTACAGCCACCCAAACCTTCAGCAGCCACTACCCTGATCAGTCAGCCACCATCAACATCAAGGCAATAACTGGCAAAAAGTTTATGACTCACCGAAGGCCCAGATGTTGGTTAGCATTTTTTAGCAATAAAGTATTTCTAAATTAAGATATGTACACTGTTTTTTAGACATAATGATATTGCACACTTAATAAACTACATATATTACACCATACAGTGTAAACATAACTTTTACATGCACTGGGAAACCAAAAAAATTGGGTGACTTACTTTATTGAAATATTTGCTTTACTGCAGTGGTCTGAAACTAAATCCACAATATCTTTGAGGTATACCTCTAAGTGCTGATTCTATATAGTTTAAAGTAGGTCCAGGAATTAAGTGAATTTGAGCACTCAGAAAGAGCAAATAACAGGGATAAAGAGTAACATTTAGGATAGAATTTTGGCTTTAGATGTAGTCAGGTCTGGATCCAAAACTTGGCACTACTGGTTATTAGGATTTTGGCTTTGAGGAAATCTCTTAATCTTTCTGAGCCTCATTTGTAAAGTGGGAATAATACTAATAGCTACCCTGGAGAATTGCTATTGGAAAGATATGAAATAAAATCTGTAAAGAGTCTATAGCATAATGCCTATTTAGTGTCCCATGGATCCTCATCCTGTGCTTGGAATCTTTTTTTTTTTTAATATTTATTTACTTTTTAATTTTTATTTTTGACTGCATTGAGTCTTAGTTGCGGCACGTGGAATCTTTGCTGCAGCATGCAGGATCCTCAGCTGTGGCACCTGGGCTCCTCATTGTGGCACATGGGCTCCAGATTGAGTGAGCTCAGTAGCTGTGGCATGTGGGCTTAGTTGCCCCACGGCATGTGGGATCTTTTTTTTTTTTTTTTTTTGTGGTACGCGGGCCTCTCACCGCTGTGGCCTCTCCCGTTGTGGAGCACAGGCTTCCGGATGCGCAGGCTCAGTGGCCATGGCTCACAGGCCCAGCTGCTCTGCGGCATGTGGGATCCTCCCGGACCGGGGCACGAACCCGTGTCCCCTGCATCGGCAGGTGGACTCTCAACCACTGCGCCACCAGGGAAGCCCCAATGGCATGTGGGATCTTAATTTCCCGACCAGGGATCAAACCCGCGTCCCCTGCGTTGGAAGGCAGATTCTTAACCACTGGACCACCAGGGAAGTCCCTGTGTGTTTGGAACCTTATCCACATTAATACGACTTTCTTGCTAACTCTAAGCTCTCACTCATGTAGAAAATTCAGCCACTTGCAGAGTTCCATTTTCAAAGTATTTCTGAGAATCCCGACTTGTAACTTACATGTGTCTACTTTTAGTCTTATAGCTCTTATGGCCAGGTATACAAGGACTCCCAGACAATGACCTTGAGTTACCAGTAAAAATCTGTTACTGATTGTGAAACCACCATGATTAAACTTTGCTGCTCTTGCGTAATAATGTTTACTGAGTATTTACTATGTTTCAGGCACTCTTCTAATTGTTTTACATGAATTTCCCATCTAATTCTCAGAACAAATAATGCTACTATATCTAACTTAAAGATGAGAATGTCGAGGCACACAGAGTGGAAACAACTTTATTTTTTGTTTCTTTTCCTTCCCTCCTTCTTTTTTCCTTCCCCTTCCTTCCTCTATTCCTGCTTGGTTTTCTCTGTAGATCTGTAGTTTGGTGTCTGTCCTTACTTTTCAAAAATTCTTGATCATTACTTCTTCATATGTTTTCTGTGCCTTGTTCTCAGTATCTTCTTCTCTGGGGATTCTAATTACATTTGTGTTAGGTAGTTTGATACTGCTCCTTAGCTCTTGAATCCTTTGATTGTTTTCCTACACTTCTTTCTGTTTTTCTGTGTGTTTCAGTTTGGGTACTTTCTATTGACTTACTTTCCAATACTTTGATATATTTTTCCCCTTGACTGTGTCAAAACTACTGGTGAAACTGGCATTCTTGATCTCTATTACTATGTTTTTCATTTCTAGAACTTCCATTTGATTATTTTCTAATAGCTTCCATTTCTCTGTTGAAATTACCTATCTGATCTTGCATGTAGTCCACCTTCTCTATTAGAGCCTTTAATATATTAATTATAGTTATTTAAAATTCCTTGTATGATAGTTCCAATATCTCTCTACATCTGCATCTGAGTCTGTTAATTTCTTTGTCTTTGATAACATATAGTTTTTATTTTTGCTCTTTAATATGCCTTATATACATTAGTTCTTGTTGAAAGCCAAAAATCTTGCATAGAACAATAGAAACAGATAGTTTTTATGCTTGGAAATGGGCACATCTTTTATTCCCCTTTAGTGTAGGTATGAGAGTTAATCTGTTTAGGAGATGAGCTAGGTTTGTTTGTTGATCCTGTGATTACACAGTGTACCATAGATTACAAATTTCTCTGGAGTTGCCTTGTGTTTAAGGCGGGGACTAGTTTGCCAGAAGTTGTTCTTAATATTTGCTCCATTCTTAGTTTTAGGTGTTCCCTTTATACTGTGTCACAGAGATGTCCTCTTTTCGTGTTCTTGCCCCTCCTCCAGCAAGTAACCAGGGTTACTTGTTATTCAACACTTCTTAGTCTGGTTGGGGGTAAGGGTAGAATAGGGACATTATCTATTGTGATTAAGCCTCAGTGTTCGGCAGTTACTGTGTCTCTGAGTCCCAGAGGTGTAGCTTTCCTGGTACTCCTGCCCCCTTTCCAGCTGTACATCTGGGCCAAGCATGTATTCCTATCTCTTTACTATGGGTAAAGGTTTTTTTTTTTGTTTCCTTCACCTAGCTGAAATGGGTTTCATCAGGGTCCAGTGGTGACAGTGTTTATTGCTCTGCTCATATCATTCTAAAGCTTTGCTTCTCTAGGAGAGATTGGGGAAAGAGTGGAGTTTATTCCAGGAATGCAAGGATTCCTCAGTATATGCAAATCAATCAATGTGATATTAACCATTGTATTTTTAATTAATATTAATCACAATTAATGTGATATTAACCATATTAACAAATTAAAAGGCAAAAACCAATAGATGCAGAAAAAGCTTTTGGCAGAATTCAACACGCATTTATGATAAAAACCCTCCTGAAAGTAGGCATAGAGGGAACGTACCTCAACATAATAAAGGCTATATATGGCAGACCCAGAGCCAACATCGTTCTCAATGGTGAACAACTGAAACCATTTCCTCTAAGATCAGGAACAAGACAAGGTTGCCCACTCTCACCACTCTTATTCAACATAGTTTTGGAATTTTTAGCCACAGCAATCAGAGAAGAAAAAGAAATAAAAGGAATCCAAACTGGAAAAGAAGAAGTAAAGCTGTCACTGTTTGCAGATGACATGATAGTATACATAGAGAATCTTAAAGATGCTACCAGAAAGCTACTAAGCTAATCAATGAATTTGGTAAAGTAGCAGGATACAAAATTAATGCACAGAAATCTCTTGCATTCTTATACTCTAAAGATGAAAAATCTAAAAGAGAAATTAAGGAAACACTCCCATTTACCATTTTAACAAAAAGAATATAATACCTAGGAATAAACCTACCTAATAAGACAAAAGACCTGTATGCAGAAAACTATAAGACACTGGTGAAAGACATTAAAGATGGTACAAACAGATGGAGAGATATACCATGTTCTTGGATTGGAAGAATCAACATTGTGAAAATGACTATACTGTCCAAAGCAATGTAAAGTTTCAGTGCAATCCCTATCAAACTACCAATGGCATTTTTCACAGAACTAAAACAAAAAATTTCACAATTTGTATGGAAACACAAAAGACCCCGAATAGCCAAAGCAATCTTGAGAAAGAAAAACGAAGCTGGAGGAATCAGGCTCCCTGACTTTAGACTATACTACAAAGGTACAGTAATCAAGACAGTATGGTACTGGCACAAAAACAGAAATATAGATTAATGGAACAGCATAGAAAACTCAGATATAAACCCACACACCTCTGGTCACCTTATTTTTGATAAAGGAGGCAAGAATATACAATGGAGAAAAGACAGCCTCTTCAGTAAGTGGTGCTGGGAAAACTGGACAGCTACATTTAAAATAATGAAATTAGAACACTCCCTAACACCATGCACAAAAATAAACTCAAAATGGATTAAAGACCTAAATGTAAGACCAGACACTATAAAACTCTTAGAGGAAAACATAGAACACTCTCTGACATAAATCACAGCAAGATCCTTTTTGACCCACCTCCTAGAGAAATGGAAATAAAAACAGAAATAAACCAATGGGACCTAATGAAACTTAAAAGCACTTGCACAGCAAAGGAAACCATAAGCAAAACGAAAAGACAACTCTCAGAATGGGAGAGAATATTTGCAAATGAAACAACTGACAAAGGATTAATCTCCAAAATTTATAAGCAACTCATGCAGCTCAATATCAAAAAAACAAACAACTCAATCCAAAGTTCGGCAGAAGACCTACATAGACATTTCTCCAAAGAAGATATACAGATTGCCAACAAACACATGAAAGGATGCTCAACATCACTAATCATTAGAGGAAAGCAAATCAAAACTGCAATGAGGTATCACCGCACACCAGTCAGAATGGCCATTATCAAAAAATCTGCAAACAATAAATGCTGGAGAGGGTGTGGAGAAAATGGATGGAACCCTCTTGCACTGTTGGTGGGAATGTAAATGGATACAACCACTATGGAGAACAGTATGGAGGTTCCTTAAAAAACTAAAAATAGAACTACCATACGATCCAGCACTCCCACTACTGGGCATATACCCTGAGAAAACCATAATTCAAAAAGAGACATGTACTGCAATGTTCATTGCAGCACTATTTACAATAGCCAGGACATGGAAGCAACCTAAGTGTCCATCGACAGATGAATGGATAAAGAAGACGTGGCACCTGTATACAATGGAATATTGCTCAGCCATAAGAAGAAACGAAATTGAGTTGTTTGGAGTGAGGTGGATGGACCTAGAGTCTGTCATACAGAGTGAAGTAAGTCAGAAAGAGAAAAAAAATACCACATGCTAACACATATATATGGAATCTAAAAAAAAAAAAAAAAAAGGTTCTGAAGAACCTGGGGGCAGGACAGGAATCAAGACGCAGACGTAGAGGATGGACTTGAGGACATGGGGAGGGGGAAGGGTAAGCTTGGACGAAGTGAGAGAGTGGCATGGACATATATACACTACCAAATGTAAAATTGATAGCTAGGGGGAAGCAGTCACATAGCACAGGGAGATCACTTCGGTGCTTTGTGACCACCTAGAGGGTTGGGATAGGGAGGGTGGGAGGGCGATGCAAGAGGGGGAGATATGGGGATATATGTATATATATAGCTGATTCACTTTGTTATAAAGCCAAAGCTAACACACCATTGTAAAGCAATTATACTCCAATAAAGATGTTACAAATAAATAAATAATAAGTTTAAGTTAATTAAAATTAAATAAAATTAAAAATTCATTTCCTTAGTCACACTAGCAGCCATACTTCAAGTGCTAATTAGTCACATGTCTAGTGGCATCCATCTTGGACAGCACAGGGAAGAACATTTCCATCACTGCAGAAACTTCTGTTGAAGAGCTCTGCTCTAGTTCTTCATGACATGACAGTCTCTTGAAAAAAGAGGGAAAAATGCATCTCCCCTTCCTCTGGGGTATGCTTAGGGCCAAAAGTGTTACAGAATTTAATGAAATGGTTTATTCATATGATGAACATAAGTCTTTCTATTTGGCCACCCATATGCCACCAGGATGTGGGCAGAACAGAATGTTTTTCCAGGAAAGGTGAAACACTGCTCTTGAATCTATTTGCTGCTTGTAACATTAGGCTACTTTGGTGCACTGTGATTTTTCTTCCCTCAGCATGAATTCTCTCTCAGGGGCCCCATCACAGTGGACTGAAATTTGGCTTTCTTCAGGTTTCCTGCAGTCAGTCAGACACATGGATATGCACATCTGTGTTGGTCTGTATTGCAGCTGTGCTCTGAAGTCAGGTAATTTTCCCAGCAGCTTCCTTAGCTCACATGCAAATCAGTGGACCCAGACAGAGCCTGGGAAGCCTTCTTCCTAACCCCACCCAAATAACCAAGACTAGTATTATCATTAGATATCATCTAAAATGTGACACAAAGTCTGTTCACTCAAGCTTTCTCGACTAAGATTTTTTTAAGGGTTCTTACAATATGTATACCTTTAACTTCACCTCTGAAAGTTGGAAAGCAACACAAAACTTGGAATTTCCATTGAATGTTTTTATCACACCCTGTTAATAAGCTCAACTGATCTGAAAACTTGCTTGTGCTTAGTTCTCTTTCTCATTATATCCCCATCTGCTTTAGACATTTTTCTTTTTCCCAAAACCTTCATATCTTTTGGGTAAAATAGTAATAATGATAGCAGATATGTAGGTAGCACTCAACACATGCTAGTCATATACCCATTTACTCCTCAGCACATTCTTACAAGAGAGATACAATTAATATCATTCTGCTTTCTAGATGAGGAAAACTGAGGCATGGAGAGGTTAAGGTTTGCACTGATAACATGGTAAAACAGCGATCTGAATCAAGATTAGTATGGTCTGCTCTAGAGGCCAGGCATTTAACCTAAATGTTAATTATCTAAAGTTACTAATTACCTTCTTAACATTTCCCTATTTTTCTTGAAGACTAATAGCTCTGAGCATGTTCCCTGCTAAAGAAAACTACTGGTCATATTTTTCAATCTGGGATGTTCCTGGCCTGTTAGTCAATTACTCCTACTTTTGCTCTGACCACTTATCTTTCACACATCACTCAGATATTCCCTTCCGTTAGGTCTACCCTCTGACTCTCTTTCATTTCTGGCATTGCCATGACCCAGATGTTTCTTTTACTGGGTTTTCCTTTTTTGTTGTTATTTAAAGAAAGTAATTCCCAGTATCTCCAAAGCACACTCTTTTTCTTAATACCTTAAACCCTCAAGCTAAATAGAATTTAAATGAACAGATGGTGTTTTTATCAGAGTAGGAAAGGTGTTTTTTTTAGTTTATATATAAAAAGGTAAAAATATAACCATGTAATTAAAGTCATATTAGTTTTCATATCTTTGCTAGAAAACTTGAATGCAACTTGAATGCAAACTTGAGGGAAAATTATTCATCTACTCCATATATGCAGTTCTCTCAATTCTGATACCCATAAAATAACTTTTTTCTAGCCCACCATTATCCATGTTTCCCTTCCACCACCTCTACTTTTTGTGTATCACACAATTTGCTTGCATCAGCATTTATAAGTTATTTCTAATGAGAATGTTTAAATGCAATATTTATCATGTTAACAATATAAGGTATAATAATAGTGTGACCTAATGAAGAAAAATGGCCCAAGTAAGCTGTATTCATAATTGCCTTTTAGACTGAATAAATACCAAGAGAATGGAGGTGCTAAGCATGCTCGGTTTATGCTTACTGGTTGTGTGCACTTGGTGACATTACCTTCTAATATGTATTAAGGCTAGATTATTAACTGTGCTGTGTTGTTTATCTAAACATGAGTTGTGACCTTAAACTTCCCGTTTGTTCTCATCCAAGCTCACATTAGGAGCCAAATTTAATATGTTTTTTCTCTAGTACTAGTGCTTACAGAAACCCATATTCCCTGACATTTAGAAAACAGTGTTGCCCACAAAAGCCATTAACATCTAAAGAGATTAAATTAAAATTCATTTAAAGGCCTCAGACATCCATGGAACATTCTTATTTTAAGATTTCAGTGTAAGATGAATTTTTCCCAAATTCCTGATGAATTTTTTTTAATCCAATAGGAGTTAAACTCATCTAAGCCCAGTGTTTCTTCCCCTCTTCTTCTTCTTCCTAAGAGATGCTGAAATAGCAGCCCAGTTGGGAAATTTGACTAATTGTACAGGTAGACATTCTGATATAAAAATGCTCTTTTTAATCTAAATTCAGCTGGGAAACTAGTTTCCCTTCTCTTATCTTGCTTTTGGCTGGGGGAGCCATGGAGCTGAGAACCAAAAGCTTAATATCCTAACTATTAATCTACTTGCTTTTTAAAAAAATTCTGAAAATGTTGTATATTCACTTTTGCCAAATAATTCCTGTAGGATTTGCCTAGGCTCTTAGAATGTCAAAAAAAAAAAAAAACCCGCCCCAAACAAATAAGTTAAATATTTATAATATATCCTTATTCATATAGCAGTGGACCTAAAATCTTATTTGAAGAATGTAAAAATCACATCAACTAAAACCAGTAGGAGATGGAAGAAGAAATTTAGATTAGACAAAGTAGAGACATCATTTAGGTGGCATTTGTGAGGTGATGTTATATCTTAGGATCAGAAAAGGAGTGTGAAATATGGACAATAAACACTCTGGCTAGAAATATGCAGTCTCTGCCACAAACATAAATAGCTCTTTTGTTACAAAAGGGTCAGAGAATTTGAATGAGAAGAACAATGCTCTTTTACTAAAGGGCATTAGTTGTAATTCAGAAGATTTTGATATTAAAATATGGACTCTGGAATCACACCTGTATTCACATTCCATCTGTCTTTTCTAATTGTGCAACCTTGAACACATTCCTTATGACTTCAGTTTCATAATCTGTGAAATGGGGATAAAAATTGTACCCATTTCACATGGCTTTTATGTAGATTGCTTCACATATGGCCTGGAACATGGCAAACACTCCATACTGGTAACTGCTGTAATAATAACATTGTTAATAGTCATAGCAATTATAACAATGGTAATATATATCATTATTAAAATCCTAAGGTGAAAGGATTGTTCTTTCCCCCCCTTTTTTTTTAACTGTGTGAAGTTGCTTTTTCTGTTTTCTAACTCTGCAGAACTCTATCAACTGGAGTCCTTTGCAGAGCTAGGACAGTTCTACCATAATTAGCCAAGATAGAGGCAAACGGGAAAGTCCCCTTGGGATTGCATTGCACCATCATCAACTCCTGAATTGGTGCCCTTTAATAAAATTTATGGTATTGAATGTATATTCTGCCAGACTCAGTTTTTGTGCCCTCATTTTGGGAACTTAAATCTTTTTCTTAATTAAAGCTTTGTTGTTGTTTTTGTTGTTTAGTTTTTTAATCAAGAAACCCAAAACACCCAAAGGCAGGAAGACTTTGTTTCTGGTTCTCTTGTCCTGAAATGTCATTTCCTATACTCTGTTCTCCCATAACTTGTCCATCTAGCTAACTCCTTTCTGTCTTTTAAATCTTAGTGTAAGAGTTACTCCCTTTTAAGAAGGCTTTTTCAGTCTCCACAGTTGGATTACATCTCTCTTCTCTGATTTCCTATATCATCACACTTATACCCTAGATCTTAACCATTTGTATACCTCTCTCTTTAGATTGTGAGTTCTTTAAGGGCAGAGTATTTAATATCTGTATCGCTTGTAGACAGCAGATTCTTAATAAATTTTGTAGATCAAAGTAGAAACCAAAATAGCCAATAAACATATGAAAAGGTGCTCAACATCATTTCTTATCAGGGATATGCAAATTTAAGCCCAATGAGATACCGATGCATACCTACCAGAATGGCTGAGATGAAGAAGACTGACCATACCAAGTTTTACCAAGTTTTAGATAGTATGGAGAGCAACTGAAGATTCTATATACTGCTAGTGGGAGAGTAAATTGGTTTAACCACTTGGGAAAACCATTTGGCAGTACCTATTAAAGCTAAACAGCTGTCTACCTAATGATCCAGCAATTCCCTTTCTAGGTATATACCCAAGAGGAGTCAATGAAAAGACAGTACAAGAATGTTCATAGTATCTATATTCATAATAGTTCCCAAGCAGAAGCACCACAAATGTTCATCAATAGTAGGACAGATAAAGAGACAGTGGTATATTCTAACAACAGTAGAAAAAAACCAACTCCTATATACTCAGCAACATGGATCATTCTTAAAAACATTATGTTGAGTGCAAGAAGCAAGACACAAGAGAATAGATATTATAAGATTTTATTTATATGAAGTTCAAGAACAAGATAAAGTAATATATGGTAGTAATTGTGATAAACTTAAAATCATGATTACCTCTAGAGGAAGAGGGTAGACAGGGAATGGGATTTGAGAAGCTTTTTTGGGTGATGGAAATGTTATACATGTTCATCTAAGTGGTGGTTATATAGCAGTATACAAAATTCATCAAGCTATACACTAAGATTTGTACACTTTATTGTATAAAATTTATATCTTTAAGGAAACACTAAAAATATCTTTCAGAATCTTAAATCCCTAATAAACAAACTTAAGCTTCCCCCCATATTCTTTTGCAGCTCTTGTTCATTTACTAAATTACGTATATTTCAACAACTCTCTTAAATGTATTTCACTCCAAGATGGTTAGATTTGGTGAATCAACTCGTAGTAAAAATACTTTAGAGTTATATCAGTAGGAATGGCAAAGTAAGGACATACAAAAATCCCCTGCTCTTTAAAAGCTATGAGAACACTATGTGACAAAAAATTGTCACAATCAGTGTTTTCAGAACAATGGAAATTAATGAAAGGCTTGCAACAATATGAGGAATGTTATATAAGATAACTGGCCAAATCTCAGTAATCATGGTGAGCTTTGTAGTATTTTAGTTTGTCTTAGATCCATCCCCATTTCCCCAGTGATGTGGTAGCCTCAAAATTCAGTACCTTTGCGAGGGGCGGAGTCAAGATGGCAGAGTAGGAGGATGCAGAGTTCGCGTCTCCTCACAACTAGGGCACCTACCAGGCTCTGGTGGGGGAGCTCGGACACCTAAGCAGACAGAAGGAACCCCTGAGCGACCGAGTAGGACGTGGGGGGATGGAGGGGGAGGAGAAGTGGAGGCAGGATGGGACTGGTGCCTCTGAGGGGTGGCTGGGGGAGGGGAGGGGTTCCCACAATAGGGAGGAGCCCACCCACGGGGAGGGGATCAACAGGGATGGGGAGAGACCTTTGGGGGATCGGAGAATCAGAGGGAAACATGGCGAGCATTTCCCCCATCCACTTGGCCTCTGGGAAGCCAGCTGGGGTCCCAGGCCAAAACCTCTGCACTCTGATGCCTCCCCACAGCCGTGCTGAGCCTAAGCCCCACCCCCCACCCCACCAGGGCCTTTTCTGGCTGAGCAGGTCCTGAGCCTAGCCCCCAACCCCCACCTAAGACCTACCCAGCAAAGATCTCATTCAGATTAGACGGAGAAATCAAAAGCTTTACAGACAAGCAAAAGCTCAGAGAATTAAGCACCACCAAACCAGCTTTATATAACAAATGCTAAAGGAACATCTCTAGACAGGAAACACAAGAGAAGAAAAAGACCCACAAAAACCCCCCCAAAACAATTAAGAATGGTAACAGGAATATACATATCGCTAGTTACCTTCAATGTAAATGGATTAAATGCTCCAACCAAAAGAAACAGACTGGCTGAATGGATTAAAAAACAAGACCCATATATATGCTGTCTACAAGAGACTCACTTCAGACCTAGGGGCACATACAGACTGAAAGTGAGGGGATGGAAAAAGATATTCCATGCAAATGGAAATCAAAAGAAAGCTGGAGTAGCAATTCTCATGTCAGACAAAATAGACTTTAAAATAAAGACAGTTTCTAGAGATAAGGAAAGACACTCATAATCAAGGGATCAATCCAAAAAGAAGATATAACAATTATAAATATTTATGCACCCAACATAGGAGCACCTCAATACATAAGGCAAATGCTAACAGCTATAAAAGGGGAAATCGACAGTAACACAATAATAGTGGGGGACTTTAACACCCCACTTACACCAATGGACAGATCATCCAGACAGAAAATTAAAAAGGAAACACAAGCTATAAATGACACAATAGACCAGATAGATTTAATTGATATTTATAGGACATTCCTTCTGAAAGCAGCAGAATACAGTTTCTTCTCAAGTGCACATGGAACATTCTCCAAGATACATCACATCTTGGGTCACAAATCAAGCCTCAGAAAATTAAAGAATATTGAAATCGTATTTTCTGACCACAATGCTATGAGATTACAAATCAATTACAGGGAAACAACTGTAAAAAACCACAAACATATGGAGGCTAAACAGTATGCTGCTAAATAACCAAAGATCAGTGAAGAAATCAAAGAGGAAAAAAAATACTTAGAAAAAAATGACAGTGAAAACGTGATGACCCAAAACCTATGAGATGCAGCAATAGCAGTTCTAAGAGGGAAATTTATAGCAATACAGTCTCACCTCAAGAAGCAAGAAAAATCGCAAATAAACAATCTAACCTTACACCTAAAGCAACTAGAGGAAGAAGAACAAAGAAAACCCAAAGTTAGTAGAAGGAAAGAAATCATGAAGAACAGAGCACAAGTAAATGAAATAGGAACAAAGAAAACAATAGCAAAGATCAATAAAACTAAAAGTTGGTTCTTGGAGAAGATAAACAAAATTGATAAACCTTTAGCCAGACTTATCAAGAAAAAAAGGGAGAGGACTCAAATCAATAAAATTAGAAATGGAAAAGGAGAAATTACAACTGACACAGCAGGAATACAAAGGATCATAAGAGACTGCTACAAGCAACTATATGCCAATAAAATGGACACCTGGAAGAAATGGACAAACTCTCAGAAAGGTACAATCTCTCAAGACTGAACCAGGAAGAAATAGAAAACATGAAAAAACAAGTTACAAGTAATGAAATTGAAGCTGTGACTTAAAATCTTCCAACAAACAAAAGTCCAAGACCAGATGTCTTCACAGGTGCATTCAATCAAACATTTATAGAAGAGCTAACACCCATCCTTCTCAAACTCTTCCAAAAAATTGCCAATGCAGGAACACTCCCAAGCTCATTCTATGAGGCAACCATCACTGTGATACCAAAACCAGACAAAAATATCACACAAAAAAGAAAATTATAGGCCAGTATCAGTGATGAACATAGACACAAAATCCTCAACAGAATACTAGCAAAGAGAATCCAACAAAACGGTAAAAGGACCATACACCATGATCAAGTGTGATTTATCCCAGGGATGCAAGGATTCTTCAATAGATGCAAACTAATCAATGTGATACAGCATATTAACAAACTGAAGAATAAAAACCATATGATCATGTCAATAGATGCAGAAAAAGCTTTTGACAAAATTCAACACCAATTTATGATAAAAACTTTCCAGAAAGTGAGCATAAAGGGAAGCTACCACAAAATAATAAAGGGGACATATGACAAACCCACATCAAACGTCATTCTCAATGGTGAAAAACTGAAAGCATTTCCTCTAAGATCAGGAACAAGACAATGATGTCCACTCTTGCCACTGTTATTCAACATAGTTTTGGAAGTCTTAGCCACAGCAATCAGAGAAGGAAAAGAAATAAAAGGAATCCAAATTGGAAAAGAAGAAGTAAAACTGTCTGTTTGCAGATGACATGATACTATACATAGAAAATCCTAAAGACGCCACCAGAAAACTACTAGAGCTAATCAATGAATTTGGAAATGTTGCGGTATACAAAATTAATGCACAGAAATCTCTTCCATTCCTATACACTAACAACAAAAGATCAGAAAGAGAATTTAAGAAAACATTCCCATTTACCATTGCAACAAAAAGAATAAACTACCTAGGAATAAACCTATGTAAGGAGGCAAAAGACCTGTGCACAGAAAAGTATAGAACACTGATGAAAGAAATCAAAGCTGACACAAACATATGGAGAGATATACTGTGTTCTTGGATGGGAAGAATCAATATTGTGAAAATGACTATACTATCCATTCTATGGATTCAGTGCAATCCCTATGAAATTACCAATGGCATTTTTCACAGAATTAGAACAAAAACTTTTACAATTCATATGGAAACATAAAAGACCCTGAATAGCCAAAGCAATTTTGAGAAAGAAAAACAGAGCTGGAGGAATCAGGCTCCGTGACTTCAGACTATACTACAAAGCTACATTTAAGACAGTATGGTACTGGCACAAAAAACAGAAATATAGATCAATGGAACAGGATAGAAAGCCCAGAGATAAACCCATGCACCTATGGTCACCTAATCTGTGACAAAGGAGGCAAGAACATACAATGGAGAAAAGGCAGCCTCTTCAATAAGTGGTGCTGGGAAAACTGGACAGCGACATGTAAAAGAATGAAATTAGAACACTACCTAATACCATACACAAAAATAAACACAAAATGGATTAAAGACCTAAATGAAAAACTGGACACTATAAAACTCTTAGAGGAAAACATAGGAAAAACACTCTTTGACATGAATCACAGCAAGATCCTTTTTGACCCACCTCCTAGAGTAATGGAAATAAAAACATAAATAAACAAATGGAACCTAATTAATCTTACAGGCTTTTGCACAGCATAGGAAACCATAATCAAGACGAAAAGACAACCCTCAGAATGGGAGAAAATATTTGCAAACGACACAACTGAGAAGGGATTAATCTCCACAATATACTAACAGCTCATGCGGCTTAGTATCAAAAAAACAAACAACCCCGTCCAAAAATGGGTGGGACACCTAAATAGACATTTCTTCAAAGACGATATACAGATTGCCAACAAACACATGAAAGGATGCTCAACATCACTAATCATTAGAGAAATGCAAATCAGAACCACAGCGTGGTATCACCTCACACCGGTCAGAACGGCCATCATTAAAAAGTCTACAAACAATAAATACTGGAGAGGGTATGGAGAAAAGGGAACCCTCTTGCACTGTTGGTGGGAATGCAAATTGATACAGCCACTATGGAGAACAGTATGGAGGTTCCTTAAAAAACTACAAATAGAACTACCATATGACCCAGCAATCCCACTACTGGGCATTTACCCAGAGAAAACCATAATTCAAAAAGACACATGTACCCCAGTATTCATTGCAGCACTATTTACAATAGCTGGGACATGGAAACAACCTAAAGGTCCATCAACAGAAGAATGGTTAAAGAAAATGTGGTACATATATACAATGAAATATTACTCAGGAATAAAAATGATAAAAACTGGGTCATTTGTAGAGATGTGGAGGGACCTAGAGTCTGCCATACAGAGTGAAGTAAGTCAGAAAGGGAAAAACAAATATCATATATTAACGCATGTATGTGGAATCTAGAAAAATGGTACAGATGAACCTATTTGCAGGGCAGGGATAGACACATAGATGTAGAGAATGGATGTCTGGACGTGGGAGAGGAACGGGAGGGTGGGGTGAATTGGGAGATTAGAATTGACATATATACACTACTTTGCATCAAATAGATAGCTAGTGGGAATCTGTGGTATAGCACAGGGAGCTTATCTCAGGGCTCTGTAATAACGACCTTGATGGGTGGGATGGGGGGGAGGGGTAGGAGGTCCAAGAGGGAGGGGATTATAGGTATACATAAAGCTGACTCACTTCGTTGTACAGCAGAAATTAGCCTAACATTGTAAAGCAATTATACTCCAATAAAAAGAAAAATGGACAAGGCTTTGATAGACTGGCCAAGAAGGAAAGGCTGAAATTACTAAAATAAAGAATGAAAGAAAGATAATTATAAGGGAATATTATGAACAAGTGTATTCCAACAAACTACATAATTTAGAAAACATGGACAAATTTCTAGGAAGATACAAACTACCAAAACAGACTCGAGTAGAAACAAAGTATGACTAGAACTATAACAAGTGAAGAGATTTAATTAATAATTAAAAACAAAACAAAACAAAGAAAAAAACCTTCCCAGAAAGAAAAGCCTTGGCCCAAATGACTTTACTGGTGAATTCTATCAAATATTTAAAGAATTAGCACAAGTTCTGACAAATTCACCCAAAAAGTAGATGAGGAGGTGACAATTGCCTATTTATTCTCTGAAGCTAGGATTACCCTTATACAAAAACCAGAAAAACACTTGCCAAGAAAGCTACAGACTGGTACCTCATACATATAGATGCAAAAACTACTTAATAAAATACTAGCCACTGACTCCAACAACATATTTAAAAAGTTATAATCCATTACCAAGGGGTATTTATCCCAGGAATGCAAAGTTGGTTCAATTTTTCAAAATCTTTCAACACCATATTAATAGAATAAAGGACAAAGTCTACATGGTCATCACAATAGATGCAGAAAAAGCATTTGACCAAACTTAGCACCCTTTCTTGATAAAACAACTTAAAAAACTAGGATTAAAAGGGAACTTCCTCACCTAATAAACGGCATCTATAAAAAAACTACAGCCAACATCATTCTTAAATGGTGAAAGACTGAAAGTTTTCTCCTTAAGTTTAGGAACAAATAAGACAAGGTTATTTACTTTCACCACTTTTAAGTGACATTTTACCTGAGTTTCTAGCAAGGGAAATTAGGTAAGAAAAGTAATAAAACTCATTCTGATTAGAAAAGAAGTAAAGCTATCTCTGTTCACAAATGACATTATCTTTTCCTTTTTGGGGGGGCTTACTATTAATTGTCCACTCTTTAAATTACATTGTCCTTGTGAATAGATAAGTCAGACTTATGTTCTATTGATAGGGATATTGAGGTACAAGTTGGAAATGTTTAGGGAAAAAATTCAGGTATAATTGATTTACAGTATTACATTTCAAGTGTATAACATAGGTCTTCACAGTTCTTAAAGCTTATGTAACCCGTTTATAGTTATTATAAAATATTTGCTATCTTACATGTGCTGTATAATATATCCTTGTAGCTTATTTATTTTATACACAGTAGCTTGTACCTCTTACTCCTCCACCCCTATGTTGCCCCTCCCCTCTTCCCTTTCCCCACTGGTAACCTCTGTTTTGTTTTCTATATGTTAGTCTCCTTTTTTCTTATATTCACTAGCTTTTTATTTTTTAGATTCCACATATAAGCTATATCATACAGTATTTGTCTTTGTCTGACTTATTTAACTAAGCATAATACCCTCCAATTCAATCCATGTTGTTGCAAATTGCAAAATTTTGTTCCTTTTTATGGCTGGGTTGTATTCCATTGTATACATATACCATATCTTCTTTATCCATTCATTGGTTGATGGACACTTAGGTTGCTTCCATATCTTGTCTATTGTAAACAGTGTTGCTATGAACATTAGGGTGCATGTATCTTTTCAGATTAGTGTGTTTTCTTTGGTATATACCAATGAGTGGAATTGCTGGATCATATGGTAGTTCTATTTTTAGTTTTTTGAGGGACTACCATACACTTTTCCACAATGGATGCACCAATTTACATTCCCACCAACAGGGCAAGAGGGTTCCCTTTTCTCCACACCCTCTCCAGTATTTATTGTTTGTAGATTTTTTGATGATGGCTATTCTGACTGGTGTGAGGTGATACCTCATTGTAGTTTTGATTGGCATTTCTCTAATGATTAGTGATGTTGAGCATCCTTTCATGTGTTTGTTGGCAATCTGTATATCTTCTTTGGAAAAATGTCTATGTAGGGCTTCTGCCCATTTCTGGATTGGGTTGTTTGTTCTTTTGGTATTCAGCTGCATGAGCTCCTTGTATATCTTGGAGATTAATCCTTTGTCAGTTGCTTCATTTGCAAATGTTTTCTCCTATTCTGAGGGTTGTCTTTTGGTCTTGTTTATGGTTTCCTATGCTGTGCAAAAGCTTTGAAGTTTCATTAGGTCCCATTTGTTTATTTTTGGTTTTATTTCCATTTCTCTAGGAAGTGGGTCATAAAAGGATCTTGCTGTGATTTATGTCACAGAGTGTTCTGCCTATGTTTTCCTCTAAGAGTTTTTTAGTGTCTGGCCTTACATTTAGGTCTTTAATCCATTTTGAGTTTATTTTTGTGTACGGTGTTAGGGAGTGTTCTAATTTCATTCTTTTACATGTAGCTGTCCAGTTTTCCCAGCACCACGTATTGAAGAGGCTGTCTTTTCTCCATTGTATATTCTTGCCTCCTTTATCAAAAATAAGGTGACCATATGTGCATGGGTTTATCTCTGGGCTTTCTATCCTGATCCATTGATCTATATTTCTGTTTTTGTGCCAGCACCATACTGCCTTGATTACTGTAGCTTTGTAGTATAGCCTGAAGTCCAGGAACCTGATTCCTCCAGCTTCGTTTTTATTTCTCATGATTGCTTTGGCTATTCGGGGTCTTTTGTGTTTCCATACAAATTGTGAAATTTTTTTTCTAGTTCTGTGAAAAATGCCATTGGTAGTTTGATAGGGATTGCACTGAAACTGTAGATTGCTTTGGACAGTATAGTCATTTTCACAATGTTGATTCTTCCAATCCAAGAACATGGTATATCTTTCCATCTGTTTGTATCATCTTTAATTTCTTTCATCAGTGTCTTATAGTTATCTGCATACAGGTATTTTGTCTCATTAGGTAGGTTTATTCCTAGGTATTTTATTATTTTCGTTTCAATGGTAAATGGGAGTGTTTCCTTAATTTCTCTTTCAGATTTTTCAGCATTAGTATATAGGAATGCAAGAGATTTCTGTGCATTAATTTTACATCCTACTACTTTACCAAATTCGTTGATTAGCTCTAGTAGTTTTCTGGTAGCATCTTTAGGATTCACTATGTGTACTATCATGTCATCTGCAAACAGTGACAGTTTTACTTCTTCTTTTCCAGTTTGGATTCCTTTTATTTCTTTTTCTTCTCTGATTGCTGTGGCTAAAAATTCCAAAACTATGTTGAATAAGAGTGGTGAGAGTGGGCAACCTTGTTTTGTTCCTCATCTTAGTGGAAATGGTTTCAGTTTATGTGTCTGTTTTTTCGCCAGTAACATACTGTTTTGATTACTGTAGCTTTGCAGTATAGTTTGAAGTCAGATAACATGATATCTCCAACTCTTTTCATTTTTCTCAATATTGTTTTGCCTATTCAGGGTCTTTTGTATTTCCATAGAAATTTTAAAATTATTTTCTCTAGTTCTGTAAAAAATTCCATTAGTATTTTTTGTAGAGATTGCATTGAACCTGTAGATTGCCCTGGGTACTATGGTCATTTTAACAATATTGATTCTTCTCGTTTTTGAACATGGTATATCTTTCCACGTGTTTGGTTTAGCTTCAGTTTCTTTCATCAGTTTCTTACAGTTTTCCAACACAGGTCTTATACCTCCTCCTTAGGCAGGTATATTCCTAGATATTTCATTCTTTTTTATGCAGTTGTAGATAGAATTGTTTCCTTAACTTCTCTTTCTGAGAGTTCATTGTTAGTGTACAGAAATGCAACCGATTTCTTTATATTAATTTTGTATGCTGCAACTTTACCAAATTCATTGATGATCTCTGGTAGTTTCCTGGTGGTGTCCTTAGGATTTTCTGTGTATAGTAACATGGCTTCTGCAAACAGTTTTACTTTTTCCTTTCCAATTTGGATTCCTTTTATTTCTTTTTCTTCTCTGCTTGCTGTGGCTACAACTTCCAATACTATGTTGAATAAAACTGGTGAGAGTGGGAATCCTGGTCTGATTCTTGATCTTAGAGAATGTGCTTTCAGCTTTTCACCTTGAACATGATGTTAACTGTGGGCTTATCATACATGCCCTTTATTATGTTGAGGTACCTTCCCTCTATACCCATTTTTTGGAGAGTTTTTATCATAAATGGATGTTGAATTCTATCATAAGATTTTTTTCTGCATCTATTGAGATGATCAAAAGGCTCTTAATCTTCAGTTTGTTAATATGGTATAGCACATTGATAGTTCTGCAGATACTGAAAAATCCTTGCATCCCTGTGATAAATCCCACTTGATCATGGTGTATGGTCATTTAAATGTATTGTTGGATTTGGTTTGCTAATATTTTGTTGAGGATTTTTGCGTCTATATTCATCAGATTTATTGGCTTGTTATTTTTTATTTATTTATTTTTTTGATATCTTTGTTTGGTTTTGGTGTCAGGGTGATTCTGGCCTCATAGAATGAGTTCAGAAGCATTCCTTCCTCTACAGTTTTTTGGAATAGTTTCATCTGATCATGGACTTTGGTTTGTTAGGAGGTTTTGGGGGTTTTTTGTGTATATGTGAGTGTGTCTGTGTTTTTTTGTTTTCTTTTTCTTTTTCCTGATTCAATTTCATTACTCATAATTGGTCTGTTCATATTTTCTGTTTCTTCCTGGTTTAGTCTTGGCAAACTATTGTCTATTTGCCATTGCTGATGAGCTTTTTCTGTGTATAATTTTTATGTTTCTGGTTGTAGCCTTTTCTTTTTTGCTTAGAGAAGTACCTTTATCATGCCTTGCAAAGCTGGTTTGATGCTGAACTCTTCTAGCTTTTGCTTGTCTTTAAAACTTTTGATCTTTTTATCAGATCTGAATGAGAGCCTTGCCAGGTAGTGTTCTTGGTTGCAGGTTTTTTCCTTTCATCACTTAAAATTTCTTGTGCCACTCCCTTCTGGCCTGCAGGATTTCTTCTGAAGAGACAGCTGAAAGCTTTATGGGAATTCCCTTGTGTGTAACTTGTTGCTTTTTCCTTGCTGCTTTTAATGTTCTCTGTTTATCTTTAATTTTTTTCATTTTAGTTACAATATGCCTTGGTGTGTTGCACTTTGGGTTTTCTTTGGGACTCTCTGTAATTCATGGGCTTGGATGTCTCTTTCCTTTCCCAGATTTAGTAAGCTTTCAGCTATTATGTCTTCAAATATGTTCTCAGCACCTTTCTCTATCCCTTCTTCTGGGACCCATATAATGCAAATGTTAGTGCACTTGATGTTTCCCAGAGATCTCTTAAACTGTCCTCATTTCTCTTCATTCTTTTTTCTTCTTGCTCTTCATTATCAATTATTTACACTACTCTGTCTTCCAGCTCACTGATTCATTACTCTGTATCATTTAGTCTACTGTTGATTCCTTCTAGTGTATTTTTTGTTTGTTATTGTATTCTTTATCTCTGTTTGTTGTCCTTTATATTTTCTAACTCTTTGTTAATAACTTCTAACTTCTTGCTCTGTGTAGCCATTTTCTCCCAAGTTTTTTGATCATCTTTATGATTGTTACCCTGAACTCTTTCTCAGATAAACTGCCTATCTCCTCGTCACTCAGTTCTTCTGGAATTTTGTCTTCTTACTTCATTTGGAACATGTTCCCCTCTTGCCTCATTTTGCCTAACTTGCTGTTTTTATTTCTGTGTATCAGGTAGGTTGGTTACATTCCTGACCTTAGAGAAGTGGCCTTTTGTAGGGGATGTTCCATGCATCCCACCAGTGCACTCCCTTCTTGTCACCAGAGCTATATGCTCTAGGGGTGTACCCTATGTGGACTGTGTCATTCTTTCTGTTTTGTGGGCTGACTACTGTGGGTTGTCTGGTAGGCTTGGTTGGCCCCTGGTCTGTTTGGTTGCCCAGCTGTGCCTTGTGCAGGGGTTGCTGTCACTGGTTGGCAGGGCTGCATCATGAGGCAGCTGGCTGCAGAACCCTTGGGACTCCTGGGGCTAGTGCTGTCTCACTAGTGGGCAGATTTGGGGTCCTGGAGATGCTGGGGATGCTGCCCACCCACTAGTGGGTGAAGCCAGGCCCAGGGCTAGTGTCGGCCCACTAGTGGGCAGAGCTGGATCTTGGAGTCTGGCTGCAGAGCCCAGGGTTTCCAGCACTGGTGTTGGACTGCTGGTGGGTGGCACCAGTTCCTGACACAGCTGACTGAGGGGTCCATGGTGTCCCAAAGCTTGCAGTGGCCTACTAGTGTGTGAGGCCATGGCCCAGCCAGTCCCAGGGCTAGTGGGTGAGGCTTTTCCAGAGGCTAGAGCAGTCTCACTGATGATGGAGGGCCAGGGTCCAGCTGCTCTCAGGGCAAGATATGGCCTGCTGGTTGGTGGGCTAGGTCTGCAGGCTGAAGCAGGCTTACTGGTGGGTGGGGTCAAGATCCAGCCTGTCCCAGGGCAGGATCTGCCCTGATGGTGGGTGGGCTGGGTTCACAGACTGTGGGGCTATGTTTATCTTGCAGTTGGTATCTGCCTACTGGTGGTGAGGCTGGTCTGGAGTCTAGAGCAGGCTAGCTGGTGGGCGGGGCCAGTGATTCTGGGGCCTATGCCTGCCCACCCAGAGGTGAAGCTGTGTCCTGGGGTCTCTGGCTGCAGGACCCTGTGGGTCCCAGGTATAGTCCCTGTAAACTGGTATGTGGTGTCTGGTCCTTGGCCCTCTGGTGGGTGTCTGGGGGTGGCTGTGGGCTCAGGGGTCTTAAGGCAGCCTGTTTGATTGTGAGTTGGACTGTGTCACCACCCAGTTATTTGCTTGGCCTGAGGCATCCCAGCACTGGTGCCTCCAGGCTATTGGGCAGGGGTGGACGTGGATCCTGAGGCTAATAAGCTAGAGAGAGGATTCCAAAATAGCAGCTGCCAGCAGCAGTGTCCACCTGGTAGAAGGAGCTCCCCAGAATGGCTGCTGCCAGTGTCTGTGTCCTCAGGGTGAAATGCAATCACCTTCTGCCTCTCCAGGAAACTCTCTAGATTAGCGGGTATCTCTGACTCTGGCTTCTTTCACATTAATGCTTCTTCCCTGGATCCCAGAGCGTGTGAGATTTTCTGTGTGTCCTTTAAGCATGAAGTCTCTATTTCCCCCAGCCCTGTGGGACTCCCAAAAGTAAGCTCCTTTGGCCTTCAAAGCCAAATGTTTCAGAGGTTCGTCTTTCCAGTGCAGGAACCCCAGGCTGGGAGGCCCACTATGGGGCTCAGACCCCTCACTCCTTTGGGAGAACCTCTGCAATTGTAATTATTCTCCTGTTTGTGGGTTGCCTACCTGGAGGTATGGGGCTTGACTATATCATGACTTCACCCTTCCTACCCATCTTGTTGTAGTTCCTTCTTTATATCTTTAGCTATAGAAGATCTTTTCTGGTAGGTTCCAGTTTTTTTCATTGATGGTTGTTCTGTAAATAGATGTAATTTTGTTGTGTCTGTGAGAGGAAGTGAGCTCAGTGTCTTTCTAATCTGTCATCTTGGCCGATCTCCCAGGTGACATTATTTTGCATCTAGAAAATCCTGTGGAATCCACAAGAAAATTATTAGAGCTAATAAATGAGTACAGGAAAGCTGTAGGATGCAAGTTCAATATACAAATATTATTTGTGTTTTTTTTACTCTAGCTGTGAACAATATGAAAATGAAATTACAAAGACAGTTCCATTTGCAATAGTGTCAAAAAGAATAAAATATTTAGGAATAAATTTAACAAAAAAGTGTAAAATTTTTCTACAACAAAAATCTGTAAAACATAATTTTAAGAAATTAAAGAGTGCCTAAATAAATGAAAAGATCCATTTTCATGGATTGGAAAACATAATACTTCTAGATGGAAATAGTTCTGAAATTCATCTATAGATTCACTGCAGTCTCTGAAGATGTTCCGAAACTGATGTGGACAACTCTGTGAATATACTAAAAGCCATTGAATTTTACAGTTTGAATGGATGAACTATATGGTATGTGAATTATATCTCAATAAGGCAAAAAAACAAATGGACAAAGCATTTGAATAGAATAGACATTTCTAAAGAAGATATACAGTGGCCAATAAGCATATGAAAACGCACTAAACATTATTTGTCATTAAGAAAATGTAATGCAAACTACAGTGAAATACTACTTCATACCCACTGGGATGGCTGTAATCAAACAGATGAGCAATAATGACAAGTAGTGGTATGTGGAAATAGTGCATGGAACCCTCCTACTTTGCTGTTGGGAATGTAAAATGGTGCGTCTGCTTTGGAAAACAGCTGGCAGTTTCTCAAAAACTTGAACATAGGTTTACCGTGTGATCCAGTAATTCCAACAGGTATATATCCAAGTTAATGGAAAACCTATGTCTATGCAAAAAGTTGTACATGAATGTTCATGGCAGCATTATTCATAATAGTTAAAAGTGCAAAGGACCCCCAGTAGTCCATTAACTGAAGAATGGATAAATAAAATGTGGTTTATTCATACAAAGGAATAGTGTTCAGTCATAAAAAGAAATAAAGTACTGATACATACTACAACATGGATGAATCTTGAAAACCTTATGCTAAGTGAAAGATTCCAGACACAAAAGGCTACATATTATATGATTCCTTTTACATGAAGTGTCCAAGATAAACACATTCATAGAGACAGGAAATAGATTAGTTGGTTTCTAGGGGCTGAGGGCAGGGGGAATGAGTAAGGCTGTAATGCTTACAGAGGTTTCTTTTTGGAGTGATGAAATATTCTGGAATTAGATATTAGACGATTGCACAACTTTATAAATGTGCTAAAACCCACTGAATTGTATAATTTAACAGGGTGAATTTTATGGTATGGTGAGTTGTAGTTCAACAAGAACCACCAACATATAAACACCTTAAAGGTACAACTTGCTGCTGGCATAGCTTGAAGCCACCAGCCTATATCTGTGTAAATCAAAATCTGGATTCCAGTATGTGTGTAAAAAGTTCTCAGTAAAATTGACTGCAGTAAAATAGTGCACTAATAATGTTCTTTTGGGTGGCAAGGTGCCTGAAGTGTCCAGCACAGTCCCAGTGTGTTCTGTCAGTGGGTTGTCGGAAAAGAGTATTAGGGCAGTGCACGTTATGGTTCAGGTTTTTGTTTTTGTTTTGTTTGTTTTTGTTTTATTTTTTGGTTTAAACTATTTAAAGACAGTCATGGTATTTCTGACATCTCCTTATTCCAGGGGTGTGGCATGAAGAATGATTGAAAGTTTCCCTAGTAAATGTCTTTCCCAGTAATTGCTATCCCTAACAGTGTTAGAATTTTCTAAAATTAATTAATTAATTATTTTGGCTGCGTTGGGTCTTCATTGCTGCGTGCAGGCTTTCTCTAGTTGCGGTGAGTGGGAGCTACTCTTCATTGCGGTGTGCGGGCTTCTCATTGCAGTGGCTTCTCTTGTTGCAGAGCACGGTCTGTAGTCATGTGGGCTTCAGTAGTTGTGGTGCATGGGCTCAGTAGTTGTGGCGCATGGGCTTAGTTGCCGCATGGCATGTGGGATCTTCCCGGACCAGGGCTCGAACCTGTGTCCCCTGCATTGGCAGGCGGATTCTTAACCACTGCGCCACCAGGGAAGTCCCTCTATTTTGTTTTTAAGAATTTTCTGTTGAAAACACAGCAAAGCCTAATTCGAGGTGCTTAAAGTTTGTTCTTAATTTTGTTAAAGATTTGTCACATTATAAACTATTGAAGCATATTTATTTTCAGCTTTATTTCTGGAATTAATTTAGAGAATTATGACTCTTTCTCTACAACCAATCAACAAAGCCACCAGTACCCAATAAACAAGGTTCTGGGGGGAACACATGTATCATCAAAAATGGAACTGAGTCCTGGTCTGCCGATTCAACTATCTACTTGAAAAGAATGTCTGTTAAGCCCTCTATGAAAAAGAAATTATTATATTTATAGTGGGAAGTTAGAATTTTTTTATTCATTGCAGAGGCCACTTAAAAAATTCACTAGAAGTTATCACTCAGATTCAAGGTTATATACATCACATATTGCTTGTTAGTCAAAGGATGGACAGTCCTAGTGGTAAATTGGATGTGCAGGATGACCTTAGATATTTGCCTTTATTGCACTTATTAGACATTTCCAAATATGTGATTTTATGCAATTTGAGAAGTAGTATAGGATTCACTTATTGTTATTTTTTTCAGTTGTTTTTAAAAAACTAATGTTAGTTGAATTTCATTTGTAAATGTAAAACAGAAGAGAAGCATTAGTCTAGGATTTCAGACTGAAAATGAACTTGAAACCCTAGGCTGAACAAATAAATAGGAGTAGTATTAATGGGTGATTTTTAGTCAGGAATCTCTGTCCTTTCATGAGAAATTCAAGACAACAAAGCTAGTTTCCCTAAATGCAGCCCATTCATTGCAGCCTACAAAGCCCCTGAGATAATGTCAGGCTTTTTCTCCTCTTTGGAATAAAAAAAGATGTCCCAAAAGGAAAGAAAAAAATGTGGTTCTAAATGAAATATCCATTCAAACTGTTGCATGTAGTGCCTTTCAGCTTATCATTTTACCTTATTTTTTCACCGAATGACAGTTTTAGGTAATAGCTTAGATTCAACTCACGGGCTTTTACCAGTGCTGTGTGAAGCTATAGAATCACAGAATGGATCTAAGAATCTCAGGACTTGAGAGAGAGGGTATATTCTAATAATGCTTTTAAGGTTGACCAAAAAATCCCCCAAATTTTGGTTTTCTCTTCGAAAAATTGCCTTAAATAAATTGTTTATGAGCCTTTAAAATTTTTTTCTGTTGCCTCTCTGAAAGGCTAAAACAGCTTTTGATAACCGTTATCATTCAAACTAGGTGGAAATATCTATCAAAATGCAGAGGGATCACTGTTCCCAAACTATGAGAGATTAGATGTCAGTAGTTAGTTGTATTATCATGTTAAATATTTATTTCTTATTTTTCTCACATTCTGAACCATTTTAGTATAAAGCGGCAAGGATCTAATAAAGCATAAAATCAGTCGTTTCAAATACACAGCCAACACAATGAAAGTCAGAGTGAGGAATACCAAGTTGTTGCAAAACAACATAAAATTCATAACGGGAAAAAGAGGCTTTTGCCCCAGATCACCTAGAGAACTTTCTGACGTATATTTGCTATTTGTCTAAAATCGTTTTCCTACTATTTTGTTTCTAGATTTCCCATTATGTAAACCCTCACCTTTGCTTAAATTATTGTGCTATTGGAAATATTTTTAATCTTGAGAAATTTTCTTAAATTTCTAGATTATGGTAAAAGGGTACTATTTTTCTCAATCTCAAATGCCAAAATCAAATGGGAATAGATCAAACTTGGGATGTTCAATCAAACAGATGATGGCCTTGACATATTCTTTCCAGAAAAGACTGAGAGAAAAACCATGTTTTCCTCTCTGCTCTCACCTCACTAAACTTTCCCTCTTTTTTAGTATTCTCTTGGGGAGATTTCCTTTTTACACTAGAACTCTTGCCTTGGAAATTTACCATTTCTTAAGTGGTGTCATCTATTAAAATCATTTCAGTGTTGTGTTCTTCAACACTGCGAAGTAGATACTGTCATCTTTCATGTTGGAAACAGAGACCTGAAAGGTTAATTGAATTGCTCAGGATCCCATAGTAATCGACAACCTTGCGATTTAACTTTTCAGACCTGACACTGACTTACCCAGAATGTTGTCTGTAGTGTAGGTCTTCACAATTTTCGAGCAGCAATATAATCTCTTGGTTCCTGTTATTCCTTCTCTTTCTTTCTTGTCCAGTTTCTTTGAATTCTCAGCTTTCACCCATGTTCAAAAGACTGTCATATTTCCATTTATAGCTTCTTCTGCTTCTCTCATTAAACAAACTGTTTCTACTATTGCTTACGTTGCTCCACCCGGTCAGTATGGCTTCCATAATTTCTGTACAGTGTTAAGAGAGCAAACCTCAGAGTTTAAGTTTGGTCAAATACATTGCTTTTTGTTTTCATCCTTTCTAAAACCCTCATTGCTCAAGTCTAATAAGGTTCTTCAAAGATTCACTGGCTTTTTGCTTTTGTACCGTGGGGGTAGCTTCCACCCCTGTACAGCATCAAGGTTGCCTCTCTGAAAAGGATCCATCTTTCAGGATTCTGCTGTGGAGCTGTGCAGGGGCCACATTGCTTACGACAGGTCTCTCCCCATTCCTAATCTCAATATTTCACCCTACCTTCCTGCTTTAAAAAGGAGCTTTTCTCTGTTCTTCCTCCAGGATGCCTAGCTTTCACAATATATTGAAATTTTTAAAATTTTTTACTGGAATAATAAACACATATTTTTAAAAAAATTTATGAAGAGAAACAAGAAGTTATTTCCATCCCTCCCTATTCCCCTCAGTAACTGTTTCTTCTTTAATTCACGTAGCTATTTCTAACAAATAGATATGCACTGCTGTTTTCTGAATTATCAGTATTGGGGTATTGTATACTAACTTTTTTTTTTTAATGAATTTATTTATTTATTTTAGCCTGCACTGGGTCTTTGTTGCTGCGCACAGGCCTTCTGTAGTTGAGGTGAGCGGGGCAACTCTTCGTTGCCATGCATGGGCTTCTCATTGCGGTGGCTTCCCGTGTTGCGGAGCATGGGCTCTAGGCGTGTGGGCTTCAGTAGTTGTGGCACGTGGGCTCAGTAGTTGTGGCTCTCGGGCTCTAGAGTGCAGGCTCAGTAGTTCTGGCGCATGGGCATAGTTGCTCCACGGCATGTGGGATCTTCCAAGACTAGGGCTTGAACCCATGTCCCCTGCATCGGCAGGCA
Source organism: Grampus griseus (assembly GCF_964374135.1). NCBI lineage: Eukaryota > Metazoa > Chordata > Mammalia > Artiodactyla > Delphinidae > Grampus > Grampus griseus. The sequence continues at coordinate 38,221,865 of NC_139000.1, read as the reverse complement.
GATTCTTAACCACTTGCCACCAGGGAAGTCCACTGGAACTATTCTAATGAGAAGGTAAAACTGAATTAATTCTCCAATTTCTATTGTGTTTGTCACTGTTCCCAGCTGTACTTTTTAGTTTACTATCTGAGAGATTTTTCTTAACTTTGTCTTCCACCACTTATATTAACATGTTTATTTTGGTCAGCATATTTTTTTAACATCTTTATTGGAGTACAATTGCTTTACAATGGTGTGTTAGTTTCTGCTTTATGACAAATTGAATTAGCTATACATATACATATATCCCCATATATCTTCCCTCTTGCGTCACCCTCCCTCCCACCCTCCCTATGCCACCCCTCTAGGTGGTCACAAAACACTGAGCTGATCTCCCTGTGTTATGTAGCTGCTTCCCAGTAACTATCAATTTTACATTTAGTAGTGTATATATGTCCATGCCACTCTCTCACTGTGTCCCAGTTTACCCTTCCCCCTCCCTGTATCCTCAAGTCTGTTCTCTAGTAGGTCTGCTTCTTTATTCCCATCCTGCTCCTAGGTTCTTCATAACCTTTTTTTTTTTTTAGATTCCATACATATGTGTTAGCATACAGTATTAGTTTCCCTCTTTCTGACTTACTTCACTCTGTATGAGAGACTCTAGGTCCATCACCTCACTCCAAATAACTCAATTTCGTTTCTTTTTATGGCTGAGTAATATTCCATTGCATATATGTGCCACATCTTCTTTATCCATTCATCTGTTGATGGACACTTAGGTTGCTTCCATGTCCTGGCTATTGTAAATAGAACTGAAATGAACATTGTGGTACATGACTCTTTTTGAATTATGGTTTTCTCAGGGTATATGCCCAGTAGTGGGATTGCTGGGTCGTAATATTTTTAGTTTCTTAAGGAACCTCCATACTGTTCTCCATAGTGGCTGTATCCATTTACATTCCCACCAAAAGTGCAAGAGGGTTGCCTTTTCTCCATACCTTCTCCAGCATTTATTGTTTGTAGATATTTTGATGATGGCCATTCTGACTGGTGTGAGGTGATACCTCATTGTAGTTTTGATTTGCATTTCTCTAATGAATAGTGATGTTGAGTATCCTTTCATGTGTTTGTTGGCAATCCGTATATCCTCTTTGGAGAAATGTCTATTTAGGTCTTCTGCCCGCTTTTGGATTGGGTTGTTTGTTTTGTTGATATTGAGCTGCATGTGCTGCTTGTAAATTTTGGAGATTAATCCTTTGTCACTTGCTTCATTTGCAAATGTTTTCTTCCATTCTGAGGGTTATCTTTTCATCTTATTTATGGTTTCGTTTGCTTTGCAAAAGATTTAAGTTTCATTAGGTCCCATTTGTTTATTTTTGTCTTTATTTCCATTTCTCTAGGAAGTGGGTCAAAAAGGATCTTGTTGTGATTTATGTCAAAGAGTGTTCTGCCTATGTTTTCCTCTAAGAGTTTAATAGTTTCTGGCCTTACATTTAGGTCTTTAATCCATTTTGAGTTTAATTTTGTGTATGGTGTTAGGGAGTGTTCTAATTTCATTCTTTTACATGTAGCTGTCCAGTTTTCCCAGCACCACTTATTGAAGAGGCTATCTTTTCTACATTGTATATTCTTGCCTCCTTTATCAAAAATGACCGTATGTACGTGGGTTTACCTCTGGGCTTTCTATCCTGTTCTGTTGAACTATATTTCTGTTTCTGTGCCAGTACCATACTCTCTTGATTACTGTAGCTTTGTAGTATAGTCTGAAGTCAGGGAGCGATTCCTCCAGATCCATTTTTTCTTTCTCAAGATTGCTTTCACTATTCGGGGTCTTTTGTGTTTCCATACAAATTGTGAAATTTTTTGTTCTAGTTCTGTGAAAAATGCCAGTGGTAATTTGATAGGGATTGCATTGAATCTGTAGATTGCTTTGGGTAATATAGTCATTTTCACAGTGTTGATTCTTCCAATCCAAGAACATGGTCTATCTCTCCATCTGTTTGTATCAACTTTAATTTCTTTCATCAGTGTCTTACAATTTGCTGCGTACAGGTCTTTTGTCTCCTTAGGTAGGTTTATTCCTCATTATTTTATTCTTTTTGTTGCAGTGGTAAATGGGAGTGTTTCCTTAATTGCTCTTTCAGATTTTTCAGCATTAGTGTATAGGAATGCAAGAGATTTCTGTGCATTAATTTTGTATCCTGCTGCTTTACCAAATTCATTGATAAGCTCTAGTAGTTTTCTGGTAGCATCTTTAGGAATCTCTGTGTATAGTATCATGTCGTCTGCAAACAGTGACAGCTTTACTCCTTCTCTTCCAATTTGGATTCCTTTCATTTCTTTTTCTTCTCTGATTGCTGTGGCTAAAACTTCCAAAACAATGTTGAATAATAGTAGTGAGAGTGGGCAGCCTTGTCTTTTTCCTGAGCTTAGTGGAAATGGTTTCAGTTTTTCACCACTGAGGACGATGTGGCTGTGGTTTTGTCATATATGGCCTTTATTATGTTGAGAAACGTTCCCTCTATGCCTAATTTCTGGAGGGTTTTTATCATAAATAACTTTAATTTTTTTGAAAGCTTTTTCTGCATCTATTGAGATGATCATATGTTCTTTTTTTCTTATTAGTCATCCATTTTATACATATCAGTGTATACATGTCAATCCCAATCTCCCAGTTCATCACACCACAGCCCCCACTCCCTGTTGCTTTCCCACCTTGGTGTCCATGGGTTTGTTTTCTACTTCTGTGTCTCAATTTCTGCTCTGCAAACCGGATCATGTGTACCATTTTCTAGGTTCCACATATATGTGTTAATATACGATATTTGTTTGATCATATGGTTTTTATTCTTCAGTTTGTTAATATAGTGTATCACATTGATTGATTTGTGTATATTGAAGAATCGTTGCATTCCAGGGATAAAGGCCACTTGATCTTGGTGTATGATCCTTTTAATTTGCCGTTGGATTCTGTTTGCTAGTATTTTGATGAGGATTTTTGTATCTATGTTCATCAGTGATATTGGCCTGTAGCTTTCTTTCTTTGTGACATCTCTGTCTGGTTTTTGTATCAGGGTGATGGTGCCCTCATAGAATGAGTTTGGGAGTTTTCCTCCCTCTGCTATATTTTGGAAGAGTTTGAGAAGGATAGGTGTTCTCTCTTCTCTAAATATTTGATAGAATTCACCTGTGAAGCCATCTGGTCCTGGTTTTTTTTTTTGTTGGAAGATTTTTAACAACAGTTTCAATTTCATAGCTTGTGATTGGTCTGTCCATATTTTCTATTGCTTCCTGGTTCATTCTTGGAAGGTTGTGCTTTTCTAAGAATTTGTCCATTTCTTCCAGATTGTCCATTTTATTGGCATATAGTTGCTTGTAGTAATCTCTCATGATCCTTTGTATTTCTGCAGTGTCAGTTTTTAGTTCTCCGTTTTCATTTCTAATTCTATTGATTTGAGTCTTCTCCCTTTTTTACTTGATGAATCTGGTTAATGATTTATCCATTTTGTTTGTCTTCTCAAAGAACTAGCTTTTAGTTTTATTGATCGTTGTTATTGTTTCCTTCATTTCTTTTTCATTTATTTCTGATCTGATTTTTATGATTTCTTTCCTTCTGCTAACTTGAGGGTTTTTTGTTCTTCTTTCTTTAATTGCTTTAGGTGTAGGGTTAGGTGGTTTATTTGAGATGTTTTTTGTTTCTTAAGGTAGGATTGTATTGCTATAAACTTCCCTCTTAGAACTGCTTTTGCTGCATCCCATAAGTTTTGGGTCGTCATGTTTTCGTTGTCATTTGTTTCTAGGCAGTTTTTGATTTCCTCTTTGATTTCTTCAGTGATCTCTTGGTTATTAGGTAATGTATTGTTTAGCCTCCATGTTTTTATATATTTTTTTTTTACAGATTTCTTCCTCTGATAGATATCTAGTCTCATAGTGTTATATTCAGAAAAGATACTTGGTATGATTTCAGTTTTCTTAAATTTACCAAGGCTTGATTTGTGACCCAAGATATGGTCTATCCTGGAGAATGTTCCATGAGCACCTGAGGAAAGTGTATTCTGTTGTTTTTGCATGGAATGTCCTATAAATATCAATTAAGTCCATCTTGTTTAATATATCATTTAAAGCTTGTGTTTCCTTATTTATTTTCATTTTGGGTGATCTGTCCATTGGTGAAAGTTGGGTGTTAAAGTCCCCTACTATGATTGTGTTACTGTTGATTTCCCCTTTTATGGCTGTTAGCATTTGCCTTATGTATTGAGGTGCTCCTATGTTGGGTGCATAAATACTTACAATTGTTATATCTTCTTCCTGGATTAGTCCCTTTATCATTATGCAGTGTCCTTCCTTGTCTCTTCTAACAGTCTTTATTTTAAAGTCTATTTTATCTGATATGAGAATTGCTACTCCGGCTTCTTTTTTTGATTTCTATTTTCATGGAATATCTTTTTCTACCCCCTCACTTTCAGTTTGTATGTGTCCCTAGGTCTGATGTGGGTCTCTTGTGGACAGCACATATTCAGGTCTTGTTTTTGTATCCATTCAGCCAGTCTGTGTCTTTTGGTTGGAGCATTTCATCCACTTATATTTACGGTAATTATTGATATGTGTGTTCCTATTTCCATTTTCTTAATTGTATTGGGTTTGTTTTTGTAGGTCTTTTTCTTCTCTTGTGTTTCCTGCCTAGAGAAGTTCCTGTAGCGTTTGTTGTAAAGCTGGTTTGGTTGTGCTGAATTCTCTTAGCTTTTGCTTGTCTGTAAAGCTTTTTATTTTTCTGTCAAATCTGAATGATATTCTTGCTCTGTAGAGTAATCTTGGTTGTAGGTTTTTCCCTTTCATCAATTTAAATACATGTTGCCACTCCCTTCTGGCCTGCGGTGTTTCTGCTGAAAAAAATCAGCTGATAACCTTATAGGGATTCCCTTGTATGTTTTTTGTTGCCTTTCCCTTGCTGCTTTTAGTATTTTTTCTTTGAATTTAATTTTTATAGCTTTGATTAAGATGTGTCTTGGCGTGTTTCTCCTTGGATTTATCCTGTTTAGAACTCTCTGCGCTTCCTGGACTTTGGTGACTATTTCCTTTCCCATATTAGGGAATTTTCAACTATAATCTCTTCAAATATATTTTCAGACCCCTTTCTTTTTCTCTTCTTCTTCTGGGACCCCTATAATTTGAATGTTGGTGCGTTTAATGTTGTTCCAGAAGTCTCTGAGACTATGCTCATTTCTTTTCATTCTTTATTCTGCTTCTCAGCAGTTATTTCCACCATTCTCTTTTCCAGCTCACTTATTCATTCTTCTGCCTCAGTTATTCTGCTATTGTTTCCTTCTAGTGTAGTTTTCATTTCAGTTAGTGTGGTGTTCATCAGTGTTTGTTTGTTCTTTAGTTCCTCTAGGTCCTTGTTAAACATTTGTTGTATTTTCTCAATCCATGCCTCCATTCTATTTCTGAGATTTTGGATGATCGTTACTATCATTCCTCTGAATTATTTTCCATTTAGAATGCCTATTTCCTATTCATTTATTTAGTTTTGTAGGTTTTTACCTTGTTTCGTCTTCTGTAGCATATTTCTCTGTTGTCTCATTTTTGTTGATGGGTGGAGCTGTGTTCCTGTCTTGCTGGTTGTTTGACCTGAAGCGTCCATCACTGGGGCTTGCAGACAGCTGGGTGGGGCCAGATTGTGGTGCCAAGATGAGGACCTCCAGGAGAGCTCACACAATTAGTATTCCCTGGTGCCTAAAGTTCTCTGGTAGTCCAGTGGCTCATATTTGGTGGTGACACCACAGGACCTCAGGCCTGACCTCTGGCCTGTGAACCAAGACCTCGCAAGCTGCCCGGCATTACCAAAACGAAAAAGAAAAGAAAACGAGATAAAGCGTAAGGCACGTAATAAAAACAGAAACAAAAACAAACACATACACAGATAAAAAAAAAAAGAAAAGAAACAGACAAGCAAAACCCAAGGGAAATAACAAAAGCACATCCAAGCAAGCAAAAATCAAACAAACAAGCAAACAAAAAAAACAAACAAGGAAAGCAAATATGAAACACCCAAACAAGAGAGCCCCCAAACCAAAACCAGTAATAAAAGCAAAACAAACCTAAACAGAAAACAAAAAAAGAAAAAGGAAAAGAAAAGCCAGTTGTGCAGGAATTTTCTTGTCTCCGTAGGTCTCCAAGATTCTCCACTAGTGTTCAGTAGGTCCTCTGTGGCAGTCGTTCTGGTGTATTCTTGATGTATTTGTGAGGAGATGCGAACTCCACACCTTCTATTCCACCATCTTGACTCCACCCAAATAATCACTTTAAATGTAAATGGAATGAACACTCCAATCAAAAGACATAGGCTCGCTAAACGAATGAATGAGAAAAAGGACCCATCTATATGCTGCATACAAGAGATTCATTTCAAAGCTAAAGACACAGAGACTGAAAGTGAAAGGATGGAAAAAGATATTCCATGCAAATGGAAATTACAAAAAAACTGGGGTAGCAATACTCATATAAGAAAAAACAGACTTTACTAATTAAACCTAGAAGTTTTTGCACAACTAAGAAAACCATAAACAAAACGAAAAGACAACCCACAGAGTGGGAGAAAATATTTGCAAACAAAGCAATGGACAAGGGATTAATCTCCAAAACATATAAAGAGCTCACGCAACTCAATGTCTAAAAAACAAACAACCCAACCAAAAAATAGGCAGAAGTTGTAGATAGACGTTTCTCTAGAGAAGACATACAGATGGTCAAAAAGCACATGACGGGCTTCCCTGGTGTCGCAGTGGTTGAGAGTCCGCCTGCCGATGCAGGGGACATGTGTTCATGCCCCAGTCCGGGAAGATCCCACGTGCTGTGGAGCGGCTAGGCCCGTGAGCCATGGCCACTGAGCCTGCGAGTCTGGAGCCTGTGCTCTGCCAAGTGAGAGGCCTGCGTACTGCAAAAAAAAAAAAAGCACATGACAAGATGCTCAGCATCTCTAATTATTAGAGAAATCCAAATCAAAACTACAATGAGGTATCACCTCACACTAGTCAGAATGGCCATTGTCAAAAAGTCTACAAACAGTAAATGCTGGACAGGGTGTGGAGAAAAGGGAACCCTCTTGTGCTGTTGGTGGGAATGTAAATTGTTACAGCCACTAGGAAGAACAGTATGGAGGTTCCTTAAAAAACTAAAAATAGAACTACCCTATGACCCAGCAGCCTTACTCCTGGGAATATATCTGGAGAAAACTGTACTTTGAAAATATACATGCACTTCAGTGTTCATTGCAGCACTATTTACAATAGCCAAGCCATGGAAGCAACCTAAATGTCCATCAGCAGATGAATGCATTAAGAAGGTGTGGTACATATATACAATTGAATATTACTCAAACATAAAACAGAATAAAATAATGCCATTTTCATCAACATGGATGGATCTAGAGATTATCATACTAGGTGAAGTAAGTCAGACAAAGAAAATATATGATATCACTTATATGTGAATCTAAAATAATGATACAAATGAACTTATTTAAAAAAACAGACTTTAAAACAAAGACTATAAAAAAAGGAAAAGGAAAATACATAATGATAAAGAGGTCAATCCAAGAAGAGGATATAACACTTGTAAATATATGTGCCCCCAACATAGGACACCTAAATACGTAAAGCAAGTATTGACAGATACCTAAAGACATAGAGCAAATTTTGACAGACATAAGGGGAGAAAATGACAGTAATACAATGTAGTACAGGATTTTAATATCCCACTTACATCAATATATAGATCATCCAGACAGAAAATCAATAAGGAAACCCTGGCCTTAAACAACATATTAGACCAGAATGACCAAGTAGATATCTAGAAAACATTCCAATCAAAAACAGGGGAATGCACATTCTTTTCAAGTGCACCTGGGACATTCTCCAGGATAAATCACATGCTAGGACACAAAACAAGTCTTTATAAACTTAGGAAGATTGATATCATGTCAGCTGTCTTTTCTGACCGCAATGGTATACTAGAAATTAATTATAGGAAGAAAACTGGGAAAACACGTGGAGACTAAAAAATATGATACTAAAACAAAAGCAAAAACAAACAAAACAACAACAACAAAGGATCAATGAAAAAACCAAAGAGGAAATCAGAAAATACCTTGGAATGAATGAAAGTAGAAATGCAACTTTCCAAAATCTATGGGATGCAGCAAAAGCAGTTCTAAGAGGAAAGTTCAGAGAGATGTATGTGTAAATCAAGGAACACAAAAAAATCTCAAATAAATAACCTAAATGTATAACTGAAGTAATTAGTAAAAGAAGAACAAACAAAGCCTAAAGTTAATAAAGAAAGGATATAATAAAGATAAGAGTGGAAAAAAATGAAATAGAGACTAAAAAATAGAAAATATCAATGAAACTAAGAGCTGGTTCTTTGAAAAGATAAACAAAATTGACAAACCTTTAGCCAGACCCATCAAGAAAAAGAGTCCAAATAAATAAAATTAGAAATGAAAGAGGAAAAATTACAACCAATATCACAGAAATACAGTCATAGGAGAATTCTGTGAATAGTTATACACCAACAAATTAGGTAACCTAGAAGCAATGGATGAATTTCTAGAAACATGCAATCTTCTAAAGAGTGAATCAGGAAGAAATAGAAAATCTGAACAGACCAAATACTAGTAGTGAAATTGAATCAGTAATAAAAAAACTCCCAACAAACAAAAGTCCAGGACCAGATAGCTTCACCTGTGAATTCTACCAAATAATTAAAGAAGAGTTAGTACCTATTTTTCTCAAATACTCCAAAAAATTTAAGAAGTGGAAATGCTTCCAAGCTCATTCAACGAGGCCAGCATCACTCTGATACCAAAACCAGCCAAGAATATCACAAAAGAAGAAAATTATAGGCCAACACACCTGATGAACATAGATGGAAAAACCCTCAAAAAATTATTAGCAAACTAAATTAAAAATATATTAAAAGGATACATTATGATGGTTCGATATCTGCAAATCAGTCAATGTGATACATATACCACATTAACAAAAGGAAAGACACCAAGTCACATGATCAATTCAACATCCATTCCTGATGAAAACTCTCAAGAAACTTGTATAGAGGGAACACATCTCAACATAATAAGGTCATAAAGTTCAAACCCACAGCTAACATCATACTCAGTGGAGAAAAGCTGAAAGCTTTTCCTCTAAGATCAGGAATAGGACAAGGATGCTCACTCTTGCCACTGTTATTCAACATAGTGTTTGAAATACTATCTGCAACAATCAGATAATAAAAAGAGATAAAATGCATCCAAATTGGAAAGGAGGAAGCAATACTGTCACTTTTTGCAGATGAAGTGATACTACATATATAAAATCCTAAAAACTGCACCAAAAAACTATTAGAACTAATAAATAAGTTCAGTAAAGTTGTAGCATACAAAATAAACATACAGAAATCTGTTGCATTTCTATATACTAATAAACTATCATAAAAAGAAATTAAGAAGTACATTTCATTTATAATTGTGCAAAAAGAATAAAATACCTAGAAATAAATATAACCAAGGAGGTGCAAGACTTGTACTCTGGAAACTATGACATTGATGAAAGAAATTGAAGACAAAAGAAAGAAATGGAAAGATATCCTGTACTCATGGATCAGAATAATTAATACTGTTCAAATGTCTGTAGTACCCAAAGCAATCTACAGATTCAGTGCAATCCCTGTTAAAGTACCTATATTATTTTTCACAGAATTAGAACAAATAATCCTAAAATTTGTATAAAACCACAAAAGATCCCCAATAGCCAAAGTAATGTTGAGGACGAAGAACAAAGCTAGAGGTATGATATTCTCCCTGACTTCATACTGTACTACAAGGCTACAGTAATCAAAACAGTATGGTACTGGTACAAAAACAGACATATTGATCATTGGAACAGAATACAGATCCCAGGAATAAATCTATGCATATATGATCAATTAGTTTATGACAAAGGAGGTAAGAATATTCAATGGGGAAAAGGCAGTCTCTTCAATAAATGGTATTGAGAAAACTGGACAGCTACTTGTAAAAGAATGAAACTAGACCATTTTCTTACATCATTTACAAAAGTAAATTCAAAGTCAATTAAAAACTTAAAAGTATGATGTGAAACTGTAAACTCCTAGAAGAAAACATAGGTAGTTTGCTCTTTGACATCAGTCTTAGAAATGTATTTTTCAATCTGTCTCCTCAGGCAAGGGCAACAAAAGCAAAGATGAACAAATGGGACCACATCAAACTAAAAAGCTCTTGCACAGCATAGGAAACCATCAACAAAAAGAAAAGGCGACCTACTGAATGGGAGAAAATATTTGCAAATGGCATGTTGATAAGGGGTTAATATCCAAAATATGTAAAGAACTTAAACAACCACAATGTTGCCTCATACCAATAAGAATGGATATTATCAACACAACAAGAAACAAGTGAGGATGTAGAGGAAAGGGAATGCTCATGCCCTGTTGGTAGGAATGTAAATTTGATACAGCCACTATGGAAAACAGTATGAATGTTCCTTAAAAAATTAAAAATAGAACATCCGTACAATTCAATTTCACATTCAGGTATTCAAAGACAATGAACACTAATTCTAAAAGATATATGCACTCCAATGTTCATAGTAGCATTATTTACGATAGCCAAGATCTGAAGCAAGCTAAATGTCCATAAACAGATGAATGGATAAAGAAGATATATGTTCTCTTGGAATGGAATGGAATACCACAGAGCCATTAAAAAAGAATGAAATCTTGCCAGTTGTGACAACATGGATGGACCTGGAGGGTATTATGCATACTGAAGTAAGTCAGACAAAGACAAATACTATATTTTTACTTATATGTGGAATCTAAAATACAAAACAAATGAGCAAATATAACAAAACGGCAACAGTCTCATCGGTACAGAGAACAAACTAGTGGTTACCAGAGGGTAGAGGGATGGGAGGATGGCCAAAATAGGTGAAGGGGATTAAGAGGTACAAACTACCAGTTATAAAATAAGTCACAGGCAAGCAGAGGGAAAATGGTCAATAATATTGTCATAACTTTATATGGTGCATAAGATATAAAAATATTAAATCATTATGTTGTACACCTGAAACTAATATAATATTGTAAGTCAACTATATTTCAGTTAAATCAATCAATAAAATATAACTCAGTTTCCAAATTTAAAATTGAAATGTCTTTTTGGGAAATCAAAATCTAGGATGGGAAAAGTTATATTCCCAACTAGGACCTGAAATCATGGTCCTTTCCCTAGGAATGCAGGGTATGTAAAAACATACAACCAAGAAAGGCTGTGGGATATTTAGAGAAAAAGATAGGGAACTAATCCTTTCCTTGTGCGTGTGTGTGTGTGTGTGTGTGTGTGTGTGTGTGTGTGTGTGTGAGTTTTAAATCTTACTGACTAGTGCAGCAAGCCAATTCATGAATTAATCCCTTCTTCCAACACCCCATTTTGAAGAGCTTTCCAATGCTTACAGAGTCACATGGGGCATAATCGAAGTCAGTAGACACTGCCAAGTAATCTCACTAGATTCTATATTAGAAGAATAAAGAGCCTGTAGAGAAGGTGAGATATGCATAACTAGATGTTTGTTGTAGTCTGTGTTCTTAGTTTCAATTGTAGATATTTCACATGCAAGAGAAATTTTTCATCATAGAGCAAGCATAATATAATAATTAAATATAGTATATAATATATATGTAATAGTATAGAATAATATTTACACACAGACAGATAAACAGATAGATAATATAGTAATAACATAATGTTACCAGGCCATGAACATTTCCCCAGCCCTTTCTCATGCTTACTACCATCATTATAAATATATATCTGATGGTAGTCTGTGAGAATAAAACTTCTGGTTTTGTAATGCATACTCTTTATATTTTGTGGAAATTTTTTATTGAATGTCACTTCAAATATCTTTGACTCAGCCTAATTTCTATCAAGCTTGGATTCTTGGGCAACTCTAATTTGCTTAACACTACGTATGTATAGGTTAGTATTAGATTCTAGGCTAATGTCAACATTAGGCTGTGGAACTGTTTAATAATCAAGGGTCAACATAATCAGAAAAGTAGAAAACACATACTTTAAATGTGACCTTCAACCCATGACTATTTTATTAATCTTAAAAATTTAATGGTTAATGTCATTAAAGTTTGGTATGGAGTTTGATGTGATATGATGTTGCTGTTGCTGTCAGGATTAAATTTGTTAGCCTATGTAAAGTGTTTATAAGAGTGCCAGGGACATAATGTTTGCTGTTATTGTTGTTATTTAGTTTGCAATGGACTTTAGTTTTATCAGTTCATGTTGAATACTACTGTGTTCACATATATGTGCATTTGTTGGTTCTTTTGTTACAATTGATGAATCAGTATTGATACAGTTTTATTAATGGAAGCCCATCTATCTATACATAGATACATGCATACATATCCTACCCTATAAAAATCTAAAAACTCAGAGAAATAAGGCTAAGAGTTAAGTCAAAAAGATAAAGTAAGGCTAAAAAAAGAGAAACAATGTATGGTTGGCATCTAGGAGAACTACAAGCAGCACAAAACATGTGTAAGGAGCTAATGTTGTAAATGTTGAATATTTGTAGATGTCCCGATTCATCCCATCTTGTGAATGGACATGGTGACTTAAAAACAGGTTTGGCAAAATTGAGCACAGAATTTTTCTATCCTTTTTTTTTTTTTAATCTGTTTATTTTGGTTCTGCCAGGTCTTAGTTGCAGCAGGCGGTCTCTTTAGTTGCGGCTCACAGGCTTCTAAGTTGTGGCTCACCAGCTCCTTAGTTGTGGCATGTGAACTCTTAGTTGCAGCATGCATGTGGGATCTAGTTCCCTCAGCAGGGATCAAGCCCAGGTCCCCTGCATTGGGAGTGTGGAGTCTTAACCACTGCGCCACCAGGGAAGTCCCATCTATCAGTTTTTAAGGAGTTTATTTTTAGAGCAGTTTTAGGTTTACAGAAAACTTGTTCGAGAGTTGCCATATACCCCTTCCCACTTTCCCCTGCCCACAGTTTTTCCTATTATTAACATGTTGCATTAGTGTGGTTCTTTCATTACAATTGATGAACCAGTATTGCTACAGTTTTATTAATGGAAGCCCATAATTTACATTAGAGTTCACTCTTGGTGTTGCACATTCTATAATTTTGACAAATTTATGTCATATATCCACCAATACATTTTCTCTGCTCTAAAAATGCCCTGTACTCCACCTATCCATTCCTCTCCCTTCCCTCTGAACCCCTGTCAGTCGCTGATCTTTTTTACTGTCTCCATAGTTTTGCCTTTTCCAGAATGTCATATAGTTGGAATCCTACAATATGTGTACTTTTCGGACTGACTTCTTCTCCTCCATTTTTTTAATGGCTTGATAGCTCATTTCATTTTAGCACTGAATAGTATGCCATTGTATGGAAGTACCACAGTTTGTTTATCCATTCACCTATGAATGACGTGGTTGTTTCAAAGTTTTGGCAATCATGAGTAAGGCTGCTATAAACATTTATGTGTGATTTTTGAGTGGATGTAAGTTTTCAATTCATTTTACACCTAGGAATGTGCTTTCTGGATCTGATGATAAGCCTATGTTTAGTTCTGTAGGAAACTGTCAAATTATCTTTCAAAGTGCCTGTACCACATTGCCTTCACACCAGCAATGAACAAGAGTTCCTATTGTTTGATACCTTCACCAGCGTTTGGTGTTGTCAATGTTTTGTATTTTAGCTCTTCTAATAGGTTTAATTTGCAGTTCCCAAATGAATATGATGTTGAGCATCTTTCCATATACTTATTTGCCATTTGTATATCTTCTTTGGTCAGGTGTCTGTTCAGCTCTTTTGTCAATTTTTGATTGGGTTGCTGTTTTGTTTACTTCTTTTTTAAAAAAATATTTATTTTATATTAGAGCATAGCTGATTAACAATGTTGTGTTAGTTTCAGGTGTGAGGCAAAGTGACTCAGTTATACATATACATGTATCCATCGTTTTTCAAATCATTTTCCTATTTAGGTTATTAGAGAGTATTGAGCAGAGTACCCTGTTTCCTTTTATGGATCATGCTTTAGATGTTTTATCAAAAAAGTCATCACCAAACTGGTCACCTATACTTACTTCTACATTGTCTGCTGAAACTTTCCTACTAGTCTTTTAGGGAAATTATCTTTGCAGAGCAAAAACTTGGTCTTCCTTAATGCTTTCCTCTCATCACATAATGCCTTTTCCCCCCTTCTATTTACTTATCTAGAGAAATCTTAACCATTCTTCAAAGAGTCAGTTCAAGGTTCACATCCTTCAAAACTTGCCCTGACCACATCAGATCACTTTGATCTCATTCTTCTTTGAACTCCTAAAGCTATGGTAATCTACACTACATTGTTTGGTACTGCATTATACTCTGTTTAGTGCTATTTAAGAAATTATTTCCATGTGTTAATCATATCTTGCAGGCAAGAGAAGTTGGAAATTATGCACCCTTTATAATTACCAGCAAACTTAATATGGTTTGGACCCAGTGCAGATTCTCAAAAAATGCCTGGAATCAGGAAGCTGCAAAGTGAAATTTTTAAGAGCCTGAGTTCTGAAGTCACTTTGACAAGGTTTTATTTCACCTACGTGACTGATGCCTGTATGATTTTTGGCAAACAAGTTACCGAACCTCCCTGACTTGAGTATGTTTATCTGTAAAGAGAGGGATAAGATAATACATGTCTAATATGGTTGATGTAGGTGTCAACAGGAGATAAATGTATACAAAGATCTTAGCAGGCATCCTGGCACGTGGCACATGCTTTATATTATTGTTTTTTATTATTATATTATTCTTTTTATAAATATAGTAGAACATGAATAACTAGAATATGAATGAACTAGATTAGTTATAATGAAGATGCAAATATGAAAATACTTTGTGACCTCTATGTCTCATTATAATTTTTAATACCGTTATGCTTAAAGGCCCATGTTATATAGAAGAATATTCAGCTGAACTAAGAATCCTGGAAAACCCATTTCATATCCCGATTTCACCTTATTCTTCCAAATTGGATTCAGCTTTCATAACTGCTCCTGAGTATTCAACTTAGTGATCACATTTACTAGCCTGGTAATCCTGGGAAAGCTGTGATCCTCCTTCCATTCCCTTCCCTGGAGCTGTTTCCTCCTATTAAAAACCTATCAGGGCTCCCCTGGTGGCGCAGTGGTTGAGAGTCTGCCTGCCGATGCAGGGGACACGGGTTCGTGCCCCGGTCTGGGAAGATCCCACGTGCCGCGGAGCGGCTGGGCCCGTGAGCCATGGCCGCTGAGCCTGCGCGTCCGGAGCCTGTGCTCCGCAACGGGAGAGGCCACAACAGTGAGAGGGCTGCGTACCGCAAAAAAAAAAAAAAAAAACCTATCAAGAACTATCTCTCAAAATTGTTAAAAGTGTTAAAAGATTATTATGTGAAAGTAGCACAGTGTCTCACATTTTGTGGCTGTTCAATAAATATTACATTTTGATTTCCTCACAGTGAGTGCCCTTTAAAAAAATCTTCATAAAATTCTCCCTTATATTCTGTTTTCCACACAATTGTCATAGTGGGTTACCTGAAGTGCCAAACAGGCCAAGCTGCTTCTCCTTCAGTGGCTTCCTGCCATTGCATACATCACAATAACTTGCAACTGGAGACTTAGGTCCTCTATTCCAGTGTGGTCTCAATTTCTGCTTCTCTGTCTCATTTTAATAATACGAAGTTCCAGTAATTTCTGCTTTCTATGTTCCTTTCTTCCTCCTTTTTTAAAAAAAATTATTTATTTATTTTTGGCTGCATTGGGTCTTCGTTGCTGTGCATGGGCTTTTCTCTAGTTGTGGCGAGCGGGGGCTACTCTTCGTTGTGGTGCGTGGCTTCTCATTGCGGTGGCTTCTCTTGTTGCAGAGCACAGGCTCTAGGTGCATGGGCTTCAGTAGCTGTGGCACGTGGACTCAGTAGTTGTAGCTCGCAGGCTCAGTAGTTGTGGCGCACAGGCTTAGTTGCTCCGAGGCATGTAGGATCTTCCCGGACCAGGGCTCGAACCCGTGTCTCCTGCATTGGCAGGCGGATTCTTAACCACTGCACCACCAGGGAAGCCCTCTTCCTTCTTTTATACATGGCTAATTCTCTGAGACTCAGTTTACTTACCATCTCATTCAGGAAGATCCTGGGCACATACCTTACTGCGGCCAGCTGATGTAAATCTTCTGTGTTTTTCTATGGCACTGTTCATTACATGTAGGTCTTCTTCCCAGGACTGTAATCTCCTCGAAGGCCATGATGATGTCCTTAGTATACAGTATCCAGTAGGTGCTTATTAGTGAAGAATAATAGTTCTTTATTGAATTCTATTTAAAAATGGGTCCTAATACAGTGTCGTGTACGTTCTAGTCACCTTACAAATTTGGTGAATGAACAAATGAGCAAATATATGAAGCAAGAATGAAGATGAAGTTTTATCTGAGGACAGGATTCAGATGACTGACCTCTCAAGATTTTCACAACTTTGTTTTTATATAAAAGATCTACATAATACCAGTATGATAGTAGCTTTAACATTAAACATAAAACATAATAAGCATATGCAATAATTACACAGCTATAGAAATTTGAGACCATGATTATGAAATGAGTATAAAAACCTATAACCAACTCCCTATGAAACGATGACCTGACTTACAGGTATATGCATGAGATTTAATAATAGAACATTACTTTCTCTCCTCAAAGTGGGAGCTATTGTTAAATCAGCAGTCCACTGGACCTGAGGGAAGAAGTGTAAAGAGGAGGCTTTGCACATGAAGGTGATAAGAGGAATCACCAGTGGAGAGCAGAGAGTGATGCATCTTTTCTGGTAGCCAGAAAAGCTGAATGTAGTCTGTCTTGAGGTCATTTCACTTTTTTCTCTGGATTGTCTAATGGTAGCTGAGAGCAAAATGTGTCTCTTAGGGTATAACCTTCCATAAGCTGAGGAGCCAAGCATTAACATGAGGGAGAGAGAGCAGGAAAGAAAGACTGTGTGCTTTCCTGGAGCTGTTAATAATGTACTGGACAAGGACAATAAATAATTGATAGTTGTCACCTTTCTGCTTCTTGGTGTTTCATGGGCTTCAAGATGGTCCTTTATCTTAGTGCCATCAAATCGTGTTACATCACATGCACTCCTTGTCGCCAACATTAATATGTCTGCCAGTGACGTGTCTTACACACTGGCTTTTCAGAGCTATTACGAACTGTGATCTGCGCCAGTCAAGAGCAATGTAATTGTCACCAGTAGACAGAAATATTACTGCCAGACAGAATAATGTAAATAAAAAAAAAATAACCTCTAACACCAACGACAAATCTCCATAATTAGAGAGCAGTCTCTTCCATCACATCTGTTGTATGACTCGCCTGAATGAGAATTGCCATAGTCTGGAGGGAAGCAGGCTCAATTCAATCAGGCAGAGCACCTGCACTCTTTTGATTATGTACATTGCAGAGACAGAGTAGGTGTGGATTCTGGAGCAAAGCAATGGGGGACTGCAAGTGAGTATTTAAGATTTTTGTTCCTGAGACCTTTACATTATACCTGCAGAGGTACCACAGCAACCTGGCAGTGATCGCCTTCCATGGCAATGTGGCCACATTAACCCACATATGGCAATTCCTAAATTTTGATTATAGGCAGAATGAGAGTACTAAGCACAGAGGGAATAAAAGAGAAGGCAAAACATGTGCTTCAACTGGCAGCTAAAACTATCTAGCATTACACAGCTCATTTTATTCTCAAAGTGTTCAAGGGAGCATTACCTAATAAATTCTTTTTGTCAAATGCTGCAAGATCTGCCATGCACCTGTGGCATACACTATCCATTCATCCTCTTCCTTGCTAACAGAATCCCAATTTTCAACAGGATGGCAGAATGCCCAGCTAAAGAATAACTTCCTCAACCTTCCTTGTAGCTATGAGAGGAAGTGGCAGAGGTCTGGCCAATAAGACATGAGTGGAAGACTGTTGGAGATTTCTGGGATTTTTGTTTTCCTAATAAAAGGAGTAGATGTTGCTGGAGCCACCTTTCTCCTTTCTACCTTCTCCCTGCCTTGAATGCTTGGAGCTAAAGCAGCTCCAAGGACAGATCGAGATGCACAGATGCAGACCCTGACCCCAGCTAGCCATGAATTAATGCCAGCAGTCATTAAACTCTGGGTTTCTTATTTGAGAAAAAGAACCCTCTATTGTTTTTTTTTTTTTTTTTTTACTTTCCATAGGTGGTATTTTGTATTGTTACCTGCTCATGAGCACATTCCTAACTATAGGACCCAATCTAAAAAGCCCTTGCTCCATCCCCAATATTAAGACAAAGCAAAAGTTAAAAAATTCTTTTGAAAGTCACATGGAGAAGTGAAAAGAGACGACAAGGAATACAGTAATAAAACTAGCATCTATTGAGGATGTGCTTTGTGCTAAGCACTTTTGTAGGACCTTTACATACACCAACTCATTCAATTCTCACAGCAACCTTGTGAAGTAGGTTCTGTTATAAACCTATTTAATAAATGGAAGAGAGACATATCAAGGTCAAGTAACTTGCCCAAGGGTCCACATCTAGGAGGGGATGGAGCCAAGATTCCAGGTTCCAGAGTCTAGGCTTTTAACTACTATATTTTCTGGTTTACATTTTCCATTTCATAAAAGGAGAAAACCAAGTCAGAGGTTTAATTGATGAATCCACTGTTATAGAAAGCTCTTTTTTTTTTTTTTTTTTTTTTCCGGTATGTGGGCCTCTCACTGTTGTGGCCTCTCCCGTTGCGGAGCACAGGCACCGGACGCGTAGGCTCAGCGGCCATGGCTCACAGGCCCAGCCGCTCCGTGGCATGTGGGCTCTTACCGGACCGGGGCACGAACCTGTGTCCCCTGCATCGGCAGGCGGACTCTCAACCACTGCGCCACCAGGGAAGCCCAGAAAGCTCTTTTTTGAGATACATTTTTGATGTGTCTTGAGTATTACTAGGAAAAGATTCTTTTGTGAGATATGATTTCAAGCAACTTTTGTTTTGTGCAGTATTTTTGTTTTCAGAAGCTCAAAACAAAAATTTAATCTATCCATCCACCCATCATATGGAGATTACTATGGCAACTGTCTGCACTGCATCTAACGTATTTGCATTGATATGTATTGAACTTGCCCAGTTCTTGAACTGTGGCATTTAAAACAATACGTTCTTTAAATTTCGATCACCCTAAGGTAGATTTGAAATTCAGCTGTATTGCTGTTTTGTTTTCTTTTTTTTTCTCTGAAGGCTAATGCATCTGTTTGTTTATTCATTGATTATCACTGAAAATGAGAATAATGCACGTCAAAATATTTTGGAAACTGTCAAAAATCCATATAAATGTAAATAATTATTATGTTATAGAGGTATTTTGATGTGGTAGAATGAGAATTAGGAAACCTGAGTTTCTCTTTTGGCCGTGTGTCTTAATTACTATGTGACATGGGAAGAGTTCACGTATCCTTTCTAGACATTGTTGACCTGCCTTTTATTCTCTGGACCAATGTAACTCCCTTGTTCCATGTACCTACCAGTTAATAAAAGTAAGCTGAGAACATTAGTCATGTGTTTGGAGGCACTCATACAGGACCTCATCCTTCCTTATTTGTGTCCATCTTGCTTTTATTTAATCTCATCTAATTCCAGGTCCAAATATGATTCCAAATTTAATTTCTGTTTTCAAAATGAAAACTGTTACTAATGGTAACAGTTCATATTTATTGAGTGCTTGGTCTGTGTCAGACACAATGGGCAATGCTTTGCTTGTACTATCTCATTTAACATATACCATAGCTAGGGCATTTACCTGTAAGCAATGGTATGACTAGACTGATTCTTTCTACCTCTGGTTCTGATTGCAGGTGCCTGTGTTCTCCTGATTACTAATTTTTTCATATCACCCCTCACTATAGCTTTAGGAAGGCAGATATGACTATTATTTCCATTTTAGAGATAAGGAGACACATTAATATTTGGGATTCTTGGTATTTAGGGCTTTTTTTTCTCCCCAGTGGATTCTGGCTTGTTTCACTCCTTTCACCACTGGCAGCTATTTTTAGTTCTTTAGCAACTGCCTATCCATGCCAGCCCATTCCGCTGTGCCAAGCTCCAGCCCAAGGAGCCCATTTTCACATTTGGCATTTTGTCTGGTGCCAGATTCCTTGGACTGTCTACCCACTTGCTTGTATATGGATAAGTGACTGAGTGAGTTTGGTCTCAATCCTTGGGTTTTGGATTCTGAGGATAGAGTAAAACACTTCCCCTTTTGACTTGATAGTTCTGATCATCCTGCTCTGTCCTCACTGCCATCCTCGATCCAGATATAACCTATCAGGGACAGGAAGTGGGGAGTATGTATGCTTCCTGTGTCTGTATGTGTATTGTATAAAGAGACAGAAGAACAGAGGCATAGATCTATCTTCTCTATATTTTCCAAAATTTATTTTCTTTTGTATATGGTAGAGAATTAAAGTTCATTCTGAGATACAAATTAAAAAATACTTTAGCACTTTAGTTTTAGGAAGATGTGGTCTAAGCCAATACAATAATACTGTCACTGCAAACTCATAGACACAATAAGAAAAATGTAATAATTTCTTTAAAAATTCATGGTATAACTAGTAAGCAAGACAGGAAAATCAACAGGTGCCAGAGAAAAAAGAGCATTAAGTCTATGAACCAATGCCACAACAGTCTTGGACTAGAAGAAGATGAGAGAAAGATAATATTGTACTTGGTAATATCTAACCACTGAGGTTTTAAGATTCTACTCAATGACACAGAGAAACAACAAAGAAACTTGCCTTTGCTTGGGATCTCTGTTTTTAAAAAGTTTCATTTAGAGTCTAATTTAATGCTATCAGTGTGGTAAGAAAACCCTAGTTGAAAAATGAACATAAAAATTGGTCCTAGGCTACTGTTAGGTCTAGAGCCCCTGCTATAGGCAAACAAAAAATCATTTTGGAGAGACATTTTACAAACCAGCTATGTAGAATTCACACAGAAAAACTCAGGCTAAAGGTTAAGTCAAAAAAATTAGGAAACACATAAGATTACAACTATGGTTGAGAATCAGTGAATACAAGATATATCAAGCTTTGTCATTCAGAATGTTAGGGATGAACACTCTTAGTTAGAGACTATAAAGTATTTTAAATTATTGGTAACAACTGTAAGAAAAGGACAGTAGTATGTTTGCAAAAGTATAAAGTATATAAAAGTATATTTGTAAAAGATAAAAACATAACTTTTAAGAATATGAAATATAATCATTGAAATTGAAATAAAACTGGAGGGACTAAATAAAACAGTAGATTGGACATAACTGAAGAGAAAATGGGCTGGAAAACCAATTTAAAGAAATAAGTAGATTGCATTTCAGATGATGATATGGAAAATATGAAAGAGCTTTACAAATATTTAGAATAGAATAAAAAGTTCTAACATACGTCTAAAAGGATTTTCAGAAAGAGAGAATCTAATATTCAAAGAGTTTCAGTTATAATTTTCCATAACTGAGGAAAGATATCAACATTATTTTAAGAAGTACAAGTTCTAGCAATGTAAATAAATCCATACCTGGAAATATCATAGAAAAACTATAGCACACCAGAAACAAAGAAAGAATCTTATTAGCTGCTATAGAGAAAAAAGCAGATTACCTACAGAAGAAACAATAATTATGGTGAAAATATACATAACAACTACAATAAAGGCCATAAAACAACGTAATAGTATATTCAAATGTCGGTTTAGGATAGCTATTTTAAATTCCTTTTCTGATAATTCCAACATCTCTGAGTCCAATTCTGATACCTCATCAAATTGTGTTTTTTCTCTTTTAGTATGCCTTGTAATTTTTGTTTTGTTGTTCAAAACAGAATATGATATAGTGGGTAAAAGTACTGAGGTGAATAAATAAACCTTTTCTGAGGTTTTATATTTATCTGACTAGGGGTTAGGCTATGTTTACTGTTTACTCTAGCTGTAGGTTTCAGAGTGTAAAATTTCCTCTGGTGTCCTTGTTTTTGTCTCCTCTGTTGTCTTTGGATTTCTCTAGAGACTTCTTGAAAATTGTCTGGGATGCATGGTTCTTTCACTTCTTATACAGGAGCCCAAATTGATATGGATAAGGTAAAGAGGATGGGGAAGCATTCTATAGTCCTTTAATTAGGTTTCAGTCTTTTAGTGAGCCTGTGACCTTGGGCTGTGATCTTCACAAGTGCTTTTCAGTTTTGTTTTAGTTTTTCCTGCTTAGGTGGGACAGGTAGGTTAAGGGAACTGGAGTTGGATATTTCCCTTCCCTCAGGTTGGTTAGTTTTTGGATAAATTCCCAGTCCATTAGGCTCTGGTGAAATAGTTTCTCTTGAGGGCAGGACTTGTTAAGAAGAGAATGTTCTGGGCGTATTTTGAAATGACGGTTTTTCCCCTTCTCCTACTAGAAGTGAGAGGATTTTTCTCCAGTCTTCACGGAGATGAATCAGGTGGGGCTTGTGGAGATACACTCATGGAAGTGTGGATCCCCCAGCCCAAGACTGGACCTCCCTGTTTTAAACTCTCAAACTTGTCCACCTTGAACCTCCAACAACTCATTAGTTACTGTTTAGGTTTTTCTACTCTGGTGCTGGTTCCCACGGAGGTTTCTGATTTGGTAAATTGTGATTCTCTGTATCTGCCTGTTTGTCTCTTCAGTTTTGAGGGCAGTGGTTTGTTCTGGGACCTCAGTTCTCTTTTGGATTTAGGAAGAGTTGTTGACTTTCAGTTTTCATAGCTTTTTCCTTGTTATGTGATTGGGAGTGACAAATGCCAACTCCTTACATGCTGGACAGACGGAAAACTAGAAGTTTCCACAGTTTAGACTATGGCTGATAAAGTACCACTCAAGAATAAGAGAATATAAAGAAATGTTTATATTGGCCCTCTAGAAAAAAACACAAACAAAAACAAAAATACCAACACCCAAAACAACAATAAAAAAAGCCCAAAGATTAAAAACCCCCAAAAGTGTGTTAAAATTATCTGTTCACAGATTCTTAATGAAAGAACTAAAGAGTATATTTTAATAAGGAGTAAGGAATAGGATATACAAAACAATAAAAATAAAACTTTAAGCTCATTCTGATCATTGGTGATTTAAAATACAACAGATTTTCCTAATTGTTGGAAGAATAGAAACTTTTAAATAATAGAAATTATTATTACCATTATTATTAATTACATCTATTATTATTAATAATAGAAACTTTTGGATTGGTCCTGTTCTACCTATTCAAACGTATTTACCTGATTCTCCAGTATAAACTCCCCTTTCTCATTACACAGAACTCCTCCCCATCCTCTCTTTATCTCCATCTGCCATGACCATTCTCACCAGCTCATTCTGTTCCCTTACCTTGAATAACTTATTTTCCCCTGAATTTCTTATCTATGCTCATACTTCAAGGTCCAGGTCAAGGTCTACCTCCACTGTTTGATGCTGAATCATTTCCACCATGATTCACCATAGATTGTCTTCATCCCCACAGATGGAGTGGAAGCTCCTTGAGTTCAGGGACCATGATTTATTTATTTTTATATATTATAAGACTTGTCTACCAGTATCATAAAATGGGACCAGTTGTCTAATTTTCCTTCCATGACTAAAATTAGACATAGAGAACTCAACCAAATGAGTCAGATACTTGCCAGCCTCAACGTTTGGTCAGTTTGACTTTAGGCTAATTGAAATTTAAAGCACTATAGTGATTTTAAAAATACAGTGTCAGCTAATGTATAGCATCTCAAACACATCCTTGTGGCTACAAGCATTTACATTAATATTTGTGAGTATGAGTTGCTTTCCTTTGAATGGGTAATTGGCAAGGAATTAAAAACTTCTTCCAGAGAATGACTCAGTTCTTCTTTTTGTCAGTTGAAGGATTTGAACTTTTCTCAAGACTAAAAAGAATACCCACCTGTGACCACATGGTAAGAAATCAGATATTCAAGTGCACATATACAGAGTATTTTTTAAGCTTGAAATCTCATGTTAAGCCACACACACACACACACACACACACACAATTAAAAACTTGTTCATATTTCTAATCACATTAAAGAGATGCAGAGTGAAAATCAACCACATAAATGAACATTGAAATATCTCTTTTATCCTTACTTCTCAAAAGTAGATAATACCCCAAGCTGTCTGTCTCTGGCTTTTCATGATTATGGTGGGTAATTCCTTAGACCCATGTGCAATTGTAGGATGGGGCATAGTGGTTTGGTAGGATGCCAGTGTGATTACTGATTCTAATGTTGAAGTTATTTATTGGTGTGATGTCACTGCACAGGTGCTGACCTTACCACCCTGGCATTCACATTGTTCCTTTTTATTGACTTTTCTACTGCAGTTGTGCACATTTACCTAGATGTTAATAGAGTTTTAACTGAGAGGTTTTAGAGTCATACACTGTTTATGCATTGGTTTCTGGAGTCTTTCATTCAGGATTTCCTTCTGTATCCTTGAAAGACTTCATTTTCCCCCAAACATCTCCATTACCAGCCTTCTTTTCCCTACATGCAGTGTTGTAAGGCTGTGGGATTCTCATCAAGAAAAGAAGTGTCTGCTTATTCCTTGCTTTTGCCCAACTAAAGATGTTATTCTTATTCTTAAAGGATGCTTGATTTACAAAGAAGGTCTACTACTACACATCCAGGTTTATGGTTTATTGGCTACTTGATCAATCATTTAGAAAGGAGATAAAGCAGTTTTGAAGGTTTGGTCAATAAGAAAACAAACAGAAGTGTTGTCAGTTAATATGTGCTTTCACAAATGTGTCAAATCAACATATAACTTTTTCAGGAGAACATCTGTTAAACAAATCAACATAAACCTCTGTTCAGAGTAATGTCCATTGCTTTAGTTTAGCAAGAAAATGACTTTCTAACTTAACATTTTCTATTTCAGTCTGAGAATGTATAAATCTATATTCTCTCTTTCTCTCTCTCTGTTTCTCTCTCCCTGTTTCTATCTCTTTCCCTCATTCACTCTTCCTCCCTCTCCTTCATTTTCCATATGCAGCCTCTAATTATGAACATGAAGATTTTATTTCAGTAAACAAAAATTTTTAAAGCCCTTGAGAATAAAATGTCAGGGAGATCTCAGAAAATTAAAGTTCTGCCTAAGATAGTTTGGGTCAAGTCTACTGGAAGTAATTATTCATAATACAGGCACACGTTTAAATGATCTTTTATCTGACAATGATTATTTAGAAGTTTTAGAAGTACTTTTCTTTACACTGATTAAATAAGAAATAAAACCTCAATAATTCTTAATAATCCATGGAGCAACTCTGTGGTTATGTCCAGCATGGCATAATGTCTGTGAGTGTAGATTTCATGGGGTCAATTGCTGGCATTACCCCTTATAAACTGTATAAGTTGGACAAGTTACTTAATTTCTTTGTCCCTCAGTTTTTTCACTTGTCAAATAGGGTAGATGACAACATACTTACCCCAGAGGGCTGTTCTGGGGACTCATGGATTAATACCTATAAATTATTTAGAGCAGTGCTGGGAACATAGTAAATACTCAATAAATATTAGCTTAAAAATTGCCAAATCATGGATCTGTATGCTTTTGAAGACTTTTTGTTTTTCCCTCAGTGCAGTTAGTAACTGCAAATCTTTAAAATATATTTGGACTTTGCTAGCTGACAATTTCTATGACAATATATCATATCATTGTAAATTGTGATCCTATACTGTGAAATATAGGAGGCACATAAAAGCTTAAAATTTATAAGGCTATCTCAGGTACCTATCAGTAATACTATAGACAGCATAATACATTAAAGTGACAGCAAGCTTCACTATCTCTGTAGTAACCATGGAATTAAAGTTGTCTAAAAATTTTTGATCTACTGGCTTTCATAGAACTGTATATATGGTGTGGTGGCAGGTCATTTTAATAGAACAAAAGGTCTTTATAAGAGCTTTCATGGATGAAAAGGCAAAAACTACTCTAGATAATAAACTTTTATGTATTAGTTGAAAATGTATTTTTTTTAAAAAAATCTTTATTGGACTATAATTGCTTTACAATGGTGTATTAGTTTCTCCTTTATAACAAAGTGAATCAGCTATACATACACATATATCCCCATATTTCTTCCCTCTTGCGTCTCCCTCCCTCCCACCCTCCCTATTCCACCCCTTTAGGTGGTCACAAAGCACTGAGCTGATCTCGCTCTGAAAGAAGTAGCTTGATATATTTGGGATCTTAAGATCAGAAGCTTGAGTTTGCTTTTTGGGTCTACCAGTATCCATAAACCTATCTAGACCTTAGTTTTTCTTATCTGTACTGTGGAGATAATAATACCTGGTTTTTGAGAATCAAAATAAATAACATACGTGGAGGCACTATTTATATTACAGTGTTCATTAGGGCACTGTATGATTTTAATGTTTCCAGATCAATAAATTTCCAATGTAAATTATTTAGTGCTCCATAAAAAAGGAATTCTGTCATCAAATTAGTTTGGGAAACACTGTGGACTTGTAGCAGCTACTCTTAGAGCTCTGCATGTATTCCCAGGCCTTCCCACCTCTGTGCCTGTGTTGGAAGTGCCCGGAATTCATACCTATTGAAGCAGACTTCTTCCAGTGACTGACAGCAGTTGGCATATAAAAAGAGAGATTTCCTGCTCCGCAGATGTGATAGATTTACAGCGTAGGTTCTACTTAGTGTCCCAGAGGTTCCATGTGGAATTATGCTTTGGTTGCCTTCAGTGAAACTGTCTTAACAATACACTCTTAATTGGCTGCTTTCTCTTCCTTTCTCACTTTTCTATTCCCTACCCATGATTTCTGCATCACCCCAAAATGCCACTAGTATTCATATCCTCTTCTTGGAGTCTGCTTCTGAGACAAATCATGACAATAGAACAGCTTCCCTTATGGAAATTCATAATTACTTTTGCTTATTGAAGACTTTGAGAAGCCCAGAAAGACTGAGTGATCTTTCACAGTATCTTAGTCTTTCCAACCTTTTTAAAACATTTGTCAGGGAGGAGTTTGGATCAGGTCAGTGTCATTTTTAGCAGTATTAACCCTTTAAAGACTGAAACCTTATGTGAAGTTGCAAATTCCAAAAATTGAAGTCCTTTCTTATATGTATAACATTACTTTATGCTTACAATTTATAGCACTAACTTGTTCTACAGAAATCAGTGAGAACAACCTGGCTATTTGGATTAACACCTAAACTTGAAAATTGGGGGTTTGGATGACAATCGAAGTCTTTTATCAACATCGTCACCCAACTTATTTCTGTGTTTTGTTTGGTTTCACAGTATTGCAGTCATAAAATTAAACACTTACAAGCAGTAACTGTTTAACTGGTTTGCTTTGCAATTTCAGAAGTATTTTCAATTGAACTGAACCAGAATCTTAAAAGAGGTGTAGTAGAAGCTGTTAGCATCAAAGTTAAATATTCACTCTTATGTAGGGAAATATTTTTCCATTATTCTTTATATCGTTAAAAGATGTTTAAAATTCTAATTTATTACATTTTAGATACTTCAGTGCCTGCCTTTGTCAGGTCACAACTTTTCAACCAATAAAATTTACAGGTTTATTTTGCTTAGCATATCAAGTTCAAAGATTTAGTTTGTTTCATTACTGACAGTAAGTTGTGAGCACTGTGACACTGTAACCCTAACAAACCAAACTGAACTTGCTGGACTTATTAAAACTATTGGTAGTGGAATCATATCATGTTTGAAATATATGTAGTTAATGAGGTTTATTTTATAAACAAACAAACAAATGTATTCTCATTTGAAATACTCATACAATAAATATTCCTGTTTTGGTCCAGAATAGCCACTAAAGCTTAGTATAAATGGCAAACTGTGCTACTCTCTGCCACTATAATTATAAATAATTCCCAAACTAGGAAATATAAGGAGCACATACTAAATTGTGTGGCTTGCCCAACTCTGTTTTGAAGCACCCTGCCATTGTTTCAGCAAAGGGCTCATCTATACAACACAAATTTGAAAATATTTTAGCAGCCTTTTTTTTTTTTTTTTTTTTTTGCGGT
This sequence comes from Grampus griseus, assembly GCF_964374135.1. Classification (NCBI taxonomy): domain Eukaryota; kingdom Metazoa; phylum Chordata; class Mammalia; order Artiodactyla; family Delphinidae; genus Grampus; species Grampus griseus. The sequence goes on along the minus strand of NC_139000.1, from coordinate 38,193,674 downwards.
ACGCGGGCCTCTCACTGTTGTGGCCTCTCCCGTTGCGGAGCACAGGCTCCGGACGCGCAGGCTCAGCGGCCATGGCTCACAAGCCCAGCCTTTCCGCGGCAGTCCTTCCCGGACCGGGGCACGAACCCGTGTCCCCTGCATCGGCAGGCAGACTCTCAACCACTGTGCCACCAGGGAAGCCCTAGCAGCCTTTTTAATAAGAGCCCTAGCTCCTACTTGTTTTGTTTTTGCCATTCTGTTTGACTGTCATTACTGTCACGTCATTTTTCAGATGGATGCTATGGCAAAAATGGGTCTAAATGCTTAATTTTTTCTTCTCCTATTGTGTGTGTATAGTATTTGTACAAAGCTACAAATCTGTCTTATGTTTTTCCTCCATGAACTTATTCAAAAATGAGCAAAAAGAGCTCTGCAATATCTTTCTCCTTGGCCAATGATTTGTGAAGAAATACATTAATGGGGTCTTTAATTCTTCATGTACAATTTTGAATTTTGATTGGATTGTATTTTTCATAAAAGAATACTAATTTTATTATTCAGTTCTGTGTCCCTGACAAAGCATTCATAGGAATGCCAGCACAGCAGGCTTGAATAAACTCCACCTGGATCACCTCAACGCTGTATGCTTCTTCATGTGCATTTTCATTGTCAGATTTTTGTTTTGCTTGTGTGTCTACAAAGGCACATCTGCAAAACACACCCACAAAGTCCTTGGGTTCCACAGGAACAGCTTAAGATTACCTTCTTACAAGGAAGTACAAATGGAATTGAAAGTCAGGATTTCCTGGGTGATCCCTTTCACCTTTGTTGTTCAGGCCCTACGTTTGTTTTTTTGGTCTAAATATAGAAGGTTTTGCCACAGGCTTGTCATCTGTGAAATGGAATTAATGCAGTGCTCAAATCAAATATGGAGAGCAGCAAATAAAGTCCTTATAAAATGCCCTTTGAAGCCACAAAGGATCCAACTATAACGTCTGTAAACTAGGGGGCAAGGATAGCCAGATTGTTTGGAGAGTCAGCAAAAATTATCCAGTACCAATTTCGGTAACAGCGTTCTGAGATAAAATCCATTTATTTATGTGTATATTCAGCAAATATTTATTATTTATGCCATGCACTGTCTAGGCTCTGAAAATACAGTTGAGAACAAGATAATCATTCTTCTTCCCCTCTCAGATCTTGCAATCTTCAATGTTATGATAAGGAGATACAAAATACTATGGGAGCATATAGGAGGAGAAATTAACATGGTCCAGCTGGTCAAGGTGATAGGGAAGATTATTTCAGGTAGATCAGGATATTGATATCATGAAATTTTACTCACAGCAATTGGGATTCATACGTTACAAGCAATTTTTTCTCAGGTGTAAGGAAAGAATCCCTATAGATCGTACATCTTGATAGAGTCAAGAGTTTTGATTTCAGCATTGTGTCTGGGTTCACTTATGTTATTAATTCAAAACTAAGTTCTACATTAAGGACTGCTGATATCAATGGCTCTTGGAGAGAACCTAGATCTCTATTTCAAATGCAGATCCCAGTCATGATCTACTTTGCATATACTTTGAAAATGAGTGATAGTGAAATAACTATGACCATACCACAACAGTCACACTAGAGACAGAGAGTTGCTGAATAATAGTTTTAGTACATAAATATCTTTACTTCTTCTATCAGAAGACAAATAGGCTTTCCCAGAAAGAGTTGTTTCAGGTTCAGGACGTCAGGAATGTTATGAATCAGAAAATTGGCTTTGGAAAGAAGTCTTCAGTAAATATTCAATCTGTCTGATGCTGATGGTACTGGTAGTAACCTTTCTCTCACTTAAATAATCAGGATTTAAATATGTAATAAAACATCTTACTCCTTCTAATTTCTAGTCTTGTAATTTTAGACTCAATTCTTGATGCTTCCTGATTGTCAATAACCAGTTTTTTTAAAAGCCCACCTAACTTCCTATTTATGAAAGAGATCATCGCGTGCTGTAGGTCGGCCCTTAGTGTGAGTTCCCTACTGGGCTACTTTAGGCTGTGGGGGTGAGTGAGGGCAGAGGTGATTTGTGGTGGCGTTCCAGGTGGAGAAGAGGGGTAGAAAAAGTGAGTAGAAGGTAGGGGTAGGGGTAGAAAAAGTGAGTGGGCTTCTCATTTTCACTTGCTCTGAATCTTTCCTGGGGCCAGGCTTGGATATAGGATATTTTAAAGCTCAACTTTTTGATCTTGTTATTATTGCTGTAAAAATTTTCATATGCCCAAATTGGAAAAGGAAGGATGAGGGGGAGTAGCAGATGAACAAAATGGTCAGAGAGTAAAGACATTTTTGAGCATTAATGAGATGAATCAATCCACTTCCTACATTTTATAAATGAGAAAACCGAGGCCAACAAAGTAGATATGTGTTTATTCTTAAAATCAGAAATCAGAATCAAAAGTCTGTTGTTATTTATCTTGAATCACCAGTAGACTTTCCTTTCCTTTTATCCTTTTCTGAAAATATTAGAAAAATCGTTGTTGAATTAATCTAACCTTGGGTAGATATCTACAAATCTCCCATGGTGTGTGGTCTCCAGGAGTCTTACCATTTCTAGGTCTCTGGATTATGCAGTGAGTGAATGTTTGTGTGTATGTGGGTGTGGGAGTGAGGATGTTAGTGGTGGTAGCCACAAACATGTATTTAGAAAATCCAGAATGCATCTGGCCCTAAGCAGTTACCTCCTCACCTTGTTTCTAAATCCATGTGTATTTCAAGAAAATCTTAATCCATATGTTCCTGATTTACTTTCACTAAGTCATCTGCATGTTGTTGGTAAGATCCTTTGATGTCTACAAAGACTTATGAGCAATTTTTATGGCCTCTCTGAGCCTTTGTTCTTTCAAGAGGCAAGATGTGCTTCGCCTGCATGGATGGCGCTCTCATTGTACAATAACAATCAAAAAGTTTCCTGAAATTTGGAAAGAAGGTAGAGTGAATCCTAGCCTTGACCAAAGGCTCATTCTTTTTCCCAGTGCCAAAATGATAGAGAAAAAGGTCTTGTCTGACTCAAGAAAGGAATATGCTGTCAACATTCCAGCATCCCTTTATTTTGTGCTTTGATCCTTCTGTGTTCAGCCAGATTGATTCCTCGCGACTTGTTGGGAAGGATAGTTTATTAAAATATTAATTTGTGCTCATTATTCTTTCATTTATTTTCCTTTCCTCATTTCACACGGGCAGTCAGGTCCTTAATAATTCCCTGCCTCAGAGAATTTTTTTTAGTAGGACTGAGAGCAGAATCCTAAACTTATTAAAGTCATTAGGAAGGTGCCCTATTAAAGTCATTATTAGGTGCCCCGGAGAGTAAGAGAGGGAATTGTCTTTCATGGCAGGGAGTTTAGGGAGGTAATCCCTTTGACTGACATGGGAAAAGAGAATGATTTGGTCCTTCTGGAGTGGGGCTCATATCTCACTCCTGGTAAAGTCCTGGGTAGATGACTCTACGAAATGTAGCCCCCAGTCGCCGCAACTAGAGAAAGCCCGCATGCAACAACGAAGACCCAATGCAGCCAAAAATAAGTAAAATAAAAATAAATAAAACAAAAAAATAATAAAAAAATAAAATGAGTCTTAGACTAGTAAGGTTAAAATGTAACTTAGACATCATTTAATCTGTTCCTCACCCTTTACAGATGTGGAAACTGAGCCCACATACATTGATGGAATTTAGATAAGCAGAGGGTAAAGATGGAACAGTGTGACTGAAGGTACGGGTGTGGGAATGATTATAGAACACTCATTTTTACAGTAAGAAACCAAGCCACAGGACAACAGAAAGTGATGTGGGAAGAGAAGTAAGTTACAGTGGATATCAGGACAGTGTAGGGTGCAGAAATTGTAGAGATCCATGAATTCCAGGTTATAGCTCTGAACTGTATCTCAAAGTATATATCCTATCTTAGTATCTTGAATATTTGTTTAAAAGACTTATTTCTGGATACATACCATATCTAAATTGGAAATTTTATCCTGATTAGGGCTGGGCTTCTGTATTTGCCACAAGCTCCCCACTCCAGTATCTCAGTGATTCAGATACTCACTTAAGTTTGAGGACTCTTGCTGTAGACAGTGGGCATCAGGCATGTGACAGACACTGGAGATTTCAGAACAGGGAAGAGGCCTTTGAGGATGTATTAGGTTGTAGAACATGGGTTGGAGACCAGAGAGATTAGCCCCGATATGGATGTCAGTCACGATATAGCACAGGGCTTATCATTGTGGAAAATGTCTTCAGTAGCTGTGGGAACAAATGGGAACAGCTGAATAATGCTTAGTTTGAAAAAAGAACTAACAGACTTGGTGACCAGCTAGGTTAGAGCGATCAAATCAATCACTAGTCCTGTCATCTCTACTCATAAATAGATCTCAACTACTTCTAGGTTTCTCCATTTTCACATCTCATGCTGTTATTGCCCTTGCCTTCTTGTAGTTTCCCTGACTTAATCATTGTTCCATCCCTCCTACCATCCGTTCCCCACTATTGTAAGAGCAATTCTTCTAAAATGCAGAACCCACCAAGTCACTGTTCTGCTTAAAAGTGTTTAACAGTTTCTATTGCTCTCAGAATAGCTTGAATTTTTTTTATAAAGCATACAGAACTCTTCGTGGTCTGGCCTCTATGGCTTCTAAACTCCTTCCTCTGTTACCACTCTCTGCACCTCTTGATCTCAGCTGTGCTAAACTTGGATCGTATCCTTTTTACAGCTCTGAATCTTTGCACGTGCTCTGCTCTCTTTTTCTAGTTTCCCTGTCCTCTTCTCTGGTGAGCTTAGGTTTCATATCCTTTTGGAAGCCTTCCTTAACCACCACCACCCTGCCCACACTGGATTAGGACTTCCTCTAATGTGTTGCCATTGTCCTTTATTTTTCATTTAATGTGCAAGCTTCTTGAGGGAAGACCATGTCTGATTTATGGTTGTAACCTAGCATCTAGCACAGGGCTTAGCCCACGGTAGGTCCTCATGACATGGTTGTTGAAGAAATGAACATATGAATGATTGAAAAAGAGGGAAGAGCCTAGGATGTTACCAAGGCTTCATGCCTGATTACCTGAAGGAGTGGTAATGTCAGAGCGCTCATTTACCTCTTCAACAACTTCCACCTTAACCTTAAGGAGACACAGGGTCCTTTTTCTTTGTCAGGACAAATGAATAATGACCAAAACCCTGAGATCCAATCTATTTTAACTGAATCGGTTTCCTTGACACTTAGAAGTCAACAGCTCTTCCAATCAGGGGAATAATGATCAAACTGTGCATAACAAGATTGAAACTAGTATTTATCAACTCTATATTGGATAAATCATGTGAAGACAGAAAACTATGCAGTCGTTCGTTAAATGGCGTTTTTTGCCGTTTAAAAGGAACCTTTTTTCCACTGGGAGAGGGAGAGGCAAGGAACAGGGTGTCTTGATCCTGGGGAGAAGCAGCAAGCTACTTTGTGTGTTGACTTTCTGTTTGTGAGATATATAGTCAGCATTTCTAATGAATCTGCTGGAAGCGGCTGGAATATTATGATTTATAGCACCTTCCCACTCTCTATCATAGCATTTTATTAGATGGATGGGAAGCTGGTAGTAATGAGGTTAGGAATGAGAAAACATCCATCAAGCCCTGCTACATCTTCTCAGGAAAGGCAACACACTATCTCATATGTCACAGGCAGTGATCTAGGTCACGATGATATAAAATGCATGATTAAAACCAAGCATTTGACACTAGATAATAGGCATCTAGTTAAAAAATAGCTCTAGTGTTCCTGACTTTTAATTAAACCCAACTCGTAAATATGCACTATGGTAAATATACTGCAGAATGGGGCTTGTTTATATTCCACCATGTAACAATTACCTCCAGAATGGGTGCTTTATTTCACTACATGGTGTTATTAGTCAGGCAATGGGCTGAAATACAAATGTTAAGCCAGTGATGTCAGACAGGCATGCCACAGCAGTGCCACCACTCGACTCCTGCTCTTTCCTCCCCCTGCCCTGGTTTTCCTGCCTTCCTCTCACCCTCTCCACTGGAGTTATTAATCTAAAATAAAACACATTTAATCATTTCCAGCAATCTCTCACAGTACCTTTGATTGCATCAGTAATGACTGGAAGAGAGAAAATCTTTTAAATGCATAACCTTGGTGTTCAGGAAATCTGCCCTGTTAATGGGTTTATTCTTTGACAGGAGGTTTGTTTATGAGAAAAAATTTTAATACCAAGTCCAATAGCAGAATACTAGAATACTAATACAGAATCGAATGGGGAGGAGTTAGGAAACAGACTAATTGAGATTTTTTTTCATTTTATTGTGTATTTGGAAATTCTTGGGTGATAATATGGGTCATGGACAGAGCACTGGTCTAGGATCTAGGTTTAACTCTGACATTAATTAGTTGTCTGACACTTATTGCCTCTTAGCCATGCAGCTTTGGCAAGTGTTCACATTTGAAAAATGAGGTTAGATAAGACCTTTACCAAGATTTCTTCCCCTCTGGTGGTTTATGAATTGGTGAAATCAGTGCATCTCAAACTCAAATGTCATACAAATCTCTGGATCTTGTTAAAATGAAGATTCTGATTCAACACGTGTGGGCTAGAGCCTGTAATTCTGTATTTCTGACGAACTCCTAGTGAATACTGGTGCTGCTGGTCTACAGACCACACTTTGAGTAACAAGGTATTAAAATACAAGGATCATTTCTCATCATTGCAGGGTTTAAAGCTCTGGGTCTTTTTTTTCTCTCTCCTGGTATAATTACTTATTTATGTAGTGCCTATAGGTAGAACACCTACCTTCTTTGAGCAACATATTGTTAGAACTGCTTTCTTTTGGCTAATGGCATTAAGCTAAGAACATTTCTGAATATACATCTACCCTCATGGAGTTCAGTCCAATTCAGTTAATATTTCTCCAGTGTCACAATCTAATTTAGTAACCCATTCCTGTGATCAGACAACTCCCTGTCAGAGTGATTCTTTTTTTTTTTAAACATCTTTATTGGAGTATGATTGCTTTACAATGGTGTGTTAGTTTCTGCTTTATAACAAAGTGAATCAGTTATACATATACATATGTTCCCATATCTCTTCCCTCTTGCATCTCCCTCCCTCCCACCCTCCCTATCCCATCCCTCTAGGTGGTCACAAACCACCGAGCTGATCTCCCTGTGTTATGCAGCTGCTTCCCACTAGCTATCTAGTTTACGTTTGGTAGTGTATATATGTCCATGCCACTCTCTCACTTTGTCACAGCTTACCCTTCCCCCTCCCCATATCCTCAAGTCCATTCTCTAGTAGGTCTGTGTCTTTATTCCCATCTTACCCCTAGGTTCTTCATGACCTTTTTTTTTTTCCTTAGATTCCATATATATGTGTTAGCATATGGTATTTGTCTTTCTCTTTCTGACTTACTTCACTCTGCATGACAGACTCTAGGTCCATCCACCTCACTACAAATAACTCAATTTCCTTTTTATGGCTGAGTAATATTCCATTGTATATATGTGCCACATCTTCTTTATCCATTCATCCGATGATGGACACTTAGGTTGCTTCCATCTCCTGGCTATTGTAAATAGAGCTGAAATGAACATTTTGGTACATGACTCTTTTTGAATTATGGTTTTCTCAGGGTATATGCCCAGTACTGGGATTGCTGGGTCGTATGGTATTTCTATTTGTAGTTTTTTAAGGAACCTCCATACTGTTCTCCATAGTAGCTGTACCAATTCACATTCCCACCAGCAGTGCAAGAGTGTTCCCTTTTCTCCACACCCTCTCCAGCATTTATTGTTTCTAGATTTTTTGATGATGGCCATTCTGACTGGTGTGAGATGATGTCTCATTGTAGTTTTGATTTGTATTTCTCTAATGATTAATGATGTTGAGCGTTCTTTCATGTTTGTTGGCAATCTGTATATCTTCTTTGGAGAAATGTCTATTTAGGTCTTCTGCCCATTGTTGGATTGGGTTGTTTGTTTTTTTGTTATTGAGCTGCATGAGCTGCTTGTAAATTTTGGAGATGAATCCTTTGTCAGTTGCTTCATTTGCAAATATTTTCTCCCATTCTGAAGGTTGTCTTTTGGTCTTGTGATTCTTAATCCCTTTAGATCCCACCCGTTCACATTTAAGCTCTTTTCTTTCTCTGATCTCAAAGGAGATGAGGAACAGCTGATCACCTGTGGAAGTAATTTATACTAAATTGGCAGGGACAAACCAGGTGCCTCAGAGCAAGAAAATTCTGTTAATAAACAGGAAGCTAGCCAGCCAAGCCTCTCCCGCAAGACTTGTGTCTCTGCAGAGCCAGGGAGTAAAAGGTTTCATACCCGGGACAGTCAAGCAGTTAACCAGCCACAAACAGCTGTGAATGGGCTGGTCTCAGTGCCTGTGTGCATTTGGAATAAGGAGCGTTTCCTCTTGCATGAGGTTTAACTTATTATTTTATTTCTTTTTAATACAAAGATCAGGCCTCTATTCTCTTTCCTTTATTTTCATTCAGTTTTGATGTGATTGCTGTAATTATGTGTCAGCTATTACCAAGCACATTCTAATTACTCCATTTATTGCTAGAATTGCTATTACTACATAACGCTTTGTTCATTAGTGAACTCTGAGGGGACTTCCTTGCACGTCACACTTTAGAGACAGTTGGATTTTACATGTTATGTGATACTCAAACATCATTATTATTTTGAACAGATTCACAAAATTAATGTGTAATTTTGAAGTGGATTTTCTTGACTAATGCAGTTCAGCATTTCCCATTTCTGAACGTGTTGTTGCTAGGAAAAATAACAATCTCATTCTTTGATAGGAATACAAAAAAGGGGACAAGTTATGAATCAATATTTTGCTTCCAACTCTTAAAGACAGCACCATGGTGTTTTAATTTTCAAAGCACTAAACTCCTTTATTGATTTTTGTTTTTAACTGCACGAATTGTTTAGGCTTTGTGATTCTAAACCCAGCTTTTCTATTGACTTATGTTGTCTTGAGCAACTGGTCAGAGTTGAGCCTCCCTTTATCCATCTGTAAAAGAGTTTTAACAGAGCTGTCTCTCAGTGTCCTAATGATGTTGTGAATTTAACAGGCTGTTTTATATGTGAGGCACTGTCAGTATCCCCAAATCTTGGGAAAGCAAAGGCTATTAAATTTAACAAACTTTTATTGGTTTCTCTAAGTTCAATAACATTTTAAATAATATAGGAAATGGTTTTTTTCTTGAAGGTTTAGGGAAAATCACACTTAAAATATGCTTAGCCTTGGTATCCTCCACAGAGTTAGTTCTTTAAAAATCTTCTTGATTTATTCCATAAATATTGAGATTTTCTATTCCCTCTTGAATTATTTTAAGAAATTCATATTTTTCTAGTAAATTGTCCATTTTATTAAATTTGTCAAATTACTTAGAATAAAAAGTTGTTCATGACATTCCCTCCATATCTGATCTTAGAACCATTTTCTCCACCAATTGCCCTGTTATAGACCATCTGCTCTGTGCCTGACCCTGCTCAGAGCAATGAGTAATTACTAATGAACAAAACATATATGGTTTCAGGCCCTTTAGGATTATACAGCTTAGTGGGGAAGAACAATGGCAAACAAGTAAGCAAACAAGTAATTAAAAATTGTTATAAGTGCTATGAAGTTAACAAAATATAGTAATTAAAAAAATGTGATAGAGCAAACAGGGTTAAGACAGAAGAGTGTGGGAAGACCTCACTGTGGGGTGACATTTAAATCCAGACCTGGAAGATTAGGAAAAACGAGCTCTGTGAAGGAAAGGAAGAAAGAAGTATAAGGTAGCTGAAACACAGGGAATGATAAGGAGAGGGCCCTGAGAAGCTTTTGGAGAACTGGGCAGACAATGCAAAAGGGGAAATTATAAACAATTTTGCAAAGTTCTTTATGTAAAATGGAGAATAATTCAGTCATCCGTATCCAAGAACGGGATAATTTGTAAGAGGCATTTTGTGGGCCATACTAAAGAGCTTAAATATTTTTAAAAATTACTAGATTTTACTCTTTAGCAGATGTTAGTTTACACAAAAATTTAGCAGAAAGCTCCTATATGACCCCTTTTCCTCCCACCCTCATTCACTTCCCAATTCACCACCTCATACCACCCCTCAACCAGTTTCTCCTATTAATAACATCTTAAATTAGTGTGGCAAATTTTTACAATTGATGAAAGTTTTGGCGATTAGGTATAAATTATGGTACATTGTTATTAACATCCATAGTTTACATTAGGGTTTATTCTTTGAGTTGTACATTCTATAGCTTTTGAAAAATGTATAATGTCATGTCTCTACCATTACAGTATCATACAGGATAATTTCACCACCCTAAAAATCTCCTGTACTCCATCTATCCATTCCTCCCACCCTCCCTCCCTCTTAGGCCCTGGCAACCACTGATCTTTTTACTGTCTCCATAGTTTTGCCCTTTCCAGAATGTCATATAGTTGGAATCATTCAATATGTAGCCTTTTCAGACTGGATTCTTTAACTTAGCAATATGCATTTAAGGTTCTTCCATGTCTTTCCATGGTTTGGTAGTTCATTCTTTTTATCACTTAAGAAGATTCCATTGTCTGAGTGTACCACAGTTTGTTTATCCATTCACCTCTTGAAGGACATCTTAGCTGCTTCCAAGTTTGGGCAATTATTAATAAAGCTGGTATAAACATTCTTATACAGATTCTTGTGTGGACTAGGTATTATTTTACCTGCACTGGCAATCCATCACAGAATTTTGAATATGTGTTTATTAAAAAGTTGACCCTCTGTCACTGCTGTGTGGAGAATAGTGTAGAGGAGGCACATGTGGAAGTGAGGCTAGTAAAGAGGCTGCTGCAGTAATCCAGGTAGACTCACAACTTGGACCAGGGTGGGGCTGAGGAATGAACAGAATGCTTTGGGGTATTTAATAAGGAAAGGGAATAAATAGGACTTGCTTAAAAGAGGGAAACAAAAAGGTAAAACAATAAAAACTGAGAATAATGGCCTGTGAAACTGAGAGAGAGCATGGCCATTTATTGAGACAGGGAAGAAGAATTGAGGAACAATGTTTGAGGGAAGGGGGGCAACTAAAGTTCAATTTTGCACATGTAAATGAAATAGCTGTCATATCTCCAAGAAGAAATACAAAATAGAGAGGCAGATATGCAGTGGGACTGTAAAGTTGGAAATCACCAATAAGTGAATGCTATTCAAAGCCTTGGGAGAAGAGGGCTAAGGATCCACTGTGGGCAGCTCCAGTATTTGGAATTCACAAAGGAAAAGCAAATTTTAAAGGGAACAAAGGGGTATCTAGAGAGCTAGAAGGAAATTCAGTGTAGTGGACCATCATAAAATCCAAAAGAATGTTTTGAAGAAGTTATCAATTGCAAATTGTGTGTATTTGAGTGTTTTTCCTTCATTTATATTAATCTTGCTTGCTAGTTAGGGGCCATCAATATTTTTTCTTAAAGAATCACTTCCTGAATTTATTTCCATTGTTTTTATTCTTTTGTAGTTGTTAATTCTTAAATTTATTCTTTTTTCTTTTTTTTAAAAGACACTCTTTTTATCTATCTATCTATCTATTTATTTATTTATTTAGGCTGCATTGGGTTTTTCATTGCTGGGCGCGGGCTTTCTCTAGTTGTGGCGAGCGGGGGCTACTCTTTGTTGCAGTGTGCAGGCTTCTCACTGCAGTGGCTTCTCTTGTTGCGGAGCACGGGCTCTAGGCATGCGGGCTTCAGTAGTTGTGGCACGCAGGCTCAGTAGTTGTGACACACGGGCTTAGTTGCTCTGCGGTATGTGGGATCTTCCCGGACCAGGGCTCAAACCCGTGTCCCTTGCATTGGCAAGCGGATTCTTTTCTTTATTTTTGGTACCCAGGCCTCTCACTGTTGTGGCCTCTCTCGCTGCGGAGCACAGGCTCCGGACGCGCAGGCTCAGCAGCCATGGCTCACAGGCCCAGCCGCTCCGCGGCATGTGGGATCTTCCCGGACCGGAGCACGGACCCGTGTCCCCTGCATCGGCAGGCGGACTCTCAACCACTGAGCCACCAGGGAAGCCCGGCAGGCAGATTCTTAACCACTGTGGCACCAATTCCTTTTGCTACTGTTTTGTTTCCCTTTACTCCATGCATTAAAATTTTTAAATTTGTGGACATTATTTGTTTAATAACTGAATAGTTTAGACAATAATTTACTTCTGGATTATAATTTTCCACTTATCAGGAAACATGTAAACTACTCTTATTATTATTATTTTCTAATAAGTATATAATTTCATTGTTTACTTATTCTTGACCATATTTAAGAAAGTCTTAAATGCCTAAATTTCCCTTTTGGTTTGTTTGTTTGTATTCTTTATTATTAATGTTGTAAATACATTGCATTTCAGCCAGGTAATTCAGTCTTACAAAGTTTATGATTTGGGAAATTTATTGAGACTTTGTTGTAGAACACATGATGAACTTTGTAAAGCATTTAGGTCAATGCAAAAGAAAATATATTTTACTTCTGTAAGTTGTTGAGTTAGATATGTTTCTATTAAATCAATATTATTGTTTTATTATTCATCCACCTTTTTCTCAGTTGGATTTTTCCTACTTCATCTGTCAAGAACTAAAAGTAATATGGTAATATTTATGCTACCATCATGATTATGTCAACATCTATTTGTATTTCTAATAGTTTTTATTTACACTTTAAGTTATATATTATTCATCAAATAAAAGTTCATGACATCCATACTTCATTGCAGATTACAACAGTTTTTCACTGTAAAGTAATAAGACTTAATGGTTATTTGCCTTGCATTTATACTCATTTAATGAAATAATACCTTGAAATCCACACTAATATTACTTTAATGTCAACTACTTTATTCTTTTGCATTTGCCTATTAACTTTACACTGACATTATCTTTAATTATTCTATCATTTTATTCTCGGTAAAGCTTTATATAAAGCATAGAGCTGATTTTCAATTCCAGTTTTTTTTTTTAGTAGTGATATTTTACCTTGTTTCATCTATTTTCTTGAATAATAAATGATTTTTGCTTTGTTTCACTCTTTCTGTTCTTTTTTTGACATTTCTAAAATCTTTTTTCTTAAATACCTATTTTATCTTTTTTCAAGTCAAAGTTTTTTTAAGCATAGTTGAACATTATTTTCTAATTATCAGTATCCTTTGAGTTCCTTATGTGAAATAAGGAAATTAGTTATTTTTAACTTTTTCCAAACACTTTCTGTTTTAATTTTTATAATTGACCCTCTAGACCAATTTTGTTTTCACTTTTTATATCTTATCTTTCAATAAATCATATTCTCATTTGTGATTCTACTTATGACAAATTATTTTATTTAATGGTAAATTTACCTGGTTTTAAATCTACTTCTGGTTTTCCTCATAGTGTGCTCTTCCTATATTTAAGTTGTTTGTTTTCTATTCATCTCTCAGCTGACTGCTGTGTTTGGTTATCTTTCCTCCCAGGAAATGTACATGTCTGAACTACTCTTTCAGTTATTGACTCTCTGATATTTTTCATTTCCTCCACAAATGATAATTTGACTTGTGTGAAATTATTGGATTAGAACCTTTTTCCCATGAAACTTTAATTCCATGGTCTCCAGTCACTAACACTGTTGTAGAGGAAACGTCTGAAGCACATCTGATAGTTCTTTTTTTATTATTTCTGGCTAGATGCTTCCAGGGTGTCTTTATACTTAAATTTCACCATTTATTCAGAATATGCCTAGAGGTTTCTCTTACTGAATATATTTTTCTGGTTTATAATGAGTCCCTTTGTTTCAGTAGAGGCTTTCAATGGTCAGAACCATTTTCCTCTTTTAGAGGTATTATGTTTTCTGTTACACTTATTCTTATCTCCTTAAGTATAACCACTTCGATATATATTTTTGCCTTTTGAACTGGTTCTTCTGTATTCTAGTTGAGTTTTTCAAGTTTGTTCTCCAAACTGCTCAATTTATTTTCTGACAATATTAATTCTAGAGTTATACTTTATTTTGTTACCTTTTAAAAAATTATTCTTACTTAGCTCCCTATTTAATTATCCCTACCTCTTCTTCAGTTCTTCATGCCAATATGTCATTCTCTCTCATCTTTAATATTTAATATTACAGGTCTTTATACTTTATTGCAAGTACAAAACAAGTGTTTACATCTATAGACAATATTTTTAAATTGTGTTCTTTTCCTTTGCATTCAGGATGTCATGTTTTACTCCTCCTAGGCTGAAAAATCTTTCCATAAACACTTATTCCTAGTTTCCAGTTGCAGTTTACATTTCTCTGATCATTGGATGTTTGGGTGATGAGAGGAAGAAATAAGAGTAATATCTTACTGAAAATTTTAGAACTAGAAAAAATATAAAAACGGAAATAACTGCATCTATAAAAAGTATGCAAACTTTATGCTAAAGTAGGTTGTATTTCTGTATTTTCACTGGATGAAGAGGTACAGAACTGACTAATTGATCCCCAGTTTATTTTGTGAATTGCAAAACATAACTAGTCCACATAACAATAAAGATTGAAAAACCCTAAATAAAGTTAATGGCAACTCAAATACATTGTATTAAAATAATGATATGCTATGAACATTTTATTAAGTTTAGAAAAAGATGGATTGATCCCCAGTTCATTTTATGAATTACAGAAGTAGCTAGCTTACTTAAGAATAAAGATTAAAAAAAAACCTAAATAAATAATAGTAACTGAAATACAGTTTTATATTAAAATATGAACATGTTGGCTTTATCGCAGACATGCAAAGAAATTTTAAAAGTAGAAAATTTATTAAAACAATTTATCATATCAAGAGATCAAAGAAAGTGAAAAAATTATGTGATCATCTCAATTGATGCTAAAGGGACGTTTTATAAATTCATTTTCAATGTATGAAGAAAAGTTTTGTAAAGTAGGAATAGAAGGATATATATTTAGCATGATTAGAACTATTCGATATCATCTCACACCAGTCAGAATGGCCATCATGAAAAAATCTAGAAACAATAAATGCTGGAGAGGGTGTGGAGAAAAGGGAACACTCTTGCACTGTTGGTGGGAATGTAAATTGATACAGCCACTATGGAGAACAGTATGGAGGTTCCTTAAAAAACTACAAATAGAAATACCATACGACCCAGCAATCCCACTACTAGGCATATGCCCTGAGAAAACCATAATTCAAAAAGAGTCATGTACCAAAATGTTCATTGCAGCTCTATTTACAATAGCAGGACATGGAAGCAACCTAAGTGTCCATCAACAGATAAATGGATAAAGAAGATGTGGCACATATATACAATGGAATATTACTCAGCCATATAAAGAAACGAAATTGAGTTATTTGTAGTGAGGTGGATGGACCTAGAGTCTGTCATACAGAGTTAAGTAAGTCAGAAAGAGAAAAACAAATATTGTATGCTAACATATATATGGAATCTAAGAAAAAAAAAAAAGGTCATGAAGAACCTAGGGGTAAGATGGGAATAAAGACACAGACCTACTAGAGAATGGACTTGAGGATATGGGGAGGGGGAAGGGTAAGCTGTGAGAAAGTGAGAGAGTGGCATGGACATATATACACTACCAAACGTAAAATAGATAGCTAGTGGGAAGCAGCTACATAGCACAGGGAGATCAGCTCGGTGCTTTGTGACCACCTAGAGGGATGGGATAGGGACGGTGGGAGGGAGACGCAAGAGGGAAGAGATATGGGAACATATGTATATGTATAACTGATTCACTTTGTTATAAAGCAGAAACTAACACACCATTGTAAAGCAATTATACTCCAATAAAGACGTTAAAAAAAAAAGTATTTGAAACCTGAAGCAAATATTTGAACTAAATGTCAAAAATTAAGGAAGTATAGCATGATATTTGAGAGTACATTTTACCTCTATAAGTCTCAATTTCCATATCTGTAAAACGGAGATAAATAATAGAACTTTTATGGGGTTTTAAAAATTATTGTATCATATAATGTTTGTAAATAGGTTTACACAGTACCTAGCAGATAGTAATAGTAATTAAATTTGTGTTTATTTCCCCTCTTCATCATGAAAATATTAACCTTAGTTTCATTTTGAATGATGAATGTATGGAAGCCGAGGCAACTTACAAGGAAAGGACTGCAGCAAGACAGTGTAGAAAAAAGTGTGATGTTAGATGTTGTGTTAATGAGAGCTCAGAGGGCAAAGCTAAGGAAGATAGGCCTTTAGATCTAGAGGTTCACATTCCCAAGCCTCAACACTGAATGGCCTCACAGTAAATCTGTGGCCTTGGAAAAGCTGATGCCAGTGGACTAGAAGAAAAAGCTGTCATGAGAGTTACTGAGAGCCCAAAGAACTGAATCTCTCTGCTTTGCCCAGCCCCGTTATACATGGCATGTGCCATGAGACCTCATTTGGCCACACTTTCTGAGAATCAAAGTTATTTGCCTATGCCTTGAGATCTTGCCTGATACTTATTCACTTATGATATGAGGTAATTTTCTATCATTTTGATGCTTTAAAATCATACTCCAATTGAGTCAGTTTTCTAAGGAAGATGTTTCTGTGATACATCCCAGGATGCAGGTAAACCCTAAGGGGACCAGTAGGAATGTAATAGGTTTCATTCTAAGATTTTTAGATTTGCGGCTGACCTGGGGCATGTTGAGCTGGGGATGATGGGGAGTTGACACCCCGTGACAAATATTATATGCCTATTAGTAATAGAAGTAACCATTATCATTATTACAGTTTAGTTTTGCCTTGAAATTTCTATCCAATGAAATAATATAAGAAAAAGAAACTGTAAACGTTTCTTTTATATTGATTATATTTTATATTATTATTTTAAATTATAGTTGGAGATAAAATTATTTTTAAATAGGAGTAGTGTTTACCTAGAAAAATCTAAAAGAATTGACTGTAAAGCACTGAGGATTGACAATAGAAACAGAGTTCAATTAGAGGACTATGCATAAATTCACACAGTTCTTATAAATCAGCAATAACCATTTATAAAATATAAAAGAAAATGCCAGTCCGAATAGCAATGTAAATTTAAGCCTAAAACAAAATCATCAAGATCTACCTAAAAAAATTTTACAAAACATTTACTGAGATACTTAAAAGAAGAATTAAACAATTGGAAAGACCTACCCTGTTCTCAGATAATGAAGATTTTAAAGATGTCAGAGTTCCCCATATGTATCATAAATTATACAATGCAAATAATGCAGTGAATTTTTGGCTGTATCTGATGAAATGATTTTGAAATTATGAAATATAACCAACTATAATAACAAGGAAAGAAACATTAATCTAGAAAGAATAATATATTTGATATTTGCAATACCAAATATTAAAATGATTGATAAAGTTACAATTACAACAGTGTGTTGAAAATAGATCTATGAAACAAAGCAAAAATCTAGAAATAGCCTTAAGTGTATGTTAAATACAGCATAGTAAGCAGAAATTACATGAAAAATGATGCTGGAAATTTGGGTCGATTAGTAAGGAAAACAAAAAATAATTAAACCATATCTTACATGCATTATATAATGAAAGATTTAAATTTTACATAGTTTATATATTTAAATATAAAAATAGGTTATAAATTAATATTTATCTGAATCAAGGTTGTAGAAATATTTTCTAAACTTAAAACAAGCCTTTTAAAAGTATCATGAAAGAAAAAGGTTGATGATTTGGATTCTGTAAATATTTGAAGTTTTCTTTGTAAAAACTCACTATAATCAGGGTGTTTTAAGCAGCTGGGGAAAACCTCTCCCCTGGAAAGCCTGGTCAAAATTAGCAAAGACAATTATTTAAAGTCTCTGGAGATTGATCAAAGGGCTTCCTACATACTGAGGAACATTTACTCAACAGAGCCTATAGAATCTTGCATGAGAGCGTGGCATTTGAGCTAGGGACTGCTGTATGCCCTCACAACAATGTGTTCCAGAAAAGCTGTTCCAGCAGCCCTGGGAGTTGAGTGGCACACCTTAGCTCCCCTAGCTTTCTTGAGTGGGAGAGCTATTCCCAGGGGGTTTGGCAGCCAGTAAACACTAGCAGATCCCCTTTTCCGTAGCCTCATGCTGCAGAAGGCCTATGTTGAGTAGATGGTGGCAGTGTGCATTACCCCACTCCCAGTTCTTGCTGGGTAGGTAGTATCTGGGCAGGGAAGCTGGTGAAGAATATAGTCCCACAGTCTTGTGCAGCTCTCTGTTGCTGAACTGCAGTGGGCTTGGCAGCCAAATGTCGGGTTCCATTTTCCCTGACTTCCTGGGGCAGAAAAGCTATTCTGATTAGATTTGGCAGCTGGTAAAGCTTGGCATATTCCATGCTCTCTGACTCTGTGCTGCAGAAGATGTGAAAAGATAATTCACAAAAGAAATATTTGAAGCCAATAAACATATACAAAGCATTCAAACCCTTTTGATGCAAATTAAAACAATAGCATGATGCCATTTTTCATCTGTGACTGGCAAAGATTAAAATATATGTATTACTCATTGATGGGGAATGGGAAATGTGATCTTTGGTTGCAAATGGAACTGTAGGTTGGTATAAACTTTTTGGTTAGCAATTATTGTCATCTCTTTAAAATGTCTATACACTTAGAAACTCTACTTTTCAAAATTTATGTTTAGAAAATATTCAGAGATGCACACAGAATTTTATGTGAGCAAATAATCATAATTTTATGTTGAATATAGTTAACTAAATGTTTAACAAAGTGCTAATTGTTAGATAAATTATGCTATATCCATGAGTTAGAATAACATATATCCATTAAAAATCATGCTAGGAAAGTATTTTAATTATATGAGAAATACTCATTATAGACTATTAAGTGAAAATATAATATATATCTCCATAGAAAAAATACTGAAAGAATATAACTCAAAATGTTACTAGCAGGTAACTCTAGATTGGGGGTATATGGGTGGTTTTGAGTATATATTTTATACTTTTATATAATTTCCAATTTTTTTGACAATAATCATGTATAATTTTATACTAAGAAAAATTAATAAATGTTATTCAAATATAAATAAAAGTGTAATAAAGCTTGAAAATGTATAGGAAACTATAAAAATGATAATAATAATACTAATTTTTTTGTCCTAGCATCCAAAATTAGTATTCTTGTTGAATTTCATTTTTCAATGTAAGAAAGCATAAAGAAGGAAAACATAGTCAAAGGAAATCAGTATTGGAAGAAATATGAAGATTTGTTTTGGCTTTTTCTCAGGGGATTTTTAAAATTCATTATCGTAGATGGGGGAATATGGATAATTTGCTTAGAAAGAAACATATTTTATGAAAAATGATACTAGAGTCAACAAAATTTTGTAATTATAACTGTTAAAGACAATATCCCTGTGTTGCCCACTCTTAAATATCATGAATATACAGGTTTGAGACATACTTTTCACTAAAGACAATATATGGTAAGTCCAGCATAATGAAGTAAAAGTCAATCACCTAGACCAAGGATTCTCAAACTTTAGTGAGCACATGCTCACCTGGGGGATGTTATTAAAATGCAGTATCTGACTCAGTAGTTCTGGGATGGGGCATGAGATACTGCATTTCCAGTAAGTTCCTAGGTGATGCCCATGCTGCTTGTCTGTGGACCACACTCAGAGTAGTAAGAGTCTTCCTTATTCCTGGATCTGCAACTGAGTCTGGTATTATTACCTCTTGCCACCTTTCTCTATGCGAAACTGAGGCTAAAATTTCAAGCTTTTTAGATAGGGATAGGGGTGAAATTAATTTTTCTTGTTCAAAACAGTGAATTTCAAAGTACTTGTTAAAGTCTTACATAACAGCATTCCCAGTACTCCACATAATTTTTTTTAAGTGGCAAAAAGGATTTGTCCTCCTCCTGTGTTATTATTAAATCAATAGCAACAAAGTAGTCAAATCATCAGTAAGCAACTTTGACATCGTCAGTTGCCTTCTCTTTTAGTGACCTATACAATTATTTTTCCATATATATCTTAGACCATAGTAATACATGAAAGAGACATTTGGCCACCAAGCGAGTTAGGACAACAGGTGCCTATTATGTTTGTGTTTACTTGGATGGGAACAGTCCTGCACCTCATGGCCTCCAGTGGGTGACTACCCTTAGCAAAGCTTATTAGTTGTTTTCTGTACTTAAAACAGTGATACAAATGTGCCACCAGTAGCACTAAGTAAAAATGTCCTCCTTGTTGTGAAGAGGAAACAAAATGATGAGAAGAGAAATGAGTTATTGAAAACATTTTGTTTTCATGAGTTGCAGGAAAGTGAAATAATTTTGCAATGTGAACACCTTTCTGCAAATTAAGCAGCAACTTCCTTTCACTGCATTCTCTTGTCCTCTCAGCCAACTATCATCTCTCTCCACAAATATCCTTAAGTAAATAAGCATAGCGTGTGTTTCTCCAAGGATTTTTTTTCAATGGCTATGTAAGATAAAGACTGATAGTGGGTAGAAAATGAACAACCAACATCTTTGTCATGGGTCTCTTACTCTGATCTTCAAAACTGTCAGTGCTCTAATTAGAGGACTGAGGGAAATCTGTAGTTTTCTAGACTAGCTAAATTCTTAACAAAAAGTCTCAGCTTTCTTTTAGAACTCAGTAATTATCCAACAGAATATATAATTATGTTATTTAAGTAAAAACCGTTATATTTCATAAAAAAGTATGACACGTTGATTACTAACCTGCTCAGGTATATTTATCACCCAGCTGAAGAAATAAATTACTACTGGTATTGTTGAAACTCCATGAGTTTCATAGTACATGTATTCTTCTACAGCAGGGGTCCTCAACTGCTGGGCCGTGGACCAGTACCGGTCCGCGGCCTGTTAGGAACCAGGTCGCACAGCAGGAGATGAGCGACGGGCAAGCAAGCAAAGCTTCGTCTGCTGCTCCCCATCGCTTGCTAATATTACCACCTGAACATTCCCCCCACTTCCACCCTCCCTGGTCTGTGGAAAAATTGTCTTCCATAAAACCAGTCCCTGGTGCCAAAAAGGATGGGGACCACTGTTCTACAGCATTCTTTTTTCTAACAGTACATTTGTATGATTTATCCATGCCTCTAGTGCATTCATTTTCACTGCTATAAAGTATTCCATTGTATGAATATACCACAATTTAGTGATCAATTCACTTATTGATGAACTTTTAGATCGTGTATTCATCAGGATGGAAACAGTAGGCTACACCCAAATTCCAAGTGGCTTGAAATTAAACATTTCATTTTTATTGGTTTGAATTTATACTCCACATCCTGTACTACCCAGCCTGGGTAGTACTGGGTCCTAGGCTGACAGGACCTCCACCATTACATTACTATGGTAGGGAAAATCACTGAGATGAATCAAATAGAGTCTCTTAAAAAGTTTCACCCAGAGTTGACCAAATTTCCTTTTGTTCAGATTTTATTAGCCATAGAAGGTCACACTTAATTTCAAAGGAGTAGTTTAAAGATGTGTAATCCTGCCTTTTAACACCAAAGAGGAGACTCATAATATTAGCCAACAGCTCTATGATACTGCAAGTTGTTTTCAAAGTTTTGTCTTGCTAACAATCCTGATATGAACTTAGATGTACTTTAATCTCTTGTGCACATATGTAAAAGTTCCTCGAGGCTATACACTTAGAAGTGGAGTCATTACGTCATGGGGGTATGGACATTTCAACTTTCCCAGGAATTAACAGAATGCTTTCCAAAGTAGTACAAATTTACACTCCCACCAGCAGTGTATAAAAGTTATCCTTGTGCTGTAGTCTCACTAAAATCTTCTATTTTCTGCCATTCTGACAGTTATACAGTGGCACTTGTGTAATATCCATTTATCTTATTACTAGGAAGTTGAGGTATCTTTTTAGATGTTAGCCATTTAGGTTTCCTTTTCTGTGATTTGAATATGCAAGTACTTTGTCCATTTCTCCAGCATTTCTTATCTTTTGCATGTTAGTTTACTTGGTATATCACTTATTTTTGGATACTAATCCGTTGTGATTATTGATATTACAAATATTTATCCCTAGTTAGTGGTTTCTTTTGCATAGAAGTTTTTTATTTTATTATAGTCAAATTTATCAAAAATTTCCTCTAAAGTTTGTGAATTCTTTGTGTCTATGTGTATGTGTTTTAAAAAAAACTCTCATTATTTTGATATTGTAAAGATATTTTCTCTATTTTTTAAAAATGATCTGGTTTTTCCTCCTCCATTTAGGTCCTTAGTCTACCTGGGATTAATATTTTTGTGTATGATGTGAGGTAGGGATCCAGTTTTGAGGTTTTTATATGATTAGTCTATTATCTCAGCACAATTTAAGAACAGTCCAACCTATTTCATCAATCAGCATTGTTTTGCAATATATGTTTGATATATGTGTGACAATCTTTCTGGGGCCTTTATTTTGTTCCACGTGTTTATTTCTCTAAGTCTCTGCCAATGCCACACTGTCTTACTACTTTAGCTTTACAATATCTTTTTCTCCTTAATAATGATATATATTTTTTTAATTTTTATTTTATTTTGCAGTATAGTTGATTAACAGTGCTGTGTTAGTTTCAGGGGTACAATAAAGTGATTCAGTTATACATATACATGCATCCATTGTTTTTCAAATTATTTTCCCATTTAGGTTATTAGTATTGAGCAGGGTACCCTGTGCTGTACAGTAGGTCCTTGCTGCTTATCTATTTTAAGTATAGCAGTGTGTACATGTCAATCCCAAACTCCTAATTTATCCCTTCCCCCAACCTGTCCCCCATGGTAACCATAAGTTCATTCTCTAAGTCTGTGAGTCTGTTTCTGTTTTGCAAATAAGTTCATTTGTATCATTTTTTTAAGATTCTGCATGTAAGTGATAAGGTATGATATTTCTCTTTCTCTGTCTGACTTACTTCACTTAGTATGATAATCTCTAGGTCCATTCATGTTACTGCAGATGGCATTCTTTCATTCTTTTAATGGCTGAGTAATATTCCATTGTATATATGTACCACATCTTCTCTATCCTTTCCTCTGTTGATGACATTTAGGTTGCTTCCATGTCTTGGCTATTGTAAACAGCACTGCAATAAACATTTGGGTTTATGTATCTATTTGAACCATGTTTTTCTCCAGATATATGCCCAGGAGTGCGATTGCTGGATCGTATGACAACTCCATTTTTAGTTTTTTAAGGGAACCTCCATACTGTTCTTTATAGTGGCTGTACCAATTTACATTCCCACCAATAGTTAGGAGGGTTTGCTTTTCTCCACACCCTCTCCAGCATTTATTGTTTGTAGATTTTTTGATGATGGTCATTCTGACTGGTTTGAGGTGGTACCTCATTATAGTTTCGATTTGCATTTCTCTAATAATTAGTGATGTTGAGCATCTTTTCACATGCCACTTGGCCATCTGTATGTCTTCTTTGGAGAAATGTCTATTGAGGTCTTCTGCCCATTTTTTGATTGGGTTGTTTGTTCTTTTGATATTGAGCCTCATGAACTGTTTGTAAATTTTGGAGATTAATCACTTGTCAGTTGCGTCATTTACAAATATTTTCTCTCATTCTGTGGATTGTCTTTTTGTTTTGTTTATGGTTTCCTTTGCTGTGTAAAAGCTTTTGAGTTTAATTAGATCCCATTTGTTTATTTGCATTTTTATTTCCATTACTTTAGGAGGTGGGTCAAAAAAGATCTTGCTGCGATTTATATCAAAAATGCTTCTGCCTATGTTTTTCTCTAAGAGTTTTATAGTGTCTGGCCTTACATTTAGGTCTTTAATCCACTTTGAGTTTATTTTTGTGTATGGTGTTAGGGAGTGTTCTAATTACATTCTTTTACATATAGCTGTCCAGTTTTCCCAGCAGCACTTATTAAAGAGACTGTCTTTTCTCCATTGTACATTCTTTCCTCCTTTATCATAGATTAGGTGACCATAGGTGTGTGGGTTTATCACTGGGCTTTCTATTCTGTTCCATTGATCTGTATTTCTGTGTTTTGTGCAAGTACCATGCTGTCTTGATTACTGTAGCTTTGTAGTATAGTCTGAAGTCAGAGAGCCCAATTCCTCCAGCTCCATTTTTCTTTCTCAAGATTGCTTTGGCTATTTGGGGTCTCTTGTGTTTCCATACAAATTGTAAAATTTTTTGTTCTAGTTCTGTGAAAAATGCCATTGGTAGTTTGATAGG
Organism: Grampus griseus; assembly: GCF_964374135.1. Lineage (NCBI taxonomy): Eukaryota > Metazoa > Chordata > Mammalia > Artiodactyla > Delphinidae > Grampus > Grampus griseus. The sequence continues at coordinate 38,169,428 of NC_139000.1, read as the reverse complement.
GATCGAATTGAATCTTTGAGTAGTGTAGTCATTTGCACAGTGTTGATTCTTCCAATCCAAGAACATGGTGTATCTCTCCATCTGTTTATATCTTCTTTAATTTCTTTCATCAGTGTCTTATAGTTTTCCGCATACATGTCTTTTGTCTCCTTAGGTAGGTTTATTCCTAGGTGTTTTATTCTTTTTGTTGCCATGGTAAATGGGAGTATTTCCTTAATTTCTCTTTCATACTTTTCATTGTTAGTGTATAGGAATGCAAGAGATTTCTGTGCATTAATTTTGTATCCTGCTACTTTACCAAATTCATTGATTAGCTCTAGTAGTTTTCTGGTAGCATCTTTAGGATTCTCTATGTATAGTATCATGTAATCCGCAGACAGTGACAGTCTTACTCCTTCTTTTCCAGTTTGGATTCCTTTTATTTCTTTTTCTTCTCTGTTTGCCGTGGCTAAAACTTCCAAAACTATGTTGAATAATTGTGGTGAGAGTGGACGACTTTGTCTTGTTCCTGATCTTAGAGGAAATGGTTTCAGTTTTTCATCATTGAGAATGATGTTGGCTCTGGGTTTGTCACATATGGCCTTTATTATGTTGAGGTAGGTTCCCTCTATGCCCACTTTCTGGAGAGTTTTTATCGTAAATGGGTGTTGAATTTTGTTGAAAGCTTTTCTGCATCTATTGAGATTATCATATGCTTTTTATCCTTCAGTTTGTTAATATAGTGTATAACATTGATTGATTTGCATATATTGAAGAATCCTTGCATTCCTGGGATAAAGCCCACTTGATTGTGGTGTATGATCCTTTTAATGTGTTGTTGGATTCTGTTTGCTACTGTTTTGTTGAGGATTTTTGCATCTATGTTCATCAGTGATATTGGCCTGTAGTTTTATTTTTTGTGACACCTTTGTCTGGTTTTGGTATTAGGGTGATGGTGGCCTCGTAGAATGAGTTCTATTGTGTGCCATAAGAATTGCTCCTTCAGGTTTCTTTTGGTTTCCATTTGCATGGAATATCTTTTTCCATCCCCTCACTTTCAGTCTGTTTGTGTCCTTAGGTCTGAAGTGGATCTGTTGTAGACAGCATATATACGGGTCTTGTTTTTGTATCCATTCAGCCAGTCTGTGTCTTTTGGTTGGAGCATTTAATTCGTTTACATTTAAGGTAATTATCATTATGTATGGTCCTAATAGCATTTTCTTAATTGTTTTGGGTTTGTTTTTGTAGGTCTTTTCCTTCTCTTGTGTTTCTCGTCTAGGGAAGTTCCTTTAGTATTTGTTGTAAAACTGGTTTGGTGGTGCTGAATTCTCTTAGCTTTTGCTTGTCTGTAAAGATTTTAATTTCTCCATCAAATCTGAATGAGATCCTTGATGGGTAGAGTAATCTTGGTTGTAGTTTTTTCCCTTTTGTCACTTTAAATGTGTCCTGCCACTCCCTTCTGGCTTGCAGAGTTTCTGCTGAATGATCAGCTATTAACTTTATGGGGATTCCCTTGTATGTAATTTGTTGCTTTTCTCTTGCTGCTTTTAATTTTTTTCTTAGTGTTTAATTTTTGATAGTTTGTTTAATACGTGTCTTGGTGAGTTTCTCCCTGGATTCATCCTGTATGGGACTCTTTGTTTTCTGTCCTCTGTTCTTTTCATTCTTTCTTCTTATTCTGCTGCGCAGCAGTTATTTCTACTATTCTATCTTCCAGGTCACTTATTTGTTCTTATGCCTCAGTTATTCTGCTACTGATTCCTTCTAGAGTATTTTTAATTTCAATTATTGTGCTGTTCATCATTGTTTGTTTGCTCTTTAGTTCTACTAGGTCCTTGTTAAACGTTTCTTGAATTTTCTCCATTCTCTTTCTGAGATTTTGGATCATCTTTACTATCCTTACTCTGAATTCTTTTTCAGATAGACTGCCTATTTCCTCTATATTTGTTTGATCTGGTGTGTTTTTGCCTTGCTCCTTCATCTGCTGCCTACGTCTCTGTCTTCTCATTTTGTTTAACTTACTGTGTTTGGGATCTCCTTTTCTCAGGCTGAAAGTTCATAGTTCCTCTTATTTCTGGTGTCTGCCCCAGTGAGTGAGGCTGGTTCAGTGGCTTGTGTAGGCTTCCTCGTGGGGGGGACTGGTGCCTGTGTCCTGGTGGGTAGGTATGGATCTTTTCCCTCTGGTGGGCAGGGCCACATCTGGTGGTGTGTTTTGGGGTGTCTGTGAACTTACTATGACTTTAGGCAGCCTTTCTTCTAATGGGTGGGGCTGTGTTCCTGTCTTGCTAGTTGTTTGGCATGGGGCGTCTAGCACTGGAGCTTGGTGGACCTGGGTCTTAATGTTGAGATGGAGGTCTCTAGGAGAGCGCTCAGTGATTAATATTACATGGGGCTGGGAGGTCCCTGGTGGTCCAGTGTCCTGGACTCAGCTCTCTCACCTTGGAGGCTCAGGCCCTACTTCTGGCCAGAGCAACAAGATCCTGCCAGCCACACGGCATAGAAGAAAAGGAAGAAAAAAAAAAAAAAGAACAGACAGTGCCCCAAGACAAATGGTAAAAGCAGAACTAAACAGAGAAAATCACACAAAGAAACATACACAAACACACTCACAAAAAGAAAAGAAAAAAAAAAAGGAAGACAGTGACCAAACCAATAAACAAAACCATGAATAAAAACAAGCACTAAAAACTAAACTAAGATAAACATAAAACAAATCAAATGCAGAAAGCAAACGCCAAGTCTACACTTGCTCCCAAAGTCCACCGCCTCAGTTTTGGGCACACTTTTTGTCTATTCAGTTATTCCACAGATGCAGAGTAGATCAAGTTGATTGTGGGGATTTAATCAGGTGCTCCTGAGGCTTCATGGAGAAATTCCCATTTCTCTTCTTTGTTCACACAGCTCCTGAGTTTCAGCTTTGGTTTTCACCCTGCCTTGTGTGTAGGCTGCCCTCAGGCGTCTTTTACCCGCCCAGACAGGAGGGGGCTAAACAGCGGCTGATTAGGGCTCTCTTGCTCACTCAGCCTGAGGAGAGGGCGGGGTATGGTAATCATAATTGAAATGTGGGATGTGCCTGCAGCAGCAGAGACTGGTGTGACATTTCAGCAGCCTGAGGCACACCATGTGTTCTCCCGGGGAAGTTGGCCCTGGATCGTAGGACCCTGGCAATGGCATGCTGCACTGGCCCCCAGGGGGCTGTGGGTAGTGACCTGTGCTTGCACACAGGATTTTTGATGGCAGCGACGGCAGCAGTAGTGGTCCATTCCCGTCTCTGGGGTCCAAGATGATAGCTGCAGCTCGCACTCATCTCTAGAGCTCGCTTAGTTGGTGCTCTGCCATCTGTGGGCACACAAAGCAGGAAGCCCCTCTCCTCGTGCACCCCAAAACAATGGTCTGTTGCCTCTCTGGCAGGTCCAGACTTTTTCCTGGACTCCCTCCCAGCTAGCTCTGGCACACTAGCCCCCTTCAGGCTGTCTTCACACAGCCAACCCCAGTCCTCTCCCTGTGGTCTGACCTTCAAAACCTGAGCCTCAGCTCCCAGGTCCCACCTACCCTGGCAGGTGAGCAGACAAGCCTCTTAGGCTGGTGAGTGCTGGTCAGCATAGATCCTCTGTGCAGGAATCTCTCTGCTTTTCCCTCTGCACCTCTGTTGCTGCACTCTCCTTCTTGGCTCTGAAGCTTCTGCCCACCCCATCGCCACCAGTGAAGGGGCTTCCTAGTGTATGGAAACTTTTCCTCCTTCACGACTCCCTCACAGTGGCATAGATCCCATCTCTATTCTATTGTCTCTGTTTTTTCTTTTTTCTTTTGCCCTACCCAGGTATGTGGTGATTTTCTTGCCTTTTGGGAAGTCTGAGGTCTTCTGCCAGCATTTGGTAGGTGTTCTGTAGGAGTTGTTCTACATGTAGATATATTTTTGATGTATTTTTGGGGAGGAAGGTGATCTCCACGTCTCACTCCTCCGCCATCTTGAAGGTCTCCCCGATCACATGGTTTTTATTCTTCAATTTGTTGATATGGTGTATCACACTGACTGATCTGCAGATATTGAAAAACCCTTGCATCCCTGGGGTAAATCCCACTTGATCATGGTGAATGATCCTTTTTATGTATTGTTGGATTTAATTTGCTAGTATTTTGTTGAGGATTTTTATATCTATGTTCATCAGTGATAATTGGCCTGTAATTGTCTCTTTTTGTGGTATCTTTGTCTGGTTTTGGTATCAGGGTGATGATGGCCTCATAGAATGAGTTTGGGAGTGTTCTGTCCTCTGCAATTATTTGGAATAGTTTGAGAAGGATGGGTATGAACTCTTCTCTAAATATTTGATAGAATCACCTGTGAATCCATCTGGTCCTGACTTTTATTTGTTGGCAGTTTTTTAATCACAGTTTCAATTTCAGTACTTGTGATTGGTTTGTTCATATTTTCTATTTCTTCCTGGTTCAGTCTTGCAAGATTGTACTTTTCTAAGAGTTTGTCCATTTCTTCTAGGTTTTCCATTTTATTGGCGTATAGTTGCTTGTAGTAGTGTCCTGTGATCCTTTGTACTTCTGCAGTGTCCATTGTAGCTTCTCCTTTATCATTTCTAATTTTGTTGATTTGAGCCCTCTTCCTTTTTTTCTTGATGAGTCTGGCTAAAGGTTTATCAATTTTGTTTATCTTTTCAAAGAACCAGCTTTTAGTTTCATTTATCTTTTCTATTATTTTCTTCATCTCTATTTCATTTATTTGTGCTCTCATCTTTATGATTTCTTTCCTTCTACTAAACTTGGGTTTTATTTGTTCTTCTTCCTCTAGTTGCTTTAGGTGTAAGGTTAGATTGTTTATTTGAGATTTTTCTTGTTTCCTGAGGTAAGATTTTATTGCTATAAACTTCTCTCTTAGAACTGCTTTTGCTGTATCCCATAGATTTTGGATCATCATGCTTTTGTTTTCACTTGTCTCTAGGTATTTTTTTATTTCCTCTTTGATTTCTTCAGTGATCCATTGGTTATTTAGTAGCATATTGTTTAGCCTCCACGTGCTTTTTTTTTTTTTTTAGTTTTTTCTTGTAGTTGTTCGAATTTCATAGTGTTGTCATTGGAAAAGATGCTTGATATGATTTCAATTTTCTTAAATTTACCATGGCTCACTTTGTGACCCTCCAATACTAGCAGGTAATTCTGGCCCAGTGTCTTACGAGGTCAGTGCTTTTATCCCTGGGTCCTGGTGCACACACCTCCCTGTGTGCACCCTCTCAGAGTGGAGTTGCTGTATCCCCCAGTGTTGTGGAATTCATGTGATCAAACCGCACTGGCCTTCAAAGCTAGATTCTCTGGGGGTTCCTCCTCCCATTGCCAGACCCCCAGGCTGGGAAGTTTGACCTGGGGCTCAGAACTTTCACTCCTGTAGGAGAACCTCTGTGGTATAATTATTTTTCAGTTTGTTGGCCGCCTACCCAGTGTGTTTGTGATTTGATTTTATTGTGATTGCATCTGTCCTATCATCTCGCTGTGGCTTCTTTGGATGTAGGGTATCTTTTTTGTTATATTCCAGCATTTTTTTTATCAATTGTTGTTCAGCAGTTAGTTGTGATTTTGTTGATTCCATAAGAAGAGATGAGCTCATGTCCTTCTACTCCACCATCTTGTCTCCAAGCCCTGATGGTGTTTCTTGACTTGCCATTCCACAAGTAATAACTCTTCTACTGTCTCCAGCAAAGTGCCTGCTCTGTGTCCCTCTGCCCTGGGGAAACTCTGCTGCGCCCCTCCTCCTATAATATCTTGATATTTGGTAAGGAGTGTAGATTTTTTTATATTCCTTCAACCCACACTAAGAGGGCATGTCCTCTATCCTAGGTACTATTCTACATACTGGAGATATAAAATTGAAAAAATATCTTTCCCTCTCTAGGAAGAGAATCCTTTGAGATAGTCTTCCTGGTGAACAGGTGAATTATAACACAAATATTAATACTATGACATGTGTATATAGTAAGTGTTCTAGACATTTTCTGTCTGAAATAGGAGAAAAGCAGAAACTGTGTATTCTTAATTTTTTTGAATTTAGATCAGGAATTTCCAAATCTGTTCCCAAGAAATTTTAGCCTTCTCTGTAAAATCAAGGATTGGGTTTGAGTGTGTTGAAGATGGACCTGGTCCATAATTTAGGTATGTCTGACCTAGAGGTGAAGAGGAGAGTTTTAGGAACTGGATTTTGCATCCTATAAAACCAGTTTGGCACAGAGGTTCCATTCAGGTTCCATTTTGCTGATATTTTGACATTCAGTGGCTTTAGAGCTGCAGTCTTGCATCCTTCACCATGGTTAGCCTGCTACGTACAACTCTGGAAGGGTGGTTATGTCTTAATTCTATGCCTATAGAATTAAAGAATTTATATGAAAGGAAGACAAAACTCAAATTCCATTTGGATGAATGTAACTAGATTTGCTGCCTAAGACACTAACAGAATGATAGATTGTATCAGTGACACTATACTATCTCAAGTAAGGGAGGTAATGATCCTAATGTATCTCTTTGTACAGATAAACCTATAGTTTTAGGTCCATTTCTATGTTTCTACCCTTTAGAGGAACAAAGGTAAACTGGTATATTCTTGGAAGAGAGCTCTAGATAGGTAGATTCTGGACTCAAAATTCAGTGATATTATTGGTGGATGTGGAGGAATAGGGATTGTTTTGATTGGAGTGGTGTGGTGGAGGGGGCTATCTTCAGAAATGGTCTCTAAATGGCACCAGTAAGAGGAATGGATCATGCCTAGAGCAGATTCCTTCTTGCTAGCAATTTTCAAACATGGTTTCACTAGCTGACCTATGAAAGGGAAATTTAGAAGGGATTCAGTTCAGTGGTGTTTGCCAATATAACTTCTAGGTTATATACATTTCTGGAGACATTATATAGTTTAATTTACTTTTTTTTTTTTTTTTGCGGTATGCGGGCCTCCCACTGTTGTGGCCTCTCCCGTTGTGGAGCACAGGCTCTGGACACACAGGCTCAGTGGCCATGGCTCACGGGCCCAGCCACTCTGCGGCATGTGGGATCCTCCCGGACCAGGGCACGAACCCGTGTCCCCTGCATCGACAGGCGGACTCTCAACCACTGCGCCACTAGGGAAGCCCCAATCAGCGTACCTTTGATGTGTTAATGGTACTACCTCATATTTTGGAAATCCTGTTATATTTTGTTTTCACGTTTGCCCTGTATTTTGAATAATAAAGAACACGGATACATGACTATAACCTCAGTCTAACCTAATAATTTCATGCTTGTCATGCATTGATTACCAGCACTCAGCAGGCAACCTGTTCAGAGCTGCAAAAAGCAAACTTAAGGTATGTGATTGCAATTTGAGTGTATTACTGAGCTTGTGTTTCTCTAAATAATAGTTCTAGAAACAAGGAAGAGCAGTAAAGATAAAGAGTGAAGTCCTTGGGTTAGGGACCACATCTTGTTTGCCCTTCCAGTTATGTCTGGTGCTTAGCATATTGCCTGGAAAATGGAAGTTTGCAGTTAACGTTGGTTTAGTTTAAAGAACTGTTATTTCTCAATAACCATAGAAACTGTCCATGTCATCAGTGGTAAGGATGACTCTAGATTCATATTCATGTATTTCTTCTTTGTGTACAAAATTCCATGTAGTCAACATTTATTGTGAACTACAGGGTATGGGGCAGCAGTATTAGGTGCTGGGAAAAAAATAGATTTGGAAGTCAGAGGTTTTGTTGGAGCACATGATAAACACATTTTAAATACCTTACAACTCTACAAAACAACACACATCCATTTTCCAGAGTGTAGGAGCATTCATGAAATACAGCAAAAAAGGAATGATTGGAAATCAGTGCATTAAAAGCCTTTAATTTCTGACTTTTGACAGCCAGTTCCTCTCAACTCCAAAGGATAATATCAGTAATTTATATTTTGAATTGCATATTATTTAAAATGACTTTCAAGTTAATTATTAAGGTTTACCCTGATGGCTTTGAAAACCAAGTTTTACCAACCTTTTCACACTTGGGAATTGTGGCTTTGAAATGAATTTGGGACATAAATGTCTCTTTTTTGGAGTTTACTGACAGAAGTCATATATGAAGGCAGGTATTCATCCCTGACACTAAATAAGTTAAGTATTCTTGATTTCATTATGAGGAAGAATAGTTCTTTGAAAAGAATAAGTAAATTCCTAAAGTGAGTGCAGGTTGCTTTCTTGATGCCGCCATGATCCTCTTAGCAAGAATGATTTATTATGTTGGGTTGTATTGTCCAACTCTTTTTTCCAAAGGAATAAATCACGTGCTTCTATTACTATGATAATATGCAAGCAGCTATGACCACTGTTGAATGCTCTCTGAGCCACATCTTTTATACTGTGCCAATTAAGCAGAAGGTGGGGAATGTTGGCAGGGGGATTTAAATGTCTCATCTAAAGGTCAATATCTAACAACAGGACAGCATTTATCCTGAACTGGACTGTAGAGTCAGCACTGGGTTTGAGCCCAGTTGCTGTTGGGGGACTTAAATATACAGTCCTCCAAATGAGAGCAAGTGGTGTCAAAGGGGCTATACTGGTGTTCACGATGTATCCTAAAATAGCTTTAAGCTTCTCCATGACCTCATTTTGCCATGCTGGCTTGCTTACGAGTGTGTTTTTGGGTGGTGTTAATGTTCTAGCGTTAGCCATTATAATTTATGGACTGACATAGTATCATTAACACTGAGCACGGATGGTACTCAGTAGCCAAGGCACGACTTTTTCCCCTCCATGTTTCCTGCAGCTGGCCAGTGTTTTGTAACCAGGGCACCAACTCTGGAGCCAGTTGGTAACTTTAGATGTTTGATAGGGTGTGCAGTTGGCATCACAGACATGGTTAACCAAGGATAATATTAGAGTATACGTGACAGTTTCAAGATTTCATACTGTTAGACAGAACTAGTTTTAGCGCAAGATGAAACCAGATAACTGTATCTATAGTAAGATTTTATTTGATAAGAATGTTATATGCGAGGTAAAAGTAACTGTGACTATATAACCTTTGAATAGGTGAATGAGTTAATAATTTTTAAAATTAAATTTGTTTTTAACCAAAGTAAGCCATGTATATGGTGTGTTTGTAAAGATCAATAATGTTCTAAGACTTACAATGAAAAATAACAGACACTTCCTTTGATCTCTTCTTCTCTGCCTTAAGTCCTGCTTCCAAAGACAACTACTTTCCATTCTTTTTGTTGTTTCTCCTGGCATTTGCCACCATATTTCTAAATAACACAGTTATGCTTGTGGTTCTTGATTCTTCAGTTTTAGAAATTATAGATTGTGTTTCTGTTATGAAAGGTGAATGTTTAACTCTTAAACCCCTTTGCCCCCAACACAGCTTCTTCCCCTCCTCCTATCATTTTTGTCACACATTTTGGTGAAATCAGTATTAGATACTTTTCTCATTATGACCATGTAGACTCGTTGGTTTCCAATGGGGGCAGAAATAGTCATTAAGATTAAATAGTCATTAAGTGATTACAATACTTTAGGGTAACGGGTTTGATGCTGTCAAAGTGATGCCCTGATACTACTGTAGAGACAGAATGATACACAGAACATAAAGAAATTAGCTGCTTCCTGGGCTTAAGTGGAACAGAGCAATAGCATAAATATATGTGCCTCCAAAGAGAAATCAGAGGTGGATGCTCTGCGGGAGAGGGGACAGGCAGGTTTATAGTCCCTGACCTAGGTGACTCTAGCCACTTTTGTTTTAGTTTTATAATATCTGCAGAACCTAAAGCTTGCTGCTCAGGATAGTCCCTGGCCACTTATTTATGACTCAGTCCAAGTCCATGAGGCAATTTCTCCTCCAATTGTCAGCAAACGGGAGGGAATGGTGGTTAGCTATTGATTGAAGTTCAGGCAGCAGGTAAGGACTGGCACTGGCTGGAGCTTTTATATCCTTGGATAACACTTTGTTATTGGGAACTAGGGAGAAACTGAAGAGTTGAGATTAAATATTACAAATGTTTACAAGGTTACAGTAATCCAGGACAGAGGTCAAGGTGAATGTGTCATCATGTGCATTATAAGTAGCAAAACCCCCACAATTTTAAGGTGTATTTTGTGTGTATCTGTCAAAAAAGTCCTTGACATGGCCCTATGGACTCTTACAATACTCTAACTAGCACCTAGCATAATCCCCATCACATGCTGAGAAATAGATAATAGTGCTTTGTTCAAGTCTCAGCTATTTGGATATAACTGTGTAAGGTGTAGTTTAATTGACCGTAGAGAAGCAGGACTTATTCAGGTGCCATCCTTTCATTAGGGCTGTTGCTTACCAGGTGTGCCCACTTGATATGCTGGACTCTTGATGGTAATTGTCCTCTGTATCATTTGATCAAGTTAACGATACCAAAAGGGCTCTTTTACTTGGAACATTATAGTGACAATAGGAATGGTAAGTCGGGAATGAGTCAACACACAGGAGTGAATTATATCATGAAATACTTGATTTTAGCAGATATATACAGATAAGAAGCTACAAATGGTATACAAAGTAGTTTGGGTATTTAATTTATTCCTACTCGTAAGGGAATTGGTGAAATACTTAACTAGATCGTGTTAAGAGAAATATCTCTTTGATCTCTTTAGATCTTTTTCTTCTTTCTTTATCCTTTTCTTATTTTATTTATTTTTCTTCATGGCCTCTGTTGGTCCACATCCTGCATCTTTTTGTCATTATTCAAGTTTACATGTTAAGCACTGAATCATTATAATCTACGTATGTCTTTGGGTGAATATTTTATTTAATAACTTTTAAAAATAATTAAATGTTCAATGTTGAAACGCTAGAAAATGAAGAGCCAGACGATCAAACAAAAAAATCATAATCCTCCTGGCCCAGAAAAAGCCCTTTTAACACATTGGTGTAGGTACTTCCCTTTCTAGATATGTGCATGTATTTGTCTATATGCCTTAAAAATTGGAATCATACTATTTTGTAGCTTGCTTTCTTTTTCTTAGCATTTGTTCACATCAGAACTTTTCTTTAATAATATTACTGGTCATGGATGCATTATGTTTATTTGTATAAATATGCAACAATTTGGAATAATGAATTCATACTGTTGAAACTTCACTATGTTTCCAATTTTTTTTTGGTCATTGTACCTGTAGCCTGTGCTATCCTTGTTCCTGTGAATTACTGCACAGCCTTGGGCAGAGCTGAAAGCAAAGAGGTTTGCCATTCTCTAATGTACAGACTGCAAGATATGCTATGATTCCTAGGTTTCCTGCATGCATGTCTCCTCTCTCTCTGTCTGTCTCACTCCCTCACTTCTGCTCTCTCACTCACTCTTCTAACATAAGGTGGTAGGAAGGCTACAACTATCTCCCAGGATTCATTTAGAAAGAGTAAAACTTCCTGGCTTGATTTTAGCTAAGAGGCCCCCCTTTGCACAAATATTATTAGCTTTTAAATGGTGATTTAACCATTTCAAGCTGAGTCATGTATATTGTTCTCATGCTTATAAGACAACCTTTCCTTGTCAACAGTGGATTATAATGAAGGTGCAAGAACAAATTTACAAGATTCAAGGGTTGGGGGATGCAGTGGAAGCAGGATAGTGTAGTGCATAACCAACCTGCCAGGACCTTTGCAAGCTAATTATTGCCTCTCAACTTCTATTTTGTCATCTGTACAATGAGTATATTCATACCCAATCATAAGGTTTTTGTGGAGATTAAAAGGGAAAATATATTTATTGCAAACTCAGCACAGTGTCTTGTACAGAGTATTAATGGTAGCATTATTATGTTGTTCTGATGAAATTGCAGATGGCAAGAGATATGCTGGTGCTGTGTTGAGGAGCACAGCCAGATGGAAAAGGATCCTTAAAACAAATCTTCTATAGTCTTTATTTGCCTACCTTCCTTCATACGTCTTGGGTAAAGCAGCTCTTTTTGATTCCAGTATTTTCTCTGTCCTGAGAGCCAATATGATACTGATGAAAAGAAAAAAACATCACAAACCGCCTGAAAACTGAGAGTGCTCCTGAGAGGCCGACATTTGTTGGAGCTTTCCCAGTAGATTAGTATTCATTTCTCCTCCTTCCCACCGGCCCCAGACCCTCCTACCAGCTTCAGTTTTACTTTGTTATTAACAGTAAAGCCTTTGTTCACAAACAAAGCAGATATGGGCTTCGTCTTAACTGATTTGTTTATCCCTCACTTAAAGTTATTGCTTTTTGCAACCCAGGGCATTTCTGGTATTTGAACAGGAAAAATTCTGAGCAAATGAATCAAATAACACGTTGTCTTAAAATGGTCCTTTATTACCAATGAGCTAGCTAAGAGGCATAGAGTAGCATCATGATTGGAGTTATATTCCTGACCAGAGTCACCACATTTAATTACCCAGAAGTGTCATCAGCACAGTGTTATAAATGAAGATACTCATTATAAATCTAAGTAGAAATTTCAAATGGTAAAATGTTGCAAGTCCCATAACAGGAGTATAAACATACCTTATGCATTGATTATGCAAGGAATCTTTATGATAAATGATAGAGTGTACATATAGCACATAAACATACTATGTCATAAATTTGGCCTAGCTCAAATTAATGTTTGCTATGACAAATATTAACATTTAAGTCACAATTTCAGATTTAAATTCATTTGGAGGCATTATCTGAATGATCAAAATAGTTTTAAAAGCTATCAAAGGAAGTTTGATTATTTTTAAAATTAATAAGTTTTTGTTCTAGCAAGTAGAAGCATTTGAAATTTTATTGACCTTAAAGCTGCTCTCAAACTTGAGATGTTGATTTTTTTTTTTAAAGAGGCATTGAGGTATCTAAATATTTCAAGGGCTGTCCAAGGATTTTCATTGTGAGAGTTTGAAGAGCAGCAGACTCAAATCTGGCCCTTCTGTTCATCTTTTTCTCTTCTCTTAGCAGCTATAAGGGCAGAAAGGAATAAGAAAAGAAGTCACAGAAAGGCCCCTGAACAATAGGGAAGACAGGATTGGGGAAGGGCAGTCCTACCTCTTTGCTTTTAAGGTTGGAATTATTTATAGGCTGATCTATGTATCTGTGTATCTACCCATCTAGATATATAACAATGTGTAACTCTGAGGCTGAGACAGATAGATAGATAGATATCATGTTATATGTATATGTATTTCATACACAAACTCACATATAACATATGTGATACCTCATATGTACATATGTATTTACATGTGTATATATATCTCAGCCTCAGAGTTTCAAAACTTTTTAGAGCCCACCTGCCAGAGTTGCTGTCTTTTTCAGATTTAGTTGCCTTCTGATTTGGTACCGTGTTGCAGTGTTGCAGAAACTCTATAAGCAGATGTCACTGAAAAGTAAAAAACAGTTATGACAGACAGATAATAATCTCTATTCTTTTATTTGCTAACTCTTTGAACTCTTGATATTATTAATCTAATGAGCATGAATTTCTTCATCTATGAAATAGAACTCATAATACCAATTCTTTAAGGTTATGGTGAGGATTCCATAATATAGTACATTAAAAAGTACATGACACAGAAACTGGTCATGGTAGACAAGTGCTCAAAAAATAGTTGTTATAATTAATTTTTCTGTTATGAATACTTTCTTTACTAATAGTAGTGTTTAAGTAAGTGGAATTTATCAGGCAAAATGTTGACTAAAAGGGACTGACTTTATTATGGTTTATATATTTACTTACGTTACTCAAGTTTCTTGAAACTATGCATGAAGCATAATTACTATTTATTCATAAATATATTTGTAATCTGAGTCTTAAATTAGAATTTTTTTCCCTAAGTAATTATTCTGATCCACATTGGTAAGGATAAACAAGTCAATGTGGATGAGTGGACAGGGGCTAGACCATCAGAGCCTAATGTTTTTTAGCCTTTACCTATAACCAGCCCTTGAGTAGCTTATGGGAAAGGCAGGAAGATTTTTTTAAAAAAGAGAGACTTTCCAGAGGTTGCCTAAGGAGAGCCTGGAAAGAATTGTAGTCTCACTTGTTCTGATATTTATTAAAATACCACAAAAATCCTATTCCTACTTTGATCTTGACTCAAGAGAATGTCATGAAATTGACACCAAATTAATCAAGTCAACTCTATATTTGTCTACTTGGGTGCATCTTGCAGGCAGGTGAGAAGGTGGAACAGGAAAGATTTGATGACATACATCTTTTTTGAAAGTGTAATATCAACTAGATGTTGGAAAGAAAATACATTATATACCCTGGCATTACTAGTCAATGTCCATCTAATTATAGGAGCTTCAGGAACCTGGTGTTCTATCTGACTTCAAATATGTTAAAGACTCAACCTAGTATAATGTTTTCTGAGGATTTGGTCAGATCATTTTCTTGCCTCAAATATTTAATTGAACCAGTTGTGGGTAATGAGGTCTGCTTCTTGACATCTCACAAGTAGTTTTCACACTGAGTTATCCTTAATCATAAGTTATGTGTCATCTTTGGCCTTCAACACAGGCAGATGGGAAATTACTGGGACAGTCCATGAAAATACTGGCCCATAAAAAAAGTCTTGACTATTTCATAACAGGCTGCTTTTCAGAACATTTCATTCGGGCCCTATGTCAGTGTAAATATTAGAAGACTTGGGAGAGTTTGCAATCTTCTGGCCTTCACTTAAATTATTATTTTAACCCTTCCTTTCTCTGAGTACCACTGATGGATAATTTTAGTTCATTTTTTTGTTTTTCTTTTTGTTTTCCTAAAGATATCCCCACTGTACTGGAAAAGGAAACCAAACAAAATGATACAAAGCACAACACAATTCAACAATAACAAAAAACAATGTGTAATCCATTGACATAGTTTGGAGTTGTGGCTTATTAATTTTTTTTATCTCAGAAAAAACCTTAGCTCTATTGCCTGGATATAGGGTTCTGTAAAAGCCCTAGGCTTGCTGTGAGCAGGCTTTTTCTTTTATAAAGGAAAGGAGATTACAGGAAAAATTACCAGTTGGAGAAAAAGAATAGTTGGAGAAATCTTTTTAAATAATTTGCATATGAATAATCCCCAGGGATGTTATTTAGGCATAAGGGTATAGCAGCTTCTCCAAAATGGAAGTGAATCCAAAAAGGGAAGTACAATTTTTATAGATTGTGTTTGAGAGAAAGTAAAATAGGAAAGGAAAGATGAAGAGAACGATTCTTTTATAAATGTTAGTTGCTTGGATAGTAAACACATCAGTAGCAATTCTGTGTTTTGTTTCACTTCAGCCATGCATGGTGCTGTTTTGGATGCACAGGGTTTCTTTCTTGATGCTATCAGTCCCCATTCAAACCTTCATATCCCAGAGTGCTTGTCTTACGTTGGCTATGTATTAAAATTGCCTTACGCCATACACTCCATGCAATTTAGAGAAAGATTTTCATTGTGGAGCAAACTTGAAAAAAACAAAATATTTCTATGAAAAGCAGTTTGCTTTTCTAGGCTTTGCTTGTATTCCCAGTACAATTACTGTAGATTATATGAGTTTGAAAATGAGCTTCCTTCCTTGCAACCCACTCCTACCTCTGTTTGATTCTCTCATGAAGTCATAATCCTTTGTTTGCGCAGTAAGCCTGTTGCCATGGAGATTAATGTGATGTTACAAATTAGCTGTTATTTATGACTTCATTGTAAGATGGATCCGAATGAGAAATTAATCTCTGATTTCTTCACCAAATATTTGATGAGTCATATGAGAACAGGTGAAGGCATTTCAGCTTTCATTTCTTAATTGGGAGGTAGAAGTGCTTTCACTGGTGAAAAATACAAATATCTAAGAAATAATAATTTTTTTAAATATCAAAATAAGTATCTTGAAAGAAAGTTGAAACGTGAAATACTAGGATAAAATATATATTCTATTTACAAAATATCTTCTGAGAGCTACAAGATAAATTCCACCTTGAGAAGCCCAGCATGTCAGTGTCATTCTCTGAACAAGTTTCTCCTTGGTACTGCCATGTTTACTTTGTTAGCAAAAGAAAGCTAAACATTGAGCACTCTGGTGCATAAGCCCCTCAACCACTGAGATATTGAATTCTGATCTTTAATAAACCAACATTGATTTACTTCACTTCTTCTGTTTGCTTAGTTAAGCTCCATTGGCATAGGAAAAGGCACACATAATTTAATCAAATTGCTTTTTTTTTTCATTTGATTTTTTATTAGTGCATAAAGCAGGCTCTAAGCATTTCGAATTTATTTTTACCAGTAAAATATCTTTCTTCTCTCTTGGAGGAGAAGTTTGAAATTTCGGTTAAGTTCACCCCTAACTCTTGATACATACAAAAATAAAATACAGGGGCTTCCCTGGTGGCGCAGTGGTTGAGAGTCCGCCTGCCGATGCAGAGGACACGGGTTCGTGCCCCGGTCCGGGAAGATCCCACATGCCGCGGAGCGGCTGGGTCCGTGAGCCATGGCCGCTGAGCCTGCGCGTCCAGAGCCTGTGCTCCGCAACGGGAGAGGCCACAACAGTGAGAGGCCCGCGTACTGAAAAAAAAAAAAATAATAATAAATTAATTAATTAAAAAAGTAAAATACAACCAAATATCTTATTTTTGAGTGTCAGATTTACTCTTTCCTTCTTGACATCAGTGTTGACTCGTGAAGAATCCAGTGTAACATCTAAACAGGTTTGAGCTGTGAGCTTTCCAGATTTCAGATGCCAATAAGCAACTCAATATCGTCAACATTTATAGTTAGGCAACATTTTGTTCTGTCAGAACTGATTTTTTCCTGATCATCTAGATTAGCCAATTAATAGAATAAAAAAGCATACTTGGAATGGTGAAGTGATCTGTCAAAGCTCAGGGGGCTGATTGGTTGCCAATTTGGGGGTATACCCAGAGATCTTAAGAATTTAATTCTAGATAATCAATGTTACTTGAAAAATACTCTTATTTCTTCCTTGAGTTTATTTCAAATTAGAGAGTTAAAACTCATTTTCCAAAAAAAAAAAAAAAAACTCATTTTCCTAAATATAAAGGTTAATGTTAATTATACTTTTCATATCTAACTTCTGTTAGTTTTTTTTTTTTTTTTCGAGACACTGGGTATTTAGAGTTTTCAAATGAAGGTCCTAGTTATTTCTGTGGGAAGGAAGTCAGTGAATTATTTTAGAGTGTGAGTGGGATTCATGAAATAGCTTGTGATGTTGCATTTTGAGAGGCCTAGAAGCACATAGATTTGCCAGCTTTACTGGAGAATGACAAGGTCGAAAAACTGTGAATTCCGTTTTTCTGCACAACACACTTGTTTCTTCTGACTCCCTAGTGCACGGTTAAAAAATATAGTAGTAGTATTACTTCGCCTTATGAAATTAGCCTAACCAACTGTTACAAATTTTTATGTATATAATTCTTCTGAATTATATTGAACTAGAGGTATTTCTCCATTAATGGAAGATATCCTTTTCTTATATCCCAGAATTTGAGGAGTGGGGTAGGGTTTTTCTCTCTATTGCTTGATGCAGACAAGGAAGCGTTTTTCCTCTAGCCAGATGGCAGCTACCTCCTCACCATGTGGAGAACTAAGCTTGAGTGGATAGAAGGCACATATATGGCAGAATGGAGAGATACAATCTGTCTGGGGATCCTGATGAATATATTGAAGTGCTAAGTTAAACGGTCCTAGAACCCAAACTACTTTTGGACATACTTCTTTATGAGATAATAAATACTCTTAATACTGTACTGACCAGTTTAATTGCCTCCCAGATTTGCTCAGCCCCATCTACCTCTCCCAGCCCTCAACCATTGCCCTGATTCCTGGCCAGAGTGAGGGCCAGGCTGTGGCAAAGGTTCTATTATGTCTTCTATGTCTGTAGCTCCAACTAACAAGTTCAACCCAACTGGACCTACTGAAGCTCTAGCTTTCCTCCCTAGTAGCTGCCTGGAGAGGTAATAACACAACCCATCTATGAGAGGGTATTAGACAAAAGATGAGAAGGAGCTGGCAGATAGATTGGTGCCCTGTCCCCACCCTATGGACTACTTGGAGATGTAGTGGTTCCCTATAGCAAACATCCTACATGATTAAGCAAATCAGTTGTGTTTTTTATAAGGCTGTACCCGCTGGGTAATGCAGCACTTCATGATGCTCTTCCTCCTCCTGTGCTTCCTTCCGTTACCCCCTCACTCTTGCTTCCCTGGGATTATACTCCCTAACCCCAATGAAATGTTAAGCAGGTAAATTCCCCCTTAGATTCTATTTTCTAGGAAACTCAGATCTAAAGATTCCCTTGGAACCCTGTTATCAAGAGAGGCCCTAGAAAGCAGACCCTCAGAATGTTGGATTCCTTGCCTAACAGAGGGCAGTAGGGGCCAGATTGCTGCTGGTGTGGGGAGTTGTGATAATCTCTGGCATGCATGGCCTCAGAATTGCTAAATTTTCCATAGGTGGAGAATTAAGATGAGGTACAAAGGTGCAAGTCATTGGAAATGATATGGCTACTGTGTTTGATTGGGAAGGAAGAAAATAATGTAAGATTTATGGCAGGAGGTGGTTGCTTTTGATGACATTGGGGGCCTTGAAAAAAGAGAGTGATATATTTGGGTCAAATAATTACTTATATAAGGTATGCTGTGAATGCCAGAGGACTTATATAGCAACCCTAAAGAAGACTAGTTAAAAAAGAAACAAAATAAAACAAAAACCAGGCTTGGGATCTAATTATAAATGTGGCAGACACCTGCAAAGGAAACAAAATAAACGTCTGCCCTATCTCCTGTGTCAAAATCAGGGCCCTGATGAGGAAAGAGTAGGACACTGAGACTAGCAGTTTAAGAGGATAAGCCTAAGAAACTTGAATCCTTTCACTCCCCTGAATCACTGGCCATAAGAAGTAGCCCCTTTCTAGAGGAGAATAGCCTCACAATAACTGGAGACGGCAGTGTTTTTACATAAAGCAGTTATCCAGTAAGATGTTTGTTCTCCTCATTATCCCTCACTACTGCCCTCATTAGGCAGCTAACTGAAGTTATTCTATAGCTAATATTTACCAGGAGGGAGTGTGGGGGTAAGGAATAGGGGGGTGGATCCCAGGGGGCCCACTGGATCCACTGAAACTCTGGCTTCTCATCCCAGTGATTCCTCAGAGGAGAAAACACAATCTAGAAATGAGAGGGAGTTAATTTACCATGCAGTAAACTTTAGCCAGTGAGAGAGAGAAAAAGGCAAACAAATTCCTGGCCCATTCTCCCCTGGATGGATTGCTTATGAAACAGTGGTTTCATATGGCAAAAATCCTACACAACTGAGCAAACTAGCTGTGTTTTCTAGAAAAAAGAAAAGTTGTGTCTGTCTGGGTATTAAACTTGTGGGGTTGGGAGGAAGAATATAAAGATGGATGCGGAGAATTCATTGTTATGGAGGAATTCACCTTTGACTAGGAATTCCATGTTCTGGCAAGGATACTTGGAGCTGGTAGTGATAATTTGTAAGGATGGTTCCTGAGATCTTGTAAACAACAATGGAGCTATTAAACAGGGCTAACATGCCAGAACTTCCTTGGCATGGTATGAAGGAAGGAGTCAGAAAACTTAGAGAAATGAGAATGTATCTCTGTATTACTCATTAATATCTGAGAATCCATCACATTCACATGACTATGTACCCTGGGGATTAAGCAAGGGACGTTACCTTGCTTAGGCAATAAAGAATATACTTGGATGGAGGGTACCAGAATCTTTGAGAAGCCTAGTAATGGTTGTGAAGGCTGGGTATGTTAGAGATGCTGCCATAGCCCTGGGCTCCCTAATATCTTTGTGGATTATAAAATTCCAAAACAGAAGAGTCCAGGTGACAACCCTTAACTGTCAGATGCAAAGTATATGTATTTACTGTAATGGACAGCAAAGGCTGTGACAGAGTGACAGCCACGGTGCCTTTGCCCACAGGAATCTATGGTAATGATCATGGTGGCATCCTTGTAGTAAGGCATATAGATAGTGACTAGAATATTGCTTGGTTGTTTTTTTTTTGCCGTGCGCGGGCCTCTCACTGTTGTGGCCTCTCCCGTTGTGGAGCACAGGCTCCGGACGCGCAGGCTCAGCGGCCAGGGCTCACGGGCCTAGCCGCTCCGCGGCACGTGGGATCTTCCCGGATCAGGGCATGAACCCGAGTCCCCTGCATCGGCAGGCGGACTCTCAACCACTGCGCCACCAGGGAAACCCTTGCTTGCTTTTTATAATATAATAATAATAATAACCCTGAAAGTGTTGATCACAAAACTGACACCAAGCACCACAATGGAAAATGGTGGCTTTTCATTCTGTTTCCAGATGTATATTAATTTACTGACTCATAGCCCATTGCTTGAAGGCAAAAATGGGTTTCCTTTAAAAGGACTCTGCAATTATGCCAAAAGTATATATGCAAAAATACTTCCCTGATTACTTCCCAAAGAGTAATTCCTCTCTAGAGAAAGAGGATACAGACTTTTAAAGGATTATTAAATATGAGTCTGTGTGGACACTCATACCAGGAGAACTGAAATGTTATCATGGTCTGATTAAGGTGAAGACTATGGAAGCCACATGATAAATGGAATTTTCTGAGTCTAGTGGGTTTGAGGATCCATTCTATAATTATTTCCCAAGTCCAGAAGAATATAATTGGGGTAGACTTACTATACATAGAAGCTGACAGAACCCTTGCATTGGCTTCCTGACTTATTCTAGGAAGCATTGTGGAAGTCCTTAAAATTATCCAAACAATATCATACAGCCATGATAATAAATAAGAAGTAATACTGCTCTTGGAGTGAATTGCAGAGATTAGAACCGTTATCAAAGACTTGAAGGATGTAGCTCCTTGTTTCTTTTATTTATTTATCTTCTTAAAACAGTGCTGGTCTAGCATCGTTTTATTTATTTAGTTTTGAATTTTATTTTATTTTATTTTTTTATACAGCAGGTTCTTATTAGTTATCTATTTTATACATATTAGTGTATATATGTCAATCCCAATCTCCCAATTCATCCCATGACCACCCCCTCTCACCTCGCTTTCCCCCCTTCATGTCCAAATGTTCTCTACATCTTTGTCTCTATTTCTGCCTTCCAAACTGGTTCATCTGTGTCATTTTTCTAGATTCCACATATATGTGTTACTATGTGATATTTGTTTTTCTCTTTCTGACTTACTTCACTCTGTATGACAGTCTCTAGGTCCATCCACGTCTTTACAAATGACCCAATTTCATTCCTTTTTATGGCTGAGTAATATTTCATTGTATATATGTAACACATCTTCTTTATCCATTTGTCGATGGGCATTTAGGTTGCTTCCATGATCTGGCTGTTGTAAATAGTGCTGCAATGAACATTGGGGTGCATGACTCTTTTAATTATGGTTTTCTCTGGGTATATGCCCAATAGTGGGATGGCTGGGTCATATGGTAATTCTATTTTTACTTTTTAAGGAAGCTCCATACTGTTCTCCATAGTGGTTGTATCAATTTACATTCCCACCAACAGTGCAAGAGGGTTCCCTTTTCTCCACACCCTCTCCAGCATTGGTTGTTTGTAGATTTTCTGATGATGCCCATTCTAACTGATCTGAGGTGATACCTCATTGTAGTTTTGATTTGCATTTCTCTAATAATTAGTCAGGTTGAGCAGCTTTTCATGTGCCTCTTGGCCATCTGTATGTCTTATTTAGAGAAATGTCTATTTAGGTCTTCTGCCCATTTTTTGACTGGGTTGTTTGTTTTTTTAATATTGAGCTTCATGAGCTGTTTATATATTTTGGCGATTAATCCTTTGTCCGTTGATTCATTTGCAAATATTTTCTCCCATTCTGAGGGTTGTCTTTTCATCGTGTTTATAGTTTCCTTTGCTGTGTGAAAGCTCTTAAGTTTCATTAGGTCCCATTTGTTTATTTTTGTTTTTATTTCCATTACTCTAGGAGGTGGGTCAAAAAAGATCTTGCTGTGATTTATGTCAAAGAGTGTTTTTCCTATGTTTTCCTCTAAGAGTCTTATAGTGTCCAGTTTTTCATTTAGGTCGTTAATCCATTTTGAGTTTATTTTTGTGTATGGTGTTAGGGAGTGTTCTAATTTCATTCCTTTACATGTCGCTGTCCAGTTTTCCCAGCACTACTTATTGAAGAGACTGTCTTTTCTCCATTTATATCCTTGCATCCTTTGTCATAGATTAGTTGATCATAGGTGCGTGAATTTATCTCTGGGCTTTCTATCCTGTTCCATTGATCTATATTTCTGTTTTTGTGCCAGTACCATACTGTCTTGATTACTGTAGTTTTGTAGTATAGTCTGAAGTCTGGGAGTCTGATTTCTCCAGCTTTGTTTTTTTTTCCCTCAAGATTGCTTTGGCTATTCGGGTTCTTTTGTGTCTCCACACAAATTTTAAGATTTTTTGTTCTTGTTCTGTAAAATATGCCATTGGTGATTTGGTAGGGATGGCATTGAATCTGTAGATTGCTTTGGGTAGTATAGTCATTTTCACAGTATTGATTCTTCCAATCCAAGAACATAGTATATCTCTCCATCTGTTTGTGTCATCTTGGATTTCTTTCATCAGAGTCTTATAGTTTTCTGCATACAGGTCTTTTACTTCCTTAGATAGGTTTATTCCTAGGTATTTTATACTTTTTGTTACAGTGGTGAATGGGATGGTTTCTTTAATTTCTCTTTCTGATCTTTCATTGTTAGTGTCTAGGAATGCAAGAGATTTCTGTGCATTAATTTTGTATCCTGAAACTTTACCAAATTCATTGATTAGTAGTTTTCTGGTGGCATCTTTAGGATTCTCTATGTATAGTATCATGTCATCTGCATACACTGACAGTTTTACTTCTTCTTTTCCAATTTGTTTTTCTTTTATTTCTTTTTCTTCTCTGATTCCCGTGGCTAGGACTTCCAAAACTATGTTGAATAATAGTGGCAAGAGTGTACATCCCTGTCTTGTTCCTGATCTTAGAGGAAATGCTTTCAGTTTTTCACCATTGAGAATGAAGTTGGCTGTGGGTTGTCACATATGGCCTTTATTATGTTGAGGTAGTTTCTCTCTATGCCCACTTTCTGGAGAGTTATTATCATAAATGGGCGTTGAATTTTGTCAGAAGCTTTTTCTGCATCTATTGAGATGATCATATGGTTTTTATTCTTCAATTTGTTAATATGGTATATCACATTGATTTGCATATATTGAAGAATCCTTGCATCCCTGGGGTAAATCCCACTTGATCATGGTGTATATTCCTATTAATGTGTTGTTGGATTCTCTTTGCTAGTATGTTGTTGAGGATTTTTGCATCTATATTCATCAGTGATTTTGGTTTGAAATTTTCTTTTTTTTAGTTCTTTGTCTGGTTTTGGTATCAGGGTGATGGTGGCCTCATGGAACAAGTTTGGGAGTGTTTCTTCCTCTTCAATTTTTGGAAGAGTTTGAGAAGGATGGGTGTTAGCTCTTCTCTAAATGTTTGATAAAATTCACCTGTGGAACCATCGGTTCCTGGATTTCTGTTTGTTGGAAGATTTTTAATCACAGTTTCAGTTTCATTACTTGTGATTGATCTGTTCATATTTTCTGTCTCCTCCTGGTTCAGTCTTGGAGGGTTATACTTCTGTAAGAATTTGTCCATGTGTTTTAGGTTGTCCATTTTATTGGCATAGAGTTGCTTGTAGTAGTCTCTTATGATGGTTTGTATTTCGTTGGTATCCATTGTAACGTCTCCTTTTTCATTTCTAATTTTATTGATTCGAGTCTTCTCCCTCTTTTTCTTGAGTCTGGCTAAAGGTTTATCAGTTTTGTTTATCTTTTCAAAGAATCAGCTTTTAGTTTTATTGATTTTGTTATTGTTTTCTTTGTTTCTATTTCATTTGTTTCTGCTCTGATCTTTATGATATTTTTCCTTCTACTAACTTTGGGTTTTGTTTTCTCTTCTTTCTCTAGTTCCTTTAGGAGTAAGATTAGGTTGTCTTTTTGAGATTTTTCTTGTTTCTTGAGGTAGGATTGTATTACTATAAACTCCCCTCTTAGAACTGCTTTTGCTGCATCCCATAGGTTTTGGGTCATCATGTTTTCATTGTCATTTGTCTCTAGGTATTTTTTTAAATTTATTTCAATTAATTTATTTTTGGCTGTTTTGGGTCTTCATTGGTTCACGTGGACTTTCTCTAGTTGTGGAGAGCTGGGGCTACTCTTCCTTGTGGTCAGCGGACTTCTCGTTGTGGTGGCTTATCTTGTTGTGGAGCATGAGCTCTAGGCGCACAGGCTTCAGTAGTTGTGGCTCGCAGACTCTAGCTCACAGGCTAAGTAGTTGTGGTTCACGGGCTTTGTTGCTCTGCAGCATGTGGGATCTTCCCAGACCAGGGCTTGAACCCGTGTACCCTGCATTGGTAGGCGGATTCTTAACCACTCTTCCACCAGGGAAGTCCCTTTAGGTATTTTTTGATTTCCTCTTTGATTTCTTCAGTGATCTCTTGGTTATTTAGTAACGTACTGTATAACCTCCATGTGTTTGTGTTTTTTATGTTGTTTTCCCCCTATAATTGATTTCTAATCTCGTAGCATTGTAGTCGGAAAAGATGCTTGGTATGATTTTATTTTATTAACTTTACCGAGGCTTGATTTGTGACCTGAGATGTGGTCTATCCTGGAGAATGTTCTGTGTGCACCTGAGAAGAAAGTGTTCTCTGCTGTTTTTGGATGGAATGTCCTATAAATATCAATTAAATCTCTCTGGTCTATTGTGTCATTTAAACCTTGTGTTTCCTTATTAATTTTCTGTCTGGATGCTCTGTCCATTGGTGTAAGTGAGG
Organism: Grampus griseus; assembly: GCF_964374135.1. Taxonomy (NCBI): domain Eukaryota; kingdom Metazoa; phylum Chordata; class Mammalia; order Artiodactyla; family Delphinidae; genus Grampus; species Grampus griseus. Next base: position 38,144,628 of record NC_139000.1, on the reverse strand, counting down.
TGTTAAAGTCCCCCACTATTATTGTGTTACTGTCAATTTCCTCTTTTATAGGTGTTAGCATTTGCTTTATGTATCAAGGTGCTCCTATGTTGGGTGCATATATATTTATAATTGTTATATCTCCTTCTTGGTTTGATCCCTTGATCATTATGCAGTGTCCTTCCTTGTCTCTTGTAACATTATTTATTTTAAAGTCTATTTTATCTGATATGAGTATTGCTACTCCAGCTTTCTTTTGATTTCTATTTGCATGGAATATCTTTTTCCGTCCCCTCACTTTCAGTCTGTATGTGTCCCTAGGTCTGAAGTGCATCTCTTGTATACAGCATATATATGGGTCTTGTTTTTGTATCCATTCAGCCAGTCTGTGTCTTTTGGTTGGAGCATTTAATCCATTCACGTTTAAGGTAGTTCTTGATACATGTGTTCCTATTAAAATTTTCTTAATTGTTTTGGATTTATTTTTGTAGGTCTTTTTCTACAAAGAGAAAACACAAGGTCTTCTCTTGTGTTTCTCACTTAGAGACATTCCTTTAGCATTTTTTTAGAGCTGGTTTGGTGGCGCTGAATTCTCTTAGCTTTTGCTTGTCTGCAAAGGTTTTAATTTTTCCGTCGAATCTGAATGAGATTCTTGCCAGGTAGAGTAATCTTGGTTGTAGTTTCTTCCCTTTCATCACTTTAAATATATTGTGCCATTCCCTTTTGGCTTGTAGAGTTTCTGCTGAGAGTCAGCTGTTAACTTTATGGGAGTTCCCTTGTATCTTATTTGTTGTTTTTCCCTTGTTGCTTTTAATAATTTTCTTAGTGTTTATTTTTTGTCAGTTTGATTACTGTGTGTCTTGGCGTGTTTCTCCTTGGGTTTATCATGCCTGGGACTCTCTGCACTTCCTGAGCTTAGATGGCTATTTCCTTTCCCATGTTAGGGAAGTTTTTCAACTATAATCTTTTCAAATATTTTCTCGGGTCCTTTCTCTCTCTCTTCCCCTTCTCAGACCCCTATAATGCAAATGTTGGTGCATTTAATGTTGTCCCAGAGGTCTCTTAGGCTGTCTTCATTTCTTTTCATTCTTTTTTCTTTATTCTGTTCTGTGGCAGTGAATTCCACCATTCTGTCCTCCAGTTCACTTATCTGTTCTTCTGCCTCAGTTATTCTGCTATTGATTCCTTCTATTGTATTTTCCATTTCAGTTATTGTATTGTTCATCTGTTTGTTTGCTCTTTATTTCTTCTAGATGTTTGTTAATTCTTCTAGGTCTTTGTTAAACATTTCTTGCATCTTCTCTATCTTTGCCTCCATTCTTTTTCTGAGGTCCTGGATCACTATCATTATTCTGAATTTTTTTTCTGGAAGGTTGCCTATCTCCACTTCATTTAATTGTTTTTCTGTGGTTTTATCTTGTTTCTTCATCTGGTACGTAGTCCTTTGCCTTTTCATTTTGTCTATCTTTCTGTGAATGTTCCACAGGCTGCAGGATTGTAGTTCTTCTTGCTTCTGCTGTCTGCCCTCTGCTGGTTGAGGCTTTGTAAGAGGCTTGAGCAAATTTCCTGATGGAAGGGACTGGTGATGTGTAGAGCTGGGTGTTGCTCTGGTGGGCAGAGCTCAGTAAAACTTTAATCTGCTTGTCTGCTGATGGGTGGGGCTGAGTTCCCTCTCTGTTGTTTGGCCTGAGGCAACCCAGCACTGGAAGCTCTTTGGTGGGACTAATGGTGGACTCCGGGAGGGCTCATGCCAAGGAGTACTTCCCAGAACTTCTGCTGCCAGGGTCCTTGTCCCCACAGTAAGCCACAGACACCCCCCACCTCTGCACAAGACCCTCCAACACTAGCAGGTAGGTCTGGTTCAGTCTCCTATGGGGTCACTGCTCCTTCCCCCAGCTCCCGATGCACACACTACTTTGTGTGTGCCCTCTAAGAGTGGAGTCTTTGTTTCCTCCAGTCCTGTCAAAGTCCTGCAGTCAAATCCCTCCTGACTTCAAAGTCTGATTCTCTGGGAATTCCTCCTCCCATTGACAGACCCCCAGGTGGGAAGCCTGATGTGGGGCTCAGGAACCTTCACTCCAGTGGGTGGACTTCTGTGGCATAATTGTCCAGTTTGTGAGTTACCCACCCAGCAATTATGGGATTTGATTTTATTGTGATTGTGCCCCTCCTACCATCTCATTTTGTCTTCTCCTTTATCTTTGGATGTGGGGTATCTTTTTTGGTGAGTTTCAGTGTCTTCCTGTCTATAATTGTTCAGCAGTTAGTTGTGATTCTGGTGCTCTCACAAGAGGGAGTGAGTGCATGTCCTACTCTACCATCTTGAACCAGTGTCCAGCTGTGCTCCTTGTTTCATTCCCTTACCTGAACTCTACAAAAAGAAGATGGATCATGACAGCAGATAATGGTCTACCATGAACTTAACCAGGTGGTAGCCCTAATTGAAGCCGCCATGCTGAATGTGCTATCTGTTCTGAAGCAGATCTGCACTGCCTCTATTATTTAGTATGTGGTTATTGATTTGGAGAATGCTTTCTTCTAAATTGACATAAGTGGAATGTAAGTACAACTTTATGTAGTAAGGAAAGCAGTACACTGATACTCTCCTTAGGGCTCTGTTATCTCTCCTGATTTCTGTCATAAGGGGCTTAGATCACTGTATCAGTCAGAGTCCATTAAAGGGACAGAAACCATGCCAATTTCTTAAAGGATATGTTAATATAAAGAATAGTTAACCTACTCGAAGAGAACTGAAAAGGCAAAAGGAACTTGAAGTATCAGAAAGTAGCAATTACAGGAAGCATTTATCTCTCCTAGGGTTGACAGTAAAAGAGAAGATATTGGGATTATTAAAATCTGGAGACTTGAACGAAGGACTCAGACCTCGAAGAGGGGCCCTGCTTGGCTGGTATAAGTGCTTAGCAGCTCAGTGGAAGGACCCTGAGGAGCTGGGATTTAGACCTGTGAGGAGGGGGCCCCAGCTGTTGTGCTGTCTGAAAAGGCGTGATAAGGTTGGTGATACTTGTGTGGAAAAACTTCAAAGTGGAACGAGCTCCTGTTACTGAAAACAACTAGGAGCAAGATGAAACATGGGTATGAGAGTGAAGTGTATCATGCCACTGAACAACTCCCAAAGAGGAGGGTCTCAACAATAGGTGAATAAAATGACAAATCCTGAGGATATTCACCAACCTCTCTCCTTGGCCACCTTGTCGTTGCACAGTAAGATTACATGTAGAGAAAGCCTGTTATCAGGGATGGAGGCTATTCATGGATTCAGTAGCATAAGCTCTCTTTAACCAAAGATGACATAGCTACTGCTACTGCTGATTGGCCAAACTGACAGTAGAAGAAACTACTACTCTGTGAGTATAGCCCTTTGAGATACCTGCTTTATGCAGAGCTGTCTTATTAGAATTCCCCCCTTGAGCTGGTTCTAGGCTTTGTCTCCTGTTCCCATAACTCAGTCCTTCCTTTTTCCCTCTTTTCAACCTCTTCCTTCTTTCCTTCCTTCTTTCCTTCCTTCCTCCCTTCCTCCCTTCCTCCTCCTCTTCTGCTTCTTTTGCTTCCTTTCTTCCTTTGCTTCCTTATCTTTCACTACATCTTTATTTTCAAGTTCCATATCCCTTTTATAAAATACATATGTTTGGATCTTGGCAATATGTTTCTCTGTCACCCTTTATGCTATAGTTATGCATTTTTTTAGTTTTGTTTTATACTGCTCTAATAGTTGGAATTGATCCACAGATTGGAGAACTTTTTATCCAACTCTCAGGATATGCTGGGGACAAATAAAATGTAAAAATTACCAGAATCATCAGGAAGGAAATCTCCTTCCTAGAAAGTAAATTTCAGCAAAGATCTATAAACTGAAGGCTACAATAATGTACAGAAAAGAAGCTGAATATGTTGCAGTATTTTCTTCCAGTTTGTGGCTCATAAATTCATTTTCTTTTTGATATTGCTGGATGAACAGCAGTTATTAATTTTAATGTAGTTAATATTATAAATCTTTTCCCTTATGTTTCAGTCTGTGTTCTATTTAAGAAAATCATCATCGTAAGTTCCTAAAGATATACTTCTTTATAATTTTCTGAAAAGATTTATCGTTTTATCTTTCATGTTTAATTACTTAATCCACTTAGAATTTAGTTTCATTTTTTTATTTAAGGCAGCGTTCCAATTAAATTTTCTTCCACAGATAGCCAATTGTTTCAGCAACATTTATTGAGGAGTTCGTCCCTTACCCCAATTGTTTACAAAACTAGCTCTTTTCCTGGGATATCTGTTCTTTTCCATTGGTCTGTTTGATTAATCTTGCACTAATTACAAATGTTTAATTCTTTTAGTTTTATTATAATTCTTGATATCTGGGGATAGCCAGTCCCTCAACCATGTTTTTCTTCTTCAGTAGTATTTCTACAAGTTCTTTCTTTAACAAATAAACTTAATTATTTTATAGACTTTTTTCTTTAGATATATGTCATTGTTTTCTCTTATTCACTTATTATTATTTTTTTAAATTGAAGTATAGTTGATTTGCAATTCTGCATTAATTTCAGGTATACAACAAAGTGATTTGAGTATACATATATATGTAAATATGTTCTTTTTTTATTCTTTTCCATTATAGTTTATTACAAGGTATTGAATATAGTTCCCTGGGCTATACAGTAAATCCTTGTTGTTTATCTATTTCATATATGGTAGTGTGCATCTGTTAATCCCATACTCCCAATTTATCCCTCCCCCCACTTCCGCTTTTGTAACCATAACTTTGTTTTCTGTCTGTGAGTCTGTTTCTGTTTTGTAAATAAGTTAATTTGTACTGTTTTTTAGATTACACATATAAGTAGTATTATATTTGTCTTTCTCTGACTGCTTAGTATAATAATCTCTAGATCTGTACATGTTGCTGCAAATGGCATTATTTCACTCTTTTTTATGGCTGAGTAATATTTCTCTTACTCATTTAAATATTGAACATACTTATTTTTATATTATAAGCCTGATATTTTCCATTTCTGGAGTCTTGTTTTTTGTGTGGCTCTCTTTTTGTACCTTCTTTTCTTGTGAGTTTTGAGATTTTTCCATTTGAGCTACTGTTTAGTGGAACTCTATCTAAATTGCTGCTATGAGGTGTTCTTGAAGGTATGTTCATCTAGAGGATTTGCTTCTGCCAAAAGCCCAGAGCTACCAATAATTCAGGACAAATTTAACATATATCTTGATTTAAGGTCTTTGGGATTATCCTGAAAATATGGCTGGCTTATGATTAAGAATTCACAAAGGAGACTTTCATTTCACCCAGAGCCAAGGCTGAAGATGGAAATCTTTCTTGTCTTTTTCTAAGGGCCTTATTTATTTCTGGTCTACTGCTACACCGTGGGTATAGCCCTTTGGGATAACTCCTTCTGTGTAGCTATGTCTTACTAGAACTCCCATCTTGAGCTGGTCCTACAGTTTGTCTCTTGTTCCCAGCACTCGATTTACATATTCATCAAAACAGAAACTCAATGTGCCCAGGATTGAGTACATGTCCTCAGTGTGAAAATTGCTTCGATTTCTTATCTCTTCAGATTCTGATTTTACTTTATTATTGACTTTTGAAGTTTCCCTAACTTTCTTGCCAACTCAGTAATTTAAAATATCTTTCTTTCTCCCTTGTTTTCTTTGTATATTTTTTCCAGCATTTTTTGTTGTTTTCAGAAAAGAGGGCCTAGTCTACCACGTTTCAAAATGGAAATCTTTATGAGACCAATTTTTAATAAATGTGAAATGATAACTTCAAGGTTATAGGCACACACATCATCATCTCTGCCACCTACTATCAGACTGGCCAGATCTGGCCAGATGTGAGCTAATCTTTTGGTGATTCAGTTTCTGTCTCTGTAAAATATGCTCCTTTGTCAGGGTTGTTATGAGGATTGAAAGAGGTTGTGGAGGTTGAAGCACTAAGTATTGGACTGACTGACACATGCTGGGCTTTCATTAACTGTTATAAATCTAAGTATGATGAATTCTATACTTTTCCAAATGTGTATTTTTCAGAATTCTTATATGAATCACACAAATATAAAGAGCTAATCAGGTAAAGTATACCATGGCTTGTAAAACAGCAACAGCAATGCTTAGATGTTGAAAATAGGATTTCTCTTTAAAATGTTGGTTGTTAAACTGAACCACTGGAAATTAACACAAATCCCCACAATAAATATGCATCTAAGACAAGTTGTATAATTTGAGGATAGATCCTCTTGCTAAGACAACTCTGGAAATAAAGGAGCAGTTGCCTTGTATTTAAAATTATACAAATTTTCTAAATCTCACGAGCACCCAATAGCTCTGTGATGAGATGTTAGCAGAAACTAACAGCAGTGGCCATAGAATTCCCATCCAAAAACTTGGTTACTTTTATTAATTCTTGCTAGTGTACCATCTGTGTAGAAGACTGAGCATAAGTCTAGTATCCTCCGATACTTTTAGCCCCCAGATTGTTTTTAAAAATATTTATTTACTTACTAGTTTACTAACTTCTCTAATTTTTCCTCTCTATTTTAAAGTTAGAACATTTTAATGATCACTGATTAGTTCTGGAGCAGTTAATATGTTGGTAACTACAAAATATACATTTAAGAGAAAATGGTTTTGATTTCCTGGTCAATAAAATTTAATAGTATCTTGCCACAAAATAATTACATATTCATGTAAAATACAAATTAAAATGTGTGCAGTTATTTAGAAAAAAATTAGCTAGGTAATTGTGGTTTCCTTTAATTTCATATTCCTAGCCATAGAGAGAGTTAGAATTTGACTCATTGTAACCTGAGTGACCTAGCCACATGTCTGTTTTCTAGTAATATTCAGAATAAGGCTTAGTTGAAAAGATGTCCCTATCTAGCTTTATTGGCCTCTGCATTAGCAGTGCATCAGAACTGTTTTTAATCATGATTTCCCACCTAGAAATTAATGTGGGGTGTTTGATGCAACCTTATGAGTAACTCTCTTATATTTCAAGAAATACACTTATTTTTCAGAATACCATTATCTTCTATTGTATAGTGGTCCCAAAATGCATAAAACCCTTATTATTTTTGGCAATGCTAATGAATACAAAGGAACTCTTGTATATAGTTTTTCATATTTCTGTTGAGTAAAAACGCAAGTTAAAGAGCAAGCATTTATTGAGCTAAGCATTGTGTTACATAAAAATAGTAACCATAAATATAAGTAAATTAGTAATGATTATTGAAAACTCGCTAATTGTTAGGCACTTTACTAAGTGGTCTCTATATTATATTACTTAAAACAACTGCCTGTGAAGGAGATACATATTCCTGGGTTGGACTTTCAAGCTCCCTCTTTCTATAGTGTCAAGTCTCCTTTATCACATGGTGAAATGAATTACAAATTGCATGCTCAAGTCTCAGTTTATGATAAGTTAGTTTGGTCTTAAAAATATTTTGGAGTGAATTGTAAAAACTAAGTGCCATTTTCCTGGCATTTTGAATGAGATTGTGTGTGTGTGTGTGTGTGGTTTTAACTATGATATTAATTGATACTATGCTTCTTTTCCAAGTGTGGAGATTATCAGCTGTTAACTCTTCAATATAAACTTTTATGTATAAACATTGCCTGAGATTCTATTTTGGACTGATTAAAGTTAGCTGCCATTAAGCTTTGTGTGATGACTCTGACGCTTCAATATATGATCTTAATTATAAAAAAAGTTTGTTACAAGAGTTTGTAACAAACTTTACAAATTGTAAAGTTTCAAGTACCTCCAAGTAAGAGATCCTAAGTGATTAATCTGAGAGTTCCATAGTGACCAATTGCTTCTAATATTCTTTTATGGCTCGATTTTATTTACCTAGAATAGGTCACAAAAGAGAAAGCTAAAAGGCACTACATAATATTTGAAAAGCTTCTCCTTCTGTTTTTACTGAGATTTATTTGGCAGAAATGCTAACATTCTAAGGTCATTTTGGGGAGCTGTACATAGAGTCTGATGTTTAAGAATTGGAAGTGAGGAATTACCATTTACCACTTTTGTGATTCTGGTCAAGTCAGAGAATCTTCTAAAGTCTTGTTTTCCTGTCTAGAGTACCTGTTGTTCCTATACATGGATGCTGTGGAAGGTATTGCATAAGTTAATATATAAGGAAGCATTTCATAAGTGATCACATGCTGTACAAATAATAAGAGCATGTGTACCAACAACTGTAATACTAGTTTGGTGCTATGAATCTTGGAGTGATTTGTTTATTCCAGTTCTTAAATAATACCTATTTTTCAGTATCATTCTTTTAAGCTGCAGAGAAGTAAAGAAAACTTTCCTTTCCTTTACAGCAAAGGAAACTTGTGTAGAGTGGGAAATTCGTTGTATTTCAAGTAAAAATCCTTACCATATTAAAATTAATCATGGGTCTCTTAGTCAATTATTGACTTTAGAGAGAATGGGGAAAGAAAGCTTAGAACAATACAGTGTTTCCTTCATCTATGAAAGGAGGAAGCAAAGACTTTGGCATCTCATTTTTAACTTACTTGTCATTTATACAAACAGCAAAGTTCTGTTTCAAAAGAAAACTGCAATCTTCAGCTGACCTTGGCCTGATGTATCTTAGGATGACCATAATCTTTTTTATTTTATTTTATTTTTTAAATTTTATTTATTTATTTTTTATGTTGGGGGTAGGAGTTTATTAATTAATTTATTTATTTTTGCTGTGTTGGGTCTTCGTTTCTGTGCGAGGGCTTTCTCTAGTTGTGGCAAGCGGGGGCCACTCTTCATCGTGGTGCACGGGCCTCTCACTATCGCGGCCTCTCTCGTTGCGGAGCACAGGCTCCAGACACGCAGGCTCAGTAGTTGTGGCTCACGGGCCTAGTTGCTCCGCGGCAAGTGGGATCCTCCCAGACCAGGGCTCGAACCCGTGTCCCCCGCACTAGCAGGCAGATTCTCAACCACTGCGCCACCAGGGAAGCCCCCATAATCTTTTTTAATAACAAATTTTAAACTCTATCCTTCTACTTCAAATGTAAAAATTTTAATGTTTTCTTGGGTGCCTTTTTCATAAACATAGCTGATCTATAGATAAACGTAAAAAGAAAAATTTCAAGAAACTAAAATGTCAGATTCTCCTACAGACTAGCTGACTTGTCTCTTCTTGGCAAGGACCTTGCTGTAAATCTTAACTTTGTTATTTAATCTACTGTCTTCCTCTCATGGGAAGTGTACTGATAGAGAATCCATATAAAATTAAAATTCTGTTTCTTGAAGGGCAAGAAGCTAGAAGTGCCACAGAAATTTATCGGGAGTGATAGACATAAATAGGTATTGCCATCACATTGGAATGGGCGCGAATCGGGAGGAATTTTACCTCATCAAGTCCAAGACTGTCTCTGGGCATTATAAAAGGCTTTAGAATAATTCTTAAATCAAAACTCATTCTTAGGCAGTCTCATATGAAAATTGCATACCTTTAATAGTTTGGGCAGAGCAAAGGTATTACCAAAACATGCAATAATAAGAGACTTTGCATTTAATAGAAATTACTCCTGAGGAAAGACCATTGGCCTAAATCTCTGGAGAATAAGGCTAGTTCTGACTTTACCTAACTTGCTATGTAACTTGAAGTAGCAACTTCTCTGTGCCCTGGTTTTCTAACCTGAAAAATGAAGATTTAGATTTTTTTCCCCCCTCCTCTGTGATGATACCATTTATGTTTATAACATGCTCCATTTAGTACCATTTCTTATTCCCATACAGTGATTCTTAATAGTAGTGCTTCCTGTCCCCACCAGGTTGAGAATCACCGCTAGATAGTCTCTAGCATCACTCAGAACTCTTAATTCTATGTGTCCCAACTCCAGAAAGGTCAGGAGTTCAATGCAAAGTTTTTAGGCCAGTACCTATCTTTCACATTGCTTTCATCTAAGAATGATTAGTGCTCTTGTCAGAAGGATGCTTCTGTTGTTAAACCACCATTTTGTTGTATTACAAATAGTTTAATTTTCTCTTCAGTGTGTCAGACACAGGCACCAGAAGTCAGCTTTTAGGATGTCTTCTGTATAGTGTAAGCAGTTTGGGATCTATAGAGCTAAATTCTCAGCTTGAATCAGCAATGAGAAATAGCTTATTCACTGCCTAAATTAACACTGAGAAACTTTTACATTTATATAGAAGGATCCAGAGAAGGTTTAAGAGGACATTATAAACTTCATTGAATGTTTATTTTAGCCAGTTTTCTAATTTACATTTTTTAAAGGATTTTAATTTTGGGGGTGGACTTTGCAGTGAAAATACTATTGTTAAAATAAGTGATTTCATTGCTAAGTCCCTCTGAATCATAATTATAAGCTATTGGTTGAATATCCATAAATGAATTCTAATTACTGCTATGAAAAGAGGAAGGGAACAGAGCAATGTTGCCATTCACTAGGTATCTTTATATGAAAGGATATTTGGGAAGTGAGCCAGCACTGCTCCACTGTTAAAAGAAAGCAGTCAATTTGATTTTGTCATTCAGAAAGAATTATTGGCCTTTAAGATTTGCCTTGACTATAGATTGAGGTGCATTTATCTCCTCCCTTCCTCACCTCCCACACTCTTAACGTTTCCACAGAAGAAAGAAATTTGCACTGTCCAGAAGGAATGAGAATGGAGGGAGCTCTTCTGGCCTCTGTTCCCATACACGCTCCCTCATTTCTTTTAGGAGACAAAAGGAGCAGTTCCCCTGCTGGAACATCTGGAGATGTGTTTGGTTTCTCTCATTTAGACATGCTTGGCTTCAGGAGTCTGGGCTCTGTGCTTGCTCCTATCTCCATGTTTAAGCATGCAGTGAATGGATCAGAGTCCACACCTGTCTCTGTTTTTACTCTCAGGACTCAGTGGGTGTAAGGCTGCAGTTCTGATTAAGTGGGTCTTCTCTGTAGACCTTTGTTCTTCTTTAAATGGCTCTCTGAACGTCCAGACTTTGGGATGAGGGTGAGAGCGAGGGGAAGATATTAGGAGGCCAGAGGTTGGTCACATGTTTAAGTAACAAAGATGTCTTTAATTTCTATCAGTCTGATTCCTCATTTCTCAATTGATTTGAAATTTAGATGGGATATAAGAGTGTGAACAATTATCATCCTTAAAACCTAATAATCTGTTTTACTAAGTTATGAACAAGAGATAAATTATTATTACAGATGTCTACTTTATTTATTTTGAACATATACATTAATTCATTCTAACTTTTTGTTTTATTAAAGACTTTTTAAGGCAGTTTTAGGTTTATGACAAAACTGAAAGAAAGGTGCAAAGATTTCTCATATACCTCCTACCCCTTCACATTCATAACTTCCCCCATTATCAACATCACACACCAGAACGGCACAATTTTTACCAAGGAGGAACCTGCACTGAAACATCATAATCACCCAAAATCCATAGTTTATCTTAAGGTTCACTCTTGATATTCTACATTCTATGGGTTTGGACAAATATATATATGTCCTTATAATATATGGAGTATTTTCACTCCCTTAAAAATCATCTGTGCTCTGCCTATTCATCTCTATTGCCATACCCCTGGCTACCACTGACATTTTTATTGTCTCTATAGCTCTTCCAAAACATTATATAGTTAGAATCATACAGTATGTAATATTTTCAGATTAGCTTCTTTCATTTAAGTTTCCTCCATGGAAACTTCATGGCTTGATATCTCATTTCTTTTTACTGCTGAGTAATATTCCATGATCTGGATGGACCATAGTTTATTCATTCACCTACTAAAGGACTTCTTGATTACTTCCAAGTGTTTGCAGTTATGAATAAAGCTTCTATAAAATACATGTGCAGGTTTTTGTGCAGACATAAGTTTTTTTCTCTTTTGAGTAAATGCCAAGGAGCATGATTGCTAGACTGTTTTGTGAGAGAGTATGTTTAGTTTTGTAAGAAATTGCCAGACTGTCTCCCAAAGAGTCTGTAGCATTTTGCATTCCCACTAACAACAAATGAGAGTTTCTGTTGCCCCACATCTTTGCCAGCATTTGGTGTTGTCAGTGTTCTGGATTTCAGCTATTCTAATAGGTATGTCATGGTATCTCATTGTTTTAATTTGCATTTTCCTGATGACGTAAGATGTGGAGCATCTTTTCATATGCTTCTTTGCCATCTGTATATCATTTTTGCTGAGGTGCCTGTCAAGGTCTCTGGCCCATTGTAAAATCAGGTTCTTGCTTTGCAAGGCAGAAATAGAGACACAGATGTAGAGAACAAATGTATGGACATCAAGGGGGAAAGCGGGAAGTGGCGGGTGGGGGTGGGATGATTTGGGAGATTGGGATTGACATATATACACTGATATGTATAAAATAGATAACTAATGAGAACCTGCTGTATAGCACAGGGAACTCTGCTTCACTGTACAGTAGAAACTAACACAACACCATAAAACAACTATACCCCAATTTAAAAAAATGTCGGGTTTGTTGTTTTCTTATTGTTGAGTTTTAAGAGTTCTTTGCATATTTTGTATCTTTATCAGATGTGTCTTTTGCAAATAACTTTCTCCCAGTCTGTGGCTTGTCTTTTTATCCTCTTGATTCTCCTTCTCTCTTCTGCTCTTTCACAGAGCAGAAGTTTTTAATTTTAATGAAGTCCAGCTTATCAATTATTTCTTTTATGGATTAGGTTTTGGTGTTGTATCTAAAAAGGCATCACCATACCCAAGGCCATTTAGGTTTTCTCCTATGTTATCTTCTAGGAGTTTCATAGTTTTACGTTGTACATTTAGGTCTGTGATCAATTTTGAGTTAAGTTTTATGAGGGGTGTAAGGTCTGTGTCTAGATAAATTATTTTTGCACATGAATGTCCAGTTGTTCTAACATCATTTGTTAAGAGACTATTTTTGTTCCATTGTATTGCTTTTGCTCCCTTGTCAAAGATAAGTTGACAAAAGGGTCTCTTTCTAGGATCTCTGTTCTGTTTCATTGATCTACTGGTCTATTCTTTTCTCCATTACTACACTGTCTTGATTACTATAGCTTTATAGTAAATCTTGAAGTTGGACAGTGTCAGTCCTTCAACTTTGTTCTTTTCAATCAATATTGTGTTGGCTATTCTGGTCTTTTGCCTCTTCATGTAAACTTTAGAATCAGTTCGTAGATATTCATAAAATAACTTACTCGGATTTTTATTCGGATTGCATTGAATCTATATATAAAGTTGAGAAGAGCTAAGATCTTGACAGTATTGAGTTTTCCATCTATGAGCATGGGATATGTCTCCATTTATTTAGCTCTTCTTTGATTTTATTTGTCATAGTTTTGTATTTTTCCTCATATAGATCTTGTTCACATTTTGTTATATTTATACCTAAATATTTCTCTCTTTTTTGGTTGCTAATGTAAATGATATTGTGTTTTAATTTCATATTCCACTTGTTCATTGTTGGTATATAGGAAAGCAATTTACTTTTGAATATTAACCTTATATCCTGCAACCTTGCTCTAATTGCTTAACAGTTCCAGGAGTTGTATTGTTGATTCTTCTGGATTTTCTACACAAACAATTATGTCATCTGCTAACAAAGACAGTTTTAAATCTTTCTTCCCAATCTGTATAACTTTTATTTCCTTTCCTTGCCTTGTTGCATTAGTAACTACTTTCAGTACAGTGTTGCAAAGGAAAGGTGAGAAGAGACATCCTTTCCTTGTTCCTGATCTTAGTGGAAATGCTTATAGAGTTTCTTACCATTAAATATGATGTTAGCTGTAGATTTTTTTGTAGATAGTCTTTGTCAAGTTGAGGAAGTTTCCTTCTATTCCTAGTTAACTGAGAGTTTTTTTTTTTAATCATGAATGAGTGTTGGATTATGTCAAAAGCTTTTTCTGCATCTGTTGATATGACCATGTGATTTAATTTTTTATTCTGTTGATGTGATGGATTACATTATTTGATTTTTTTTAATTCAAGTATAGTTGATTTACAGTATTATATTAGTTTTAGGTATACAGCATTGTGACTCAGTATTTTTACACATTATACTCCATTAAAAGTTATTATAAGATATTGCCTATAACTCCCTGTGCCATACAATATATACTTGTTGCTTATCTATTTTATACACAGTAGTTTGTATCTCTTAATCCCATACCCCTATTTTGCCCCTTCCCTCTCCCTTTTGGTAACCACTAGTTTGTTTTCTGTATCTGTGAGTCTGTTTCTGTTTGGCATGTACATTCATTTGTATTATATTTTAGATTCCACATGTAACTAATATCTTACAGTATTTGTCTTTCTCTATCTGACTTATTTCACTTAGCCTAATATTCTCTAGGTCAATCCACACTGCTGCAAATGACAGAATTTCATTCTTGTTTATGGATGAATAATAATTCATTGTATATATTATATTTTCTTTATCCATTCGTCTGTTACTGGACACTTGGGGTGCTTCCATATTTTGGCTGTTGTAAACATTGCTTCTATGAACATTAGAGTTTGTGTATCTTTTTGAATTGGTGTTTTCATTTTTTTTGAATATATACCCGGGGTGGAATTGCTGGATCATATGGTAGTTCTATTTTTAGTTTTTTGAGGAACCTCCATACTGTTTTCCAGTGGCTGCACCAAGTTACATTCCCACAAACAGTGTAAAAGGGTTCCCTTTTCTCCACATCCTGTCTAACATTAGTTATTTGTACACATTTTGATGAAAGCCATTCTGACAGTTATGAGGTGATATCTTTTTGTTGTTTTCATTTGCATTTCTCTGATAACTAGCATTGCTGAGCCTATTTTCATGTGCCTGTTAGCCATCTGTATGTTTAGAAAAATGTCTGTTCAGGTCTTCTGCCTTTTTTTAAATTGAGTTGTATGGGGTTTTTTGATATTGAGTTGTATGAGTTGTTTGTATATTTTGGATATTAACCCCTTGTTGGTCATATCAACTGTAAATATTATTTCCCATTTTATAGGTTGTCTTTTCATCTTGTCAGTGATTTTCTTTGCTTTGTAAAAGCTTTTAAATGTAATTAGGTCCCATTTGTTCATTTTTGCTTTTATTTCTTTTGCCTTAGGAGACAGATCCAAAAAAATATTATGACAATTTATGTCAAAGGATGTTCTCTCTGTATTCTCTTCTAGGAGTTTCATGGTTTCAGGTCTTATATTTAGGCCTTTAATCCTTTTTGAGTTTTCTTTTTTTTTTTTTTTTTGTACATTCTGTGAGGAAATGTTCTCACCAGTTAAATGAGAACAAAAATATAACAAATGGTTATATGCCAACAGATTGGACAATCTAGAAGAAATGGAAAAATTTATAGAAATATACAACCTCCCAAGACTGAATCAAGAAGAAACAGACAGTTTGAACAGACCGATCACTAGTAGTAAAATTAAATTTGTAATAAAAGAAAACCAAAAACAAAAAACCTCCCAACAAACAAAAGTCCAGGACTGGATGACTTTACAGGGGAATCCTACCAAACATATAAAAGATAACCAATGCCTATCCTTCTCAAAATATTGAAAAAAATTGAAGAGGACAGAACACTACCAAGTTCATTCTGTGAGGCCACCATTACCCTGATACCAAAACCAAACAAAAAAAGTCAAAAAAATAAAATAAAATTACAGGCCAATAGCTTTGATGAATATTGGTGCAAAAGTCCTCCACAAAATATTAGCAAGCCAGGGCTCTCCTGGTGGCGCAGTGGTTGAGAGTCCGCCTGCCGACGCAAGGGACACGGGTTCATACCCCAGTCCGGGAAGATCCCACATGCCATGGAGTGGCTGGGCCCGTGAGTCATGGCTGCTGAGCCTGCGCATCCGGAGCCTGTGTTCCGCAACGGGAGAGGCCACAACAGTGAGAGGCCCGTGTACCGCAAAAAAAAAAAAAAAAAATTAGCAAGCCAGATCCAACAATATATAAAGTGGATCATACACCATGATCAAGTGGGATTTATTCCAGGGAGGTAAGAAAACTTCAGCATTCACAAATCAATCAATGTGATGCATCATATTAATAAACAGAAGGATAAAAATCACATGATCATGTCAGTAGACACAGAAAAAGCATTTGACAAAAATTCAGCATCCATTCATGATAAAAACTCTCCTCAAAGTGGGTATAGAGGGAATATATCTCAACATAATAAAGGACATTTATGACAAACCAACAGCTAATATCATACTCAGTGGTGAAAAGCTGAAAGCCTTTCCTCTAAATTCAGGACCAATACAAGGATGCTCACTGTTCTATTTAACATAGTATTAGAAGTCCTAGCCACATCAGTCAGACAATAAAAAGAAATACATGGCATCCAAATTGGAAGGGAAAAAGTAAAATTGACACTATTTGCATATGACATGGTACTTTATATAGAAAACCCTAAAGTATCTACCCAAAAACTGTTAGAACTAATAAATGAATTCAGAGAAGTTGCAGGATACAAGATTAATATACAGAAATCTGTTTCTTTTCTATACACTAATAATGAACTCTCAGAAAGAGAAAGTTTAAAAAAAAGTTACATTTAAAATTTCATCAAAAGGAATGAAATAATTAGAAATAAACTTATCTAAGGAGGTCAAAGACCTATACCCTGTAAACTATAAAACACTGATGAAGGAAATTGAAAATAATACAAAGAAAAGGAAGGATATACTGTACTCTTGGATTGGAAAAATTAACGTTGTTAAAATGGCCATACTACTCAAAGCAATCTATAGATTAAATGCAATCTCTATCAAAATACACATGATATTTTTCACAGAACTAGGACAAATAATCCTAAAATTCATATGGAACCACAAAAGACCCCTAATTGCCAAAAAATCTTTAGGAAACAGAACAAAGCTGGAGGTATCATTCTTCCAGTCTTCAGACTATACTACAAAGCTACAGTAATCAAAACAGCTTGGTACTGGCACAAAAACAGACACATAGATTAGTGGAACAGAATAGAAAGCCCAGAAATAAACCCATACACTTATGGTCAATTAATCTATGACAGATGAGGCAAGAATATACAATGGAGAATAAACAGTCTGTTCAACAAGTAGTGCTGGGAAAACTGGACAGCTACATGTAAAACAATGAGATTAGAACATTTCCTTACATTAATTGACTTTTGAATGTTGAACCAGCTTTGTACATCTGGGATAAACCCTACTTGGTTGTGGTACATCAATTCATTTTATATATTTTTTGGATTTGGTTTCAAATGTATTGCTGAGAATTTTTGCATCTATGTTCATGAGTGATATTGGTCTGTGGTTTTCTTCTTGTGTCTTTATCTGGTTTTGGTATTGGTGTAATGCTAGCCTCATAGAATGAGTTAGGAGGTATGCCCTTTGCTTCTGTCCTCAGAAGAGATTGTAGAGAATTGTTATAATTCTTCCTTAAATGTTTGGAAGAATTCACTAGTGAACCCATCTGGATCAGGTGCACTCTGTTTGGAAGGTTATTAATTGTTGATTCAATTTTGTTAACTCAGATAGGCCTACTTACATCATCTGTTTCTTCTTCTATGAGTTTTGGCAGATTGTGTCTTTCTAGGAATTGGTCCATCTAGGTTATCAAATTTGTGGGCATAGAATTGTTCATATTATTCCTTTATCATCCTTTTTATTTCCATGGGATCTATGGTGATTTCATTTCTGATAATTAGTAATTTGTGTCTTTCTTTTTTTCTTAGCCTGTCTAGAGGCTTATCAATTTTATTGATCTTTTCAAAGAAGCAGCTTTTAGTTTCATTCAGTTTCTCTGTTGATTTCCTGTTTGCAATTTCATTGATTTCTGCTCTAATTCTTATTATTTCTTTTTTCTGCTTACTTTGGTTTTAATTTGCTCTTCTTTTTCTAGTTTTCTATGATGGAAGCCTGGATAATTGCATTTAGTTCTTTCTTCTTTTCTAATAAAGAATGCTAATTTATAGCAGTAAATTTACTGCTATAAATTTCCCTCTAAGCACTGTTTTTGCTGCACTCAACAGATTTTGATAAGTTGTGTTTTATTTTCATTTAATTAAAAATATTTTAGGGGCTTCCCTGGTGGTGCAGTGGTTGAGAGTCTGCCTGCTGATGCAGGGTACACGGGTTCGTGCCCCGGTCCGGGAGGGTCCCACATGCCACGGAGCGGCTGGGCCCGTGAGCCATGGCTGCTGAGCCTGCGCGTCTGGAGCCCGTTGCTCTGCAGCGGGAGAGGCCACAGAAGTGAGAAGCCCGCATGCCGCAAAAAAAAAAAAATATATATATATATATATATATATATATTTTTTTTTTTTTTTAATTTCTCTTGAGATTTCTTTTTTGACCCATATGTTATTTAGAAGTGTGATGTTTAATTTCCATTTTAGAGGACTGTCCAGCTGTCTTCCTGTTGCTAATTTCTAGTTTAATTTCAC
Source organism: Grampus griseus (assembly GCF_964374135.1). Lineage (NCBI taxonomy): Eukaryota > Metazoa > Chordata > Mammalia > Artiodactyla > Delphinidae > Grampus > Grampus griseus. The sequence continues at coordinate 38,126,249 of NC_139000.1, read as the reverse complement.
AGTGGTTTGTGAGCAGACATTGTGTGATTTATATTCTTTTAAATGTGTTGTTATGTTCTATGGCTTATCTTGGTGAAAGTTCCATGTCAGCTTGAGAAAAATGTGAATTAAGCTGTTGTTGGATGGAGTGGTCTATTGATGTCAGTTATATACAGTTGATTGATAGTGTTGTTGAGTTCAGCTATGTCCTTGCTGATTTTCTGTCTGGTTGATGTTTCTGAGAGAGGGGTGTTGAAGTCTCCAACTGTGAGAGTGTATTCATGTATTTCCCCTTGCAGTTCTCTCAGTTTCTGCCTCATGTAGTTTGATGCTCTTTTGTTAGGTGAAACATGTTAAAGATTTTTATGTCTTCTTGGAGAATTGACCTCTTACCATTATGTAATGCCCTTTTTTATCCCTGATAATTTTCCTTTGAAATCTTCTCTGTCTGAAATAAATATAGCTACTCCTGCTTCTTTTTTTTTTTTCTTTTTTTGTGGTACGTGGGCCTCTCACTGCTGTGGCCTCTCCCATTGCAGAGCACAGGCTCCAGACGCACAGGCTCAGTGGCCATGGCTCACGGGCCCAGCCACTTCGCAGCATGTGGCATCCTCCCAAACCGGGGCACAAACCCATGTCCCCTGCATCGGCAGGTGGACTCTCAACCACTGCGCCACCAGGGAAGCCCATCCTGCTTCTTTTCATTGGTATTAGCATGTTATATTTTTCTCCATCCATTTACTTTTTTTTTTTTTCTGTTCTTCCATCTTTTATTCAACCTTGTACTGAAGGTTCCAGCCAATGTAGTAAGAAAAGAAAAGGAAACAAAATTCACCCAGCTTGGAAATGAAACATTAAAATTGTATTTGTTTGGGGCTTCCCTGGTGGCGCAGTGGTTGGGAGTCTGCCTGCCGATGCAGGGGACACAGTTTCGTGCCCCGGTTCAGGAAGATCCCACATGCTGCGGAGCGGCTGGTCCCATGAGCCATGGCCACTGAGCCTGCACGTCCGGAGCCTGTGCTCCACAACGGGCGAGGCCACAACAGTGAGAGACCTGTGTACCGCAAAAAAAAAAAATTGTATTTGTTTGAAGACCTGATTGTTTATGTAGAAAATCCAATGTTCCTCAAAAAGGCTGCTAGAACTAATAAGTAAGTCCAGCAAGGCTGAAGCATTCAAGATCAACGTACAAAAATGGATCAAATTTTTATATAGTAGCAAAAACAATAGAAATTGAAATGTAAAAAAATACAATTTATAATAGCATCAAAAATATTAAATTCTTTGTGATCCATACAAGACCTATATACTGAAGCTATAAGACATTACTGAGAGAAATCAAAGAACCCTAAATAAGCAGAGCTATATACCATGTTCATGGATCAGAAGACTCAACACTGTTTTGTTTTGTTTTACATATATATGTATACACACATTTACATTTATTTTTTATATTCTTTTCCATTATGATTTATCCAAGGACACTGAATACAGTTCCCTGTGCTATACAGTAGGACCTTGTTGTCCATCCATCCTATATTCCATCCATTTACTTTTAATCTATATGTGTCTTTATATTTAAAGTGGATTTCTTGTGGACAACATATAGTTGGGTCATGTTTTTTTGACCTACTCTGAAAATCTCTGTTTTTTAATTGATGCACTTAGACCACTGACATTCCATTTTAACTTTTTTTAATTCATGAAAATAATCTCACTGTGAAGTGACCAAGTTGTGTTTATATCCTAGAACTTTGACTTAAATAACATGAAAATCATATACTAAAAATTTTTGGTATAAATATTCTGGAATCATGCCATATAATGTAGAATTTAGCATAAGCTTTATGCATTTTAAGGCTCTAAATAAAAGGATTTAATTCTGTGAAGTTTAATAATTCAACAAAGAGTTATTAAATTCTGAATAAGTTTTAGATCTCATTATGTGGTGAGGATACAACTGAAACTGTCTCAGACATTTTGTGAATGCGATTATTTCACAGAAGAACAGTATAGTACTGTAATGAAAATTAAATCTGAGGGTGTGCTGGAAAGTGACTGGGGGATGAGGAAATTACTTTATATAATATGATCAATCAAAGTGTATCAGTCAAGGTAATCTAAATTATGCTGTGATCTCCAGACCTTAGTGGGTTAAGAGTACAAAGGCTTATTCTTGCTCCAATTGCATGTCCAGTACAGATAGTCAGGTGGCAGGAGGGTTGTGCTCTGGTCATCATAATCTGTAGAAACGCAGGATGTCAGAGGCACCATATGTGTATATATATATATATATATATATTTCTTTTCTATGATCACCATTGCAGGGGAGAGGAGATGTGGTACTTCTGCTGGAATTGACAGATGTCACTTCTGTGTAAAGGCTCTACTTGCCACTTCTCAAATTTCACTGGCCACAGCATGGCACATGGCCATGTCTGACCTTAAAGGAAGTGAGGAAATCCAATCACACCAAGGCCTAGAACGAGGAGTACTGGAACATTTATGAACATCCCTAAGGACCATCACAGAAAGCCTCTTTGAGGAGGTGGCATTTTAGTTGAGACCTGATCAGCAAGAATGAGCCAGTCAAGCATAGATGTAGGCAGTGATTCTTAACCCTTGCTGCCCATTAAAATCACCATGGACAGAAACCGTACTATGTGCTTTCAGGCATTAATTCCATTGTCTTACACTAATGCTGAGTTTCTGTTTTCAAGCTCATGTTACAGAAAAAGAAACTGAGTTGGAGTGAGGTTATATTATTTTCACAAGGTCGTAAAAACAATAAATAGAGAAGTCAGGATTTGCATTCAGATAGTCTGACTCTAGTACCCACAATTTTAACTACTCTAATATAATCCCTGTTTAAATTATGTGAATTATGGCCTCACCTGTAACTAAGTTAAAATCAAAAGTGCTGATCCCTTGGACTTAACCATCTCTACCCTTGCCTCAGACATATATGCATCTGTATGTGGGTGTGTGCATATTTGTGCTTACTTGCTTGTGCACACTCCAGCCCTTAATAAACTGGACTCCTTTGTGTCATGATTGACACTGGGCTCTTTGCTATCCATTGGTCCTCAAAGCACCTTTCAACCTCAAAACCTTTTCACCGACTTTTCCCTCTACCTAGAAACCATTTCCCCCAGATATCCAAATGATTCACTCCCTCACCTTCTTCAATTCTTTGTTGAAACATTACCATTTCAGCGAGGCCTACCGTACCATTTAAAATTGCAGCCCTCCCTTAGCGTTCCACAGATTTATTCCTGTTTTGATCCTTGCTATATACCCAGGGCCTATAAGAGGGCTAGCACTTAGTAGGAACTCACTAAACACTGGTTACTTGAATCCTGGGAATTCAGGCCTGAGAGCTGGCCAAGGAGGGTAAATGAGATTGGATGCCACAGTCTTGCCACGGCATGTGGAGGCTGAGTGGAATGCCTATCTGGGAGATGTGGTATGACACGGAGTGTGCTCCTCATTGGTGGGGACTGCTAGGGCTATTACATCTCAAATAGTACATAAACAAACCTGATCAACTGTCATCACGGCCAAGGAGAGGAGTATAATCCTGCCTAGCCAAGAAGGAAACATTTATTTTTCCTCTTTCTCTTACCCTTGCCTAACTCCTGAGAGATCAGCACAGGGAAGGAAGAAAGTGCAGGAGGTTGGGAGGGTGGGTAGGGCAGACGAAGAGTTGACTGTGCCTCAGCTCAACTTCGGACTACTAGAGTCACAGTCTGTCCTATCCTGGAGGCAGAGAGAACTTTAAATCAGATATGGGATTGAATTTTTTTTTTTTTTTTTTTTTGCGGTATGCGGGCCTCTCACTGCTGTGGCCTCTCCTGCCGCGGAGCACAGGCCCTGGACACACAGGCCCAGCGGCCATGGCCCACGGGCCCAGCAGCCATGGCCCATGGGCCCAGCCACTCCGCGGCACGTGGAATCCTCCCAGACTGGGGCACGAACCCGTGCTCGCTGCATCAGCAGGTGGACCCTCAACCACTGCGCCACCAGGGAAGCCCTGGGATTGGAATTTAATACTGAACAGAACTATGTCTTCCAATACTGGAATAAGAAATAAGATTTTTCTAATGACCAACATTCACTGAAAAATTGCAAAATCTGTCACAATTTCATTAAGGGAGTTGCTACATAGAAGGAAAGTTGGTTCTACATAGATGACTTGGAGGAATGTATTGAAAAAACCATAAAACACTTTGTTTATACCTCAGAAAATTAACACTCCTCAATACAACAGTTTAGTTTAAAACTAGCTATTATATCCCATTAGAGAAGGTAGAAATTAACTTAGAAAGTTAAACAATGAATTTAAGGTCGTACCACAGAAAGTATTAGCCAGGATTAAATATCAGGTTTCGCTGGGTCTAATGTCTATACTTTACTGTTGGGGATATTTTCTTACTTGGGATGAGAAAGAAAGAAAAAAAACAAAGAAAAACACACAGCACCTACACACACACACACACACACACACACACACACACACACACACACACACACACACACACACACACACACACACACATCTCCTTCAGCCCAACCCATTTTACATTGTTCTCATACAAGTGATGAGTGTAGGTTGTCTCTCCATGGGAATCTTCTTGAACACTTTGATATCCCCAAATTTCTGCAGTTGGAATATTATCCAGCAGCATCAAGAAAACATTAATAAACTCTGATGGAAGCTGGTTGCACTCACTCCTTCGTGTAGTTTCCCTCCCTTTTTTTTTTTTTTTTCAATAACATTCAATTAACAGCTAGCATTCAGTTAAGAACTGGAATTACTTCATTAAGTTAGCTAAATTATCTTCTTACGCTGGTGATAAATAAGCAGCTATATTAGCAATGATTCACATTAGTTCCATGGTTTAAAACAGCTAATTTCCTCCTGGATGCTTTACAACACTCACACCGATACTTTTGCTCAATGTATTCTTATTATGGTACTTTTACTAACAAGGTCACCCTCTTATTTTGAACAAGACTATAAATTTCTCTTCTCTGCAAGCTTATACTTGGTAGAAGCTACTTTATTAGAGACAGGTATTTTTGTTTAGATCTCTGGGTTGGTTCAAAGGCCTAGGATGAGATATGGAAGACAGACTAGCTGTTTCTTTTCCTTTTTTTTTTTTTTTAACATCTTTATTGGAGCATAATTGCTTTACAATGGTGTGTTAGTGTTTACTGTATAACAAAGTGAATCAGCTATACATATACATATATCCTCATATCCCCTCCTTCTTGCGTCTCCCTCCCACCCTCCCTAGCCCACCCCTCTAGGTGGTCACAAAGCACCGAGCTGATCTCTCTGTGCTATGCGGCTGCTTCACACTAGCTATCTATTTTACGTTTGGTAGTGTATATATGTCCATGCCACTCTCTCACTTCTTCCCAGCTTACCCTTCCCCCTCCCCATGTCCTCAAGTCCATCCTCTACGTCTGCGTCTTTATTCCTGTCCTGCCCCTAGGTTCCTCAGAACCTTTTTTTTTTTTTTAGATTCCGTATATATGTGTTAGCATACGGTATTTGTTTTTCTCTTTCTGACTTACTTCACTCTGTATGACAGTCTCTAGGTCCATCCACCTCACTACAAATAACTCAATTTCGTTTCTTTTTATGGCTGAGTAATATTCCATTGCACATATGTGCCACATCTTCTTTATCCATTCATCTGTTAATGGACACTTAGGTTGCTTCCATGTCCTGGCTATTGTAAATAGAGGTGCAATGAACATTGTGGTACAGGACTCTTTTTGAATTATGGTTTTCTCAGGGTATATGCCCAGTAGTGGGATTGCTGGGGCGTATGGTAGTTCTATTTTTAGTTTTTTGAGGAACCTCCATACTGTTCTCCATCAGACTAGCTGTTTCAAATGTTGGATGAATTTTCAAGGACGCAGATAGTGCGTGCAGGGGAGGCAGTCAGGCTGTAGAGGAAGGGGCTGAAGGCATCACAGTCTTGTTTCCTCTTTCTGTTGTCCTTTCTCTTGTCCTTTGCCTTATCCTTCCACTTTGTTTCAGTAAGAATTCAAATAGAACCAAAAGGGACTCTGATAGCTTCTTTTTAAAGTTTAATGTGTCATATGTGGAATGTAATCATGTTGCCTTTGGTGCTTAACCAGTAAAATGACTGGTGCTGAGAGTTTTGCCTCACTTCCTATCAGAACTTAAGTTGATGTTCAATTAGTTATCAAACTCAGTATATACCTGTTTTATCTATAGAACACTGAAGATAGTCCTTACACAGTATGCAAGTGTTCTACAAACATGTCAGGAGGATATCAGCAAACAAAAGTTAATTGGAAGAACCATTCTTCTGTGTTGATTGGTGGCTTTGCATTCATTAGATCAAGTTCAGAGGTTAAACTCTGACATGTGACTGCAGTGTTTACTGTTACTCTATAAATTTACACTCATGATGTTCTTCCTTGATAACTGCAGTATATTTGGCATCAGTTAAACAATGGTCTCATGGTCTAAAAGCTAGGATTCTTAGAAGTTTCTCAACAGAAACGATCCATACTTAACATTTAATTTTGCTTTTATATGAAAACAACTTTTTAAAGCATCTAATTCTAGTTTTTAAAAATATATTTAAGAAGGATTTTAGAGGAAACTATTAAAGAAATGAATGCTTAGATATAATTTAGTAGTTTTCTCACTAAACCATTACTGTTTTATATAACTTGGGTTTCCTCCTGGTAGTATTTTCTTTAATTCATAGAAATAGGAATCATCTGCTGTTCACAAATAATTAGTTTAAGAAGTATTGCCTGGCTGTAGTATTTAAGTTTAGTCACTCATTGAGTACCTAATGTGTACTAGCCCTTTTGCTCCTACTTTTAAAGAACTCTTAGTATAATGAAGGACGTGCATTGGGCAATACATGTTTATAATACAGTGGGATAAATAGTCCTTTAAAGTCTTGTGGCATTCCAGAGGGAGAAGTGACCTGTGATTACATTGGAACTTGGGGAATGCTAGACAATTAGAGCATGCTAGGAAAAAGGAGCAACACAAAAAGTAAGCCATGGAATTAAATTAAAAATGATCTCAGAGGGGGGCTTCCCTGGTGGCGCAGTGGTTGAGAGTCTGCTTGCCGATGCAGGGGACACGGGTTCATGTCCCGGTCCGGGAAGATCCCACATGCCGCGGAGTGGCTGGGCCCGTGAGCCTGCGCGTCCGGAGCCTGTGCTCCGCAATGGGAGAGGCCCCAACAGTGAGAGGCCCGCGTACCGCAAAAAAAAAAAAAAAGAAAAAAAAGATCTCAGAATACCATAATCTAGGATAGAAAATAAGGGGAAATGGCTAGAGTGATAGATGGAAGGATAAATGGGGACAGATTTTCAAGGTTATAGAGGATCATTCTGAAATATTTATAACCAATGGACAACCGTTAATAGGTCTACAGATGCCTTGGAATGACCCTCTCTGACCTCGGCAGTGCCACAGTACTGCTATATAACAAACCCCCAGCTCAGTGAGCATCTTGCTCGTGCATCTGCCGATCAGCTAAAGTTCACCTCATCTAGATGAATACAGTTGGGCTTGGTGCCGCAGTGGCCCTCATCCTCCTTGGACTAGCAGCTACTGGAGGCATTTTCTTCTCATGGCAGAAGGCCAAGGCACAAGAGAACAAGCCCATTGTGCATGAACATTTTAAGCTTTTTTTCATTTCATGTCCAACCCATTAGCCAAAGCAAGTTACATGGCCAAGGCTCCAGTCAAGGAGCGAGAGGTATATTCTACCTAATGTGAAACTATGACATAAGTATGGAACTATGAAACTATTACAGGAGAGTGAAATATTGAGATCAATCTATAGTACTCTGTATGGCTGTTTTCGTTACTCTGGGAATCATGGATCCTCTTTTCTCGCTGAATAAAAATTATTTAAGTATTTTCTGGTTAATCATAAAGGATGATGAAGGGCTGTAGCAGAGGAAGCCTCCCAATGCCCTGATCCAGCACACGGGCATGATGCTGCTAAATTCAGGTGACTGTGTTTTTCAGTAAGCAGGTGTCTAAGTTGGTTGGGCATGTTCCGTTTAGGCATCCCACGCATCAGAAATCCAGCAGCCACAGCTACAGCCCCTTTCCTCCACTGCTCTAGTAAATCTTAATATCCTCCCTAGAGATCAGCCAATTCCAAAATATTGATTGGCCTTAATTCTGTTTAACTTACGAGAACAATCAAACTCCCCACTTGAGGTGATACAGTATCTGCTGTTCCTGGGAACGAAAGACTAAATAAATGTCAGGGAGAGGAAGCAGTAAGAGGCAGTGTCCGCCTCAACCCGTAAGTGCTGTTTGTGTCTTTGTGTCTGTCTCCAGCCTCCACTGTCACCTGGAACGCTTTTACCTCAGTTGTTTAGAGGTTTTCCACTGCAGTCTCTTTTTGCTGTCTCTTGCATCCCTTCCCATAAAGTAGGCAGTTTACAGTAATAGCATAGGGATGAAGCTCTGCTTCAGGCAGGAAAGGTTAAACATTTAAAAAAAAGCAAACCAGATAATTTTTTTAAAACATCAAAATAGTCTCGGTGCCACATCGCCTCTGTGCCATCCCAGCCATTCTTTTAACAAAAGATGCTTCTCTCTTGTGGGAGCTTCTCATTTGTCAGAGGAGAGATTTCCCTGTCTCCTCAGCGGCACACTCTGTATAATTTAAGGTGACTCACTGTACAGGAAAGTTCACCTTCCATTAGCATGTTTTCTTTAGTAAGCACTCTCTTGCAAGTGCTGTAGTGTAAACATGAGTGCCTACGAATACGAACATTTATTAAATAGCACTGATGAATATTTCAATACCTCAGGGAGAGCAATTCACAGCTCAATCATTCAGGCTGTTTTAAGTGCAGCACAGGACAATTCCACTACATCTTCCATTAATATTTAATTGCCCATTTTATTCTGTTTACCTTTTTGGTTAATATATAATTTAAAGCCCTTCTAAAAGGGGGGGAAAAGAGAACAGCTGTTCATCTGCTTTTAACAAATCTCTGGTGAGAGCTTTTATCTCATTTAAAATTCATTGCAAAGAGTTTTTATTTAATATCAGTAACACAAAACCTTAGGTATTAAAAGTAAAACTTGGAAGCGACTCTCATGCAAAAAGCCTCACTGTGACTTGGGTTTGATTACATATCCATTCCTGAGTGGCAGGCATTGACAGGAAATGTCTGAACTGCCAGCAATGGCGCCATGTGTCACGTCCTCATGAAACAGAATCACAGTAACTCGACCTGACACATTCTGACAACATGTCGGAAAGTTGTTATGCACCCTGCAGAAAGTGAGTCCTGTCATCCCAGCAATGCAGATTTTACTGACGGGATAAAACACTTCTCTGCTTGCTAAAGGACAAGGGAGTCAAATATGTGCGTGGCCTCGAGGAGCCGGGATTCCCTGATGCACTAACCATTCGTTTCTCCTTGGCCCTCCCTTGGTGGATGGTATCAGCTTCTCTTTTTGTTGTGTTCAGAGTCCCAGGGCCTATCTCTTGCCATTTTAGCTGTTCTTTTCTCCCAGTTGGCTGTGGTTGTTTGTCTCAAGTCTGTCCCTTAAACCCTACTTGGTGGCAGGTATCCTGACATTTACTGACAGATCTCCATGTTCTTGGGGGCTTCCTAGACCTCTCAGGCTAGCCAGTAAAACTGACCCCCACATCCAGCCCAGCGAGGGTCACCCTGTCCCTTCAGCCTCAGTCGCCTGGAATCAACTGCTTTCCGGGACAGTGAGCTGCATCATCACCTGTTTTTCCTGCTCCACTTGATCTCTGCTGCAGATTCATTCCTTCCTGTCTACTGAGCTATGGCTGTTTAAGTATTCCCAGCATGGCCAAGCCAGCAGCAGCAGGAACCTCAAGACACAATTACCACTGTCACTTTACTTCAGTTCTGAATTTCTTTTCTGAGGTAAGATTTCTCTTATCTGCTTTGCATCACTTTATTAATGCTCTCCTCAGTCTCTTGTTAAATTTGGTTCACTTTCTCCATCTGACTCTGTTAATAGAGACTCTTACATAATGCTTCCTTTCACTCGTTCATTTATTCATTCACAAATATTTATTGAGCATCTGAGCTAGGCATTGTTTAATGTGCTGCAAATATAGGAATACAGTAGGGTGAGGAGGAGAGAGAGGAAGAAAGGAGAGGGACAGAGAGACGGAGAAAGAGATAGAGACAGAGAGACATAGAGATGGAGAAAGACAGAGAGAGAGAGAGATAAGAGAGAGAAAGTCCTACCTGAATTTATGTAGCTTGCATAATTTGAAGAGGAGTCACTGATCTTGAACTCTGCTGATGGTGAACACAGGCATAGTGGCACTCCAGCCTTGCCCCAGATGCTGGGATACCTCTCTGTAGGTGCCCAGAATACCTCAATATTCAGCTGGAAAGGAAAGATATTAAATACTATTATAAATTTATTGCAAAGTCAGCCCCAGTTTTCACCCCTTTCTGTATCAACACCCTCCGAAGCTTGTATTATTCAACCATCTGTTGAATCTGGGTTGTCCTTGTGACTTTCTTTGGCTGGTCGAATTTGGGTTAAAGTAACAGTGTGCCAGTTCTGAGCCTAGGCTTCAAGAGACCTTTTTGCTTCTGTTTTCTTTTGGACCTTGCTTCTGCCTGGACTAGCTTGCAGGAGAATAAGAGGCTACATGGAGCAGAGATGACATATCCCTGCTGAGACCATCCTATACTGGCTAACAGCCAGCCAACCAAGATCAGCAGAGTACCTATCCAACACATAGCTGACCGCAGATGTATGAGTGATCCTAGCTCAGACAAGCAGAACAACCCTGAGAAGAAGGCCAAAAGGCTAGCCCTGGGACTTCCCTGGTGGTCCAGTGGGTCAGACTCTGTGCTCCCAATGCAGGGGACCCAGGTTCAATCCCTGGTCGGGGAACTAGATCCCACATGCATGCCACAACTAAGAGTTCGCATGCCACGACTAAGAAGCCTGCACGCCGCAACGAAGAAGCTTGCATGCCACAACGAAGATCCCATGGGCCACAACTGAGACCCAGTACAGCCAAACTAAATAAATAAATAAAATAAATATTTTTAAAAATACCCCCAAAACAAAAGGCTAGCCCTCCCAGATACTTGTGGGCAACAAAAATACATACTGTTTTAGGCCATTAAATGTAGGGGTGTTTTGGTATGCTGTAATAGCTAACTGCTGTATTCTCTAAACTTCTTACATGATCCAGTTAGGTGAGATATGCACTTCTATATCATGTGGCAAACCCCATTCAACCAGATCTCAGGATTTCACAGTTTGGGCTTTTTAAAAATTTTTTTCAAGTTTCTGAGCCAGGCAGTTGGATCAAATCCCTTAAAAATTGAGCTTAGACTGCAGTGAGCTAGAAATGAAATGAGAACCAAAGGCTAAAAGGATGGGAAAGATATGGTTTAAATTCATTGCAAGGGAGAATTGGATGACTGTTTGGATTGATTTATATCTCATCAGAAAGGGCTCACATATCTCTCGGTGTAGTCATTTACCAGCTTGAGTGCAAAAACTGATGCCATGATGTAACTGTACACAGCTCAAATTGTGGTTACAACTCACATTTCCATCCCTCCTCCCCCATTATCCTCTGTATTAATTCAATCACAGAAGTTAGGTGGGTTGGTAGGGACCTATTAAGTCATCATGCTTTTCCCCAAGAGCCATATATGAATTTCCACCCATAGTATATTTTCAGATGCTTTCTTCAATAAAGTTGAAAATGGCTTGAGCAATGGTCCACCCTAAAAGCTTTAACTGGAAGTGTATTCTTTAAGCACTTTACTGGAAAAGAAATTAATGCAGAAAAAAATAATTGGAGCTTTGTCTGACCAAAACCCACACAAGCAGGGACATTCAGAGTAATGGTCAGATTTTCTTTCCTCTCTGCTCCTTTTTTTGCTTTGTGTTCTGCTGCAAAGGTATCAGATACCTCTTGCATAGGTCTGAGAGCACATTGGAGCTGGGATTGGGTGATTCAGGGACTACCTGAATTACATGGCCCATTTGAATTTCTTAGATATGACCAAATCCTCAGAAATTTTTCAAGGCCAGGTACTTCCCTGGTGGTGCAGTGGTTGGGAATCCGCCTGCCAGTGCAGGGGACATGGATTTGATCCCTGGTCCTGGAAGATCCCACATGCCGTGGAGCAACTAAGCCAGTGTGCCACAACTACCGAGCCTGCACTCTAGAGCCCGCGAGGCACAACTACTGAGCCCGCATGCTGCAGCTACTGAAGCCCACGCGTCTAGAGCCTAGTGCTCTGCAACAAGAGGAGCCACCGCAATGAGAAGCCTGCTCACCACAGTGAAGAGTAGCCCCCGCTCACCGCAACTAGAGAAAGCCCGCACACAGCAACACAGACCCAACTCAGCCAAAAATAAATAAAAAATAAGTAAATTTATAAAAAAAGTTTTTCAAGGTCAGAAAATCCAGATGATTTGCAAGATGAGTAATTTGAACCAGAGAGAATCACAATATTGTGTCTTGTTACAGCTGAGCCCATGTAGTCATCTTATAGTTTGCAAATTATGGCTTTAAGGAGTCTCAGATCCTGACTTCTGGCCCTAGTGTCATTGCTTCAACTTTATACATATAGAATATCCTTATTCTAAAAATATTAAAATGGAATAAGGGAATCTAGTATGGAATAATTCCTGAGTTGAGTGGACTTACATAGATCTCAGATTGCAATAGCTGCTCAGAACTCTGTAGCTGGGAAGACTCAGGTAAGAATCCACATATGGGTAGAATGATCTCGGTCAAGGTTACCTAAATATTTGAAATCTCAATTTTCTAATTTTTAAAATGAAGAGAATAGGTATTTTCCCTAGAATTGTTATTAGGATCAAATGAGATGACGTATATAATAGGCGATAGGCCAATATTTCCCCAGGTCTGTTCTGCCTAATGTTAATAGAGGTTATGTATAAAAATGTACTCTATTATCAGATAATTGTGGGAAACAGTGTCAAATGAAATTAAGCAGTTTTCTATACTATAGGATTTCTCAGAGTTTTTAATGTAGTAGTATTCGGAATGAATCTGATTTCCTAAATTCATTTGACTGTGGTACTATAATAACAGTAGGAAAGGTATTGTGTAGAAAATAGTGAGTGTCCAGAAGTGTTAATTTCCTTCCCTGTTCTGCGTATCATAGACTGGTCATAGTGGTTTGGTAAGATCTGAGAGGGAAAGCTTTTTCTGATTCTCCTACCCCTTTCTCCAAAGTTTCTACAGAGATGGAATAATCGACTCAGACCTGCTTATCCCTGCAAACATGAAAGTGGCTCATCATTCCATCCCAGATAATCCTTGTTAGCATTCCAAAAAAATCCCATGATTTGAAGATTCAAGTAATACTGAATGATAAGATATAAAAAGTAAAATCCCCACTATATACCAATTAGAATGACTAAAATCCAAAATACTGACAATACCAAATCTTGACAAAATTTGGAGCAACAGGAGCTCTCATTCATTGCTGGTGGAAATGCAAAACGGTGCACTCACTTTGAAAGACAGTTTGGTAGTTTCAGACAAAACTGAACATACTCTTACCATATGATTCGGCAATTACACTCCTTGGTTTCTCCCCAAATGGGGTGAAAACTTACGTCCACACAAAAACCTTCACACAGAGGTTTATAGCAGCTTTACTCATAATTGTCAACACTTGAAAGCAACCAAGATGTCCATCAGTAAGTAAATGGATGAATAAACTGTGGTCCATCCAGACAGTGCAATACTATTCAGCAGTAAAAAGAAATGAGCTATCAAGCCATGAAACGATATGGAGGAACCTTAAACATATATTACTAAGTGAAAGAAATAATCTGAAAAGCTACATAATGTATAATTCCAACTATATGATATTCTGGAAAAGACTATGGAGACAATTAAAAGATCAGTGGTTGCCAGGGTTTAGGAGGGACTGAAGGTTTAGCCTCTTTTCATGTGATCATTGTTCATTTGCATTTATTTTCTTCTGTGTGCTCATCCTTTGCTCATTTTTCCATTGAGCTACTCTCTAAAAAAACACAATTATTGATTTGTATAAGCCCTTTGTAAATTAAGAAAATTGTATTTATAGTTAACATTGTATAAGTTGGAGAAAAATATTTTTATAGTGTATGTATTATAAAATGTTTCTTATTTTGCTGTTATCTTTTATTTCATTTTCATCACATAGAAATTTAGAATTTTTATACTGCTAAATTTATTATTCTTTTACTTTTATGTGTTTTTAGTCATGTGTCCTGTCAGGAAGACCTTCTCTATTCTAATATCATAATAATTTTATTTGTACTTTTGCTGAGAATGTTTAAGGATTCATTTTTTTCACATTTAAATCTTTAACATAACTGAAAATTATTTTGGTATAAAGAATAAAAGAGGGATTCAACTTTTATTTTTCCAAACAGCATTCCAGGTGTTTTAACCTCATTTATAGGTAATCCTGCTTTTCTCCACTGATGAAAAATGCCATATTTAAACTAATTTCCCATATGTATTTGGTTCTATATCTGAATTCTCTACTCAGTTTGTATACTCCTATTCATAACAATTCTTCTCATCATTTTCCTAGATTGGATTTCCCAGGAGTGGAATAAACATTTTTACTAGAATAAGCTATGCTTTATATTGATTATAAGATTAAAATTTTAAGCCTAACAATTTTCTATTCAAATGTTTAGGCTTAATTATTGAATTGGGAAGTTGTGTGTGTGTGTGTGTGTGTGTGTGTGTGTGTGTGTGTGAGAGAGAGAGAGAGAGAGAGAGAGAGATTGTCATTTCACTGATATAAGTACTTTAACACTTGAAATTAAAAGGAAAAAACAGTAAAACTGGTTATTTCCATACATTTCAAACCTTAGTTATTAACAGGGTAGTTTGTCAGTTTGCTATAATTCTAAAACTTAAAGTAAAAATTAAAAGTAATACAAATTCATAAAAATAAATAATATTTTCTTTCACAAACTGGAAATAGCAAAGGCAATGTAATTTGTACTGTATCCCCTAAAATTTCTGAACCAGTCTTACTCCCATTTACGGATGGTAGAAAAAGGTAAAAAGAGTGAAATCTGATTAAAACAAAAAATGAATCCACGTAAGGAGTGGAAACAAACCCCCAAAGAGATGAGTACCCTCTACATGTATCTTCATTGATAAAAGCAAGGCTGGACACTTCTTTGGCTTACATTTTTTATTGTTGTTTTTACAAGAAAGAAATTTAGAGATTGCAGTTGATAATGAAACCTTGGAAGAGCATGTTAAACCTTCAACTAAGCTTCCCCAAATGGCTTAATTTTACTTCCGGCATTCAACTGTAGGTAAAATGATCCCTTAGAGATTATTGAATCAGAGAAATTTTAGGTAAGTCAGACTGAAGCTTCAGAACTACCGGGTAGGGCCAGGAGTAACCTCTCTGTCTTTGCTTAGTTGCAGTTATGCATGTGTTTTTACCATTTTCAGATAGAAACTTGGGAGTAGATTCTAATCTAATAGCTCATTTTATGTACCAAAAAGGCACAGTACATATGTTATTTCTTTTCTGATTATATCTTTCCTAAATGTTCTTCTTTCACCAAAATTAAATTGCCTGTTTGGTTGTTGCCTTTCTCAAAGTGAAGGATATTTCCATGCAGGTATTATAGTCACTATCTAACCCCTTGCTTTTCATGAAAATAACACAAATTCAAGAATGAATCTCTTACAAACCTTGGCTCTTTCTTTCCTATTTCTCTCTGATGCTACTTGTCTGGATTTATCAGATGAAAGATACTCTATCTTTATCAGCAGTACCGCTATTATCTACCCACTTCCAAATTGTCATGCTTTCAGTGGAAGAAATCTGATCCCCAAATGGGAGAAATCTCTTGTCTTTTCTATTTGTAAAGACAGCTGCAAGTAATTGTTTAGTGTCTCTGTTATTTCCTTTTCCATTGTCTCTAATTCCCCGTTATTATTATAAGTGCACACAATTTTTCCTTGATGTTTGTCCTCTTAAATACACACAGTGCTTACAAAACATTTTTTAAATTTCTTGGTTATAATGTTCTGCTTTTTTTCATGCTTCCTATTTAATTTTCCTCCTTTAATTTTTGATTACTTGGTTGCAATTTTCCCCTTTGTAAACCAACTTTTTCCTTTTACCTTAATGACTGATGTTATTTTTTTTTCCTTTCACAATATGGATTATTTAATATCCAGAAGAAAGGAACAAGCACCTGTCCTATTTTATCTTAACTTCAGAAGCTTTTGTCTTAATTCTGTCCCCTTGTGACCCTGGGAAGCCTCCTTCCAGGTGACCAGCAAAAGCACAAGAATTCCAAAGCTCTAGGGGAGCTCCTTTTTCCTCTCATTCATCTCCACCAGCCAGAGTATGCTGGCTGCTGGCCAGGCCTTAGCAAGACCAGTATTGCCACATATTCAGATTCTTCTATCTGGGGGCTCACTCTGACTTGCTTAGTTCTGGGGGTGCTTGCTCTGAGGAAGATACTCCCAGATTCTCTGCAACTCTTCCAATAAGTAGTTTTGTGAACCTTTCGTTTCATTCAAAACACTAGAGGTATCTTACCAGGTCAAATAGTCCAATTTGGTTCAAGGTGTGCTAGGGAAGCACTAGGTACCATTAGTGTCCCAGATCATCAACACCCTTGGCACTTCTTCACTTTTCAGCACCTTCCTTATGGATGAAGAAGTGGGAGTCACATAGAAGAAGACATCTAGAGACCTCCCATTAAGTCACTTTTGCTGTTTTAGCAATATGCTTCTGCTTCAAGCCGCCCTCTGTACTATGCTATGGCTATCTACCTCACACACTTTGCCCATATGACACCCCTCTGTTGGTAATGCCCTTCCCCCTTAACATTTCACATAACTCCTACTCATTCTTTTTTTTGTTGTTTTTTTTGTTTTTTTTGCAGTACGCGGGCCCCTCACTGTTGTGGCCTCTCCCGTTGCAGAGCACAGGCTCCGGACGCGCAGGCTCAATGGCCATGGCTCACGGGCCCAGCCGCTCCACGGCATGTGGGATCCTTTCGGACCGGGGCACGAACCTGCGTCCCCTGCATCAGCAGGTGGACTCTCAACCACTGCGCCACCAGGGAAGCCCTCATTCTTTATTTAAAGACAGTTTTAATTTTTATCAAATATATGTATACTTAGTTCAGAAGGTCAGCTACTTTTCTACCAGATGTGTTAAGGTCAGTAACAGTCTTTGGTCTCTTTTTCCCCATTCTCCCTACCTAGAGGCAGTCACTTTTCTCTCTTTTGCCTTATTCTTTTGGTATTTATATTTTAGGCATTACTTGTTGACATCCCAGTAAGGAAGGTAAGAATTTGGTTTTCCCCTCTGCCCTTCTATCCTCTAATACTTATTGTATTGATATCAATGGTGCCAATATGGTAAAATTATAGTTTAGGTTGGTAAATTTAGTATTTACATTATTATTATATAATTTGGACCTGAATCATATAGTAAACACTGATCATTTTTCTTACCTATGCAACCTGTTTTTTTTTTTTCTCCTGGATATAATAATTTCCCTTTTTTTGTTTGCTTATTTTTCTATATATTTAAAAGAGGCCAGTCCTGAGCACTGCCAGTTGCCTAATTAGCCTCTCAATACTTTCATTCACATCTGCTATCCTCACAATTTCATCTTCGGCAGTGATCTCTCTCAGAACATTTGACCTGCTTTTAGTCTGCACAGGTTGCCTCCATACCTGGTGCACAGCTGTTACTTTCAGATTCCCATTTGCCACCATCTTGGGGATTCTCTTTGCCACTGATCTGTATTGGATCCCCTGCTCTTGTTTCAAGGTTGCATTATCCTCTCCTATTACTCTGAGGATATTAAAGATAACTTTTTGAGACTTTCTTCTTTTTGCATAGTCTCTGTTTCCTCCATGTTGCTTTTTTCTGTTTATTTCCCTAGAGTATTTAATAGTTCTGGATGTCTACACATATTTAAGAGTAGGGAAATAAAACTTATTGGAAGTTCTGAGCACGTGAGTGGGATGAATTGACAGCAGTATCATTGTGGGATGATATGGCTCAGTTGACGTGGGAGAACTCCTGATTTTCAGTATCTTTTTGTCTTTTCTCATTGGCTAAATAGTTTCTCCAGAAGAGACTCTTGCAATCTCCTGCCTGGAGGGTAAAGACCCAACAACCAACATTTGGAAGCTAAGTAGAGGAAGCAAACTAGAGTATGTAAGTATTATTTCTATTTTTAGTAAAGCATACCTTGTTTCCCCCTGTCCAGAGATGCTCTATTTTATACTTTCCAGAAAATAAATCTCAGTTTTCTCCAAGGTAGGGAGGTGCAGAATGGAGATGGGATGGAGCTGGAGAGAAAACTTTCTTCAATGACTTTAAGCCAATTTTCCTTTTACTAGCCCATCCATACTCCTTGCCCCACTTCAGATGATGTTGCCAGTTACTGGACCTATTGAGGATCTTGGCTGTCTCCATTGATGGTGTAGGAATGCCCTTTCTCATTCTGGTAACTAAAAGTGGTCTTTTTAGTTACCACTCAGCTAACAGTTTTCTAGCCTCCAAATTTTGTTATTCTCTTCCCTCCTTTTTCCAATTTTTAAGAAGTGAGGTATAATGTACATACAGAAAAGCACGTAAATTATAAGTGTGTAGCCTGATGAATTCTGACAAAACGAACACACTCATGTAACTACTGCCTAGATCAGATTATAAAACATTACGACACCTCGGAAGCCTTCTCTGTCACTCCCTTCATCTATCCAAAGGTAACCACTATTCTGAATTCTAAGACTTTTACCAGTTCTGTTAGTTTGAGCTGTTTTTGTATTATATAGATTGCATCATTCAATACATACTCTTTTGCATCTGGCTTTCTTTGTTCCACATAATGTTTGTAAGATTCAACAGTATGTTGAATAATTATAGTCCTTTGTGTGAAATACTACAATTTCTTTATCTCTTCTACTGCTAATGGATTTTTGGGTTGTTTCCAGTTTGGGGCTACTATAAATAATGCTGCTGTGAACATTGCTATATATCATTTTTGGTGAACATATATATGAATTTCTTTGAATATATACCCAGAAGTGGAATTGTTGGACATTGAGTGTGCAATTGTTCTACTTTGGTAGGTACAGCCCAAAAATTTTCTAAACTTTTCGTAAGAATTTACGTTCCTATGAGCAGTATTAAGACAGTTCCAGTGGCTCCATGTGCTTACTAGCTGAAGAGCTGGTGATATTAAATATCAGTCCTTTCAGTTTTTGCCACTCTAGGGGTGTTGTGATAGCTCATTGTGGTTTTAATTTACATATCCCTGATGACTAATTATGTCAAGACCTTTTTATATGTTTATTTGCTACCATTATTTGTAAAGTGCCTGTTCATGGTGTTTAGAAGAAAATTTCTAAAAAAAATGGATCTGTCTTTTCATATATATTAAACAACCTTGAATTCATTGTAATATATTATCCATCTTTGTATAACTGGACTTAATCTGCTAATATTTTGATTAGGATTTTGTATCCATACTACAGAAGAAGATTAGACAGCAATTTTAAAATCTTGCTTTTTCTTGTTAGATTTTGATAATCAACTTTATCCTGGGCTGGGAAGTGTTTCCTCTTTTTCTTATTTCCTGAAGAATTTCTATAACATAGGTTTTATTTACTTACAAGTATTAGAAAGAATTTTTGTTACAGATTCAATTTCTTTCATAAATATGGAATTATTCATATTTTCTCTTTTTATTTGTCAGTTATAAGAGTTGTGTTTTTATAGGAATTTATTGATTTAATCTAAATTTTCAAATTTATTGGCATAAAGTTTTTCAGAGTATCCCCTTATTATTTTTTTGATTCCATAGGGACTATAATGATGCCCCATTTTTCATTTCTGTTATTGGTTCTTTTCTTTCTTATCTTCACTCTTGATAAGATGTTTATAAATTTTATTATTCTTTTCAAAAACCAAACTTTTGGTTTCCTCACCTTTTCTATTGTATTTTTATTTTCTTCTTCATTGATTTTTTCTTTTATCCTTATTATTGTCTTTCTTTTACTTTTGGGGGTATTTAATTTGCTGTTCTTTTTATTGCTTCTGAGGGAGGTAATTTAGGTAATAGACTTTAAGATTTTAACTCCTAACACAGGCTTTCGCTGCATTCTCTGGGCTTTCATATATTTTTTTATAAATTTTCATTTAGTTCAAAGTATTTTCTTTTCAATTGATTTCTTTAACATATGGGCTATTTTTAAGCATACTAGATAAGTTCTAAATATTGGTGATTTTCTACTTTCTGCAATTAATTGATAATTTAATTGCATTATGATCAGAAAACATAATACGGCTATAGTGAGTCTTTGTAAAATTAGTTATTATACCAGTGTGTGACAGTGGTTATCATTTAACTAGGATCTGCCCCTACTTTGCTCATTACTCCTTCATCTTAACAGCTCTGAGGCCTTGGGTAAGTCACTTTACTTCTCTTAGCCTTAGTTTCATGAAATAGAAAGATGGAAATATGAGCTCTAAAATTTCCTTCATAGCTCAAATATTCTATTATTCTAGGTTGTCTTTTATCCTCTTAACTAGAATTCAGCAACATGATAGTAAAAAGGAATCCACAGAGCAAACCTCATTATTTGTTCACACACCAAGTAGTTGTAATTGGCAAAATAATTGCCATTTCACCAAACATGGATTTAATTTTGTTTAGTTAAGAATAAGGCGTATACTTATGATTTTTAAAAGGGTATGTAATAATTAATAATGTTTGCAGCCCCTGCTTTTTAAGGCATGCCTCATTTCATGAAAGATCATGAATGAAAACATTGAAATACCACAAGAAAGCTATAACCTTATCATGGAGAGCCTGAGTAAATCCAGGAAATCTTGGAAAATTGCAAGAGAAAAATGATTCTATCACAAATTTTAGCCTCCAGTCACAGAGTGCTCTCTTCCAAATGTAACTTGCTCTTGACATATTTCATTAATGAGCACTGTGCTTTACTATGAACAAGACAAGGTTATTTCAGACTCACATTGCAAATGTTTCCTTCGTGTCCTATGCATTGGAAATATCTTGCTGATTTTTCTTCTGATAATGATGATTTTTTTTTTTTTAGAATTTTGATTCTTAGAGAAGAGATTGACATTATGAAGTAGGTTGAGATTTTGTTTTGTTCACAGCTTTTGAGCTTTTTTTTTAAAGATTAAAAAAAAAATAGTAGCAAGCCCTTCTAGTTTGTTAGGCACTGTACTAAAGCACACTGATTCTTTTAGACCATGGGGTGCTTTTTCGTACATTGAAAGTTGTGGTCACTTTTCTTTTTATTTGATATACATATCCATTGTGAAAGGATTTTCCTCCCATCTACTTAACTAGCATATCTGTTACCTCCAACATGTATGTATGTATGTATTTTGGTGAAAACATTTAAGTTTTAATGTTTTAACAAATTTCAGTTATATAACAGTGTCACCAGTTACAGTCACTTTTTACATTAGATCCTCAGACCTTATTCATCTTGTAGCTGAAAGTTTGTACCCTTTTACCAACCTCTCCCACTTTCCTCACCCCACCTCCTCAACCCCTGACAACCATTTTTCTACTCTGTGATCACTTCTAATTTCTATTCTAAAGTCCTGGTTGACTTATGTACCTTCTAAAATGGTTTAACCTGGGAGAATCTTGGGCACAGAAAGGTTTGGGTTCCATATCAATAAATAAAATACTAGAACTGTCTGAGATTGGCCCAATGATTGGTCCTACATGCAAAAACATATTTTATTTTCTTGAGAGATAGCCTGTTTTTTCCCTTTATGGAAGAAAAAGAAGTTTTAAGCTTGCAATTTTCTGATATTTCTTATCACCAACCTCAGAACAAGATAATGAATCATTTCTAACAGTTTCCTCACCAAGGGGTATAGTTATCCTTAAAAACTATCCTTCTATTATTATGGCTTCAGGCTTGATTTCCTAAACTTCTTCTATCCTGCCTGTCCACAGTGGCATACAAGCTCTCTTTACCTTTGGTATCTACTGTGTTTCTAGTCTCCTGTCTTCCTTCCTGGACTTAACATTGTGAACTGCCCCTTTCTTCCCTGGTATACCTTTGCCTGGGACTTAAACTTTGCTTTCCCCCTTTTCTATGCTCTGTGGCTATGGTCAGTAAAACCACCTCCAACCTTAACCTTGGATGTTGGAGCACATCTTTCCAACTGTCTATTTCAAAGTCCATGAAACTAAGTCCCAGGAAAGTAAAGAATCTCTCCTTTTAGGACCTCTTCTCTCCCAGGATAAGAACTTAGACACAAATATAGCTGACTTTCTACTGGCATTTCTCATAGTTTAAATGGAAGAAAGTTTAAAAGGAAGAGCCTAGAGGAAAATGAGCCTGGTTTGCTTTACTTGATGGTCCAAAACTAGCTGCCACCATGCACCATTAATTTAAATTTGGAAGTTTAACAATCTGTGCCTCCTTGTCAAATTCTTTTAACTTATTTTAAGGATTCTTATCCTCAGTATTAGGAATATTTTTCTGCCTAGGTAATTTTAAAATACAAATAATAATAGCAACAACAACAGTAAAAGCATTATAAGATTTACTGAAAACTAGGTCTGGTCCTAATCACTTTTCTATATATTCTCTCATTTGACACAACAACATAATAAGCTGGGTCATATCATAATCCTCATTTGAAAGAAGAGGAAACTAGGGTTTAGAGAGGTAAATAAATTGCTTAAGGCCACATAACTAGTATATATTGAAACTTATAATAACATCCAGTTCTGCCTGATTCCAAAGCCTAGATCTTAATTACTAGGAATGTCGCCTTCTTCTTTGCTCCATGGTTTAACATTCCAAAATGATTCCTGAGATGTGTGGTTTGGCTTACTATTAATGCCAAATTAGATGTTTTGCATTAAAAGTCTTTTCTTTTTGGTAGGATATGACCAAAAATGTCCAAGTAGTAATAAGCTTTTGCACTTGGTATCGTGCTTTACTATATAGGGCGTATTTTCAGTATTTGGCCCTCATATTGATAAAGATGAAAAGATTTATTTTTATAAAAATCATGGAATTTTCCCAAGGTCACATGCGAATGGCAGAATTAAAACATGGGGCACAGTCTTTTGACAACTGTGTCATTCTTCTTAACACAGGATGCTATATTACTGCTTACCAGAATGACTCCAAAGTACCTCTGAGATGCAATTTTCATCTGTGTGGTATTATTACTACTTTCTGGAGATGGTAAGAGGAATCAATCATAAAAATATTTCCAACATTTTATACACAGTAGAATTCCAGCTGCCATTCATGATCTTATGGGTCAGGAGGGATACTGATATCCTATAGGGTTTCATGAAGAAAAAGAGAACCTCTGATGCCTTTATACCCACTATTCCTACCACATCCCCTGCACGTTATTAGAAAGTTAGCCTTCTACAGGCTTCCAATTACAACACCTTCTGGTGTAGCATTTGGTTCCACCTCACCAAGTCTATGGTAAATTCTATGTCACAGATTTCACTTTGTGTCTAGTATGACATGTTGAATTGAACTGTCAGATAATTTTAGTAGCATTTTATATGTCTACTGGGAATACATCAGTTTTCCCAACTGTTGCAGCAGGGTGGTGTGATTTCTTGAGTGAGTCCCTAGATTAAAGAGAAAACTTTTTTGGGGGGATGCCACTTGAGGCTGAACAGGAAGTACCAGCTCCTCAGTAGAACCCAGGCAAGTAAAAAACTCAAATGCAGCATATATTAGCCCTGCTTAAGCAAAGTATCAGAGATCAAAATACTAGAACAGAGTTTCACTTGGCATTTAAATTCTAATCAAGGTCATCCTAACAAATAGCTTCATATTATTGTCAGAAGCTACAGCAAGGGCAAATCCTTAACAAACGACTGATTATAAAGTGAAATCGTTACTAGAGTATTCTAGATATAGAGGTAAAACTATCTTTGCAAACTCTTCAAAACAGGAAAGGAAAGGGGGAAGAGCTGGATGCTCTGTTAAACATTTTGCACATTATATAATTTTTAGTAATAAGCTAATAAACCAGACCTGTGGGGCGAGGTGGGGGGAAGCCCTAATTTGTAGCTTTTGTCAATTTCTATGGCAAATTTTCAGACCATGGCTGATTTCATGCTACCAGCATGATGTTACTGCATTCAGAATTTAAGAGGTGCACACATTTGTTTCTCACCAGTTGTAAGAGCTGACTATAGCATACCATTGAATCCTCACAGTAATTTTATGAGGTAGGTGTTATTATCAGAGATATTAAGTGACAGTGGCTGGGAAATTGTAGCTGTTGAACTGAAGTTGGAATACCAGGAGTTCTATACTTTTTCTGCTGTATTCTACCGTGCCTAAAAAAGAAGTATATATTGAGAGCCTTCCCTGTGCCAAGAATGGGAAGACACATTGCCCTGGTAATACTTAAAAAGAATGAAGAAGAAATGCAAGAAGCCTCTAAACTTGGCATTATGTTGGTTCTCTCCCCACCCACATGGGAAATATGAAAGAAGTTTTCAGTATTTCTAAGAAATTTATAATAGAAAGAGATTTACTGAATTTGAAAGTGCAGTGTGGTAGAAAGAAAACATCTAATGTATCTTCCAGGGTTTTTTTTTATTTAATTTTTTGGATGTATATACTTATGTTACTGCTTAAAATAGTTGGGAACATAATCATGTCCATAACATTCTTGAAACAGGGAAGAATTAAATGTAGTCTTGACCCCCCTTCACTGCTATTCTGCTAAAGAAATATGAGCCCATTCTGCTTTGCTAGTTTGTCTCAGGAAAAATTTGATAATGCCACAGGATAATATAAGACAACAAAGTAGTGGGCCCATTCTCAAATCCCACCCAAGGTGATCAAAGGTGTTTCATTTTATTTTGATTGATTTCTCATCCATTTCTGTTCTCTGTGTAATTGGAAAGAATTGGCAGGGAGTGCTTAGTGTCTAAAACTATTAGAATCAATTCCAAATTGTGTTTACCAAACTCAGATGGGTATTCGGGCTCATGGTCTTAAAGAAGCCTGCTGTGCCTTGCTACTTTTCTAATTAGGTTACTTAGAATAAGTGATTTTCCTAAACTTGTGCTAACGTAGAATTTCACAAGAATTTACAACACTGCCTGGTAGATACTCATAGAGTTTTTAATGCCTCAGTAGCCTGAAGGAATGAAAGAACCTCTCCAGGTAGCTAATTTACCACCTGCCTAATGCTGTGTCTGTGGCAGTTATACAGTCAGTTGAAATAGAGCTAAATTGCGTCTTTGCTCTCAGTCCCTGGTCAAACTGATTCCATCCCTAGGCTACTACAGCATTGTGGAGAGACAGGCTTAAAGGCTCATAGAATTGAAACTGTTAGTGAAAATTATGGTGTCTCAAAATGACTGCTGGACTATCTGGATTCTGAAGAGAAATTCTCGGAAATCTAGAGGCTTATGTGTGGATAGCGTGTGGGAGGCAGGTGGTAGGGAAATGACTCTCCTGCAGGTCTTCATTTCCTGATTCTGACTGTGTGTCCTGGCTGACCTTTGGTAACAAGGGCAACAGACAACAGAGGCTACTTTCTTTGGAGTCAGTGAGGGTTAACGAGGAAGGAGACACCACACCTTCTCTCAGAGCCTTAATAGGAAGCTCTCCCCAAACTCCTTGACTGTTCTTCATGTGGGCCGATCAGCCTTGGCCACAGTCGAGGTGATATATCAAGATGGGTAAGAATATGGACTCTGGAATCAGAGTGCTTAAGTTCAAAATCAATAGTTCTTGAGTTCAATTCCAGCTTGGACAAGTCACTTAACCTCTTTGTGCCTAAGTTTTATCGTCTGAAAAATGGGGATAGTAATAAAACCTAAGTCATAGAAGTGTATGCAAAATGCTTAGGTATAAATGCTATATACGTGTTCACCCAGATAAAGCTGCCCAAACTGGGCACTGCAGCACGAGATTTTGATGTTCTGGCCATATCTTCCAGAATGCTCTGCATGCTGAAGACTGTCATGGCAAGCACCAGCCAGAGGTCTTTTTACTGGTCACAGGTTTGGCTTGCATGAAGGCAAAGTCAGAAGTTCTGTAAGCTCCTGGAACAAGTCCCAAGCCAAAGACAGAAAGGATGTTGGTGGATAAATACTCAGCTTCCTTGTCCTTAAATTGAGATCATTCTGGAGTGTGTTCTACTCTGTCTCCTAAACATCCCCAGGGAGATTAAGCTCTAGTTGCCCGCAGGGGTAACTGGTTTGATAACACGTCCTTTACTGACTCTTCTATCTGTCTCTCTCTCTCTCCCCCTCCCCCCACCTCTTTCCCTCCCTCCCTCCCTCCTTTCCTTCCTACCTTTTTTGCCTCACTACTCTACTTCCCTACTGTTGTTTCCTGAGATCACCTCCCAAATAAACTACTTGTATTTGAATCCTTTTCTCAGGGTCTGCTTCTGGGGGAACCTAAATCAAGACAGGTTTCTTGGCTTTTTAGGAGTATTATAAATGGCTATTGGATTGAGGACATTGCTTTTAAGAATTTCATTGAGATAACATACTTTATTTAGAATCTCTAATAGGCAAGTAGGTTTTCATGCTCTGTATTTTGTGTCTATGGATTTCTTTTTTAAGTAGGAAGAAGTTTTGGAGTTAGAGACAGAGGACCCAAGTTTCCCTTGACTAACTAGGTGAATGCCTTTTTAAAAACTGTCAGTTTTATCCTGTGATACTAATATATATCCCACACTGTAATAAATAAGATAATGTACATAAGAGGGTTCTGCAGAGACTACATTTATTGTATCATTAGCAGTCTTCTCAATGGGGTTTTGTTTTGTTAGGATTTTCACCATTTGACATATTCTTCCTGTGAAATTCTGCAAGGTAAAAATATATTCGTTAACACTAAAAAGAAATATTTTGGCCGTATTATTATGGCCTACCTTCTGTTACTCAATTTTGATTAATATTTTAATTTCAACTTTTCAACAGCCTTATCTTCCTTCCATTTTGGCAGCTGCCTGATGATCTAGCCATAGTTTGGGTGTCTTGTAGTTAGCAGGGTAATGGATTTTTGAGCTGTGTGTCCCAGGTTCTGCCCTCTAGCTTTAAGTTGCAAACTGCATGAGACATTTTGATTAATAATGTTAAGAATATTTATTTTTCCATTATGCAAACAATTCATTTGCTGTTTGACTAATGCTTATGCCAAGTATGAATTTACCAAACTACTAAGCCACAGGCAGATTCAAACTGTATAGCTTTTTTTCTGTGACTTAAAAATTATGAAAAAGAAACACATAGCCATAAAAATAAGGAACATTACATTACTTATTATATTAGCTAGTTCAGAAAGAATTGATCATTAAGTAGTTAAACTACTTATTTAAAAATTAATTAAAAAGTTAAAAAGCAAATCATAATTATTTTAAAACTTTTGCAAAATAGCAATAAAAGTGTAAATAACGGAGGAATGGTCTGTATTCCCACCATTGAAAGAGAACAATTGCTACTTTGATATATTTCCTTCCTATTTTACGTATATTGTTTCTTCGTACAATGTCGATTGTATCATGTAATATGTCTTTCGCCATAACACGTCTATGTGGGCATGTGTCTAAGGATATTCAGTGGGCAAGTCTCATGGCCAAACACTTTCTCCCAGCTTCTTACTTGCTTTTTGGCTGCCATGACACTGCTGGGCTGCCTCTCTTCTTCCACTCTGGTTTCTTGCTCCCAGCCCCACTCCTAACTCCAAACCTCTCAGGATGCTACCCCTCAAGCAACCATGTGTCTGAGTTTTGTCACTTTGGTACCAAGGCCACAGGCTGGGAACTCAGCTTCTTTGGGCACACTGATTTCCTCATATTCCTTGTAACTGTGATCACACCTGTGCCACACCATTGCTTGAGGTGAGCAGGATGTATTTCTCTCTTCTTTCCTTTCCTTTCCCCTGGACAGCTTTCTGTGAAGTAGGGTTATGAGGAAAGGGAAAGTTCCATGTAGGCTCCTGCTAGGTTCCACTTTCCTCTTTTAATTGGCAGGATTTTTATTAACCCATTTACAATATTATATATATATATATATATATATATATATATATATATATATATTTAAAGTCATCAGTATAACAAAGTGACTGGTAGGGTGGAATTTTAAAATAGCATGCAACCTCCTTTTTTAGAGGCTGAGCCAGCAAGTCTCCTTAAGAGAAATTTTTCTTATTATGAGAAAAAAAAAAGTTGACTGGCTTACCTTAGTTACGCAAAAGCTTGTGCAGCCTTTTCTGGTGTTTTTGTGTCTCTCGTTAAAATGCAGACCAGAACATTCTAGTTTTAGCAAAGTTTCCCCTCCTTGCCCTCAACCTTTTGTGAAGGTTGTGAATCAATTTTTTCATCAGAGGCGTGGCGGTATGAAGGGACTTGTGAGTGTTAAGGGACTAAGATTCCAGCCCCTTCTCCATAAGATTCAACATTAGACAAATTTGGAGGCAACCACAGTGTCCTTGGATGAGGCTCCCTGACAGGAAAGAACCACAATAGTGACAGATGAGCAATCATGAAGAGAGGAAGAAAGTTTGGGCTTCAACAAGTTTCAAACAAGGTTCTCAAGTGTCAAACAAGGTTCTAAGACAGGTCTGGCCTTGGCAGATCTTGTACTGAGCCTTCATACGTCCCCAGGCCTGGCCAGCCTGGTACGGGAGTCATGACTAGGCAACAGTGGAGTGACCCTAGTGATCTAAATGTACGCAGGCTTTGCTGTCGCTGTGGGACCCTCATCCAGTTTCAGTTGTCCCTGTTATGACGGTGCCAACAGTGCTGCTCTACTAGTGGTATTCCCCCTCATGAGAAGAATGGTGGGAATCCTCTGGCCTAATAATTTTGATTGTGGGTGACATGGGATAAAAAGCTGCTTGCCAATATAGGCATGTGGGTTTGTAAGTGATTAATTAGAATAATAAAAAGGATGTGGCTGTATTTATCCAGGCTGGTGAAGCAAGTTACTATTACCTCAAGCATTTTTCATGTTATTACAAACTTTAACGCCTGCCTAGTGGTGTACTGAGAGAACATATCTTATTTTCTCATTTCTCTGTTATTGAACATGAAGGTCTTTTGCATGAGGCATTTCTGACAGAATCTAGTATTGTTGTAGCACTAAAAGTGTAACAGTAGTAGGAATATATTTTCTGGGTGTTAAAAATATGCAGTTATAATGTAAAATAGGTCATTTAGAACACAAACATTATTCTTTGGAACATGATGAATTTAGCCTCCTTGTCTTCTTGTATTCAAGGGGCACTAGGAATCTTTGCCAAGAGTGGGGCATGATAGGGAGAGGGGGCTCAGAGAACCAAGAGTGCAGTCCATGCTTGAGTTCCATCTTTTCCAGGATACCTTTGATCCAAAGGAGGGTCAGAGGTAGTATTGTATGCAGGGTGGAAGGTCCACATCCATTAGATATAAGAGGCCATGACTCTCCCCAGTGAGTCCCCAGAAACAAGCAGGGCCCAATACATAGTAAGTGCTTGGTATGTATTTTGTGAGTATTTGAATGAATGAATATTTCCACTAAGCACTCAGGGAACAAGACTATGTAAGCATTCCAGAATTAAAGGGTCAGATTTGTACAAACTTGCCATATAATTTTAAAGTGCTGTTTAACCTCTAGAAGTCCATCTTCTTGTATGACAAATTGGTAACGATATCTGTATTTACCTATATAAAATGCATAATATTATAATACAACTAGATCTGTGTGGTTTCTTTTCATATGCTGTTATGTTATTTCAAGACATTAGTTTTCCTGATAGTGGTTATGTGATCTTCTACACCTGGATGTAAACAATAGCGACAACAACAACAACAACATGAAGTAAAGCACCACTGATTCCAGAGGAAATAATAATTATAGTTCATGGCCATGAGTGATACCTGTGGTACATATGAGACTACTTTAGGCCTGTATTTCTGAGTGTACATTATTCCTTTTACTTGATTGCCCTCCAATTTCCATTCATTTGAGAACTGTGGGAAAATGAGACTATAGGTGCCACGTTCAAATTGGAGAGTTTCAGAAACTATAGAATGGGTTTTGTTTTGTTTCCAGAAGACAATTTCTATCATGCTCTGGGAACATGGTGGCCTGTGGAGTAATTTGTCGAGTCAGGCCCCAGCTACCTTGCCTTGAAAGAGGGGCCCAGTAGGAGCAGCTGCCCTGAGAATCTTGAGTCTGAGTCTGTCTTTTTTATTTTTTATATTTTTTGTAGACACTAGGAAATAAAATTGCTACTACAACATAGAGAGTGAATTTCAAAGTTCTGTTTTTGTGGGCATTAAAAGGAAACTGATTGAGCAATGAGATAAAATTCAGGACACAGGATAAGTGGTGATAAAATCAGTATCTGAAAAGGGATTAGATCTCTACAATCAACAAAATGAAATTAACATATATTATCACATTCAAATCTCAGTACAGCCCCTGGAGGGAAGTTGGAGAAGCACTATTATCCTTCTTTAAAAATTTCAGGAACTGAGACTCAAAAAGTTTAGGGGCCACGTCCACAGCAATAGAACTTGTAACTGAAGATTAAAGTTTGGGTTTTCACTCTCCTTCTACCACCTCTCCATGCTGCTGTTGAAGGTGCCAGAGTTTTGGCACCTTTATGTCTTTCTCTCCTGAGTCATTCAATCATAGTTCCAGAGTATCTCTGCAAAAGAAGTGAATGTCCCTTTTGAAACTCAGCACCTTTAACATATATGTTATCATCAGTATATCTCCACCTACAAACTCTTACAAATAACAGGAAAGCTTGAGGCATTTCTTCCCTTTCTTTTTTCTCTCCCCTCTTCCTTTATGCATGTCCAGAGGTTATTTTTATACTCCCATTTCCTAGAGGAAAGGAAAATAGAAATTCTTGTTCTTTATCAAGGCTAATAATCTGGCTGCTTTTTATTTAACTTAAAAAAAAACAAACACGAAAATCCTTTCTGTAGACTTGACAGATTATCCCAACTCTCTCATTTGTGCTCAGAGATTTTAACGTTTTCTCTTCTATTTTCTGGCCACAAGGCTTCTTGATAGAAAATTGCAACAAGAGAAAGGTCTGTTCCCTTTTGGAATGCTCTCCACACAGAAGCCTGGGAGAAAAGTTGTAGCATATGTTAGAGACCCCAGCTTCTAGGAGCTGGGCCAGAATAGGCAGCATGAAATAGGATAAGGTGATTCTCTTTGCTTTCAAGCTTTGGTTCCCTTCTTAAAGAACTCCATTCTTGTGGCCAGGAAAAGCAAATAGAGTTGGTTCTGAAGCAGATGCTGCTCAGACTTCCTGGTTATCAGAGCAGAAGTGAGAAGGCAGAATTAAAGGAGACAAAATTAGAGTGTGTGTGTGTGTGTGTGTGTGAGTGTGTTTACATGTGCACACACACGTGCATGGGCACACAGCTATAAAGCATCAACATTTGCAAACCCGATATAATCTGCAAAACAAAGCACGTCTTCAATTTCAAGTAAGAATGAAGAAAAGTGAGTATATCTCTGGAGCAGGAATCAACAAACTTTTTCTGTAAAGAGCCAGATAAAAAAATACTTTAGACTTAGTGGGTCACATGGTCTCTGTCCCAAATATTCAACTCTGCTATTGTAGTACAAAACAGCCTTGGACAACACATAAACAAATAAGCATGGCTATGTCCCAATAAAACTTCATTTATGGACACTGAAATTTAAATTTTATATAACTTTCACATCATGAAATATTATTTTTCTTTTGATTTTTTTTCCCACCATTTAAAAATGCAAAAGCCATTTTTAGCTTGTGGGTGGTACAAAAGCAGGCAGTGAACCAGATTTGGCCCATGGGGCTCTAGTGGAAGGGTAATGCTAATATAGGGGTTGTATGAAAAGATGGAAGACATTTCTTTTTATTCTTCTGTGAAGTGGTGACCAGATGAGCACATTTCCTCATCCTCCTTATGCAAAAAAAAAAAAAAAAAAAAAAATTTACAAAACTTATATCGATTAAAATCTCATCTCTTTGAAATTCACTTAATTCTGAAATTTCAACAGGGCCATGGCCATGCCAAAATTTATCAATGGGCATTTTTTGAAAGTTTAGTTGCATTGCCAGCTTTATATTTAAGGCATATAGACTTCAAATATTTTAGAGAAATATGGTGATCAAAGGAAGAATATCTTATTTCCAGATAGTACTTATTTGAAAGAACCTGCCTCTCAGATGGGATTGTCCCAAAAATCCATACCGATACACTATCAGGTTAATTTTCTGCTTTGTAATACAATAAAACGGTCACATAATACTGAAAACATTAACAGTATTGTTAAATTTTGAACAATACTGAAAATTTTAACAGTATTGTTAAAATTTTATTTTACTTGCGAGTCAAATAAAATCATGATAAATGTGTCATAGTGTCCTGCATACGTGTGGGGAAAGAATCTGTGTTTCTAACTGAATTCAAAAAAGAAATAACTCATTATGAAAGCAAACCATTTCTGATGAGGGGAACATGAATGTAAGTGCAAATCTACAAATCTTTATTGTTAAGGTACTCTCCCCCCCACTTCCTGTCCTTTAATCATGCCCATAACTATGGGCGCTCAGATGCAGTTGGGGTATAATTTGAAAAGAATGTTTGACTATGACCATAAACATTCCATTTAGTCATCACCATGAATCGCAGATGCTGGCAACAACGTAGACATTTTTTTGTGGGAGTGAGAATAATCCAGATCCCTGCTATTCAAGTGTCGTCTGTAGATCAGGAGTATCAGCATCACCTAGAAGCTTGTTGGAAATGCAGAGTATCAGGCTCCACCCCAACCTCACTGAATCAAAATCTGTATTTTAACAAAATCTTCAAATGGTTTGTATGAACACGAATGGTAAAGAGGCATTCAGCTTTAGGAATGGTTTTCGACCTTGGCTGTAAGTTAGAATTCCCTATGGAACTTCTAGGAATCCCAGTGCCCAGTCTGCATAGCCGACCAATCAAATCAGAATATCTGGAGGTGAGTTATAGGGGACACGCCGGTGCCCGGCATGGCGGCTGCTTGGCCCTCTGGGCCGGTTGCTTCTGAGACTGCTGCCGCTGGGCTCCTGGGTGTTCTGTGGTTTGCATCAGTAACCATGGGACCTTGGGGAGCTGCCACAGTAGCGGCGAGGAGACACTTACACGCGAGAACCTCAAAGTGGGACAATATATTTGTAAGGATCCAAAAATAAATGATGCTACACAAGAACCAGTGAACTGTACAAACTACACAGCTCATGTTCCATGTTTTCCAGCACCTAACATGACTTGTAAGGATTTTGGTGGCCATGAAACACATTTTACTGGAAACAAAATTGGTTTTCTCAAGCCCATATCTTGCCAAAACGTAAATGGCTATTCATACAAGGTGGCGGTTGCATTGTCTCTTTTTTGTTGGATGGTCGGGAGCAGATAGATTTTACCTTGGATACCCTGCCTTGGGTTTGTTGAAGTTTTGCACTGTGGGATTTTGTGGAATTGGGAGCCTAACTGATTTCATTCTTATTTCAATTCAGATCGTCGGACCTTCAGATAGAAGTAGTTACATTATAGATTATTATGGAACCAGACTTATGAGTATTATCAATGAGAAATTTAGAAAAACGCAGTTATATCCATGAATATTGCTTAAAAGAAACAGATTTGGGCCTCCTTGATTTTAATAGAGAGCTCTCAGTATGTAGATTTCCAGACTTCCCTTTTTCCTTCTTCACATACCACTTTATGGATTCTATTTAATTTTTTTGTTGTTGCTGATGTTTTTGTTTTGCTGTTTTAGTTAAAAACATATGAGATGTATTTAATAGAACTTTCTTTGAGATTTATATGATAATAGAGTCTTTGTTCAGCTACTGTCTCTATGAGATAGGTAGCTTATTACTCTGATATTAATGTCTTTTCCAAAGGCAAGTTGCCACTTGTCTTTTTCACTTCTGAAAAATAAAAAGTATGACTTATTCAAAAAAAAAATCTGGAGGTGGGATCTACACATCAGTATTTTTTAAAGCTCCCTAGATTATTCCAAAATGCAGGGAAGTCTGAGAACTACTGGGCTAGGTGGTGGACCGAACGTATGCTCTGAGGGTAAGAAGAGAACACTCTCATTATCAAGTGGAAACAAGGTCCCCAGAACTGGAGGCTTTATTAGAAGTGTTAAAAAGGTCAGCACGTTATGTATTAAAAGAGTGGCTTTCAAGAACAATTTCATTATTTGAGGGATGAAATGGCAACATACCCCAAGACAGGCAACAGAGTCGCCTATTCAGTTTAGCCTTTTAGTCTTATTTTTAGTCTTTGCCCCACAATTTTAACTGATTCTGTACTGTTACCAAGACACCATCTGATCTTAGCAAAGCTTTATAAAAAGGCTTTCATAGGATAATGGTTTGTGAATCATCTTTTCTTGTTGAGGATGAGGGTAAATTAGTGGTATGTGAGTTTTGGTAGAGTTAGCAAAGTTTTCCACTGTTTCATTAGATTAACTGATCATGGAGGTGTCCTATCTGTGACTTAGAACTGGAATCTGAGGAAAAGGGTGCCAGTCAAAAATCCTCTTCTGTCTTTGGATCAGTGAGGAACCCATCAGATTAATTCTCTGGACACAAGTGTAAGGGCTACTATATGTAAGAGGAAAAGGCATTATACAGTAGCTAATGTGATACCACACTGTCAAGGTCCCAGAAGCCATCAGTTCAGTTTACTGATTTGGTGCCTCCTCTCCATTACTAATATCAGTCATTATGCCTTTAAATAATAATGGTTCAATTATGCCTCTAAAGAAATGGAGCCCTCACAATGAGATAAAATGTTCAGATCACTAAACAGTTAACTAAAACGAACAAAATTAAAGATTAAGTTCAAGTAAAACTCTGTTGGGTGCTGACACTTACTAATTCTCCCTAACTAGGGAGAATTCTGTCTAGAATCAGACCGATTTTGAGTTGGGTCCTCTTCTTCCTACCTGTTGCTAATTATGCATCATCTTTGGGCCTTCCTACATCTCGCCCCACCCCATCCCCCATCTCAGCCTAGTGTTTTAGGTTCCTGGTGCTAGAGTTTATCTCCTAATTGAAGAGTTCTAAGTTTTAGCTTGCCATTGCTCCACACAACCCATCTACTCTATTTCTATTGTTTTAGCTATTTCTATGCTTGATTGCTAATTTCACAGACCTGTGGAACACTGGAAGTGCAATTATCCTCCAGCGTAATTGCCTTCTGTAAAAACTGCCTCCCACAAAACTCCTGCAAAAACTGTGTCCTGTTTGTTACTACCTATGAATGTATGGATGCCTTTTCAGCTACATAGAGAGCTGTTTTCTAGACCTCCCTGGCATTAGAAAAGATCAAGTTATCTGTACAGCTGGAACACCCCTTTTAATTAGGAGCTTTTTATGATGGTTATTTCAGGTGTCCCATTAATCTGACATCACTCCTGGATGTAGCAGTTGATGTTAAAATTGGTCTGTTTGGTATCACCTGGGAGTTTTGTCTGTTTAAATATTTCATGTTCACTTATAAAAAGTTACACACATTATGGGCTTCCCTGGTGGCGCAGTGGTTGAGAGTCTGCCTGCCGATGCAAGGGACACGGGTACGTGCCCTGGTCCGGGAAGATCCCACATGCCGTGGAGCGGCTGGGCCCCTGAGCCATGGCCACTGAGCCTGCATGTCGGAGCCTGTGCTCCGCAATGGGAGAGGCCACAATAGTGAGAGGCCCGCGTACCGCAAAAAAAATAAATAAATAAAATAAAAAAGATTACACACATTAAATAGCTCCTACATTCTTTAATATCACTTGAATACAGATACTACAATACACAAACACTCTCTTCAGCATTCAGTTATGCAATAATTTTTTAACTGACTTAACAATTTATTTTAATATTTATTTTTAAGGTGCTATTGATTTATCCCAACTATAAAGTCATAATTATGAATGATATGTGAATGACTTTATTTTTTTAAACATCTTTATTGGAGTATAATTGCTTTACAATGGTGTTAGTTTCTGCTGTATAACAAAGTGATTCAGCTATATGTATACATTTATCTCCATATCCCCTCCCTCTTGCATCTCCCTCCCACCCTCCCTATCCCACCCCTCTAGGGGGACACAAAGCACTGAGCTAATCTCTCTGTGCTATGCAGCTGCTTCCCACTAGCTATCTATTTTATATTTGGTAGTGTATATATGTCAATGCTACTCCCTCACTTCGTCCCAGCTTACCCTTCCCCCTCCCTGTGTCCTCAAGTCCATTCTCTATGTCTGCCTCTTTATTCCTGTTCTGACCCTAGGTTCTTCAGAACCATTATTTTTTTTTTAGATTGCATATATATGTGTTAGCATACGGTATTTGTTTTCTCTTTCTGACTTACTTCACTCTGAATGACAGTGTCTAGGTCCATCCACCTCGCTGCAAATAACTCAATTTCGTTGCCTTTTATGGCTGAGTAATATTCCATTGTATATATGTGCTACATCTTCTTGATCCATTCATCTGTCAGTGGACACTTAGGTTGCTTCCATGTCCTGGCTATTGTAAATAGTGCTGCAGTGAACATTGTGGTACAAGACTCTTTTTGACATACGGTTTTCTCAGTGTATATGCCCAGTAGTAGGATTGCTGGGTCATATGGTAGTTCTATTTTTAGTTTTTTAAGGAACCTCCATACTGTTCTCCATAGTGGCTGTATCAATTTACATTCCCATCAACAGTACAAGAAGTTCCCTTTTCTCCACACCCTCTCCAGCATTTCTTGTTTGTAGATTTTCTGATGATGGCCATTCTGACTGGTGCCAGGTGATACCTCACTGTAGTTCTGATTTGCATTTCTCTAATGATTAGTGATGTTGAGCATTCTTTCATGTGTTTGTTGGCAATCTGTATATCTTCTTTGGAGAAATGTCTGTTTAGGTCTTCTGCCCATTTTTGGATTGGGTTGTTCTTTTGATATTGAGCTGCATGAGCTGCTTGTATATTTTGGAGATTAATCCTTTGTCAGTTGCTTCGTTTGCAGATACTTTCTCCCATTCTGAGGGTTGTCTTTTCGTCTTGTTTATAGTTTCCTTTCCTGTGCAAAAGCTTTTATGTTTCATTAGGTCCCATTTGTTTATTTTTGTTTCTATTTCCATTTCTCTAGGAGGTGGGTCAAAAAGGATCTTGCTGTGATTTATGTCATAGAGTGTTCTGCCTATGTTTTCCTCTAAGAGTTTGATAGTGTCTGGCCTTACATTTAGGTCTTTAATCCATTTTGAGTTTATTTTTGTGTATGGTGTTAGGGAGTGTTCTAATTTCATTCTTTTACATGTAGCTGTCCAGTTTTCCCAGCACCACTTATTGAAGAGGCTATCTTTTCTCCATTGTATATTCTTGCCTCCTTTAACAAAGATAAAGTGACCATATGTGTGTGGGTTTATCTCTGGGCTTTTTACACTGTTCCACTGATGATTTTGGATCATCTGTACTATCATTACTCTGAATTCTTTTTCAAGTAGACTGCTTATTTCCTCTTCGTTTGTTCGGTGTGGTGGGGTTTTACCTTGCTCCTTCATCTGCTGTGTGTTTCTCTGTCTTCTCATTTTGCTTAACTTACTGTGTTTGGGGTCTCCTTTTCGCAGGCTACAGGTTTGTATTTCCCATTGTTTTTGTTGTCTGCCCCCAGTGACTAAGGTTTGTTCAGTGGGTTGTGTAGGCTTCCTGGTGGAGGGGACTAGTGCCTGTGTTCTGGTGGATGAGGCTGGATCTTGTCTTTCTAGTGGGCAGGACCATGTCTGGTGGTGTTTTTTGGGGTGTCTGTGAACTTATTATGATTTTAGGCAGCTTCTCTGCTAACGGGTGGGATTTTGTTCCTGTCTTGCTAGTTGTTTGGCATAGGGTGTCCAGCACTGTAGCTTGCTCGTGGTTGAGTGGAGATGGGTCTTAGCGTTGAGATGGAGATCTCTGTGAGAGCTTTTGCCGTTTGATATTACGTGGGGCTGGAAGGTCTCTGGTGGACCAATGCCCTGAACTCGGCTCTCCCACCTCAGAAGCTCAGGCCTGACACCTGGCCTAAGCACCAAGACCCTGTCAGCCACTCGGCGCAGAAGAAAAGGGAGAAAAAAAAAGAAGAAAGAAAAAATAAATAAAATAAAAAAAGAAAAAGAAAAAATAAATAAAATAAAGCTATTAAAGTATAAATTTTTTTAAATTATTTATTTAAATTAATTTATTTAAATTAATTTTTTTAATTATTTATTTAAATTAATTTATTTAAATTATTTTAAATTATTATAAATAATAATAATAAAGAAAGAAAGAACAACCAAACCAAAAAACAAATCCACCATTGATAATAGGCGCTAAAAACTACACACACACACACACACACACACACACACACACACAGACAGAACCCTAGGACAAAGGGTAAAAGCAAATCTATACAGAAAATTCACACAAAGAAGCATACACATACATACTCACAAAAAGAGAAAAAGGAAAAAATATATATATTAAAAAAAAGGAAGAGAGCAACCAAATCAATAAACAAGTCTACCAATGGCAATAAGCTCTAAATACTAAACTAAGATAAACATAAAACCAGAAACAAATTAGATGCAGAAAGCAAACCCCAAGTCTACAGTTGCTCCCAAAGTCCACCTCCTCAATTTTGGGATGATTCGTTGTCTATTCAGGTATTCCAGTGATGGAGGGTACATCAAGTTGATTGTGGAGATTTAATCTGCTGCTCCTGAGGCTGCTGGGAGAGATTTCCCTTTCTCTTCTTTGTTTGCACAGCTCCTGGGGTTCAGCTTTGGATTTGGCCCTGCCTCTGCGTGTCGGTCGCTGGAGGGCGTCTGTTCTTCGCTCAAACAGGATGGGGTTAAAGGAGCAGGTGTGTTGGGGGCTGTGGCTCACTCAGGCCGGGGGAGGGAGGGGTACAGAAAGTAGGGCGAGCCTGTGGCGGCAGAGGCCGGTGTGACATTGCACCAGCCTGAGGCGCCCCGTGCGTTCATCCGGGGTAGTTGTCCCTGGATCACGGGACCCTGGCAGTGGCGGGCTGCACAGGCTCCCTGGAACGGTGGTGTGGATAATGACCTGTGCTCGCACACAGGCTTCTTGGTGGCAGCAGCAGCAGCCTTAGCATCTCATGCCCGTCTCTGGTGTCTGCGCTGATAGCCGTGGCTCGTGCCGTCTCTGGAGCTCGTTTAGGCAGTGCTCTGAATCCCTTCTCCTCACACACCCAGAAACAATGGTCTCTTGCCTCTTAGGCAGGTCCAGACTTTTTCCCGGACTCCCTCCCGGCTAGCTGTGGCACACTAGCCCCCTTCAGGCTGTGTTCACGCAGCCAACCCTAGTCCTCTCCCTGGGATCTGACGTCTATAGCCCAAGCCTCAGCTCCCAGCGCCCACCTGCCCCGGTGAGCAGACAAGCCTCTCAGGCTGGTGAGTGCTGGTCGGCACCGGTCCTGTGTGCAGGAATCTCTCCGCTTTGCCCTCTGCACCCCTGTTGCTGTGTTCTCCTCCGTGGCTCCGAAGCTTCCCCACCACCACCCACCGTCTCTGCCAGTGAAGGGGCTTCTAGTGTATGGAAACTTTTCCTCCTTCACAGCTCCCTTCCAGAGGTGCAGGTCCCATCCCTATTCTTTGGTCTCTGTTTTTCCTTTTTTCTTTTGCTCTATCCAGGTACGTGGGGAGTTTCTTGCCTTTTGGGAAGTCTGAGGTCTTCTGCCAGCATTCAGTAGGTGTTCTATACGAGTTGTTCCACAGGTAGATGTATTTTTGATGTATTTGTGGGAAGGAAGGTGATCTCTACGTCTTACTCCTCCACCATCTTGAAAGTCCCCTGTTATGCAATAATTGATTTACTTCATAAACATGAACAAAAGGGCCTACCGTGTGTGAGATAGTATCCTAGATTCTGTGAGAAATTAAAAGATTCATCAGAAGTGTTTCCTGCTCTCTTTGGAGTCCATGGGTAAGAAAAGCACACAAATAATCATTTCCCAAATCAAATACAGTTGGTGACTAAAACAAATAAACAAGCAGCAAGTGCTGTGGAAGTTCCAAGAAAAGGAGGGGCAAGAGCACATGGGGACAAAATTTCATCTAAGGCTTCGTGAAAGAGATGGCATTGGAAGTGGATCTTGAAGATGGGTAGTTTTCAACAGGGAGTTCTCAGGGTGAATGCAACTGAAGTTAACACAGGTGCCCTCTATAAATACATGAACATTCATGCATGAACACTTATCACCTGGAAGGGGCTATCACTTCCTTCATCCAAAACCCCTGTGTGATCTAGTAGCTAAGTGCTATATGCTTGGTAATAATGTAAGGTAACAAATGTTTTTGTTTCCTCTGAGGTAGAAAGTGAAAGTGAAAGGAATCATCAAAGGTTCACATGCCTGTCTCACAGAAAACCAACCAGAGCAATTGAATTAAAGCCTAGTTGTTGATTTGAAATCTATTTAAGCATGCTCCCAGATTTTTTAGCATCTTTTTCTAATTCCTTGCTAAAAACTTCTGGTAACTTCTCGCTCTGTGCATCCATTCTTTTCCTGAGCTCTTGGATTATCTTTATGATCATTACTCTGAACTCTTTCTTAGGTAGATTGGCCATCTCCACTTCATTTAGTTGTTTTTCTGGGGTTTTATCTTGTTCCTTTGTAACATTCCTTTGCCGTCTCATTTTGTTTAAATTTCTCTTTGTATTTTTATGTATGTAATAGCTTAGACGTTTCTCGACCTTGGAGAAGTGGCGCTATGTAGGGGATGTCCTATGTGTCCCAGCAGTACACACCCCTCTCACCACCCAAGGCCCAGGGACCAGCTGGTCCCAGGGTAGGTTCTGACCTGTGTCAGTTCTGCAGGCTGCAGGGTCATAGTTTCATTCGTTCTGGTATTTGCCCCCTGGTGGGTGAGGCTGGTTTGGAGGTCTGTGAAGGCTTCCTGGTGGGAGGCGCTGGTGCCTGCTCATTGGTGGGTGGAGCTGGGTCTTGGCCCTCTGATGGGCAGGGCCAAGCCAAGGGGCGTATCTAAAGATGGCTGTGGACTCCGGAAGTCTTTAGGCTGCCTGTCTGCTGAGGGGTGGGGCTGTGTTCCTGTTCTGTTGGCTGTTTGGCCTGAGGCGTCCCAGTTACAGGCTGTTGAGTGGGGCAGGTCTCGGTGCCAGAGACCCAAAATACCTGTCTCTGCCTCCAGCCAGAATTGATGCAGGTCCCTGCTTCCGCCACCAGCTTTTATGACCCCAGAGAGAGCCACAGTCGCCCCCGCCCCCTCGCCTCTCCAGGAGACCCTCCAAGACCAGCAGGTAGGTCTGGCCCAGGCTCCTGTGGAGTCACTGCTTTTGCCCTGGGAGCCGGTGCACCGGGACCTTCTGTGTGCCCTCCTCTCTGTTTCCCCCATTCCTGTGCAGCTCCTGCAGTCAAGCCCCACTGGCCTTCAAAGCCAAGTGCTCTGGGGACTCCTCCTGCCAGTGCTGAAGCTCTGGGCTGGGGAGCCTGCTGTGGGGCTTGGAGGTCCCTCTCACTCCTGTGGGAGAACTTCTGCCATATAATTGTTCTCCAGTTTGTGGGTTGCCCACCTGGGCGGTATGGGATTTGACTGTATCATGAGCTCCTACCATCTCGTGATTTTTTCTTTATGCCGTTGGATGTAGAATGTTTTTCAGTAGATTCCCGTCTTTTTTACCCGTGGTTGTTCAGTCGTTAGCTGTGATTTGGGTGTGCTTGTGGGAGGAGATGAGCTCAGGTCCTCCTAATCTGTAATCTCGTCTCCAGTTTATTTGCAGAGAAGTCAGTTCTTTATAAATCCATGAACAGCAGGGTCTCCCTGGGATGGATATGCCATGGGGACTTCCACTCCCGAAATCCTTAGCATCTTTTCATTGTTTGAATTTCAAAGAATTTACTTTTCCCACATGAAGAAATCAGGGACAAATCAAAAGGAGTTTTGGTCATCCTTGATAAATATTCTAATTAAATCCTTCATTGACTGATGACTGCCAAGAGTCAGCAGCAGGTGGTAACAGTTCCTTTGTAATCATTGTAATTGTTTGAAATAATTCAGTGTTCCAGGGCTGTTTTTGAAGAGGCCTAAGAGAGACAGTGCAGATGGGCCTGATTTAAACAGTCTCCTTGTTAAAAGTGTATATTATATTTGCTGGTTACGTTATTGGCAAATTTAAATATATTATCAGTACATCAAACTAATCATTTATTGAAAAATAATAATAGCCACAGCTGCTCTCCCTTTAATTTTTAAGAGAGAAAATATCATGTTCACTTAGTTATGCATATCCAACATATTTTCTTTCTTTTGCACTCAGCATGTCTGATGTCACAGTGTTTCTTTTACATTATGAATAGACATCTCCGTGAGCTTTTTTTCCTTTAAATTTATGGAACATATGCAGTATCCACTTCACCCAAAGCTATAGAATAACAACGCTATTATTGTAGCCATCTGTCTCTTCACATCAGTGTCTTCTGTGGTTTTATAGTCCAGTCTTAGGGCTCTGTAAGAAACAATATTGGTTAACATTAATAACTGCCTTCATCTGACAATTTACATCTCTGTTTGGAGACAGCTCCTGAAAGCATCTTTCCCAGTTAAGGGTGCAGGGCTTGGGAGGGAGGGAGGGAGGGACGACTGTCTTGAGGGAGATGGAGGCAGAGCCGCCTATTTTGCTCCACTTGACTGACGCCCAAAGGAAAGGGTGAGTCAGTCTCCCACTTCCTATTATCACTCTGCATTTGCAGTTTCCCACCTTGACAGGCAGTAACAGTTCCAGCCAATGCTAATTTGGGTAACATCTAAAAGGCTTGCCTGACAAGGCAGATTCAAATTATGAAGCAAACCCCTCACATACTGAGACCTTGTTAGCTAGATTAGTGGCGGATTGGCTCCTTGTGACAGCTTGTTTGCTAGAGGTGAGCTATCTGCATTTTCAATGCAGGCAGGTTATATCATCATTTAAAGAAAAAAAATAAAGATGTCGTTTTTCTTGTTTGTCACAGAGTTCATGTAATATTCCCTCTCGATTTTCTCATTGTTGACTTCAGAAAGAAATAGCAGCAAGTGTGTACCTTTGAGTGCGACAGCTAATTTTGTTATGGATGAACAGAGTATTGTGACAAAACAGTGGCACAGCTGTCATAACAGCTGTCACACATTAATCATGACAGTGACAAATAGCATAATTACCTTATCTGGAATTCCTAGCATGTACACTCAGTATGCCCCACTGCCGAGAGAGCATATCACGCACGGTTTAATTAAAAAGACATCAATACAGGTTAGTTAGACAAGGGCTAGAAGACATTGATCCAAAATGAAAATAAAATTATTCGTAGGTTGGTGTTCAGGGACACCCAAAGACCAATTACTTAGCCGACGTGATAATTTGAATGTATTTCCCTAACTGGCCCTTCTCAATGTGTAT
Organism: Grampus griseus; assembly: GCF_964374135.1. Taxonomy (NCBI): domain Eukaryota; kingdom Metazoa; phylum Chordata; class Mammalia; order Artiodactyla; family Delphinidae; genus Grampus; species Grampus griseus. The sequence goes on along the minus strand of NC_139000.1, from coordinate 38,082,732 downwards.
ATCACGTGGTAAATTGGCTGCTCTGCCCCAAACCATTAGCCCTTCCTCCATGAAATAGTTGATCCCCGTTTTTTTCCAGCCTCAGCATGGGTTCTCGGGAGCCATCTTGATGTGTTGTCAATTGATTGAAGGGGCTCTATTGATAAATATGTGATTACCAGTGAACAAGTTGCGGCTAACATTTTTGTTAACTTGCTTTCCAATCGAGTACTGAGCAGGAGAATGTTATTAAATCTAGTGATTTTTGTTTTATTTGGAAATTCTTCTTAAGTAAAGAATATAAGCAGGTGAGACAGAGTTTAAGCCTAGAAATGACAGTCTCTTACATGTGCTGTGTTTTAATATGTATTCCTGTATTCATGTGCATATACGTGTCACATCAGTATGTGTAATATGCACACATGCCAAATATATGTATATCTTGCCCCCCCCCCAGCTATTTTAAGCTCAACAATTCATTGAATTTACTGATTGAATTCCTGGTAGCTAGTTCTTGAATTGCTCTGAAGCTGCCTCAATGAAATATTAATGAATCAATTTCCATAGACATGGACTCATTATCTTCCTGGATGCCATTGGAAAACACAGTCCTGCCTGCGGTGTCCTTCCACCTGTCTGTGACATGATTCGATTTTTTTCTCCCTCTCTTTTCAATTAAATAAAAATATTGCTATCAGGAAGTTTTTGATAACGGTAGAACAGACATTTCCATTTCTTTTGATAGGCACCTAAATGGAGGTAAGCCATTTAAAATAAATTTACGTATCACTTAAGTGATATATTGAAAAGTGGGTCCTGGAAATAAAAAAAGAGGTGGCCAGTTTAGTTCTATGGTCTCTGTAATGCCCTTTGGAAATGAAGAAACTGCTGTTCTCAGGACAGTCTACTTGGGAAATGTCTGTATTTTAGGAAGCGAGGGCGAACCATCTAATTGTTTACACAGTTATCAACTTTAGAAAATGTTACTAAACACAAACACTTGTCACGTTAATTTAGGACTGATGGAATATAGATGGAATTATTCAGACTGTGTCTATAAAATGCCAAAACAGCTGGTTAGAACTTGAAAAATTCAGGCAAGCAGTTATTAACTACATACAATGTAAATAGCTGGTTTTAGGTATTTGGTTGTTTGTTCACTGAAATTGACTGGTTTCTTATGCCTTATGCACGTCAATCCGGGGATGTAATAAAGCACGTTAAACTGCAATTATATCAAACAGAAAGATTTTAGCTTCCTTCCTTCCCATTCATTCTGTTCCAGTGAAGATTATTAATGTTTGCTTTGGGTACCATCAACACCCACTTTATAGAACTCTAAAAAAATCCACTGGTAAATGGTTGCCAACATTGTTAGATAAAAACTAAGATTATGTTCTCAAATTCAATGGCTTTCACCATTTTGATTTAGAACCAGTAGTGTATCTGAATGTCATGTCATCTGAAGACAATATTACCATTTCAGCACATACATATTATATGACCTGAGAACGGTATTACTGTTTCAAAACATACGTTCTTTCAGAGAAAACGGGAAAGCACAAGCCTGACCAAGGACATCTTCTCAATACTAAGGCAAGAAAAAAGTATTTTATCTTTGTCGAGAGAAACCATGTCTCCCCAGGACCTGGTCCCATTTTGATCTAGGTCTTGCGGAGCTCACTTGGCTCGCGTTCTTCCTGGGGCTGATCTGATTCTGCACTCCAGGTCTGAGGAATGCCTCAAAGTAGCTCCTGGCTTGAAACAGTTTGATGAAAGCTATGAAAAAACACAAAGGCATCTACACACAGCATTTTTGCATATCATGTCAAGGTACCCATTAAAGTGGGTAGCCCTTGTGTGGACCCTTGGTAATAAATCCCTAGTTAAGTATGAACAAGGTCAGAAATGACCTGGAACAGCTTTCAGAGGTTGGACACCATTCTAGATCTTTCGCCTCTAGATCTTTAGATCTTGGGCTCCTGTTGAAACTAGAGGCAAAAACAAGTCTCTTGAGAATGAACCTAAGGTTTATTTATTCCACTGAGAGATATTCAAGGAGATTTTAAAGAGAAAGAATCAATTTTACGTTGTCATAAAAGTGACAAGAAAATAAAAGCGATTTTAGCCTTCCTTGATCAAGCTTTTCAGATGGAATCTCACTCTCTCTCTTCACTGTCTATGGTCCTTTTTATTTTAGGGCATGTATTTTCTACTGTACATTGCTGTTTTTTATGTGGTGTCATCTCTCTTAGTACATTGTAAGCTCTTTGAAGGTTGATTCTGTATCTGATTCTCCTTTTTCTTCCTCACAGAACCTAGGATTGTGCCTACATGTCATAATTGCTGACTAGATATGCACATAATGAATAACAACATGTTGGCTTTAATAATTAAAACAAAGGCATGGGTTTGCTCTGAAACGTTCAGGTTGTTTCTTGAATTTAGCATATTGCTTGACTGAAAACTCTGAGAAGGCCAAAGTGATTATTTTTAAAACAAGTTTTCTTCCACATTCTCTTCGTAAGATGGTTTTATTTCCTCCCTCCCTCCTGCCTGCTAGTGTCAATCCAGGGATGTAATAAAGCACATTAAAAGAACTGGCCTTTTACGCAAAGGTTGGATTGATTTCCATTGGTTCAAGTGGAGTGGGATATTGATCCACTGGTTGAGATGCCAACCCATTTTTTTCTCTCTCAAACTTGCATATCTCTGATCTTCCCTGACCTTGAAGGGTAGCTTATATATATTACACATAACAATGTTTTACATGTTATATAATACAGAGTTCCCAATTATTCTTTGCCTTCTAAACTTGCTCCATGCACTACCTAATGAAATTCAGTGGGATGGCCTTATCCAACTTGAGTAAATTGATACAAGCAAAACTTTATGTCTCTGTGCATCCCATCACCTCTTGGATTTGTGGCCGGGTCTTTTACTCTCTATGTCTCAGAATATTTCAGTAGCACTTGCTTTGTCCAACAGTGACAATCAGCAGGTTTTCCATGTAAGAACTAGCAGGAGCAATTGTGTTTCTCTCTCTAAGAGGTTTCCTATTTATCTTCCCTGAGGTGGTGCCCATGTGGCTGTCCTGATATTGAGCAGCTGAACAGATTACACCCTGGAGCCACATCTGTGGACACATAGATCAACACCATTTTCATTGCCTTGGTGCCCAAGAAGTTTATCTTCTGTCAGTGAGATTTACTACTTTCTTCATGAACTGTTAAGGCTTTCTCTCATCCCCATGTTTCCTTTCCTCCTCCACTTTATTTGGTTTCAAACTACATTAACATCATCTGATCTGGATTGTTAACAGCTGGTTTGTTTTTGTTTCCTGCCATCATTAATAAGGCTTTCCAGTAGGGCTTCTGTAGAGGGATCTGGACTAGTAAAATATGTAAGTATCTTGCGTAGAAAGAAAATAACTTTAATTGGTAAGTATACATCTGATAGGGTTGGTTTTACTTGCCATGTCTAAATGCATAGTAAAGACATTTTTCATAGGACTAAATATTTTTACTGATGTTGCTTCAGCTGTTAGGACATAATCCCTCAATTTGGTTTTTTAGTTTACAGTACACCTTCATGACGCTTTCTACCTTGATTCTCAATAGAGACCGAAGGTGAGAGGTAGAGATTTTATATTTTTCAGTTTTATGTTTGGAAAATCAAAGTTCAAATAGATGAGAAAATCACAAAGTCAGCTGTGAAACCAAGACTCAAATCTAGGAAATCATATTTGCATCTCAACTTCTCCCCACTTAACTTCAATGCCACCTCCAAATAATTCTCCTTATGACTGTCAATTTGACTTTCTCAGGCTTTCTCTCAACTGTCCTAAAATCTGATACCTTTTCCATCTCCAAATGCTGTGACTTCCTGACTAGATTATAATAAAAGATTTAGGGTGTTATGCGAGTTATATATCCACTTACCTGAACTGTAAAGTAAAGCAAAAAAAAAAAAAAAGAAAAAAAGAAGTGAGACAGCCCTTCAGAGTATTGATTACTTCAGTGGTTTCTTATCTGCCTGCATATTTGAATTACCTGAGAGAAACTTTAAAAATAACTAATGATGTCTGGATCCAACCTCCAGAGAGTCTGGTTTAATTGCTCCGGAGTCGGTGCCCAGACATGGGATATTTTTTAAAGCTCCCCATGTGATTCTAATATGCATCAAGTGTTGAAAACCACTGGGGAAATTCCTTCTCTTCACCCCCTTTTGGACCCATTCCCTTATTTTTTCCCCACCAAATTTTCAGAAACACCATGTTTCCTCAAAATCAGAATGCTGCATGTTGGACAACATTAATGGTGATACTCCAAAATTTAGAGTTTAAGTGAATGTGTGTCTGTGTATGTGTGTTTACTTTGACTAGGAGAAGAATAGTCATGGAGGAGGCTGTTGTGGAAATTGATTATGGGCTAGAGACATTTTGTGGCATAAATTTATAGCCACTAGAATGTCAACCCCCTCAGGGCAGTGTTTTTTTTTTTTGTTTTTTGCAGTACGCGGGCCTCTCACTGTTGTGGCCTCTCCCGTTGCGGAGCACAGGCTCCGGACGCGCAGGCTCAGCGGCCATGGTTCACGGGCCCAGCCGCTCTGTGTCATGTGGGATCTTCCCGGACCAGGGCACGAACCTGTGTCCCCTGCATTGGCAGGCGGACTCTCAACCACTACGCCACCAGGGAAGCCCTCAGGGCAGTGTTTTGGTCTGTCTTGGTCACTGCTCTTTTCCTAGCATGTTGAACAGTGCTTGGCATATAGCAAACGCTCAATAACTATTACTAATGAATATTTCCCCAACATTTCCCTCACTCATCCTGAATAAGAACTTAATGGAACCCCTTGCAGTTTCCCTATGTTAGGGGAATCCCAGTTTTGGTGGCTCTTCTCATATTGTTTCTCCACTTAGAAGACTTACGTCCCCACCTCTTCCTCAAGTCAAATCCTATCATTTTTTAAGGCCTAACTTTAATGAACTTCCTTCCACAAGCCTTTCTGATTCTTCTTTGAGCTGTTATAGGCAATTATCTATGTTTCACGCATCACTACTACTTACCACTACCTATCTTATATATATTGCAGTTACTTATATGTGTCTTCACGGTTCTTCTAGTCATGACCAATTTTATATTTGCATCCCTCTCAGTACACATAGAAAGCTCTCAATAAATATTTGCTTGGATGAATCACCGTTGCTTCTGGTATGTTAGATTCCTATGTTACACAGTGACGAGAGGTTAAATAGTATTCTGTAATGTTTGATTTTGTTTTACGCTTTGTATTTTTAAAAACATTTCCACATATAATATCTTATTTGCTCCTCAACACAACTCTGAGGGATGATACAGATGGATATTATAAATTTAAATGAAAAGAAACTGAGGCATGACTACTTTAAATGATATTTCAAGGTCACACTCATCAAAGACATAGCGTGGATGGAGTGGCTAAGTTTCCAACTCCTAGTCCACAGAGCTTCACTACAGAACAATGTGTTTTCCCCCAAATTGTCTGTGCTAACTGGCATATTTTGCTTTTGTTAACTTCCGTAAGTCCACACCTCCAGCTCAGTTATAAAACCTAGGTTCACATCCCAAGTTAGAAGCGGAGAGTGTTTGTATTATTTGTGATAGAAATCTCTATGTTTTTAGGCAGAATACAATTCAAAAAGGCAGTTCTTTTTGTCCTTGTTGATGTCTTGTTCATCACATTGTTCTTGTTCCAGTGTGTCATGGCTTGTTTATTTTACTTTTCATGTAAACTTCACTTTGTTCATTAGATCAAAATCATACTAGAAAGGGGAATGCATGTTTGTAACATTCTAAGTAGGTGAATATCTAGGCTGTGAGAAGTACCATATTGAAAAGAACCAGTAGAAAAGCAATGAGAACCCAATAGTATGTGGCTTCCCAGTTGGTTTTCTGTGTGTATTTTTTTTTAACCATTTAAACTCTTGCCTTTACTTATTCAGCAGTTTCTAAATACCAAGCAACAGCATGAGCATAGGGTGCAGGGCTTCCCTTTATTCATATATTCTAGTTCAAAGGAATGATTAAGAATCCATATTAAATGACCGAGGTTTTATTTTTTCATAAGTATATAACACATGCATCAATGAAAACATCAATCTAATCATGTGAGCAAGACTCACCATTGATTTATCCAAGATGGAACTAGCAGTAGTTTCTGACAGCACAAGGGGTGTAAATAGCTCTTCTTAATATGATTTAAATTTGATCATTACATGTTCTTAACGATAATTCATGAGCATTTCGTTCAGTTGTAAGTGCATTTATTTTCCAATGGTGGAAATAAAACGTTGTCAGATACTCTGGAATGAGATAAAATTGTATTTTGGTTTGTGTAAGATGTAGTTACACTGAGAGTTGTGCTTGACTATAAGGGATAAAGTAGCCTTATGATACTTTTTTTTTCCCATTTACATAAATACAGTTCAGGGAATATTACTAATGAAGTGGATATGGGGTCACCTAGCCAACTTAAGAAAAGGTTACTACTTTATTTTAAGTAGCCCATCAATCATTGTGAATTAATGTCATATTCTAGGTGAAAGCACTAATCATAATAAATTCATTCTGTATTCATGAGGGTGTCAAATGTACACCCATAGGAGTCCCATGTCATTTGTCAGTATGGAAAGAAAAATTTAAATATGACCTATTTGCAATCTCTTTGCTATGGCTTATACCCAGATGCATGTTATAGTGCTGATGGACATGTGATGCACGTGGGGTAAAGCTGGAAACTTCACTAAGGTGATTGGAAATAGAATGAAATCTGTGTCAGGAATAATGACCTCAGGCTGCTGGCTGACATTTCCATGTCCTCCAAGGAATGCCAAAGGGTCAAGAGGGTGCCAGAGGGCAGGCCTGTAAATGGGAATTCATGAGCCCACAACAGAGCTGCCTTGTTTAATTCACTGCTTCCAAATTCTATGCCCACCTCTCATTTGAGACCATAACTTGGTGTCATTATTACCATCACTTTACCCATTACAACAGCAACATAAAAATCTTTTCTGAGTGGTTCTAGACACTGATAATTTAACAGGGCATTGGGCATGGCACAGGAAAGGCTTTTTCTCTTTCTACCTTTCCCCCCTGTTGGAAGTATTGCAGAGAAACCCTCCTTTTCCCTTCTCATTGAATCCATCTCCATGGGAAAAGGAGTAATATAAGTGGCAGATGGGTAGAAGAGTGAGTGTCTAACATACATTTAGGAATGTGTCTCCATTGGGTAGAATTAATGTGTTAAATGGTTTGCTGATATTATTTTTTTATCATTGTTATTATTATTGCTGATATTATTACCTCCATTTTAAAGAAGAAAATTAAGCATAGATTGACTAAGTAACTTATGGTTATATAGCCCAAAGTGGTGGAGTTGCCATTTGAACTGCTATTCTACCTCTCTGTAATTATACTACCTACTACGTGTGATTGTTTTGAAAGTTAAGTGAGGCTAGGGATCTAAATTTCTCAGGAGAGTATTTAATTAATATTAGCTAATATGAGTAATTGTATGGTTTGGAGTAATCCACCCCCACCCCACCCCACCGCCCAGCCTCCCAGCCCCCCAGCCCTACCTCACTGGGCCTGAGTTTTTTCTCTGGAAAGAAGGAAAGACATTGGATTTGTGGCTCCCTTTTTAGTTTGCTCTGATTGGCTCTGGTACCAAGATAGCAATTTGTCATATGCAGGGATCCACCTCTCTTCAAGAGGTTCTTACTGCCACCATTGCTCAGATATTTCTGAGTCCTCTGATGTTCAAGTCCTGTCTCTAGAACTAAATAGTTCTTTGCACTTTCTGTAACTCCTTAGAGGTGGCAAATGGAGGCTGCTGTGCTGCTTTGAGGCCTCTGAACCCCAGAAGAGTTCACTTCTCACAAAGTTTCTCCATTCTTGGTACCAGGAAAGAATCCTCTTGCACAGTGTTTTTACCTTCAGGCCCAAAATGGCTGATTTGGGCACCGTGGAACTCATTTCTCTTATCCCATCACACGTTCTCTTCCTTTCTGCCAACAACTCTCTTTGATGAAATAGAGACAGACTTGTATCAGAAGACTAAGATTCAAAAACAATGGAGCTTAAGAACTTCACACTGCCAATCCTAGAAACCTTTTATGCTCACTCCCCTTCCAAAGATTTAATAGCAAAGAACTAACCTGAGGCAGTCTATGTGTAAGAGTTCATTTTTCTAGCAAAAATGTCCTATGAAGTATTAGTTCAAATGAGAGGAAGTACGGCTCAAAGGACTTGTCAAATGGCTAGATGTAAGATTATTAGTTCTTTTTAAATTGTAGCTTTGCCACGGAAATTTCTAAGTGGCTTTGGTTAAGATATGTATTCATGCTGTTTCCCAACAAGGTAGAAATTACTCCCACTCACATTTACGAGTATTAAAATCCCATTTCATACTCAGTTGACCTTCCCTGGACTCTTGTCTTGGTTTAGCCAATACCTAATAATTTAAATCTTAATCATATTATGATTTTTCAAGGTTATTATTGTCTAGTATCCTAGATTGCAAGTTCGTATAAAATATGGCATATGTCTTAATTAATTTATTTTTAATTTTTTTAAACATCTTTATTGGACTATACTTGCTTTAAAATGGTGTGTTAGATTCTGCTGTATAACAAAGTGAATCAGCTATACATAAAAATATATCCCCATATATCCTCTCTCTTGCGTGTCTCTCGCACCCTCCTTATCCCACCCTTCTAGGTGGACACAAAGCACCGAGCTGATCTCCCTGGGCTATCTGGCTACTTCTCACTAGCTATCTATTTTATATTTGGTAGTGTATATATGTCCATACCACTTTCTCACTTCGTCGCAGCTTATGCTTACCCCTCCCCGTATCCTCAAGTCCATTCTCTACATCTGCGACTTTATTCCTGTCCTGCCCCTAGGTTCCTCAGAACCACTGGTTTTTGTTTAGATTCCATATATATGTGTTAGCATATGGTATTTGTTTTTCTTGTTCTGACTTACTTCACTCTGTATGACAGCCTCTAGATCCATCCACCTCACTACAGATAACTCAGTTTTGTTTATTCTTATGGCTGAGTAACATTGCATTGTATATATGTGCCACATCTTCTTTATCCATTCATCTGTTGCTGGACACTTAGGTTGCTTCCATGTCCTGCTTACTGTAAATAGAGCTGCAATGAACATTGTAGTACATAACTCTTTTTGGATTATGGTTTTCTCAGTGTATATACCCAGTAGTGTGATTGCTGGGTCATATCGCACTTCTATTTTTAGTTTTTTAAGGAACCTCCATACTGTTATCCATAGTGGCTGTATCAATTTACATTCCCACCAACAGTGCAAGAGGGTTCCCTTTGCTCCACACCCTCTCCAGCATTTATTGTTTGTAGATTTTTTGATGATGGCCATTCTGACAGGTGCGACGTGATACCTCATCGTAGTTTTGATTTGCATGTCTCTAATGATGAGTGATGTTGAGCATCCTTTCATGTATTTGTTGGCAGTCTGTATATCTTTAGAGAAATGTCTATTTGGGTCTTCTGCGCATTTTTGGATTGGGTTGTTTGTTTTTCTTATATTGAGCTGCATGAGCTGCTTGTATATTTTGGAGATTAATCCTTTCTCAGTTGCTTCGTTTGCAAATATTTTCTCCCATTCTGAGGATTGTCTTCTCGTCTTGTTTATGGTTTCCTTTGCTGTGCAAAAGCTTTGAAGTTTCATTAGGTCCCATTTGTTTATTTTTGTTTTTATTTCCCTTTCTCTAAGAGGTGGGGCAAAAGGATTTTGCTGTGATTTATGTCATAGAGTGTTCTGCCTATGTTTTCCTCTAAGAGTTTGATAGTGTCTGGCCTTACATTTAGGTCTTTAATCCATTTTGAGTTTATTTTTGTGTATGGTGTTAGGGAGTGTTCTAATTTCATTCTTTTACATGTAGCTGTCCAGTTTTCCCAGCACCACGTATTGAAGAGGCTGTCTTTTCTCCATGGTATATTCTTGCCCCCTTTATCAAAGATAAGGTGACCATATGTGTGTGGGTTTATCTCTGGGCCTTCTATCCTGTTCCATTGATCTATATTTCTGTTTTTGTGCCAGTACCATACTGTCTTGATTACTGTAGCTTTGTAGTATAGTCTGAAGTCAGGGAGCCTGATTCCTCCAGCTCCATTGTTCTTTCTCAAGATTACTTTGGCTATTCGGGGTCTTTTCTGTTTCTCTACAAATTGTGAAATCTTTTGTTCTACTTCTGTGAAAAATGCCATTGGTAGTTTGATAGGGATTGCATTGAATCTGTAGATTGCTTTGGGTAGTAGAGTCATTTTCACAGTGTTGATTCTTCCAGTCCAAGAACATGGTATATCTCTGCATGTGTTTGTATCATCTTTAATTACTTTCATCGGTGTCTTAATACTTATCTGCATACAGGTCTTTTGTCTCCTTAGGGAGGTTTATTCCTAGGTATTTTATTCTTTTTGTTGCAATTGTAAAGGGGAGTGTTTCCTTAATTTCTCTTTCAGATTTTTCATCATTAGTGTATAGGAATGCAAGAGATTTCTGTGCATTAATTTTATATCCTGCTACTTAACCAAATTCATTGATTAGCTCTAGTAGTTGTCTGGTAGCATCTTTAGGATTCTCTATATAGTGTCATGTCATCTGCCAACAGTGACAGTTTTACTTCTTCTTTTCCGGTTTGGATTCCTTGTATTTCTTCTCTGATTGCCATGGCTAAAATTTGCAAAAGTATGTTGAATAAGAGTGGTGAGAGTGGGCAACCTTGTCTTGTTCCTGATCTTAGTGGAAATGTTTTCAGTTTTTCTCCATTGAGAATGATGCTGTCTGTGGGTTTGTCATATATGGCCTTTATTATGTTGAGGTAAGTTCCCTCTTTGCCCACTTTCTGGAGATTTTTTATCATAAATGAGTGTTGAATTTTGTCAGAAGCTTTTTCTGCATCTATTGAGTTTATCATATGGTTTTTCTTCTTTAATTTGTTAATATGGTTTATCACATTGACTGATTTGCGTATATTGAAGAATCCTCGCATTCCTGTGATAAACCCCATTTGATCATGGTGTATGATGCTTTTGATATGCTGTTGGATTCCTTTTGCTAGAATTTTTTGAGGATTTTTGCATCTATGTTCATCAGTGATATTGGCTTGTAGTTTTCTTTCTTTGTGACATCTTCATCTGGTTTTGGTATCAGGGTGATGGTGGTCTCATAGAATGAGTTTGGGAGTGATCCTCCCTCTGCTATATTTTTGAAGAGTTTGAAAAGGATAGGTGTTAGCTCTTCTCTAAATGTTTGATAGAATTCACCTGTGAATCCATCTGGTTCTGGGCTTTTGTTTGTTGGGAGATATTTAATCTCATTTTCAATTTCATTGCTTGTGATTGGTCTGTTCATATTTTCTGTTTCTTCCTGGTTCAGTCTCGGGCGGTTGTGCTTTTCTAAGAATTTGTCCATTTCTTCCAGGTTGTCCGTTTAATTGGCATATAGTTGCTTGTAGTAATCGCTCATGATTCTTTTTATTTCTGAAGTGTCAGTTGTTACTTCTGCTTTTTCATTTCTAATTCTATTGATTTCAGTCTTCTCCCTTTTTTTCTTGATGAGTCTGGCTAGTGGTTTATCAATTTTGTTTATCTTCTCAAAGAACCAGCTTTTAGTTTTATTGACCTTTGCTATTTCCTTCATTTTTTTTCATTTATTTCTGATCTGATCTTTATGATTTCTTTCCTTCTGCTAACTTTGGGGGTTTTTCGTTCTTTCTCTAATTGCTTTAGGTGTAAGGTTAGGTTGTTTATTTGAGATGTTTCCTGTTTCTTGAGGTAGGATTGTATTGCTGTAAACTTCCCTCTTAAAACTGCTTCTGCTGCATCTCATCGGTCCCTGTCGTCGTGTTTCATTGACATTTGTCTCTAGGTATTTTTTGATTTCCTCTTTGATTTCTTCAGTGATCTCTTGGTGGTTAAGTAGTGTATTGTTTAACCTCCCTGTCTTTGTGTTTTTTACAGATTTTTTCCTGTAATTGATAACTAGTCTCATAGCATTGTGGTTGGAAAAGATACTTGATACAATTTCTATTTTCTTAAGTTTACCAAGGCTTGATTTGTGACCCAAGATATGATCTCTCCTGAAGAATGTTCCATGAGCACTTGGGAAGGAATTGTATTTTTTTTTGATGGAATGTCCTATAAATATCAATTAAGTCCATCTTGTTTAATGTATCATTTAAAGCTTGTGTTTCCTTATTCATTTTCCTTTTGGATGATCTGTCCATTGGTGAAAGTGGGGTGTTACAGTCCCCTACTATGCTTGTGTTACTGTTGATTTCCCTTTTATGGCTGTTAGCATTTGCCTTATGTATTGAGGTGCTCCTGTGTTGGGTGCATACATATTTACACTTGTTATATCTTCTTCTTGGATTGATCCCTTGATCATTATGTAGTGTCCTTCTTTGTCTGTTGTAATAGTCTTTATTTTAAAGTCTATTTTTTCTGATATGAGAATTGCTACTCCAGCTTTCTTTTGATTTCCATTTGCATGCACTGTGTTTTTCCATCCTCTCACTTTGAGTCTGTATGTGTCCTAGGTCTGAAGTGGGTCTCTTGTAGACAGCATATATACGGATCTTTTTTTTGTATCCATTCAGCCAGTCTACGTCTTTTGGTTGGAGCATTTAATCCATTTACATTTAAGGTAGTTATCAATATGTGTGTTCCTATTACCATTTTCTTAATTGTTTTGTGTTTGTTATTGTATGCCTTTTCTTTCTCTGTGTTTCCTGCCTAGAGAAGTTCCTTTAGCATTTGTAAAGCTGGTTTGGTAGTGCTGAATTCTCTTAGCTTTTGCTTGTCTGTAACATTTTTAATTTCTCCATTGAACCTGAATGTGATCCTTCCTGGGTAGAGTAATCTTGGTTGCAGGGGTTTTTTTTCATCACTTTAAATATGTCTTGCCAGTTCCTTCTGGCTTGCAGAGTTTCTGCTGAAAGATCAGCTGTTAACCTTATGGGGATTCCCTTGTATGTTATTTGTTGCTTTTCCCTTGCTTTTTTTTTTTTTTTTTTTTTTTTTTGGTGGTACACGGGCCTCTCACTGTTGTGGCCTCTCCTGTTGCGGAGCACAGGCTGTGGACGCGCAGGCTCAGTGGCCATGACTCACGAGCCCAACCGCTCCGCGTCATGTGGGATCTTCCCGGACTGGGGTACAAACCCATGTCCCCTGTATCAGCAGGCGGACTCTCAATCACTGCGCCGCCAGGGAAGCCCTCCCTTGCTGCTTTTAATATTTTTTGTTTGCATTTAATTTTTGGTAGTTTGATTAATATGTGTCTTGGCATGTTACTCCTTGGATTTATCCTGTATGGGACTCTCTGTGCTTCCTGGACTTGATTGAATATTTCCTTTCCCATGTTAGGGAAGTTTTGAACTATAATCTCTTCAAATATTTTCTCAGTCCCTTTCTTTTTCTCCTCTTCTTCAGGGACCCCTATAATTTGAATGTTGTTGCGTTTAATGTTGTCCCAGAGGTCTCTGAGACTGTCTCAATTCTTTTCATTCTTTTTTCTTTATTCTGCTCTACAGTAGTTATTTGCATTATTTTACCTTCCATGTCACTTATCCGTTCTTCTGCCTTAGTTATTCTGCTGTTGATTCCTCTGGAGAATTTTTCATTTCATTTATTGTGTTGTTCATCCTTGTTTGTTTGGTGTTTAGTTCTTCTAGGTCCTTGTTAAATGCTTCTTGTATTTTCTCCATTCTATTTCCAATATTTTGAATCATCTGTACTATCATTACTCTGAATTGTTTTTCAGGTAGACTGCCTATTTCCTCTTCTTTTGGTCTGGTAGATTTTTACCTTGCTCCTTCATCTGCTGTGTATTTTTCTGTCTTCTCTTTTTGCTTAACTTACTGTGTTTGGGGTCTCCTTTTCACAGGTTGCAGGTTCGTAGTTCCCGTTGTTTTTGGTGTCTGTCCCCAGTGGCTAAGGTTGGTTCAGTGGGTTGTGTAGGTTTCCTGGTGGAGGGGACTGGTGCCTGTGGTCTGGTGGATGAGGCTGGATGTTGTCTTTTTGGTGGGCAGGACCGCGTCTGGTGGTGTGTTTTGGGGTGTCTGTGGCCTTATTATGATTTTAGGCAGCCTTCTGCTAATGGGTGGGATTTTGTTCCTGTCTTACTAATTGATTGGCATAGGGTATCCAGCACTGTAACTAGCCCGTTGTTGAGTGGAGCTGGGTCTTAGCATTGAGATGGAGATCTCTGAGAGAGCTTTTGCCATTTTATGTTACATGGGTCTGGGATGTTTCTGGTAGACCAGTGTCCTGAACTTGGCTCTCCTACCTCAGAGGCTCAGGCCTCACTCCCTGACAGAGCATCAGGATCATGTCAGCCAAACGTCTCAGAAGAAAAAGGAGAAAAAAAAAAAAAAAGAAAAAAATAAATATAATAAAGTTATTAAGATAAAAAAATTTTAAAGTTATTAAAAATAAAAAAGTAATAAAAAAGAAAGGAAGAAGAGAGCAACCAAACCAAAGAACAAATCCACCAATGAAAACAAGCACTAAGAACTGTAGTTAAAAAAAAAAAAAAAGCAGAGAGCAAGGAAATGAACAAACAAATCTACCCACAATAAGAAGCTCTAAATACTAAACTAAGATAAACATAAAACTAGAAAGAAATTAGATGCAGAAAGCATACCCCAAGTCTACAGTTGCTCCCAAAGTCCACTGCCTCAATTTGGGATGATTCATTGTCTATTCAGGTATTCCAGAGATGCAGGGTACATCAGTTTGATTGTGGAGATTTAATCCGCTGCTCCTGAGGCTGCCTGGAGAGATTTCCCTTTCTCTTCTTTGTTTGCACAGCTCCTGGGATTCACCTTTGGATCTGATCCTGCCTTTGCTTGTGGGTCACCTGAGGGCATCTGTTCCCCCACCCAGACAGGATGGGGTTAAAGTAGCAGCTGATTAGGGGGCTCTGGCTCAGTCAGGCCAGGAAGAGGGATGGGTACAGAATGCACACGAGCCTGCGGCAGCAGAGGCCAACATGATATTGCAACAGCCTGAGGCACGATGTGTGTTCTCCCAGGGAAGTTGTCCCTGGATCACAGGACCCTGGCAGTGGCGGGCTTCACAGGCTCCCGGGAGAGGAGTTGTGGATAGTGACTTGTGCTTGCACACACGTTTCTTGGTGGCTGTAGTAGCAGCCTTAGCATCTCATGCCCATCTCTGTTGTCCGTGCTGATAGCCACAGCTCGCACCTGTCTCTGGAGCTCATTTAGGCATTGCTCTGAATCCCCTCTCCTCACGAAACAATGGTCTCTTGCCTCTTAGGCAGTTCCAGACTTTTTCACCGGATTCCCCCCTGGCTAGCTGTGGCACACTAGCCCACTTCAGGCTGTGTTCACACAGCCAACCCGATTCCTCTCCCTGGGATCTGACCTCCAAAGCCTGAGCCTCAACTCCCAGCCCCTACCCACCACGGTGGGTGAACAGACAAGTCTCTCAGGCTGGTGAATGCTAGTCAGCACTGATCCTCTGTGCTGGAATCTCTCCACTTTGCCCTCTGCACCCCTATTGCTGTGCTATTCTCCGTGGCTCCGAAGCTTCCCCCCCACCCACACCCCGTCTCCACCAGTGAAGGGGCTTCCTAGTGTGTGGAAACTTTCCTACTTCTCAGCTCCCTCCCAGAGGTGCCGGTCCCATCCCTATTCTTTTGTCTCTGTTTTTTCTTTTTTCTTTTGCCCTACCCAGGTACGTAAGGAGTTTCTTGCCTTTTGGGAAGTCTGAGGTCTTCTGCCAACATTCAGTAGGTGTTCTGCAGGAGCTGTTCCACATGTAGGTGTATTTTTGATATATTTGTGGGGAGGAAGTTGATCTCCACATCTTATTCCTCCACCATCTTGAAGCTTCTCCCACATGTCTTAATTTAAAAAGTAATCTGGTGCGATGGAGAGGGCACTGAAATTTCTCTCAAGGGTACTGTAAAAGTTTTCAAATGGGCAAGTAACTTCATCAGTAGGTAATAAATTGAAGGGATTTTTGATTAACACCAAGATTTTGGTCTGGGGAGATTGCAGTGTGACATTTATGCAACATGTTTTGAGTAACTTTTTTTGAGGGATGCAGGCATTGCCTTTGATGACACAATATATTCAACACATTGTTCATTCTCTTTATGGTATATAAAGGTCTAATGGTCAAAGAGGATGCTGGTGAAAAGGGTTCTTTAAACAGTTTCATATATTTATCAAAAGAAGATGAAGCAGAGAGGAATTAGCTATCTTATTCAAGCCAATGCTTAAACTCCATGGACCAACTCAAGCAAACAACAATTTGTATAAAATTTCTTTTATTCATTTCATATAAACAGCCCTTTTACTGGTAAATTCTACGAACCAGATTTATTGATAACAAAAATCTTGAATATACCTTAAGGCATTCAATTAAAGCACAAATTTTATATAAGATTACTGATTTTTTTTTTTTAAAAGTAATACCTAGAGCATCAGTTCTTACCTTTTGGGGAGTTACTTATACTTTATGCTTCTGAATTCTTAAGTAACATAGGGAAAGATTTTAAGAACCTAAATACAAACCTACTGAAAACCAGAGTGGAATATTTAACCGTTTCGTGGTCCTGAGGAAATAAAAATTTAACTTCAGCCTCCATCAGGCACAGTTGGCCCCCTAGAGAAATATATCCTGAGAATGAGTGTGAACCAGAGGTAGACCATGGTTTTAAAAACTGCATCCTAGCCTGGACTCCTGATTAGATTAAGGTAATTATCCAGAGGATAGAGTAAAAGCTCTCTGGAGTAAGATAAAATCATCTAGAACCTATAGAATTATTGAATGTTTAGCATTCAATAAAATTACCAAACATACCAAAAAGGAAATCAAGGGAGAAGGCATGTGAGCCATTTATGAGTGTTATCAAACACACATTTAAATAACTTACGTTTAAAGTACTGGAAAAAAATAAATGACAAAATGGAAAATGGAAAATGCACCCAAGAAATGGAACTTACTTAAAAACCAAGTGAAAAATGCAATAATAAAATTTATGAACCAAATGGTGACTTTAATAGCAGATTGTACGAATTAGAAAGCATTAGTTAGAATAGGTCATTAGAAAATACCCAGGCTGAAGCACGGAGAGGAAAAGAATGAAAACTACAGAAAAAATAATGAGACATATGAGACATGATAACAATGTCTAACATAGGTATAATTGGACTCCCCAAAGTTTCATATGCTTTCACTATATGCCAGTGAAAAATCTTGTCTCTATTTTTTGCTGCTGTTAAATATAAATACTTCATCATCATGGGAAAGTAGGAGAAATTTTAGAATAAATGATGACTACCCTCAGGTATTACTTCTTGTTTCTGTATACTATCACTACATTGTGTGGCACGTATATATAATGATTATCTCACTTATCATTTATGTTTACCTGTGTTTTGATGATACATGTAATATAGTAATTGTTTAGCACTGTGAAAGTTATACCGTGAAATGTTTCTGGGTTTGAATTTTGTTTGCTATTGGGTTGTTATTGTTTTTAATCATTATTTTAATTATTATTATCATTATTGTGCTTCCTACATAACAGATGAAGTGTTAGGAAAGCACATATATGGGCTTAATGACAGAGAATATTTTCTTTATTCAAAAATATATTTAAATTAGTGGCAGTTAGAGTGAGTGGCATATATTATAGGTTCAACTCTGAAATAACTCCTAACCCTGATTTTATAATGCCCTAGCACACCTTCAATTAGCTTAAGGGATATGAAGACCTGTTAAAAAAATTCTCAAAGATAATTTATGTTAAACTTATTTTAATTAAATAAATACCATTCAGCATGTTTATGGTAGCTGACACAAGAGAGGAGGGTTGTGAATTTTAGGAAACAGTGACAGGGTTTACTAGAATGGTAAAAGGTACATTATTACAAAACCAAGGAAAATAATGAACTTATCCTCTTTATCCTTCTAGAACCCTCCCCGCCATTTCTGGATGTAATACAAAGATATGCTTAATACAGTATCATTCAACATAATTAAGCCCCATGAAGGCTAATGACGTATACATTTTCTGAGTAAGGCTATGACTGAGGGATACATTTAGTTGGCAATAATAAAACCAAGATTGTGATTCAAAGGAAATTAGAAATATATCAAAGTATAAAATATTACTCTTACTAAAAAAAAAGAAGAGAACATCACTTTACAAAATTATCAGGCATTTTGCAGAAAAAAATTGGTCTCCATTTTAAAAATTAAATTCATTATTTAGTAAGCTAACTTTAAACTACAAGAATGTATTCTCTCTAGTGTGACTGGAATTTATCTAAATGTGTGTTTAAAGGTTTTTAAACATACCTTTATATTGAAAACTCAAATATCCATTATCCCTTAAATATTTCTGAGTAAAGAATATATTCTGTAGTGTTTATTATTAAACATTGATCCATATTTGGCAGTTTAGTTCTTTGCTATCTGAACTACACACCGTTAAGATGACACATTTAAACTGCAGCAAAAAAATTAGACACTATTAATGTAAAATTTCTGATACTTTAGTGAGAAAAATGCAATAAATTCTAAATATATTTCTTTTTATGTGATTAAAAAAAACCCCATAATGTTAAAAGCTACATAATCAAGGCAATACTCTCATATCCTTAGAGATTTAGTCTTAGCCAGGGGTCAGCAAACTTTTTCTATATAGGGTCAGATAGTAAACATTTTTGGCTTTGCAGGCCATGCCATCTCTGTTTCAGCTACTGAATTCTGTCATTGTAGCACAAAAGCAATGGTAGACATTACAGAAGTGAATGGGCAGGGCTGTATTCTAATAAAATGTTATTTTTGAGAACAGGTAGTGGGCTGTATTTGGTCTGTGGGTCATATTTTGCCACCTCTGAAAGTCAACAACATGGGGCAGTTATTCCTTAACTACTTACTATATGCCATGCCCTGTGCTAGGCATGGAGGTACAGAAATGTATCTGACTTGGTTCCTGGCCTCAAAGAGCTTTTAGACTAGTAAGAGTATATATACATGTACGTAAACAAGTATAACATATTGTGTTGGGTAGCATGACAAATATATACAGCATAGGGGGAGGTGGCGGGGGAGAGGGAGGGAGAGGGAGAGAGAGAGAGAGGGAGGGGGAGAGAGAGAGGGAGGAAGGGAAGAGGGAGGGAGGGAGGGAGGAAGAGAGAGAAAATCCTTAATTTAGAAGTATAGTGAAAAGTTTTTCAGGTACACAAAAACAGGAATCGGTCTTTGGGGAGAGGAAATTGTATACAAGTTACAGAGGCATGAAAGAGTTTGGCAATTTGAATACTGAATAATGATTTAGTATGGCTGAGGCATAGTTTGGGATGTGGCACATAGTAAGAAATGAGAGTAGAAAGATTGGTGGTTATATAGGCTCCTTAGAACATGCCTGCTAAGGACACTGGGTTTCTTGCTAGAGCAGGGGGAAAGTGAAAGTGTTTTTAACTTGGAAGAAGGGTGATCTTATTTGCATTTTTGAAAGATACTCCTGGCAGTGTTGGGAATGATGCAGCAGAAAAAGCAAGACTCAGGCTAGGAAACCAAGTCCTGGAGTGTGTATATAGTGGTCAAAACCCTAATTATAAGGGTTTGAATCAAGATGAGATCATTGTGCACATAGCATTTTGTTCAGTATATTTCCCTGCCAGGTCTTATATTTGTCACAGAAGGAAGGATTAATACACAAAGTGACTGAAATCTTTCTAGGATTATTTAAAGGAAATATTTTATTGTCAGATGTTATAAAATGTTAATGAAAAATGTGTCCAGGATTACATGGTTGTGTCTTATGGTATTTCTAGCACTTAGGAAATCATAAAATGTGGTTTCTAATCTCAGTTTTACCACTTTAAATCAGATGTGTTGAGGCACAATTCTTAATCTGAGCCTCAGTTTCTTTTTTGGATAAAATTAACCGTTCTTCTTTTCAAGTTCCTTCCAACATTGTAGGGAAAAATACACTAATGATTGTGAAATAATTTTCAAACTATCATTTTTGTCATTCAATGGTAAGTTATTATTGCAATATGAAGAAAGCATTGGAGAAAATAGATTACTGTTGACTCCTTCATCTACAACAGGTAGGAAAGAGATCAGAGACTATTAATGTGTTGGCAGAAATCCACACCTCCCACAATTTTAGCCAGCTCAGAAAACCAGACCCACGGAAAAGGAAGCTCAGAGCAACCCATGAGATTAATGATCCTTGTAAAATGGCTCACCCTATGCTTTCAGGCTCCTAGCATTTTATATGTGTGAGTGCATGCATGCATGCACTCCCACACATCACACAGATGCCCAGTGCATTCAAAACATCATCCTTCATGCTCAATCTCATTATTAATGCTGTTTGCAGTCTCCATGGATGTACATGCAACTTAAATGTTGGATATGTAGCTAGAGTGTCAATAGCTTCTTTTCCCTTTTTTTTGGTTCTGCAGTCACTATTTGACCCAGCTCCCCTAATACACACACAGATACAAACACACAACTACAACATACACAATATAGCACAGATACAAAATACAAATAAAACTCATGCAGAACACTCAATGTACACAACACATAAATACATGTAACACACTAATGTGTGTAACACACAAAGTCAACACATACAGAACAGTGATCATACCATACATGCAAAATACATGGCTACTACATAGACAAAGGCATAACACAACACACACACATACAAATAATAATATGTGCCACATAGAAAATACATATAACATACACAAAACTGCAGGCATAGCATGCATACATTAATGGTATGTTTCCCAAATACCAGTTGTTCATTTACCACTTTCATAATATTTGCTTTATTTACATATCACCCAAACATTTATTTACCTAATATTTTATATAACTTATATACGTTGTACTTCAGAATATTTTATGTATTTTTTTCCTGCTCTCTGTTTTCATCATGCTTGACAAACTTGTCATTTTCTGATTTTTACATATTTTGCTTATTGGAAATATATGAGACTGATAAATTTTATCCATCATGTGTGAAAATCTTGATTGTTATAACCTCAGTGGGCTGATCTACCCACACAGCAGTTTCTTTATAATTTATGGAGAAATATTTATAAAGATAATTATTTTAAAATTAGAAGGCACATCAGAAGTTAGCCAGCCCAGTCCTCTCTCTTACAGCCATGCTATTTCTGCCCTAAAGTGCTAATGCCAAGAATAGCAAGTTTATCAGTAACATTAATGACAGTGTTTTGGAAATCATCTATGATAGCTTGTCAATATATTGAAGGCAAATGGTCAGGCTGATTTGGGTGCTCTCATTATGTCTCTCTATCTGCTCAAGGACAGATTCTATGAATGAATGTAAAATTTATTAAAATATAATCTGTGGTAATCACAGAAAAATTGGAAAAATATACAAAGGTGTAAATTAAAAATTAAAAGCATAAGTAATCTTACTACTTAGAAACAAAATCATTGTTCTGGAAGCAAGTTTACTGAATCAAAGGACATACACAGTTTCAGTGCTTTCAGAACATATAACACAATTGTTTTCCAGAATATACGTGCCAACATATACTCCTCACAGAATTGAGCATAGTCTAGGCCATCCTCTCATTAGGATTGAATATTGCCATTAAAAATAATCTTTTTAGGGCTTCCCTGGTGGCGCAGTGGTTGAGAGTCCGCCTGCCGATGCAGGGGACACGGGTTCGTGCCCCGGTCCGGGAACATCCCACATGCCACGGAGAGGCTGGGCCCTTGAGCCATGGCTGCTGAGCCTGTGCGTCAGGAGCCTGTGCTCCACAACCGGAGAGGCCACAACAGTGAGAGGCCCACGTACCACAAAAAAATAAAAAAAAATAATAATCTTTTTAAAATTAGATTTTCTACTTGAATATTTCCTAGGTCTACCTATTGGTCATATTTGTTTCCATAGAGGTTCAGTTCACATTCCAAAGAAATACCTTTTATAATTTAGAACAGTCCTTAAAATGAATTGGCACATTGAGAAAGAAAGTTTTAATGTTGTAATTTTCTTCTGTGGCGAAATCTTTCCTGTGGCACCTGATATCCAAAGTCATGTTGGTTAAAAGGTTTTTCCCTTAATAGCTAACTTTTCTCTTAATAGCTAATTTCATGTCCCAAACTCTTCCCTTCTTGAAGTAAAGTACCGACAAGATATTTGAAAAGACAATGTCATTCTTATATTTCAGTTAAAACACATATATTTTCATTTTTTTTAGTGCTTGATTTTCAGACTGTCTTTGAGTAGTTTTTGATGCAAAGTGACTTCTAATAAAGTTAAGGTTGCTACAGATCCTTTTGAGCAAGGCAAAAGAGTGTCCTTTATGTTCCAGTACTACTTTCTATGAAACATGAAGGACTGCCTTTGAGTTTGATGTATAATAAATTCAAATATATATATACACACAGAAACCAGTTCTCAAATGAAATACCGTGCTAATTAGTTAATATGCCTTAATGACATATCAATGGAAATTAATTGTGGATATTGCTTTTTACATGTATTTTATTCCAAAGACTATACCTTCTAAGCAAGTAGAAACCATTGATTATAAGTTTAAGATAATTGTAACTTTTATATTTCCCCATCATTTTTTCCCATAGGTTAGATTCATTTAAAAGATGCATCCTTTTATAAAAGATGTATTTCATTTCAGTTGAAATCAAAGTAGTATCCTTTTAAGAATGTGGGATAGAGAGTTCCTGGCTCACAATTAATATTTAACTCTATATAAATCCATTAAAGGAAGAATTAATTCTAGGCAAATGACACTGAGATGAGTAATGCTTACATGAAATTGTTTTCTATGAAAAATGTCCAAATTATAAACATTCAAGATATTTTTTAAAGTTTAGCATTGAACATTTAGTCCTTTATTTTTACTGCACATTGAATATTTTTTGGTAATGCTAGTTCATCTTGGTGATACTTTCATAAATTTGTGGTCAAACAGGTTATATCAGAATATAAAAGACTGAAGTATTAAGGGGATTGGAAAAATTACTTCTAAGTTCCTTTTCAGTTTCATCAGCCTATGATTATATACTTATATAACTTATTAAGAAGTAGCTTCCAGATAATAAGAAATATACTGTCCCCACTTAAAGCATAATGCAAAAAGCATTCTTTTGAAGGCTCCCTCAGAATGTCTGGTGGTACATACCTGAAGTCCCCTTCTATTATAATACAATCAGGCCCTGGATTAAAACAGATGCCAAAATGTATTTTAGGCTTTCAGTAACTAAACAAAAAGTCCAAGGACTCATAACCCTCAAAATATACAAACAAAGGAAAAATTATTAGCTAAAAGGCCATAGGGATCATAGGTTAATACAAATGCTTATCTCCTACTCTGACATAAAACCAAAATCCTTGAATGGGGCTAATGAAATCTCAGATTGATGTTACTCTTGAATCCTGGAGGAAGAAAAAGCAAAAAGTATCCTTTTTGGAAGAAAACATCTCCAAGTTAAGTCCTCAGCACAATATCACTAAGATCAACCAAATATAAACTCACAATCAAAGATCATCAAATACACAAGATAAGAGACACTCATGGGTAGTCAGCAGAAACATGTTGGATATAGACCCCTAAGAATTTCAACTATTGAAATAATCAGATACAGAATAAAATATAACTATGCATGAGATGTTTAAATAAATAAAAATGTAATAAAAAATGAACAACTAACATGGCTCTATAAGGATGACCAGGAAGATGAAAAAAAATAGAACTTTTATAAATAAAACAGTTAACAGGTGAAATTAAAAACTCAATCTGAATATTAAACAACAGGTTAGACACAGGTAAAGGGAAAATTTGTGAATTGGGAGCTTGATCTGCAGAAAAATAAACCAGAGCACAGAAATACAAGAAAATGAAAATATGAAAGAGAGGTTAAGGGACATGCAGGATTATATGTGAAGTCTTAATGAATGTGTAATTGGAGTCCCAGAGTGAGAGAGTAGACAACTGGGTAAGAGGTAATATTCAAAGAGCCAAGGGGCAGATTCATATATTTGGAACCTGAAGCCTATTTATGAGATATAAGATTTCAGAGTATTTAAAATTTTCTTTGTACTGATGACCCTTATTACCAGTCTTATTAACGTTTTTATTGTAGTGGCATACAAGGCTCTGTCTCTTCATAATGGATCCTTTCTCAATCCAACATTTTTTTTAATTTAATATTTTTATTGGAATGTAATTGCTTTGCAATGGTGTGTTAGTTTCTGCTTTATAACAAAGTGAATCAGTTATATATATACATATGTTCCCATATCTCTTCCCTCTTGGGTCTCCCACCTTCCCTATCCCACCCCTCTAGGTGGTCACAAACCACCTAGCTGATCTCCCTGTGCCTTGCGGCTACTTCCCACTAGACATCTATTTTACCTATGGTAGTGTATATATGCCCATGCCACTCTCTCATGTTCTCACAGCTTACCCTTCCCCCTCCCCATATCCTCAAGACCATGATCTAGTAGGTCTGTGTCTTTATTCCCATCTTAACCCTAGGTTCTTCATGACCTTTTTTTTTTCTTTTAGATTCCATATATATGTGTTAGCATACGGTATTTGTTTTTACCTTTCTGACTTACTTCACTCTGTATGACACACTCTAAGTCCATCCACCTCACTACAAATAACTCAATTTCGTTTCTTTTTATGGCTGAGTAATATTCCATTGTATATATGTGCCACATCTTCTTTATCCATTCATCTGTTAATGGACACTTAGGTTGCTTCCATGTCCTGGCTATTGTAAATAGAGCTGCAATGAACATTTTGGTACATGACTCTTTTTGAATTATGGTTTCCTCAGGGTATATGCCCAGTAGTGGGATTGCAGGGTCGTATGGTAGTTCTATTTGTAGTTTTTTAAGGAACCTCCATACTGTTCTCCATAGTGGCTGTATCAATTTACATTCCCACCAACAGTGAAAGAGTGTTCCCTTTTCTCCACACCCTCTCCAGCATTTATTTTTTCTAGATTTTTTGATGATGGCTATTCTGACCGGTGTAAGATGGTATCTCATTGTAGTTTTGATTTGCATTTCTCTAATGATTAATGATGTTGAGCATTCTTTCATCTGTTTGTTGGCAATCTGTATATCTTCTTTGGAGAAATGTCTATTTAGGTCTTCTGCCCATTTTTGGATTGGGTTGTTTGTTTTTTTATTATTGAGCTGCATGAGCTGCTTGTAAATTTTGGAGATGAATCCTTTGTCAGTTGCTTCATTTGCAAATATTTTCTCCTATTCTGAGGGTCGTCTTTTGGTCTTGTTTATGGTTTCCTTTGCTGAGCAAAAGCTTTGAAGTTTGATTAGGTCCCATTTGTTTATTTTTGTGTTTATTTCCATTTCTCTAGTAGGTGGGTCAAAAAGGATCTTGCTGTGATTTATGTCATAGAGTGTTCTGCCTATGTTTTCCTCTAAGAGTTTGATAGTGTCTGGCCTTACATTTAGGTCTTTAATCCATTTTGAGTTTATTTTAGTGTATGGTGTTAGGGAGTGTTCTCATTTCATACTTTTACATGTAGCTGTCCAGTTTTCCCAGCACCACTTAATGAAGAGGCTGTCTTTTCCCCACTGTATATTCTTGCCTCCTTTATCAAAGATAAGGTGACCATATGTGTGTGGGTTTATCTCTGGGCTTTCTATCCTGTTCCATTGATCTATCTTTCTGTTTTTGTGCCAGTACCATACTTTCTTGATTACTGTAGCTTTGTAGTATAGTCTGAAGTCAGGGAGCCTGACTCCTCCAGCTCCATTTTTCTTTCTCAAGATTGCTTTGGCTACTCGGCGTCTTTTGTGTTTCCATACAAATTGTGAAATTTTTTGTTCTACTTCTGTGAAAAATGCCTATGGTAGTTTGATAGGGATTGCATTGAATCTGTAGATTGCTTTGGGTAGTAGAGTCATTTTCACAATGTTGATTCTTCCAGTCCAAGAACATGGTATATCTCTCCATCTATTTGTATCATCTTTAATTTCTTTTATCAGTGTCTTATAATTTTCTGCATACAGGTCTTTTGTCTCCTTAGGTAGGTTTATTCCTAGATATTTTATTCTTTTTGTTGCAATGGCAAATGGGAGTGTTTCCTTGATTTCATATTCAGATTTTTCATCATTAGTATATAGGAATGCCAGAGATTTCTGTGCATTAATTTTGTATCCTGCAACTTTACCAACTTCATTGATTAGCTCTAGTAGTTTTCTGGTAGCATCCTTAGGATTCTCTATGTATAGTATCATGTCATCTGCAAACAGTGACAGCTTTACTTATTCTTTTCCAATTTGTATTCCTTTTATTTCCTATCCTTCTCTGATGCTGTTGCTTAAACTTCCAAAACTATGTTGAATAAGAGTGGTGAGAGTGGGCAACCTTGTCTTTTTCCTGATCTTACTGGAAATGCTTTCAGTTTTTCACTATTGAGGATGATGTTCACTGTGGGATTCTCATATATGGCCTTTATTATGTTGAGGAAAGTTCCCTCTATGCCTACTTTCTGCAGGGTTTTTATCATAAATGGGTGTTGAATTTTTTCGAAAGCTTTCTCTGCATCTATTGAGATGATCATATGGTTTTTCTCCTTCAATTTGTTAATATGGTGTATCATGTTGATTGATTTGCGTATATTGAAGAATCCTTCCATTTCTGGAATAAATCCCACTTGATCATGGTGTATGATCCTTTTAATGTGCTGTTGGATTCTGTTTGCTAGTATTTTGTTGAGGATTTTTGCATCTGTGTTCATCAGTGATATTGGCCTGTAGTTTTCTTTCTTTGTGACATCCTTGTCTGGTTTTGGTATCAGGGTGATGGTGGCCTCCTAGAATTAGTTTGGGAGTGTTCCTCCCTCTGCTGTATTTTGGAAGAGTTTGAGAAGGATTGGTGTTAGCTCTTCTCTAAATGTTTGATAGAATTCGCCTGTGAAGCCATCTGGTCCTGGGCTTTTGTTTGTTGGAAGATTGTTAATCACAGTTTCAATTTCTGTGCTTTTGATTGGTCTCTTCATATTTTCTATTTTTTCCTGATTCAGTCTTGGCAGGTTGTGCATTTCTAAGAATTTGTCCATTTCTTCTAGGTTGTCCATTTTCTTTGCCTAGAGTTGCTTGTACTTATCTCTCATGATCTTTTGTATTTCTGCAGTGTCAGTTGTTACTTCTCCTTTTTCATTTCTAATTCTATTGATTTGTGTCTTCTCCCTTTTTTTCTTGATGAATCTGGCTAATGGTTTATCAATTTTGTTTATCTTCTCAAAGAACCAGCTTTTAGTTTTATTGATCTTTGCTATCGTTTCCTTCATTTCTTTTTCATTTATTTCTGATCTGATCTTTATGATTTCTTCCCTTCCGCTAACTTTGGGTTTTGTTTGTTCTTCTTTCTCTAATTGTTTTAGGTGCAAGGTTAGGTTGTTTATTCGAGATGTTTCCTGTTTCTTGAAGTAGGATTGTATTGCTGTGAACTTCACTCTTAGAACTGCATTTGCTGCATCCCATAGGTTTTGGGTCGTCGTGTCTCCATTGTCATTTGTTTCTAGGTATTTTTTTATTTCCTCTTTGATTTCTTCAGTGATCACTTCGTTATTAAGTAGTGTATTGTTTAGCCTCCATGTGTTTGTATTTTTTACAGATCTTTTCCTGTAACTGATATCGAGTCTCATAGCATTGTGGTCAGAAAAGATACTTGATACAATTTCAATTTTCTTAAATTTACCAAGGCTTGATTTGTGACCCAAGGTATGATGTATCCTGGAGAATGTTCCATGAGCACTTGAGGAAAGTGTGTATTTTGTTGTTTTTGGATGGAATTTCCTATAAATATCAATTAAGTCCATCTTGTTTAATGTATCATTTAAAGCTTGTGTTTCCTTATTCATTTTCCTTTTGGATGATCTGTCCATTGGTGAAAGTGGGGTGTTAACGTCCTCTACTATGAATGTGTTACTGTTGATTTCCCCTTTTATGGCTGTTAGTATTTGCGTTATGTATTGAGGTGCTCCAGTGTTGGGTGCATAAATATTTACAATTGTTATATCTTCTTCTTGGATCGATCCCTTGATCATTATGTAGTGTCCTTCTTTGTCTCTTGTAATAGTCTTTATTTTAAAGTCTATTTTGTCTGATGAGAATTGCTACTCCAGCTTTCTTTTGGTTTCCATTTGCATGGAATATCTTTTTCCATCCCCTTACTTTCAGTCTGTATGTGTCTCTAGGTCTGAAGTGGGTCTCTTGTAGACAGCATATATATGGGTCTTGTTTTTGTATCCATTCAGCCAGTCTATGTCTTTTGGTGGGAGCATTTAATCCATTTACATTTAAGATAATTATTGATATTTATGTTCCTATTCCCATTTTCTTAATTGTTTGGGTTTGTTATTGTAGGCCTTTTCCTTCTCTTGTGTTTCTTGCCTAGAGAAGTTCCTTTAGCATTTGTTGTAAAGCTGGTTTGATGGTGCTGAACTCTCTGAGCTTTTGCTTTTCCATAAAGATTTTAATTTCTCCATCAAATCTGAATGAGATCCTTGCTGGCTAGAGTAATCTTGGTGGTAGGTTTTTCTCCTTCATCACTTTAAATATGTCCTGCCAGTCCTTTCTGGCTTGCAGTTTCTGCTGAAAGATCAGCTGTTAACCTTATGGGCATTCCCTTGTGTGTTATTTGTTGTTTTTCCCTTGCTGCTTTTAATATGCTTTCTTTTTGTTTAATTTTTGATAGTTCGATTAATATGTGTCTCAGTGTGTTTCTCCTTGGATTTATCCTGTATGGGACTCTCTGTGCTTCCTGGACTTGATTAACTATTTCCTTTCCCATATTAGGGAAGTCTTCAACTATAATCTCTTCAAATATTTTCTCAGTCCCTTTCTTTTTCTCTTCTTCTTCTGGAACCCCTATAATTCGAATGTTGGTGCTTTTAATGTTGTCCCAGAGGTCTCTGAGACTGTCCTCAGTTCCTTTCATTCTTTTTCTTTATTCTGCTCTGCAGTAGTTATTTCCACTATTTTATCTTCCAGGTCACTTATTCGTTCTTCTGCCTCAGTTATTCTGCTATTGATCCCTTCTAGCGTATTTTTAATTTCATTTATTGTGTTGTTCATCATTGCTTGTTTCCTCTTTAGTTCTTCTCGGTCCTTGTTAAATGTTTCTTGCATTTTCTCTATTCTATTTCCAAGATTTTGGATCATCTTTACTATCATTATTCTGAATTCTTCTTCAGGTAGACTCCCTATTTTCTCGTCATCTGTTAGCTCTGGTGGGTTTTTACCTTGCTCCTTCATCTGCTGTGGGGTTTTCTGTCATTTCATTTTGCTTGTCTTACTGTGTTTGGGGTCTCCTTTTCGCAGGCTGCAGGTTCATAGTTCCCATTGTTTTTGGTGTCTGTCCCCAGTGGCTAAGGTTGCCTCAGTGGGTTGTGTAGGTTTCCTGGTGGAGGGGACTGGTGCCTGTGTTCTGGTGGATGAGGCTGGATCTTGTCTTTCTGGTGGGCAGGTCCACGTCTGGTGTTGTGTTTCTGGGTGTCTGTGGCCTTATTATTATTTTAGGCAGCCTCTCTGCTAATGGATGGGGCTCTGTTCCTGTCTTGCTAGTTGTTTGGCATAGGGTGTCCCGCAGTGTAGCTTGCTGGTCGTTGAGTGAAGCTGGGTGTTGGTGTTGAGATGGAGATCTCTGGGAGATTTTCGCCATTTGATATTACGTGGAGCTGGGAGGTCTCTTGTGGACCAGTGTCCTGAAGTTGGCTCTCCCACCTCAGTGGCAGAGCCCTGTCGCCTGGCTGTAGTACCAAGAGACTGTCCTCCACATGGCTCAGAATAAAAGGGAGAAAAAATAGAAAGAAAGAAAGAGAGAGAGAGAGGGAGGGAGGGAGGGAGGGAGGGAGGGTGGGAAGGAGGAAGGAAGGAAAAAATAAAATAGTTATATAAAAAATAATTATTAAGAAAAAAATTTTAAAAAGTAAAAAAAAAAATGGATGACAGAACTCTAAGACAAATGGTGAAAGCAAAGCTATACAGACAAATTCTCACATAGAAGCATATACATACACACTCACAAGAAGAGGAAAAGGGGATAAAATAATCTATCTTGCTCTGAAAGTCCACCTCCTCAATTTGGGATGATTCGTTGTCTATTCAGGTATTCCACAGATGCAGGGTACCTCAAGTTGATTGTGGAGCTTTAATCTGCTGCTTCTGAGGCTGCTGGGAGAATTTCCCTTTCTCTTCTTTGTTCGCACAGCTCCCGGGGTTCAGTTTTGGATTTGGCCCCGTCTCTGCGTGTAGGTCGCCTGAGGGAGTCTGTTCTTCGCTCAGACAGGACGGGGTTAAAGGAGCAGCTTATTAAGTGACTCTGGCTCACTCAGGCCGGGGGGAGGGAGGGGCACGGAGTGCAGGGTGAGCCTGCAGCCGCAGAGGCCAGCATGACGTTGCACCAGCTTGAGGCGCGCCGTACGTTCTCTTGGGAAAGTTGTCCCTGGATCAGAGGACCCTGGCAGTGGCGGGCTGCACAGGCTCTGGGGAGGGGAGGTGTGGATAGTGACCTGTGCTCGCACACAGGCTTCTTGGTGGCTGTAGCAGCAGCCTTAGCGTCTCATGCCCGTCTCTGTGGTCGGCGCTGATAGCTGCGGCTCGGGCCTGTCTCTGGAGCTCCTTTAAGCTGAGCTCTTAATCCCCTCTCCTCACGCACCAGCAAACAAAGAGGCAAGAAAAAGTCTCATCTCTGGCAGCTCCAGACTTTTCCCGGACTCCCTCCTGGCTAGCTGTGGCGCACTAACCCCTTTAGGCTGTGTTCATGCCACCAACCCAGTCCTCTCCCTGGAATCTAATCTCCGAAGCCCGAGCCTCAGGTCCCAGCCCCTGCGCGTGTCAGCAGGTGAGCAGACAAGCCTCTCAGGCTGGTGAGTGCTGGTCGGCACTGATCCTCTGTGCGGCAATATCTCCGCTTTGCCCTCCGCACCCCTGTTGCTGTGCTCTCCTCCACGGCTCCGAAGCTTCCCTCCTCCGCCACCTGCAGTCTCCGCCCGCGAAGGGGCTTCCTAGTGTGTGGAAACCTTTCCTCCTTCACAGCTCCCTCCCGCTGGTGCAGGTCCCGTCCCTATTCTTTTGTCTCTGTTTTTTCTTTTTTCTTTTTCCCTACCCAGGTACGTGGGGAGTTTCTTGCCTTTTGGGAGGTCTGAGGTCTTCTGCCAGCGTCAGTAGGTGTTCTGTAGGAGTTGCTCCTCATGTAGATATATTTCTGATGTATTTGTGGGGAGGAAGGTGATCTCCGCGTCGTACTCTTCCACCACCTTCTGTCTCCAGTCCAACATTTCTTATCCTTCCCTTATGGAATGTACCAGACCCCTCTTTGATCTCGTCAACTAGAACATCACTGAGAACTTCTACTCCACTCTGTTTTGTTTTCACACCCTTCTTGGAGAAACGTTTACCACTGTCAAGTAATGTGACCTCTAGCAACTTGTTTAACTTCTCAGGGATGGTTCATCAGCATTTTGAAAGAATAGGAGGGTAGATTTTAAAGCACCACAATCTGAAGGGTTTTAAATTTGTTTTATTTTGATAATATGTAAAACATATAGAAAAGTTGTAATAATATTCCAAAGAAATCTCAAATACCAATTCATTACCCCAAATCTTTAACGTTAGCTTTTTGCTACATTCGCTTTATATCTGTCTTCCTGTCTGTATTTTTTCGAAAAATATTTAAGAATAAGTTATAGACATGATGTCCTTTTACTCATAAGTACTTCAGTGTATATATCCTAAAAACAAGAATTTCTTTTACATACAACAGCATAATTATAAATGCCAGGAAAATAGCACAGATACAAAACTATTATGTATTCTATAGTCACTTCAATGATCTTTTCATTTTAAATCAAATGGTTTAAACTTGATTGTGCTTTATATTGTGCTTCTAACGGGGGTGTTTTTTTTTTTTTTTTTTTTGCGGTACGCGGGCCTCTCACTGCCGTGGCCCCTCCCGTTGCGGAGCACAGGCTTCAGACGCGCAGGCTCAGCGGCCATGGCTCACGGGCCCAGCCGCTCCGTGGTACGTGGGATCCTCCGGGACCGGGGCAAGAACCCGTGTCCCCTGCATCGGCAGGCGGACTCTCAACCACTGCGCCACCAGGGAAGCCCCTAACGGGTGATTTTTAATCCCCCTAATCTCTCAACAAGAGATATCATTCCTCTTTTCTGTGAATTTGATTTCATACTGATATCCCTATATCCATCTGGGTTCTTGGTTGCAAGCCACTCAAACTATATTTGGCTATCTTAAGTAAAATATCAGCATTAAAAGTGAAGTATAAGAAATATCTTAAGACTCATAGAATCAGTAAAAAATCAGAGAACCAAAATGTGCAGGAAACAGGGATGGCTACCCAGCCAGAGCCCAGCTAAGTTCTCACTACAAGTACATCTGGTGAGATGTGGTCACTGGTACCACTGTTCTCATTAATGCAACCATCACCACTGTCATCAGCCCACTGCCACAGCAGTGATTTGACCACCCATGATCCCCGTGTCTTTGCATCACACACCCAAAATTCTAGATCTCAGTTTTATTGTTCATGTATAGGTTATGTAATCATTTTCTGCCTTTACTTGTTAGAAAAGAGAGGCCATAGTGGAAGGTTGGTCTGGCCAGTACCTAACCCCTAAGATCATACATGAAGTAGCAGAGGTCCAACTTCCTTTAAGGCAACTAGGGTACTCCTGGGAAGGTGAAGTTGAGGAACAGTGTACTTTTACATTCATTAACAAGAAAAAATATACAGCTCATATTAAATTGGACATATGAGTATTTTATATATATATATTTGCAAAAGACTGAAGTAAAATCCAAATATCACAGCTAAGATCTTCCCCAGAAAATCATAAATGCAAATGCTAATGGCAGTTTATTTATCTCAAAAGAAGGGTCCATCTGCTTAGAGAGGAGATTTACTTCAGAAAAGAGGTTTGCTCTTGCGGATAGTTTTAATATATATAAGCAGCACTGCCTCCCCCATACCTACTCCTCTAGCATCAAGGAAAGTAAAATGATTTCACAGAAGATTTATTACAGTTCAGTTTAAATGTAAAAATGAAAAAATCTGACCCAGTCAGCAATGATGTCTATTCGTTGTTTTATGTAATATTTCAGGAGAGTAATATCTTGAACATTAAATAAATTGAAAAGATTTCATGTAACTGAATTCTAAAGAGCCCAACCAACCTCTCATGGCCTCTTTGAACCAGAAGACCACATATAAAAAAGTTAATGGGACAAAGAAAAGAACTTGACAAAGAAATTGAAAAGGAAGGGAAATTACTACATGTAACCACAACTGGGGACAGATTGTATCATAGGATTATTAGAATTTGGAGGAAAACATTATTATTTTTTAAATTGAATTGGATTATTTATCACAGTTCTAAAAAGTATTGAACATGAGGAAGATTCCTAGCAAATATTAGATTATACCAGGAAATAATGTATATGAGAGGAGAGTCTCAGAAATAAATCTCTATATAAACATTACAAATATTAAATTTTTCTTCTTGTAGCTCCAATCTGATAAGAATTGCTCTTATATTTCATAAATAGCAAGTACTGTAATTCTACTTTCTTACCTTTGTAGATAGGAGTAGTAATGTTTTTCAGAACTGACAACAGTGGCAGTACTTCATAAATCTGTCAAGTTGGTGACCATTGAGAGGGCATTTGAATACCACAACAGAGGAACTCTCCTGTGGGCAAATGTGGCTTTTATATTTAGTTGCAGAGTTTCAGCTAATTAATTCCTTCCACCCCTGCTTTCGCCTTTCAAAATCTTGTTCAGCCAAAATTTCGCTTCCACTTCCTCTAGGAAGCCTCTCTGAATGCCCTAAATGGAAGTTTTCTGCACGTGCCCCAGGTTCCCTTTGTACTTTTTGATATAAGTGTATCATGGTGGTTTTGTTTTGTCTTGCATGAATAGAGCATAATGGGTACCTATCTCCTCTAATAGATTATAATTTCTTGGAAGGAAAATACTGTACACACACAGAGAGAGAGAGAGAGGGAGAGAGAGGGAGAGAGGGAGAGAGAGCGAGAGAGAGAGCGAGAGAGAGAGAGCGAGAGAGAGAGAGAGAGAGAGAGAGAGAGAGAGAAATAGCAGGCTCCATTTTCATGTAAAGTCTAGGTGTTCTTTAAATTGCAATAGAAATGCATGTTCTTTTTTCTTTCTTGCCCTTCTCACCACTGAAAAAGCCCAAATTGCCTCACAGTTCATAGTAACTAACTAATCCTGGTCTAAGATTCTTATGCTTTCAAGATACCCTGATCCACAAGGATCCAAGAAACCAAACAGATTTACTTCCTGCCATTCCTTGAATATTAATGATAAAGTTGCATCCCTACTGCTTGTGTCCTGGATGTGTGTAAAATGCAATTTACTATGAAAACCTGGGCACAGTTTTATAACACTCTGTAGAAGTAAGTCCAGGTTCCTGAGAGTATTGGACAAAGAAGAGGGAGAGAATTTAAACTGGTGTTAGGGAGTCTTGGAAAATGAGAGGTCTTCTAAATGAGAATGGGACAAGTTGATTAAAACAAAACCACTTCAAACCACATGGCTTCAAACACTGTGGAATGAACATATATCTGAATAGAAAATCCAGATGTTTTCCTAAGCTTTTGTCTTAGATTTCTGTTTTTAGGCCCTGAAGAAATGTAAAGTCTTTTATAATACTCAGACCAAATGAAACCACTCTTGCTGTCATTGTACTTAGAATTCACGGCAGAAAAAGAATGCAATGAGTGTATCCTGCTTATTTGCTAACAAGCACAACTAGCATTGCCCAATTAACTAAAAACTTAATTGAAGAGATTTAAGTTTTTAGTTAAAAAAAGAGAAAGTCATTTCCCTCTTTAACACTGTTAGATGTTTTCATAAGTGTGAATAATTGGAAAATTTTAACACTGAAAGTATGAATTTTTGGTAGTAATTATGGTGTGAAGGTCTGACCTTTTCAGCATTCTTATATGTTCTGCCTTGTGTTCCTTGAAGGTTAATGCTGTACTTCACTGGTCTCATAAAGCATTGCTGGAAGATTTGAGGGCAGAATTTGTGCATGGGTATTTCTCATTGTCATGGGTTTAAAGGCTCTGAGTGAGGCTCAGTATTGGACAGTATTGAGGCTCTTTTGGTGCTGGTCTCAACTGATTATATCTACTGGCAGGAGAAGAAAAAATATGTGTTATTAACATACTTTTCCAGACCCCAGAAGATGCTCAGAGCAACTTCCTGTTTGGACCAGTCTTTCTCCTTTTTCCCGTGTTGTTGCTTTGAGGTGCTGGGAGCCATGTCTAGGGGCTACCCTTTCAGTGTCTTAGTCCTGTCTCCCTCCCAGTGGGCATAAGTGAGAAAACTGGTGGTCTGGAAACATTTGGAGTAAAGCTTTGTGTCTCTCAGCCAAGTTGTTTATACCGTTCCAATATTAAAGCAAGCCTAAGTTTGCATTTTGTTTTGTAAATGTAATAATTCTGTAAATCCAAAGCTGGAAATACTCCTAGGATTTAGACAGAGAACAAAGCTGGACATATGCATCTAATTAAGCTAAAATTCTACCCACAATTTATGTCTGGAATTCATTCTTTTTTTAGAATGAGTGGGGGAAATTTTGATCAATATTTTGAATCCTCAGTAAGGCAAAATTTACATAAAATGTTTAGAAAATAACCTTTAAGTATAGTTTTATATATAAAAATTGTTATAAAGGGCAATAGTATTTATGGGAAGGGGGCATGGAAAAATTCAAAATGTATATTTTTTCCCCATGTTAAATTTTAAAACTGTAAGTTTTATCTTAAAGAATACTAAAGATTAGTTTCTTCTTTGTTGATTTAACTTCAAAATTGGGTGGGGTTGGGCACATTAATTTGCTGCTTAGCCTTATAGTTTGTTGAAGAGTCAATTCAATTTCACAAATCATGGAGGCAGATTATTTCAGTGAGTCCATCCTGATCTAACAGTCAGGGCTTTAAAGTTTCACCTGTAACTAGTTTCTGTACTCCTTGTTGTGGTCCTATTCAGCTGGAAGGAGCCACGTCAGAATGAAGTCAGGATTTTATTTTTCTTTTAATGTGCCTTGCAAGACACAGTGCTTTAACCAACAAATATGTGCCTGCTGAACTGCTTTGAGGTTTGTTCTTTATATACTGTACGGAACTGTGGGGAAAGGCATCTCTATTGACTTGAGCTAGCAAAACTAATATTTTAATTCAGAGAGTACTCACCTGGGAAACTGGCAGATTTGGACTACAGCGCTTAAACCCCAACCTTGTTTTGTTTCTTCTCTCTGCCTCACTATAAATTAACAGGTAATTGACACCCACTTAAAGCTTGCTGCCTTTTTAACTGAAGGCAAGTGTGTGACCCTATTTTGGTTATATATTGAAAATGGAGGAATAGTTTAGTTTTTAAGAAATGGAGAGGATTTGGCAGAGGCCTTTACATCTGTAACACTAAGTTAATTAAACCTCTAAAATTGTCATGTAGAACATTTTCTCAAATTGCCTTCAAAAGATAGCAGGTTTCGGGCTTCCCTGATGGCGCAGCGGTTGAGAGTCCGCCTGCCGATGCAGGGGACACGGGTTCGTGGCCCCGTCCAGGAGGATCCCACATGCCGCGGAGCGGCTGGGCCCGTGGGCCATGGCCGCTGAGCCTGCGCGTCCGGAGCCTGTGCTCTGCAGCGGGAGAGGCCGCAACAGTGAGAGGCCCGCGTACAGCAAACAAAACAAAACAAAAGATAGCAGGTTTATTTTAACAAATGTTTAATTGTAAATAACAACAACAGAACAACCCCTACAGTGTTTTGTGTTTTATGGTGCTTAGGAAAAAAACCCATAAAAGTAACTTTGCAGAAAACATGATGGATCTATACCATGAAGATCAAATTACAGAACTTGAAACATATGGGCTTGTTAAACTCTTTCTTCTTAACTCATCACTCAGGAAGCTGCCTTGATCGCAATCTAAAATTGACTATTTCAGGAAAAGCAAACCTCAGCCTTCTCCAGAGGGTCCAATCTGGGTTGTGGTCGCTATTTTACTACCAGTAATTTTAAATCTTCTTGAAAACATTACCTTTCTAATTTACTGTAAATTTTGATGGATATGTGAAACCACACTTGAGATGTTGGTAAACAAGATAGCTAAGTCGAGTATGGATTGAAAGGAAAACAAGCAGTACTAAATAAAACTGAAAAAACCTGTAGCATGAACCTGGAAATCATCCAGTTTCAAGTTTCTGCATGAACTGCAATCCAGCAGAAAGTCAATCTAGGTTTGGTTTTGTTTTACATTTACCTGTGAACTTTTCAACAAGTTATAATAGGACTTAATGCCACTGGAAAGTCATAAACAGTGGCGCTTCAAGAGAAAATAAGATCTCTTCACATTCACCCCTCAGAAATGCAGGAACCCAGAGAGGCAAAGTGGAAGCATTTGTCAAAATATGTTTCTTCTTAAATAAGGATCAGTCTCATGATCTTCTCTAAGAAGTTGGAATTTTTTTTTTTTTTTTTTTTTTTTTTGTGGTACTTGGGCCTCTCACTGTTGTGGCCTCTCCTATTGCGGAGCACAGGCTCCGGACGCGCAGGCTAAGCGGCCATGGCTCACGGGACCAGCCACTCCGCGGCATGTGGGATCTTCCCGGACCGGGGCACGAACCCGTGTCCCCTGCATCGGCAGGCGGACTCTCAACAACTGCGCCACCAGGGAAGCCCCAGAAGTTGGAATTTTGATGGTCCTCTAGGGCTGTTCTGACTTCACAAAAAAAAAAAAAGAAAGGGATATTCCACATCGGGACAGGTCTTGGTAGTTAAAATGAACCAAGTCTTATCACTGTGACTGGGAAAGGTCAGTTGAGTTTCCAGTGATTGGCTTTATACTAGAAAGTCTAGGTTTAAGATCAGAATCTCAACAGGTATTTGTTAACCATTTACTGAGAGGCAATTCAGTAAGCTTGGAAAATATGGAGAAATTATTGTACAGTATGGCAGCCATTATTGTTTGGTTTTT
This sequence comes from Grampus griseus, assembly GCF_964374135.1. Lineage (NCBI taxonomy): Eukaryota > Metazoa > Chordata > Mammalia > Artiodactyla > Delphinidae > Grampus > Grampus griseus. The sequence continues at coordinate 38,044,592 of NC_139000.1, read as the reverse complement.
TTTTACACATGGGATAACAACACTAGAAGGTATTTTATTAAAATATAAGAAAAACAAACAACAATGACAAAAAGATTCTTCTTGACTATAGAACTTTAACAGGGGAGATTTTAAAAAATCCCATTTCAATATATAGTTATGAACTCGTTATAGAGACTTCTAATTAAAAGTGGAGAGTGGAACACATGCATTTAGTTTCACTCCTTCCTAACTTTCTACTAAGTCAGCAGTAAAGATATATATCTTTAAAACTATAAACTCACAAGGATAAAGCAAAAAGAAAAGAGATGATGGCAACAAATGTTTAAAGATAAAATTCAGATAGATAAATGATATAATGTAGCAGATCTGAGAAAATGAAATCCTAAACTGTCAACAGAGAAGGGGAAAAATATGATTTACATCAAAAAATCTCTACTATTCTCAGGACTTTGTGATGCCAAATAACTCTGGATTTTGGAAGTGAAGGGGAGCTTAAACAAAAAAGGAGGATTAATTGAAAGAATATTTAAGATAAGTTAGCCCTAACACTCTTTCCCAGTGTGAGCAAAGGACTAGAGGCTTAGTCTCTGGAGAATTAAAACAGAGGGTCTCTGCACTGGACACACCAGACACAGTTGGGGGTAATGTTTCATACTACACAGGAGGATTAAGTAAATGTTACTGACTTTGGCATTTATCCAACAAGGTGACTTAACTATACCACTCTACAGTGAAATCCACAGTCAAGGAGGCTTTACTCATGAACACAGAACTTCCAATCAGCTTCTTAGTGCCCTTCTATTTAGTAGGAGCCGACTGTAAAGGATCACCAAACATTTGAGAAAAATATATAATATAAATGGCAGAAGCCAAAACTAGTAGAATAAAGCAGTAAAGAAAAAACAGAATGTGCAGGGAAAATGAAATTAAAACCAACAAAGAAACATATTAATATTGCTGTAGACAGAAGATAGTACAACTATAGAACTAAAATGAGAGACTTTTTTAAGGAAAGTCCAGAGGACAGAAAACATTTGGAGATTAAAAATAGCAGAAATAAGAAGCTCAAAAAAAAAAAAAACTCAAAAGATTAGAAAAACAAAGTAAAGAATTTTCTAGAAAATAGAGAAAAAGAAGACTAAAAAGTAAAAGAATGAGTGAAAGGAAAAGAGGACCAATCTACAAGTTCTAATAGCTGAATAACAGAGTTATCTTGAGTTATGTCAGTAACTCAAGCCAAAAATAGAAGAAAACTGGAGTAGTATGATATATTAATTATTCAAAACTATGAAGATAAATATCAAAAGAATAGGCTAAAAGATTTAAAGTGTTCGTGGAGAGTGGGAATTTTGTGGAAAGGGGTTGGCTGGAGGACTGTTTTCCCTAGCAGGGAACTAACTAAACCTTGTGTACATATAACTGAAAAATATTAATTAAAAAAACTTACCAACAATTCTGCTAATGACAAATTCATAACAAAACTACTCCAAGTTTACTTTAAAATATACCATAATTTGCCTTAAATTATAAGTTTCAGTAGTTTTAATAATACATTTTTCCTCAATACTAATGTTACCTGGTTAATAAACTTATGCTCCTTTATTGGGGAAAATATTTTTATATAATTACAACTGGAATTGCTAATAGATAATCATGTGATCATCTAGGCTTATTTTATTAAAACCTAGAAATAATAGCATTATTATATGAAAATAAATGCCATAAATCATCTCTCAGTCTGAAGCCACAAATACAAATCCATTTATTCACACTTTAGATATAATTGGTTGTATCATACCTTGAAGATTGAGAGTTCAAGAATTCTAATTTCTTCTTTACAAAGGAGGCTACATATATATTGTGTAAACAATGAGTATCTATGAAAAACAACTAAAATTTATCAGACACTATGATAAGGCTTTAATAAATATATACACAACATTTTCAAAAAATTTTTTTTTGCGTTACGTGGACCTCTCACTGTTGTGGCCTCTCCCGTTGCGGAGCACAGGCTCCGGACACACTGGCTCAGCGGCCATGGCTCATGGGCCCAGCCGCTTCGTGGCATGTGGGATCTTCCCGGACCAGGGCACGAACCCTTGTCCCCTGCATTGGCAGACGGACTCTCAACCACTGCGCCACCAGGGAAGCCCAAAAAAATTTTATTGGAGTGTAGATTTAAAATGTGTTAGTTTCAGGTGTACAGTAAAGTGATTCAGTTCAGTTATATATATATATACACACACACACACACACACACACACACACATATTCTTTTCCAGATTCTTTTTTCATATAGGTTGTCACAGAATATTGAGTAGTTCCCTGTGCTATACAGTAGGTCCTTACTAGTTATCTGTTTTATATATATACTAGTGTGTATATGTCAATCCCAATCTCACAGTTTATCCCTCCCTCCTTTCCTGTTGGTAACTATAAGATTGTTTTCTACATCTGTAACTCTATTTCTGTTTTGTAAATAAGTTCTTTTGTACCATTTTTTTTAGATTCCACATATAAGCTATATCACACGATATTTGTCCTTCTCTCTCTGACTTACTTCACTCAGTATGACAGGTTCTAGATCTATCCATGTTGCTGCAAATGGTATTATTTCTTTCTTTTTTTATATCTGAGTAATATTCCATTGTATATATGTACCACATGTTCTTTATCCGTTCCTCTGTAGATGAACATTTAGCTTGCTTCCATGTCCTGGCTATTGTAAGTAGTGCTGCAGTGAACATTGGGGTGACTGTGTCTTTTTGAATTATGGCCTTCTCCAGGTATGTAGCCAGGAGTGGGATTGCTGGATCATATGGTAGTTCTATTTTTAGTTTCTTAAGGAACCTCCATACTGTTCTCCATAGTTGTTGTACCAATTTACATTCTCAGTGTAGGAGGGTTCCGTTTTCACCACACCCTCTCCAGCATTTATTGTTTGTAGACTTTTTGATGGTGGCCATACTGACTGGTGTGAGGTGATATCTCATTTTAGTTTTGATTTGCATTTCTCTGATTATTAATGTTGTTGAGCATCTTTTCATATGCCTTTTGGCCATCTGTACGTCTTCTTTGGAGAAATTTAGATCTTCTGCCCATTTTTTGATTGGGTTGTTTGTTCTTTTTTGATGTAGAACTACATGAGCTCTTTGTATATTTTGGAGATTAATCCCTTGTTGGTGGCTTCGTTTGCAAATATTTTCTCCCATTCTGTGGGTTGTCTTTTCATTTTGTTTATGTATATACACACCTTTTGATTTTCATTCTTATCTTTAGATGAGAAACCAAAGCTTTACATAGCCCAAGACATCCAAATTTACCCCACTAATTAGTGGTCATGCCAAGATACAGTCATTCCTGCATAGATAGGAGTCCTTATGGGCACTGAGAAGTCAAGCTTGCTCATTACCACCTTTTCCTGGAGTCTTGCCCCTTAAGTGTCAGTTAATTATGATGGTATTATTTTGGACACAGTCCCTTTAGGTAAATGGTCACAGTCTTGCCTATCTAAATAAAGGCTTCCACCAAATTAATATAATTCTTATGTAATACAGTTGACCCTTAAACAACATTTTCAGTAGTAAATACTACAGTACTATACATGATTCCAGGCTGGCTTAATCCTTAGATGCAGAACCCAGGATGCAGAGGAACCACATAAATGAAGGGCCGACTATACTTGTATAGGCGGATTTTTGACTCTGCATAGTGTTGGCACCCCTAACCCCCGTGTTATTCAAGGAGCAACTATACAATATGATTCACTTACATTATCTTTTCTCTAAAAAACCCTAAGCCCTTTCAATATGACTTTTATTATATAACCAGTATGATTCTCATGACCTAGATAGACACTAGTCTCATCTAAATATGATTATCTCGTTTTGTTTAATCCTGGAATGAAACTTTTAAAAGCTAAACCTGAGGAATTGCTAGGAGTTTATCAATATAGTAAAAATTATATCAACATAATAAAAACCAAATCCAATGATTTTTCTTTGTCTAGACACTCAACTTGATTATGCCTATATTTTGATTCATTCATCCAACACATTTATTGATTGCTTGCAATGTGAAAAATGATATCCTAAGTACTAGTGATGGTCTAATTGATGTTTTGTTACTTAGAGAGGAGCGAAGTAATTGTTTATTGAATGCCCTCTGTGTGCCATGCACATTATATATGTTATCTAATTTAATCTGTATGAATAGCTATAAGTTCGGTATTATGTGTGTTATAAAAAGAAGAAAATTTTGTCTCAAAGATGTTAAATTGCCTAAAGTCACAGAGCTAGTAAGAGGAGAAATAGGATTTGTATCTAACTGTGTCTCATTTGCATTTTATTTGTTGAATACTGACTCAATGTTAGGTTTTGTAAGTATTAAAACATTACAGATACAACAGTGTGAATATACTTAACACTACTGAAGGATACATTTAAAAATGGTTAAGAGAGTATAGCTTCAAGATGGCGGAGGAGTAAGATGAGATCACTTTCCTCCCCACAAGTACATCAAAAATACATCTACATGTGGAACAACTCCTACAGAACACCTACTGAACACTGGCAGAAGACCAGACTTCCCAAAAGACAAGAAACTCCCCACATACCTGGGTAGGGCAAAAGAAAAAAGAAAAATCAGAGACAAAAGAATAGGGAAGGGACCTGCACCTCTGGGAGGGAGCTGGGAAGTAGGAAAAACTTTTACACACCAGGAAGCCCCTTCACTGGCAGAGATGGTGGGTTGGGGTGGGGGGAAGCTTTGGAACCACGGAGGAGAGTGCAGCAACAGGGGTGCAGAGGGCAAGGCAGAGAGATTCCTGCACAGAGGATTGGGGCCAACCAGCTCTCACCAGCCTGAGAGACTTGTCTGCTCACCCACTTCAGTGGGTGGGGGCTGGGAGCTGAGGCTCTGGCCTCAGATCCCAGGGAGAGGACTGGAGTTGGCTCCGTGAACACAGCTTGAAGGGGGCTAGTGCACCACAGCTAGCTGGGAGGGTGTCCGGGAAAATGTCTGGAACTGCCTAAAAGGCAAGAGACCATTATTTTGGGGTGCGTGAGGAGACGGGATTCAGAGCACCACCTAAATGAGCTCCAGAGATGGGCACGAGCACGACTATCAGCGCAGACGCCAGAGACGGGCATGAGATGCTAAGGCTGCTGCTGCAGCCACCAAGAAGCCTGTGTACAACACAGGTCATTATCCACACTTCCCTCCCAGGAGCCTGTGCAGCCCGCCACTGCCAGGGTCCCACGACCCAGGGAAAACTACCCGTGGAGAATGCATGGCGCACCTCAGGCTGTTGCAATGTCATGCTGGCTTCTGCTGCCAAAGGCTCGCCCCACATACCATACCCCTCCCTCCCTCCGGCCCGAGTGAGCCAGAGCCCCCTAAACAGCTACTACTTTAACCCCATCCTGTCTGCACGGGGAACAGTTGCCCTCAGGCGACCTACAAGCAGAGGCGTGGCCAAATCCAAAGCTGAACCCCAGGAGCTGTGCAAACAAAGAAGAGAAAGGAAAATCTCTCCCAGCAGCCTCAGCAGCAGCGGATTAAATCTGCACAATCAAATTGATGTACCCTGCATCTGTAGAATACCTGAATAGACAATGAATCATCCCAAAATTGAGGCAGTGGATTTTGGGAGCAACTGTAGACTTGGGGTTTGCTTTCTGCATCTAATTTGTTTCTGGTTTTATGTTTATCTTAGTTTAGCATTTAGAGGTTATCATTGGTAGATTTGTTTATTGATTGGGTTGCTCTCTACTTTTTTATATATACATGTATATTTTCCTTTTTCTCCTTTTGTGAGTGTGTATGTGTATAGTTCTTTGTGTGATTCTGGCTGTATAGTTTTGCTTTTACCATTTGTCCTAGGGTTCTGTCTGTCCGTTTTTTCTTTTCCTTTTATTATTTTTTTTTAGTATAGTTTTTAGCACTAGTTATCATTGGTGGATTTGATTTTTGGTTAGGTTGCTCTGTCTTTCATTTTTTTATTAGTTTTTACTTTTTTAATTTTCAATAATTTTTTTTATTTTAATAAATTTATTTTATTATTTTTTTCTTTCTTTTGTCCCTTTTCTTGTGAGCCAGGTGGCTGACAAACTGTTGGTGCTCCAACCGGGTGTCAGGCCTGAGCCTCCGAGGTGGGAGAGGGAAGTTCAGGACATTGCTCCACCAGAGACCTCCTGGCCCCATGTAATATCAAATGGCGAAAGGTCTCTCAAAGATCTCCATCTCAACACTAAGACCCAGCTCCACTCAAAAACCAGCAGGCTACAATGCTGGACACCCTGTGCCAAGCAACTAGCAAAACAGAAACACAACCCCACCATTAGCAGACAGGCTGCCTAAAATCATAATAAGTTCACAGACACCCCAAAACACACCACCAGACATGGTCCTGTCCATCAGAAAGACAACATCCAGTTTCATCCACCAGAACACAGGCACCAGTCCCCTCCACCAAGAAGCCTACACAACCCACTGAAACAACCTTACCCACTGGGGACTGACACCAAAAACAACGGGAACTACTATGATCCTGCAGCCTACAGAAAGGAGACCCCAAACACAGTAAGTTAAGCAAAATGAGAAGACAGAGAAATATAAAGCAGATAAAAGAGCAAGGTAAAAACCCAACAGACCAAACAAATGAAGAGGAAATAAGCAGTCTACCTGAAAAAGAACAGAGTAATGATAGTAAAGATGATCCAAATTCTTGGAAACAGAATGGAGAAAATTCAAGAAACGTTTAACAAGGACCTAGAAGAACTAAAGAGCAAACAATAATGAAAAACACAATAAATGAAATTAAAAATTATCTAGAAGGAGTCAATAACAGAATAACTGAGGTAGAAGAACAGATAAGTTCCTGGAAGAGAAAATAGTGGAAATACCTACTGCAGAGAAGAATAAAGAAAACAGAATGAAAAGTACTGAGGACAGTCTCAGAGACCTCTGAGACAACATTAAGTGCACCAACATTCGAATTATAGGGGTTCAAGAAGGAGAAGAGAAAAAGAAAGGGGCTACGAAAATATTTGAAGAGATTATAGTTGAAAAATTCCCTAATATGGGAAAGGAAATAGTCAGTCAAGTCCAGGAACCACAGAGACTCCCATACAGGGTAAATCCAAGGAGAAACACTCCAAGATTCATATTAATCAAACTATCAAAAATTAAATAAAAAGAAAAATATTAAAAGCTGCAAGGGAAAAGGAATCAATAACATACAAGGGAATCCCCATAAGGTTAACAGCTGACCTTTCAGCAGAAACTCTGCAACCCAGAAGGGAGTGGCAGGACATATTTAAAGTGCTGAAGGAGAAAAACCTACAACCAAGATTACTCTACCCAGCAAGGATCTCATTCAGATTCAATGGAGAAATTAAAACCTTTACAAACAAGCAAAAGCTGAGAGAATTCAGCACCACCAAACCAGCTTTACAACAAATGCTAAAGGAACTTCTCTAGACAGGAAACACAAGAGAAGGAAAAGACCTACAGTAACAAACACAAAACAATTAAGAAAATGGTAATAGAACACACATATCGATAACTACCTTAAATGTAAATGGATTAAATGCTCCAACCAAAAGACATAGACTGGCTGAATGCATACAAAAACAAGACCTATGTATATGCTGTCTACAAGAGACCCACTTCAGACCTAGGGAAACATACAGAATGAAAGTGAGGGGATGGAAAAAGATATTCCATGAAAATGGAAACCAAAAGAAAGCGGGAGTAGCAATTCACATATCAAACAAAATAGACTAAAGACTATTACAAGAGACAACGAAGGACACTACATAATGATCAAGGGATCAATCCAAGAAGAAGATATAACAATTGTAAATACTTATGCATTCAACAAAGGAGCACTTCAGTACATAAGGCAAATGCTAATATCCATAAAAGGGGAAATCGACAGTAGCACAATCATAGTAGAGGACTTTAACACCCCACTTTCACCAATGGACACATCATCCAAAATGAAAATAAATAAGGAAACAAACTTTAAATGATACATTAAACAAGATGGACTTAATTGATATTTCTAGGACATTCCATCCAAGAAACACAGAATACACTTTCTTCTCAAGTGCTCATGGAACATTCACCAAGATAGATCATATCTTGGGTCACAAATCAAACCTTGGTAAATTTAAGAAAATTGAAATCGTATCAAGTACCTTTTCCGACCACAACACTATGAGACTAAGTATCAATTACAGGAAAAAATCTGTAAAAAATACAAACACATGGAGGCTAAACAATACACAACTAAATAACCAAGAGATCACTGAAGAAATCAAAGAGGAAATAAAAAAATACCTAGAGACAAATGACAATGAAAACACAATGATCCACAACCTATGGAATGCGGCAAAAGCAGTCGTAAGAGGGAAGTTTATAGCTATACAAGCCTACCTGAAGAAACAATAAAAATCTCAAATAAACAACCTAACCTTACACATAAAGGAACTAGAGAAAGAAGAACAAACATAACCAAAGTTAGCTGAAGGAATTACATCATAAAGATCAGAGCAGAAATAAATAGAAGCAAAGAAAACAATAGCAAAGAACAATAAAACTAAAAGCTGGTTGTTTGAGAAGATAAACAAAATTGATAAAACACTGGCCAGACTCTTCATGAAAATAAGGGAGAAGACTCAAATCAATAGAATTAGAAATGAAAAAGGAGAAGTAACAACTGAGACTGCAGAAATACAGAGGATCATAAGAGATCACTACAAGCAACTATATGCCAATAAAATGGACATCCTGGAAGAAATGGACAAATTCTTAGAAAAGCACAACCTTCTGAGACTGAAGCAGGAAGAAATAGAAAATATGAACAGACCAATCACAAGCAATGAAATTGAGACTGTGATTAAAAATCTTTCAACAAACCAAAGCCCAGGACCAGATGGCTTCACAGGCGAATTCTGTCATACATTGAGAGAAGAGCTAACACCTATCCTTTTCAAACTCTCCAAAATATAGCAGAGGGAGGAACACTCCCAAACTCATTCTGCGAGGCCACCATCACCCTGATACCAAAACCAGACAAAGATGTCACAAAAAAAGAAAACTACAGACCAATATCACTGATCAACATACATGCAAAACTCCTCCACAGAATACTAGCAAACAGAAGCCAACAGTACATTAAAAGGATCATACACCATGATCAAGTGGGGTTTATCACAGGAATGCAAGGATTCTTTAATATACGCAAATCAATGTGATAAACCATATTAACAAATTGAAGGAGAAAAACCATATGGTAATCTCAGTAGATGCAGAAAAAGCTTCTGACAAAATTCAACACCTGTTTATTATAAAAACTCTCCAGAAAGTAGGCATAGAGGGAATTTACCTCAACATAATAAAGTCCATATATGACAAACCCACAGCCAACATCTTTCTCAATGGTGAAAAAATGAAACCATTTCTACTAAGATCTGGAACAAGCCAAGGTTGCCCATTCTTACCACTGTTATTCAACATAGTTTTGGTAGTTTTAGCCATGGCACTCAGAGAAGAAAAAGAAATAAAAATAATCCAAATCAGAAAAGAAGAAGTAAAACTCTCACTGTTTGCAGATGACATGATACTATACATAGAGAATCCCAAAGGTGCTACCAGAAAACTACTAGAGCTAATCAATGAATTTGGTAAAGTAGTAGGATATAAAATTAATACACAGAAATCTTTTGCATTCCTATACACTAATGAAAAATCTGAAAGAGAAATTAAGGAAACACTCCCATATTGCATTGCAACAAAAAGAATAAAATACCTAGAAATACACCTACCTAGGGAGACAAAAGACCTGTATGCAAATAACTATAAGACACTGATGAAAGAAATTAAAGATGATACAAACACATGCAGTGATATACCATGTTCTTGGATTGGAAGAATCAACATTGTGAAAATGACTTTACTACCCAAAGCAATCTACAAATTCAATGCAATGCCTATCAAACTACCCCTGGCATTTTTCACAGAAGTAGAACAAAAGATTTCACAATTTGTAGGGAAACAGAAAAGACCCCGAATAGCCAAAGCAATCTTGAGAAAGAACAATGGAGCTGGAGGAATCAGGCTCCCTGACTTCAGACTATACTACAAAGCTACAGTAATCAAGACAGTATGGTACTGGCACAAAAACAGAAATATAGATCAATGGAACAGGATGGAAATCCCAGAGATAAGCCCACACACATATGGTCACCTTATCTTTGATTAAGGAAGCAAGAATACAATGGAGAAAAGACAGCTTCTTCAATAAGTGGTGCTGGGAAAACTGGATAGGTACATGTAAAAGAATGAAATTAGAACACCCTACAACAGCATACACAAAAATAAACTCAAAATGGATTAAATACCTAAGTATAAGGCCAGACGCTATGAAACTCTTAGAGGAAAACATAGGAAAAACACTCTTTGACATAAATCACAGCAAGATCTTTTTTGACCCACCTCCTAGAGTAATGGAAATAAAAACAAAAATAAACGAATGGGACATAATGAAACTTAAAAGCTTTTACACAGCAAAGGAAACCATAAACAAGACGAAAAGACAACCCTCAGAATGGGAGAAAATATTTGCAAACAAAGCAACTGACAAAGGATGAATCTCCAAAATATACAAGTAGCTCATGCAGCTCAATATCAAAAAAACAAACAACCCTATCCAAAAATGGGCAGAAGATCTAGGATTTCTCCAAAGAAGGTACACAGATTGCCAACAAACACATGAAAGAATGCTCAACATCACTAATCATTAGAGAAATGCAAATGAAAACTACAATGAGGTATCACCTCAGACCAGTCAGAATGGCCATCATGAAAATATCTACAAACAATAAATGCTGAAGAGGGTGTGGAGAAAAGGGAACCCTCTTGCACTGTTGGTGGGAATGTAAATTGATACAGCCACTATGGAGAACAGTATGGAGGTTCCTTAAAAAACTAAGAATAGAACTACCATACAACCCAGCAGTCCCACTACTGGGCATATACCCTGAGAAAACCATAATTCAAAAAGAGACATGTACCACATGTTCATTGCAGCACTATTTACAATAACCAGGACATGGAAGCAACCTAAGTGTCCATCGACAGATGAATGGATGAAGAAGATGTGGCACATATATACAATGGAATATTACTCAGCCATAGAAAGAAATGAAATTGAGTTATACGTAGTGAGGTGGATGGACCTAGAGTCTGTAATACAGAGTGAAGTAAATCAGAAAGAGAAAAGCAAATACCATATGCTAACACATATATATGGAATCTAAAAAAAAGGGGTCGAGGGGCAGGACAGGAATAAAGACACAGACGTTGAGAATGTACTTGAGGACGCAGGGAGGGGGAAGGGTAAGCCATGACGAAGTGGGAGAGTGGCATGGACATATATACACTACCAAAGGTAAAATAGATAGCTAGTGGGAAGCAGCCACATAGCACAGGGACATCAGCTCGGTGCTGTCTCCACCTAGGGGGGTGGGATATGGAGGGTGGGAGGGAATTGCAAGAGGGAGGGGATATGGGTATATATGTTTACGTATAGCTGATTCACTTTGTTATACAGCAGAAACTAACAGCATTGTAAAGCAATTATACTCCAATAAAGATGTTAAAAAAAAAAAAGGTTAAGATGTAAAAAGCTCATCAAATCGTATATTTGTAAATTTGCAGTATATTATATATTAATTATATTCCAGTAAAACTAAATATAGGAAATCATTGTTTTCTTTTAAAAGTACCTATAATTTAGTTTAGTTCATGTGCCTTGTATGTGGATATTTACCAACTATTAAAAAATAATTAGGTTATTTCAGAGCCGAACAGCAAAGCACAGAACACCACAGGTACAACATTATGATAATTTTGACCCCTAATTGTTGTCGCTCACTTTACAAATGAATAACTTAACAACACTGAGATTTTGGCAGTTATTCACCAAAGATCTTAAGAAGATGACAACAATCCATAAAGATGATGTAGAAATTCTTGAAAAAATGTGGACCATTAGGGTTTGAAAGAATGAAAACAAAGAGGATGGATGTTTTTGAACTGAGGATAGAGTAAATTACTCTGGGCGGGGGGGCGGGGGATGACATCACTTGGATAAGATTACCCAAATGATTAAAGGGTTGGAAAATGTCCCATTGAGAAAAGTCTAAACCATCTGAGATAGCTTATTGCAAAGAATGGAAACCATGAGAGTATAAATTAGTGAATAGTTTTTGAGTTTATAAAAGGGTATCATTTAGAGAAATTTTCTGCCTAATGAGATCTGGAGATAAAGAATTAGCTGGTGATACAGCAAAGGGAGTATTTGCCTAATATGATAGAGGTTATTAAAAACGGAATTAACTTACCAAGCAGTGTTACAGACTGTCTTCAAAGGAGTTTGTTACAAACATACTTTTTCAGCCATCTGGAATGGTTTCTCTGTGATACTATAGAACACAACAGGATGGGAAATAAATCAGGGTTCCCCTTAAGTACCCTTCCAGCTTTCTAATTTAAGCCTCAGTATGAACTTTCACTTTGCTTCCTTTTGCAGAACTCTGCAACTGATGAGTGGAGCAGAACTGTGTATGGTACCAGATTTAGATGAGACTGCCGGTGGTCCTCTGGGCCTTCACTGCTCACAGTGCAGTCCATAGGCAACAGCACTGAAATCACTTGGGAGCTTATTAGATATGCAGGATGCAGGTCTACTGCAGACCTTTTGAGTCAGAATCTGTCCTTTAAAAAGATCCCCAGGTGATGTATGTGTACACGGAAGTTTGAGAATTGGTCTAGTCCATTCTCTCTATCCCTAGAATAATCTCTTTGCCTTTTTCCTAAGCAGATTTCTTCCCAAATTGTTCCAAAAGATAATATGGAAGGAAAAAATTCTCGCTTGACTCAAACCATCATAGTGATGGAGACCCATTGATTTTTATTGTTTTTATTTTATTGGGGAAGTTATTCTTCAGAGAACCAAAAAAGAAAGAGACTCAAGGTGGTCCTACTCAAAGGCATTAAAAAAATCACTTGGCCACCAGGCTTTCCACAATAAAAAGGGACAATTGAACATTGTGAAGAAATTGAGGTTTGGTATAATGATTTCTATTTCATAGAAAACTAAAGGCACTGTTTGTCTCTTTTTCTCTTTGTTTCTATCTCAAACATCATTCTTGCGCTTTCTCTCTCTCTCTCATTGGATGTTCTGTGTGTGCATACGTGTGTTTGTACAACTAAAAACTTTGGAAGATATTGCTGTTTTAACCTAAACAATCTGATTTTATTTGAATCAAGATGGAAAGGTAGCTCTTCGGTCTCGAAGACCAATAGAAATTAAATCCAAGAAGTAAAGCTTTCTAAAATGTAGTGCAGATCAATTGCAAACATTTCAAAGGGCACCACTATTAAGACAACATGGAAGTGTCTCTTAATGCCATAGCACAGGGAATTATAGCCATTATCTTGTAATAATTTTTAATGGAGTGTAATCTGTAAAAATACTGAATCACTGTGCTGTGCACCTGAAACTAATATAATATTGTAAATCAACTATGCTTCAGTTTACAAAAAGACAACATGGAAGTGGAGGAAACAACTGAACATTACAGAGTAGAATGAAAGTCAGCTATGTTAAGAGGGTAGGGAGTGTCACAGTGATTATCCAGGTTTTAAGCTTTTGTGAGGAAAACAAAAGATGCCTCTTGATTTTAGTTTTTCTATTCAGCCTTCCCAAATTTATTATGAAAAATTACTTTAAGCATTTGTATTTCCCACCTCTTCTCTACATAATCTTTGTAAAAGAAAATTGCTTTAGGTGACGTTATGCTCTGCTCCCCCTCCCCCTTGTAAGGAGAGAAGGATTGGACTGAAGGAAAATGAAATATTTGATGGTAAGCATCATTGTAAACACAGCATGTAATGTTTAAAATATGTTTAAAATATGGAGCATTCTAACTTAGAAAATGATTATCACTAGAGTGGCCAAGTTAACTCAAACTCATTTAGGCCAATTTGTTTTCTCTGAATGAAGCATGAACTCTCTAGGAGGGGAAGCTTGTTGTAATTTTACAGTGTTTAAATTTTTCATTTAAATATCTAAGGCTTTTACTCTAAGCATTTCTGTTTCTACAAGGGACCTTTCTTTTTTTCAGTTTATAAACTAACAGATAAGAAAGACCTCCCTTATGACGCTGTGCATTTGTCTTGTGCTTCTGCAGTAATTAGTGAGGCTTCTGGATGAATTACGCCATTTAACATCTGTTATTAACTATAACCACATTTATTGACTCATAACAATATCATCACAAAGGAAAGCTGTGCAGATGAGAAGCATTTCTTTGTAAACCCTAATAAGTGTACAATGTGTGTGTAAATATTTACTTTTCCATAATTCTCTCACTGTTTAACTGACTCTGCATTCAGCTGTTTTAATTAGGTTGAATTTCCAGCCCTTCTGCATTTAGATATTTAAGTTTAATGCTCTGTTGATGAAATTTTCTTGCTTTTAATCTACACTGCATGTTAAAGAAGCTCTGTCTGTGCAACACCAAAGCTTTAAACAGGAATTAGGTGAAAGGAAGGCTAGCAATGCAATTAGAATCCATTCTGAGGTCACTGTGGCCACTGTAGATTTCAGCGACCTGCCAAAGTATTTCTTTAAAATTATTACACTATCTGTTAAAAACGGGAAATGTACTAAGCTTAATATCAGTATACTTATGAGGTGTTTGAGCCACATTCTTTAGGTAGAAAAGAAACAGATGAATGTGGAGGGTGGGAGTGGAAATGGAGCTTCAGTCACCTGGCTAGGATAAAACAGAAACAAATTATGGGATGAAAGAGTCCCTCATCTTTGAGCTTTGGGAGCCCTACTGAAGGAAGAAATGCTCAGTTAAATTTGTGTGAGTTCCCACTTCAGTGCCCAAGATGTGCTCTGTGTTTGATGTTGGGGTGGATACAAATGTGGATAGAGAATATCTGCTGTAGTCCTTGGGTGTTGTACTTCTTAGGAGTGGAAACGTAGGTGGTTTGAGGCTTCCTGAATTATTCTCTAGTGGTGGTGGTGGTGGTGTAGTGAAGAGGGTTGGAGGGACAGAATGCAGCATTGCAGAATGGAGAAAATCTGATTCAGAAGAGAACATGCGCTTGCATCCTTGGGGAGAGCAGTAGCTGAGCCCTCTACCATCTATTGAGATAACAACGACGAGAGTAGTAGCAATAGAATCTAACAATTAATATATATGTGTCAGGCACTCTTTTAAGCATTTTACGTATATTTGCTCTCTTAATCCCCGTAACAAACTAGTGAGATGAGTTTTATCATCATCAACATCACCATCATCATCATAACCATCGTAATCATTGTCACAGTTATCATCATTATCATCCTTGTTTTTCAGATGAAGAAAGAGATAGGTTAAATAACTTATGCAATGTCACAGAGTTAATAAGTTGCAGAGACAAGATTCAAGCTTGGAATGTCTGACTCCAGAGTCTGTGCTCAAACACTGCTGTCTACTGTCTCCCTTGATGACCATGTCAATGACTCATATTACTTATTAAGACATTTCCAAGTGCCATACCCCATGTTGAGGGCTTTTTAATACATTGGCTCATTAAATCCTGTGATAACACTGTAAGATGAGAATGATTTTGTTCAGCTTATAGGTGTGAATATTACAATGGGTAAACAGGAGAACCAGTTTTTGTACTGTGGCCCAAGCCTACAGCTTGGCTTTGATTGCAACAAGACTTGTTCTCCAAACCTTTCTTTGGAGAATGGCCTCCGGCATGTGGGAGCTTAGTGCAGCAACAGGAACAGGGAAGGAAGAACTTGAGAGGCAGTGCCCTGGGCACACAGTGGGTGTAACACTGGTACATAGGCTAAAGTGGCCACAGGGCAGGGCCTGGAAACATAGATACTGTGCTTACAGTGTCCAAAGGAGTAGTGTGGACAACTCTGCTCCAGGGGAGGATATTGAATTTCCCAAGTACTTCCCCAGGACAGGAAGAACTTGAAGGACCAAGTTATGCTGATTACAGTGATAGAGTTTAGATTCAGCAAGTTAGATTTGGTTTTAGTTGTTTTTGGAGTTGGTAACCACATGTCTTCTAACTGCTGGGAAAACACTTAGAACAGTTATATTGTTGGGTCATTTGTAATATTACCACCCTTACCCCACCCTAAATTCTTATTCAGAGAAAACCAGGCATAGTATTTGGTGATGGGCCTAGGGAAGGAAAGGAAGAGGAAGCCAGGAAACTAGAGTAAGATCAAGCACTATAAAGTGAGAATGAAGAACAGCCAGCTGACTTTCTCTCAGACCCTTGAAGCAGGAATGAATAGCTGAAGTTATGGACAAAAGCACTTCTGTGGTCAAACCTGCCACAGTTCCTGGGGGAACTCAGTAGGCAAAAATGAAAGGATTTATCTGTTGGTGGAGGGTCTAAACTCTTTAAGACAAGAGTCAAGTAGGGAGTCGACACAAACAGAAGGGTATATCCTTGGGAGGTAGAAGAGGAGGGAGGATGCTGAAAAGGTCATTGCAAGACAGTGATGGATAGGATGACCAGAAGGGGCTCACAGTGGAAACAAGAATTTGGGAGTAGTCTCCAAGCTCAGTTCATTAGTCTATTGAATTCCTCACAGTCCAACCGAAGCTAGACTTCTAGATGCTTTCTGTGTCTGAGCTCAAGGCTGGATCACGATAGATAGTGTATGTCCTTTGGGCCCTCTCTCTTTTTGGAGAAGAATGCAAAAAGAATCTGCAGCAAAAATATCTAGATCTTGACAGCTGTTCGGATGATAGAGCCAGGTAGGGAGATAAAAAGTTCAGAGATAATTGCACTTTTATGTACCTAGAAGAAAAGTAAGGGGAGGGAGCTTATGTTGGTAAGGAGATAACATGTTCTGATTTCTATTTGGTAAATTTAATGAGTCTCAATTTGTGTGGTTTCTCTTCCCAACCAATCTACATGGACCTTGTCACCCAGTCTGATGTCATCATTGCTGATATTCTGACGGTAAACATGAGGGAACAGTTATGATTGCTGTTGCTTAGACCAACCAGATGCTGATCACCAGAAAAAGGGAAGCAGTACTCAATCTGATGCAAGACTTCAGACATTAGCTTCTTAGCTACAGTAATCTTTAAAACACTTCTTTTGTGAATCATTAAAATTCAAGACCAATCTATAAAATTAGCTTTCTGTTACCACAGCAAAGTTGCAGGTTCATTAAGTTGGAAAACCTGACAACTGTGTCCTGCCAGCATTTCAGTTCTTAAGAGGAAAATTCAAACCTTCCAATTTCTCATTACTTGTACCATTCACCAAGGCCCTCAAAGATCATTAATATCAACTTCACAACCTCGTTTCCTCTCCTAAACAGATATGGCCTTAACAGGCCTCTCTTTGGCCATCACTAGTGCTGATGCTTTTATTTATATAGCTCTATTAAAATATTAGTTTGGTGCTTGCACATTGTTTCTGGATCCACACAGCATCATTTAGCAGGAGCAATCTAACAGGAGTGGTGAATAATGTCCCAATTTTAAAACATCAGAATTTTGAGATTCAACTGAGATCCAGTGGCCCCACAAGACCACTTGTAGGTGGCATAACGAGGTCTGAAATTGGTTTTTTGATCCCTAGACTGATGATTTTTTTCAGTTTGCCACTTTTGGACCCAACTCCAAATCTCAAGAACCATTAAAACTGTAAAGACAAAGGCAATCTCTCTGGAAGAAGATGCACGGTTCCCAAATTAACTCAGATATAATGTAGGAAGACTTCCACTCATCCTAGAGGTGAGGACACTTTTACACTTCATCCAGAGAGATTGAAAAACACTAGATTTCACTAACAGCTCTTCATAACTTCTACACAAATCATGTGAGCCTGTTTCTAAGAATACTTATATCTACCTGTCACACTTGATTTCCTCCTCTCATGAGTAGAGTGGCTTTCTTTTGTAATCCTCAAATCACTTTGCTTTCCAGTCTTAGAAATCATGAGTGGGGCAGTTATAGCCCCACGATATAACTTAAGGTTGAGAACCACAGGGCAGTGATGTGGTACTTCTTACAGTTTCATGAATACTATTCTTGGGCCTGGGAATCTCACTGACCTGAAAATATCTTTTAAGAATAGCTAACAATCTTAATTTAACCTCCTTATTCTTGCCCAGTTGTGGAAATTTCATGCAACAACAACAAATTCTAGAGACTTGCCAGTAAGATGATTTTTACAAAGCTAAGTTGTTCTTGACAACTATTACAGTGGGTTCCCTCCCTCTCATTATTTTGAAATTATTTTTATTGGAGTATAGATGATTTACAATGTTGTGTTACTTTCTGCTGTACAGCAAAGTGAATCAGTTATACATATACATATATCCACTTCTTTTTACATTCTTTTCCCATATAGGTCATTACAAAGTATTGAGTAGAGTTCCCTATGCTATACAGTAGGTCCTTATTAGTTACCTATTTCGTATATAGTAGTATGTATATGTCAATCCCAGTCTCACAGTTTTTCCCTCTCCCCTCCCCCAGTAACCATAAGATTGTTTTCTACATCTGTAACTCTGTTTCTGTATTGTAAATAAGTTTGTTTGTACTTTTTTTTTAGATTCCACATATAAGCGATATCACATGGTATTTGTCCTTCTCTATCTGACTTACTTCACTCAGTATGACAATCTCTAGGTCCATCCATGTTGCTGAAAATGGCGTTACTTCACTCTTTTTTATGGCTGAGTAATATTCCATTGTATATATGTACCACATGTTCTTTATCCATTCCTCCATAGATGGACATTTCGGTTGGTTCCATGTCTTGGCTATTGTAAATAGTGCTGCAGTGAACATTAGGGTGAATGTATCTTTTTGAATTATGGTCTTCTCCAGGTATATGCCCAGAAGTGGGATTGCAGGATCATATGGTAACTCTATTTTTAGTTTTTTAAGCAACCTCCATACTGTTCTCCACAGTGGCTATACCAATTTACATTCCCACCAACAGTGTAGGAGGGTTCCCTTCTCACCACACCCTCTCCAGCATTTACTGTTTTTAGAGTTTTTGATGATGGACATTCTGACCAGTGTGAGGTGATATCTCATTGTAGTTTTGATTTGCATTTCTCTAATAATTAGTGATGTTAAGCATCTTTTCATGTGCTTCTTGGCCATCTGTATGTATTCTTTGGAGAAATATCTGTTTAGATCTTCTGCCCATTTTTTGATTGGGTTGTTTGTTTTATTGATTTAGAGCTGCCTCCCTTGTTGGTTGCTTCATTTACAAATACTTTCTCCCATTCTGTGGGTTGTCTTTTCATTTTGTTTATGGTCTCCTTTGCTGTACAAAAGCTTTTGAGTTTAATTACATCCCATTTGTTTATTTTTATTTCCATTACTCTAGGCTTGAAAAAGTTATTGATGTGATTTATGTCAGAGAGTTTTCTGGCTATGTTTTCCTCTAAGAGTGTTATAACATCTGATCTTACACTTAGGTCTTTAATCCACTTTGAGTTTATTTTTATGTGTGGAGTTATGGAGTGTTCTAATTTCATTTGTTTACATGTAGTTGTCCTGTTTTCCCAGCACCACTTTGAAGAGACTGTCTTTTCTCCATTGTATATTCTTGCCTCCTGTGTCATAGATTAGGTAACCATATGTGCGTGGGTTTATCTTGGGCTTTCTATCCTGTTCTATTGATCTATATTTCTGGGGTTTTTTTTTCCAGTACTGTACTGTTTTGATTACTGTAGCTATATAGTGTAGTCTTAAGTCAGGGAGCTTGATTCCTGCAGCTCTGTTTTTCTCTCTCAAAATTGCTGTGGCTGTTTGGGGTCTTTTGTGTTTCCATACAAATTGTACAATTTTTTGTTCTAATTCTGTGAAAAATGCCATTGGTAATTTGATTGGGATTGCGTTGAATCTGTAGATTGCTTTGGGTAGTATAGTCATTTTCACAATATTCATTCTTCCAACCCAAGTACATTGTATATCTCTCCATCTGTTTGTGTCATCTTTGATTTTTTTCATCAGTATCTTAAATTTTTCTGAATAACAGGTCTTTTGTCTCCTTAGGTAGATTTATTCCTAGATATTTTATTATTTTTGATGCAATTGTAAATGGGATTTTTTTCTTAATTTCTCTTTCTGATCTTGTGTTGTTAGTGTATAGGAATGCCAGAGATACCTGTGTATTAGTTTTGTATCCTGCAACTTTACCAAATTCATTGATAAGTCCTAGTAGTTTTCTGGTAGCATCTTTAGGATTTTCTGTGTGTAGTATCATGTTATCTGCAAACAGTGACAGTTTTACTTCTTCTTTTCCGGTTTGGATTCCTTGTATTTCTTTTTCTTCTCTGATTGCCATGGCTAGGACAACTTCCAAAACTATGTTGAATAATAGTGGCAAGAATGGACATCCTTGTCTTGTTCCTGATCTTAGAGGGAATGCTTTCAACTTTTCACCCTTGAGAATAATGTTGCTGTGGGTTTGTTGTATATGGCCTCTATTATGTTGAGGTAGGTTCCCTCTATGCCCACTTTCTGGAGAGTTTTTGTCATAAATGGGTGTTGCATTTTGTCAAAACTTTTTCTGCATCTATAGAGATGAACATATGATTTTTATTCTTCAGTTTGTTAATGTGGTGTATCACATTGATTGATTTGCATGTATTGAAGAATCCTTGCATTCCAGGGATAAATCTCACTTGATCATGGTATATGATCCTTTTAATGTATTGTTGGATTCAGTTTGCTAGTATTTTATTGAGGATTTTTGTGTCTATGTTCATCGTTGTTATTGGCCTGTAATTTTCTTTTTTTGTGATATCTTTTTCTGGTTTTGATATCAGGGTGATGGTGGCCTCATAGACTGAGCTTGGGAGTGTTCCTTCCTCTGCAAAATTTTGGAATAGTTTAACTTCCAAAGAGAAGGATAGGTGTTGACTTTTCTCTAAGTGTTTGATAGAATTCACCTGTGAAGCCATCTGGTCCTGGGCTTTTGTTTGTTGGAAGTTTTTAAATCACAGTTTCAATTTTAGTACTTGTGATTGGTCTGTTCATATTTTCTATTTCTTCCTGGTTCAGTCTTGGAAGGTTGTACCTTTCTAAGAATTTGTCCATTTGTTTTAGGTTGTCCATTTTATTGGCATATAGTTGCTTGTAGAAGTCTCTTACGATCCTTGGAATTTCTGTGGTGTCTTTTGTACTTCTCCTTTTTCCTTTCTAATTTTATTGATTTGAGTCCTCTCCCTTTTTTTCTTGAGTCTGGCTAAAGGTTTATCAATTTTCTTTATCTCTTCAAAGAACCAACTTTTAGTTTCATTGGTCTTTGCTTTTGTTTTCTTTGTCTCTATTTCATTTATTTCTGCTCTGATCTTTATGATTTCTTCCCTTCTAGTAACTTTGGCTTTTGTTTGTTCTTCTTTCTCTAGTTCCTTGAGGTGTAAGATTAAGTTGTTTGAGATTAATCTTGTTTCCTGAGGTAAGATTGTATTGCTGTAGACTTCCCTCTTAGAACTGCTTTTGTTGAATCCCATAAATTTTGGATTATCATGCTTTTATTGTCATTTGCTCTAGGTATTGTTTGATTTTGTCTTTGATTTCTTCAGTGATCTCTTGGTTATTTAGTAATGTATTGTTTAGCCTACATGTGTTTATGTTTTTTACAGTTGTTTTCCTGTAATTGATTTCTAATCGCATAGCATTGTGGTTGGAAAAGATGCTTGATAAGATTTCAATTTTCTTAAATTTACTGAGGATCGCTTTGTGGCCCAGTATGTGATCTGTCCTGGACAATGTTCCATGTGCCCTTGAGGAGAAAGTGTATTCTGCTGCTTTCAGATGGACTGTCCTGTAAATACCGATTAAGTCTATCTGGTCTAATGTGTCATTTAAGGCTTGTGTTTCCTTATTGATTTTCTGTCTCGGTGATCTGTCCATTGGTTAAGTGGGGTGTTAAAGTCCTCCACTGTTATTGTGTTACTGTCAATTTCTCCTTTTATGGCTGTTAGCTTTTGGCTTAAATATTGAGGTGCTCCTATGTTGGGTGCATATATATTTACAATTGTTATATCTTCTTGGATTGATCCCTTGATCATTATGTAGTTTCCTTCTTTGTCTCTTATAACAGTCTTTATTTTAAAATCTATTTTGTCTGATACGAGTATTGCTACTCCAGCTTTCTTTTGGTTTCTATTACATGGAATACATTTTTCCATCCCCTCACTTTCATTCTGTATGTGTCCCTAGGTCTGAAGTGGGTCTCTTGTATGCAGCATATGTAGACAGCTCTTGCTTTTGTATGCATTCAGCCAGTCTATGTCTTTTGGTTAGAGCATTTAATCCATTTAAATTTAAGGTAATTATCAATATGTGTGTTCCTATTGCCATTTTATTAATTGTTTTGGATTTGTTTTTGTAGGTCTTTTTTCTTCTCTTCCTCTTTTGTTCTCTTGTGATTTGGTAACTCTCTTTTGTGTTGTGTTTGGGTTGCTTTTTCTTTTTTGTGTGTTTATCTATTGTGGTTTTTTGGTTTGCTGTTCCCATGAGGTTTTGATATAGCAGTCTATATGTGTACAGGTTGTTTAAGTTGCTGGTCTCTTTCCTGCCTAGAGAAGTTCTTTTCACATTTGTTGTAAAGCTGGTTTGGTGGTACTGAATTTTCTCAGCTTTTGTTTTTCGTAAAGCTTTTGATTTCTCTGTCGAATCTGAATGAGAGCCTTGCTGGGTAGAGTATTCTTGGTTTTAGGTTTTTCCCTTTCATCACTTTAAATATATCCTGCCACTCCCTTCTGGCCTGTAGAGTTTCTGCTAAAAAATCAGCTCATAACCTTTTGGGGATTCCCTTGCATATTATTTGTTGAGTTTGCCTTGTGGCTTTTAATAGTTTTTCTTAGTCTTTAATTTTGTCAGTTTGATTAATGTGTTTTGCTATGTTCCTCCTTGGGTTCATCCTGTATGGGATTCTCTGTGCTTCCTGGACTTGAGTGAGTTTTTCCTTTCTTATGTTAGGGAAATTTTCAGCTATAATATCTTCAAATATTTTCTCAGGCCCTTTCTTTTTCTCTTCTCCTTCTGGTATCCCTATACTGCGAATGTTGGTGCATTTAATGTTGTCCCAGAGGTCTCTGACACTGTCCTTGTTTCTTTTCATTCTTTATTATGTTCTGTGGCAGTGATTTCCACCACTCTGTCTTCCAACTCACTTATTTTTTCCTCTGCTTCAGTTTTTCTGCTCTTGATTCCTTCTAGTGTATTTTTCACTTCAGTTATTGTATTGTTCATCTCTGTTTGTTCTTTAAATCTTCTAGCTCCTGTTTAAACATTTCATTTATCTTCTCGATCCATGCCTCTATTCTTTTCCTGAGATTTTGGATCATCTTTACTATCATTACTCTGAATTCTTTTTCAGGTAGTTTGCCTCTCTCCTCTTCATTTAGTTATTCTTGTGGGTTTTTTATGTTGTTCCTTCTTTTGCAACATATTTCTTTGCCATCTCATTTTGTCTGACTTTCTGTGTTTGTGGTCTCCTTTCCATAGGCCTCAGGATCATAGTTCCTTTTGCTTCTGGTGCCTGCCCACTGTTGGGTGAGGTTGGTTCAGGGACTTGTGCAGTCTTCATGGGAGTGACTGGTGCCTGCCATCTGGTGGACGGAGCTGGGTCTTGTCCCTTTGATGGGAAGGGCCACGTCAAGTGGTGTGTTTTGAGGTAGCTGTGAGCTCAGTATGCCTTCAGGTAGCTTGTCTGCTTTTGGGTGGGGCTGTGTTTCTGTCTTGCTGTTTGTTTGATCTGAGGCATTCCAGCTTTTGAACCTATAGGCTATTGAGTGTAGCCAGGTCTTGGTGCTGAAATAGGGACCTCTGGAAGAACTCATGCTGATCAGTGTTCTCTGGGGCCTCCACCACCATTGTCTTTGTCCCCAGTGAGCTACAACCAACCCCTGCCTCCCCTGGAGAGCCTCTCAGGCCCCTAGTTAGGTCTAGCCCCAGTTCCTATGGAGGTATTGCTTTGGGCTGGGTCCCAATGCATGTGAGGTCTTGGGTGTGCCTTCCAAGAGTGGAGCCTCTGTTTCTCCCAGCCCTTTGGATCTCCTGCACTCAGACCCCACTGGCCTTCAAAGCAAATGCTCTGGGGGTTCTTCCTCACAATGCCTGACCCGCAGATTGTCTTGGAGGGCTATTTTTATGTGGGAACATCCCTGTGTAGTCTCTGTGTGTTTAATATTTTTTGGTGTGAGGGCTGTTTTTTTATGGATGTCTGCCATATCTTTCCTCAGTGTATGCTGGCTGTTAGCCCCTTGATTGGAGGTGTGACTGATATTGTGGTGACCTGAGCCTGCCCTGAATATTGAGCAGGGCCTCCCCTTTTTTCTGTGATTGTTACTGCCCTGTCAGGGTCAGGGTCTGCTCCCTAACAGTTGAGGTAGAGGCCCCCAGAACTGTTTCTGAGCCGTATTTATGGTCCTTGGTGTGAGGTAGGCAGGATTGGAGTGCTCCCAGTCCTGTGAGAGAGGCCACTGAGTTTTCCTCCTCTGGAGCTGTTTATCTGTGAGTATACCCTGTTGTGTCTCTTTTCACCTGTTGTGCTGGCTCACAAATTACACTTTTGTTTGAACTGCCCTCTGCTCCATCTCAACCATGGATATGCCAGCAGTTAGCCCTGGTGTCTCTCAGGCATTGTTTGTTTGTTTGTTTGTTTGTTCGATTTTGCGGTACACGGGCCTCTCACTGTTGTGCCCTCTCCCGTTACGGAGCACAGGCTCCGGACGCGCAGGCTCAGCAGCCATGGCTCATGGGCCCAGCTGCTCCGCAGCATGTGGGATCCTCCCGGACCGGGGCACGAACCCGTGTCCCCTGCATCAGCAGGCGGACTCTCAACCACTGAGCCACCAGGGAAACCCTCAGGCGTTGTTTTTACCAGGCCACAGATGCAGATCCACTGAAGTCAGGTCTCAGGACTGCAGTAATCGTGTACCTGAACCCACTGTGGGAGCTATGGAAGCAACTTAGATTCTGATCTGGTCCAGTCCCCACCCGTGCATGCCCACAGAAATCCACAGCTACTAAAGCTAGACTGTCTCAGCTGCGGGAGCACTTGTTCATTCAGACATTCCGCAGGCACTGAGTTTACAAAGCCAGCAGTGGGGGGTGTGAATCCACGGTTCCCATAGTCACGCAGAGAGATTTCAGCTCTTCTTCCTTGGTTGCACGGCCCCTGGGGCTCAGCTGTGGTTTCAGTTCCATCTCTGCATGTGCTCCCACCAGCGTCTGCTCCCGAGGCTGCCCTGGAGCACGTGTGCCCTCCCAGGCAGGTGGGTGCAGAGGTGGGCGTGTCCCGTGGGCCCACCAGTGTTGGCACAGCCAGAAGAGGCTTTGGTGGTGATGGTGCATGGGGCCCACTAGGGCCAGCACGACCAGAGGAGGCTTTGGTGGGAGAGGTGGGCAAGCCTGCTCAGGCAGGTGCCCCTCCTAGTACCCACGGAGGTAGGGGTCAGCACATGGGGAAGGGGGCTGCATTGGCTGCCACACCCCTTGCAGACCCCTCAACAATGGCACCCTGCTTCTGTGGTGGCCTGGGCTTCTTCCACTGACTTTCCCAGTTGTGGAGCTCCTTATTTCTGTCCCTTCAGGCAGTCTCTTCACAGCCAACATCTGTCCTCTCTCTGGGTCTGCTCTCCAAATGCCACATTCCAGAACCCAGCCCCCCTCTGCACCAGGAGATGCCCAGCTCAGGCTGGGGTGAGCAGAGCTGTGGCACAGACTGTCTGTGTAGGTCTTACGCTGTCCTGCCTGCCACAGACTGGTTACTGCACTCTCCTCTGATCCCCTGAAGCTCCCTCTCTGTTGCAGCTGATCTCCCCACTTGTGAAGGGACTTCTGTGAGTATGGGAATCTCTTCTCTCCTTCAGCTCCCCACCCAAGGGTGCAGGTCCTGGACCGTTTCCTCTTTTCTTTTTTTTCTTTCTTTTGTCCTCCCTAGTTGCATGGGGATTTTTATTGTCCTTTTAGGTGTCTGAGGTCCTCTGCTAGTGTTCAACAGGTGCTCTGTGAGAATTGTTCCATCTGTAGATGTATCTTGATGTACTTGTTGGGAGAGGTGAACTCCACATACTCCTATTTAACCATCTTCACTCTTCTCCTCTCCTTCCTCATTAAATGAGACCTAGAACTAGAATTCCTATTACTAATGCTTTGATATCCTGACTACCCCTAATAATGGAGTCAGAAAATGAAAGAGCCCATAAATGGCCCCTCTTTACCAACAGGTAGAATAAAAACTAAGTTTTTTCAGTGGTTAATTTTCTGTTCCTCTGGAGATCAATGTCTTACTTGGAGATCTACTTACATTTACGTACCCAAGGAGGCTGGGGCTAGACATTTTCTAGAGGGCAAGAATTAGAGGTCAGGAAGTCATATAGTTACATTCAGAAACTTCTGAGAAAATCTTGAACACTTGACATATTGAAGGCAAGTTCAAAGGCTACTGAGAAATCTTATCCTCGCTGATTAATATGATGGGAGAACTATTGACTCTGACAGACTCATTGCTAAAATGTGTTCCATAGCTGAAAATTTGGACATGTCATTCTCTTAAGAACTTTCCAAGTCTTCATATCACCTATAGGATAAAACCTAAATTCCATACATCATTTTAATAATCTGGGCTCCATCCATCTGTTTAACTGCATCTCCTATCATTCCCTTTCCTCAGCTTCCTGTATCTAACAATTTATAATTCTCTGAATGCCCTAAACTTCATGGGCCTCCCTGTATGTTCTTGTGCTACCCTTCTTTCTGAATACAATTCAAAGGACACTTGCTTCGTGAAGTTTTCCCTGCCTTTCCCAGGTGATGTAGAGGATTCCTTTCCTATGTTCCAGGGTATCTTGTACACAGCTTTAACCTTATCATCATCATCACCACCATCATCATAAACTGTATTGAATTTTGTCTCTTTCCTGGCTGTCTTCATACCAGAATGCAACTTCCTTGAGAGCAGATATCATGTGAGAGATTAAATGATTGCATCCTATTCCCAAAATGTTTTACTCTATATCCAGACTCAAAGGTAGGAGAATGTAGGTAACAAATGAATCTCATGTGCACTTTTCTTTCACTGAATGATTTTGTGTGTTTAGTAAATCTTTTCTGTTTGAGGTGAGCTTTAAATTGAGATGTAAGTTGAACCCAAAGCAGGTTATGAACTCTTGTAGTTCTTCTTTTCACTTTACCTTCACTTCCTATTGTGCTCCTGTCTCAATTCCTCCCTATCCATGCCAACTCCTACCCAGAGTGAGACAGTTAAAACTGTCTTTACAGCCTCAGAGCAACAATCAGAACCAGCTAAGACTTCATAAACCATCCCTTGAAAAGCAAAAAATACAGACAAGAGCATGTATATAGACATATAGACCCTAAATATACTTTAAAATCATTTTCCTCTTTTGTTCCCCTCTCTTTTGCACTTTTGGAATTGATCCAAACTTCTTTTTAGAATACCTTGATCTTTTAGGCCTCAAATAAGGCTAAAACATGTCTTGCTTCAATCTGTTGCAGTTTCCTTTTTCATGACATTACAAGAATCAACTAAAATTTTAAGAGTCCAGAATGTTGCAGCTGAAGAAGCACTTTCATATTTGAAGAAAACATAGTAAAATTCTTTCCCCATATGCTACCTTTTCAACAGGGCTATGTTTTCACCCTCAGAAATTTATAGTATCAGAATTCCTCAAAGAAGTTAAGAGTTGAGAATTAAATCCAGAATGATCTTATAACTATTCAGTATATTCCAGAGGAATTCCTCTTGTCCAGATTCCACTGTAGGGTCCGTGGAGTCTCCCAACACCCAGTTCTGTACCATAGACCTGGACCAAGCTTAACAGAATCACTGTTCAAAAAGGATGCAAGTTTCTATTTTCATCCAATTAAACATGTGGTCTGAAATACATATTGGAGAGCAGGTTTTTTTTTTTCCCTTATGATGTTTAAAATTTTCTTGATACCATCTGGAAACAGGTTTTCTTTAACAATGTCAATCTAGCCTCACATTCTCTAGTTCTTGCTCCCTTTCTAACTGTCTTCCAATATTTCTTGGTTGTGGTTAGAGAGACACTTCTCCCGTTGCACACCTCCATTTGGTGAGCTCTTCCTCAGCTGTTCCTTTTTTTCATTTTTCACTTTTTTTCTGGCAAAGTAGCTTTGATTGGTAGCCAGGACAAACTCTTTAGTATAAAAGAGGTGTAAAAGAGGTGCTGATGTAGAAACAAATATATGTAGCCCCACGTATGTAGCCTGAGAGTGGAGTGATTCAACATCGAAGTGCTCTGTGTCCATAAAATTAGCTCATAAGAAGGCTTTTATCTTATTAGCATAACTTTGAAGTCTTCCTTCTGTGAAGCTGCCCAAGTAAGTGATTCTCAGTCTTTGCATGTCATCTTTCATCTAAGGCTTTGTTAAAGCAAGCTGACTTAAACTTAGTCATAATTACAAAACTTTTGGGGGGTATAGCAAGGTACTTTTATATTTCTACTTTACTGTCTGAAAGAACTGAGGGAAGGTGAGCTTATTATGAGGCAACGAATGTCAATGGCCATTACAAGCTGTTACTGCTAGTGTTCTCTGGATATCATGTTCACATATCGAGTTCACATCACGTGACACTGGAAATTATGAAACTAATTTTAAGAAAATTAACTCTGACCTTTTGAGAGAATGTGGTTTGTACATGGGCTTGCCTGTCTCTGAATTCAGGGCACAGACATTTCTATACCTAAGCATTCAGTCAGGAGCCTTGGGGCCTTGGGGTAAGTTTGGCCTGGGGCTCCTGTCTCTGCTTCTTTCTATATGGTTTTAATCCAGAGCACCTAGAGAATGTACTCTGTAGTGGAGTTCATTGGAGGTGGCGAGTTGCAAAGACTAGAGCCAGGAATAGTTTCCTTGCTTATCTCCTGTAATCTTTGTGGCTGGAACAGCTAACCTCAATGAGAACTACAAGATTCCCCCCAGCTTGGTATCCACTGCTGAAGCATGGAACATATTTTTGTACAGAAATAAAGTAAATGAGGTGTGTGTGTGTGTGGTTGGAATAATGCTGCTATTGCTTCCCATCACTTGAAATTAGGTCCTTTGTGGATGAGACAAGAACTCAAGCCTCCAATGATTATATGCCTGCGAAAGTATACCAACTTAAAAACAAAAGTTAAGGATATAATTCGTTTGTACAAATATAAATCAGGTCTGGTCAAAACAGACTGTAAGTTCTCATTACTGGTTATACTGGAATTACCCAACCGTACAATTCTTCTGTGCCAACCTAAAACTTAGCATTTAGAACTGGAAATAATTGCCTGAACATTACTCACCAAGGTTAGAATGAGTATTATACTCATTTCAGTGCTTAGTATGAGAGCTGGGTAATACGAGAAAAAGTTACTTCAACTTTAGAAGGAAGCAGTTAAAATAAGGTCGCAAGAAGGAGGGAGTATTTTCCCCGCTGTGGAGGAGTTAGATTTGAAACTCTTCTACAGTAATTTCAGCCTTAATCAGCCTCCTTCACAATTTTGTAGACAGACATAAATTCCTTTCAATCTTGTATCTTTTATAATCTAGTTATTAACAAGGAAACAACAGATTTTTCAAAGATAGCCTCTAGAATTTATGGGAATAGACAATAGTCTCTTCATTATTTTCCTGTTTCCTGCTGTGGTCCCTATTTACCTTAACCAATAAATTGAAGAGGGAAAAAAATCTAGCTAGGATTTTCCAAAACCAATTTTTGTACCATAAAGGTTGAAGAGACAACCTCAGGAAAAGTCCATCCACTAGAAAGAGAATAGTTCTATTCATTATTTGTCTATTTATTGAGTGCCAGCCCTGGGTCTGGGATACAAAGTCAGACATGGCCCCGCCAATCCCCTGGGGTGGGAGAGGTATTATTACATATGAAAACAAGAGCTGGAAAAGAAGTTTCACCATATTCATAGTGCATATAGCAGGGGATCTGACCTGGCCTGAGGATCCAGAGGTATCTTTGAGGAAGCTGGGATCTCAAGGAAGGATAAGAATTAACCAGGGGAAAAGGGGTAGAGTGGGAAGAAATTCCACAGTGGGACACAAAATTTAGTGTGAGGGAGCAGAACCCAGAGGGGGAGTGAAGGAAGTTTAAGTACACAGAGAAAGTAGGTAGTAGTGGACAAAGAGCCAGGAGACAAGCCATGAAAGGCTTTCTAAACCTCATTACAGTTTTAAACTTTATTCTAAAACAAATGGGAGGGGGTTACATGGTGGTGGTTGGTGATCTGATTGCATTTGCATTTTCAGTGCTGTCTCTGGCTGGAGAATGGAAAAGAGGGAGACATGCCAGAGAGAAAGAGAAGAGAAAATATAGTGGTACTAGAGAGAGAGATAAAATGGATATATTTAGTAAATAAACTCAGTGTCATTAGGGAATGGGTTTAATATAAAAGGCAAAGTGACTGATAGGTTTTGGATTTTAGATTTGGGTGGGTGGTAGTGCCATAGAAAACAATGTAAAAGGTCCAGGTTTGAGGACGGGAAATTGCCATGATTTCTGTTTTGGGCATGTTGAGTTTTAGGTACCTTTGAGATATGGCAGGAGATATAACAGGTTTTAAAATGAAATGAAGGTGATTCAGATCTATAGAGAACATTTGGCTTCTTTATTTTCTATAATCGATTCTTTCTTCTTCGTAAACTCTCCCCTCACCTGGTAGCAGAGATGCTGGAGTACTTCACCTTGACAATTAATGTATTTCAGTTTCTCTTCTGTTGAAATTGTATCTTTTATTTTCTTCAGTCTCTTTGGAGTAAATTTAGTCTTTCAGATTACTGCTCCCCTTCCTGTACTTTCTAAGATGGTGCCTGGGTACAGTGTTCAGAGGGGTTTATGTGAGCCAGTGGCAATGGGCAAATGAGCTCTGGACTCACACTGATCTCTGGTTCTTTCTGGGATTTTGCCTCAGGGTGGTCAGTCAAGTCCAGGCCCTGGACTGATGTTCCATTAGCCATTGGGGACATGACTCAGGCATCCAGTTCAAAAGTAAACTTCAACTGTCATACATTCTCTCACTCTCTTAGGGTGAATTACTTTGTTTTTTCTTTTCCCATAGCACCTTTCGCACTTTTCTACTTTCAGATGTCAGATTATATTCAGACTTCTTCCACATCTTTCCACCACCAGTCAGAAAATTTATGAGAGGAGGGACTTCTGGTCAATTTCTTTTTTTGCATATGAGCCCTGAGCATAGTGCCTGGCATATAAATAGGCAAAAAATAATTAATGGATTAAATTGAATGGGATCTCTTACTTCCCAAAGCTTGTTGGTACCAGTTTTAGCTGCAAAACCAAGTTTATTTTGTTATGCTGAATGGTATAGAGGAGAAATATGGCAGTCTGGATGAAAGAAGACTTCTTGTGGTACTGGAACTTTTTCTAAGTCTCCTTGATCTCATCTTGAAATAGTTAGCCCCTCTTTTACAAGTGCTGAACAGCAATCCTTAACCAATAAGTGTAGAAGAGGCAAGGCTTAAGAATAGCAATGGTCTCAATGGTCTTATGAGCCCTGTGTTGGTAGGTCAGGATGTAGAGAGGACTAGATGGAAATGGGTCATCTGAGGTATAAAAAAGAAAAGACTTACACTGCCTTTTGGTTTCCTACTTATTATATCTGTGTATAGACATTCCTGTGCTGTCAATCGCAAAAGCAAGAGAAAAGCAACAGAAACATAAAACTAGTAAAGAAGCCTGAAATTTCTCCATCTTAATTGCTGCCACTTCAAGTTCTCACCTGACAAGCTCTGGAAATAATGAAACACTGAGTCTCAGTTCTGGGAAAAACTTTATAGATTACCTAGACTGTAGGTTCTAGAATCTAGAATTCAGACCAACCTGGAGCAGGGCCCATGCTTTTTCTGTTCCCTAAAGTGTCCCCAGAACATGAATGTGCTTGATGCAATGGAAGCTCAATACATATTTGTTGAATAAGTGAATGAAATTTCTTTCTTTGCAGATAAGAAAACTGCAATTGAGAAAGGTAAAGTGACTTGCCTAGGGTCACACCACTTATAAGTGGTAGATCAGGAGAGGAACTCTGTCTCCTGACATCTCATTTGCTACACTTTTTGCTACACAGTAATATCTCCTGCAGCTTAAATCACAAAAGCACTCACCCTTGAGTGCCGTAATGGGTTTCTAGAATTTATGTAAACCATAAAAAAAAAAAAAGCAGGACAAATGGTTGTTTTGGCTCACTTAGCAGATCAGATATCCAGGAATGCCAAAAGCATATTTATTTACTTGCAGGTAGCAAACACACCATAAAATTCTTTTTGTGGTTGTCTAGCCAACGTAAATTTTTTTCTGTTCCAGTAAAGTGTACATTGGTTAGAAATTATTGTGGAAAAAAGACTACAACTCAAACAGAGGGTCTGAACTAGACAAGATGTATGAACCCCCAAGTACCTATTATGGTCCTGTGAAAATGCATGCCCTCCCTTTATTCATTTATTTATTTATTTAAAGATTTGTTCCATGCAGAAATGGAAGCTCTCTCCTGTGGTTATATTGGTGAAATTCAGCTGGTAAAGGAGCTAAAAAGAGAGACAAGGCAAATAATCTTAAGTGTTTGGGAATATAAGAATCAGGCATCCCATCGTATGTGTGATAGGAGGAGGTTATATTTTTAAATATTAGTGAATAAATCTAACTTTCCTTATCACTTTGCTATATCCTACTTACTCGAATTGGGCTGTACCATGGATTGGGATTAAAATCCCTGAGTTAAATGGTGGAATAATAAAGCACTAACATTTCTTATATCTAAGTTTATATGCATAGAACTTTCAGAATGACTCTTTTTAATTTAGTATTGAATCATTGCATCTTTGCAAACTGCTACGGCTGCACTTTTTTAAAAGGTGCTCTTTCCTGGGGCTCCTTGGAGGTAAAATCTCCACAGACTCTATTAAACATTCAGGGCCAATAATTGTTGCTCCTGATAGGGGAGAAAATTTCCTCCAGCAACTAAAAGAATAATATTCCAAGATTTTATTAAAACAATCCTAGGGAAATACCTTCAATTCTGTCGCCTTGTTAGGTAACATCAACTGCATTACTATCTATGTTGCTTCTTTGCAATGAAACTTTAGAACCGAGCAGACATATACCCTCCTGATTTTTCTGGGCCAACTATCTTTAGTAAATAAGTGTAGTTTTTAGCAGTGGTGGGGAAAGAAAAGAGAGAGGGAGACTCCAGACTATGTTTCTTTCTTAAACAGTCTCATAATTTTAAAATCCTAGATAATATCAAAAGAAGGACAGGCTTAGGGTAGCCATTTATGCTGCTTTAAATAGCTTTCCACTTTTACACAAGTTCCAATTTTTTTCTAACTCCTGCCATGTTTCCCATATCACTGGGCCATGAGCCCTGCTGCCTTGCAGCCACGCCACATGGATGGAGTAGAGCTGAAATTAGACGCAGCAAACGGCATGGTCTCTTGTTCATGGACTCAATAAAAATGCTTCCTCAGAGAGGTATTATATTTCCATCTTTAAGTCTGGGAGTTTGGGCACCCAAAAGTGATTGTCAGCAGCCCAGCCAGAGCAAATTTAACCTTGCTCTGAACTCAGTGGCGCTCCGGCGGGACTGTTATGAAAATGTCGACTTTTGGCCCTGAGTCTCCGGCTCCAAAGTAAGGTCTGGAGATCCAAAGAAAACAGAGCCTGAGTTAAGAAGTGAGGAGAGAAAGGGACCAGAAACTTTATCTAAAGGACCGTGCAGCTCAGCAAGCAGGTTGGGAGCCGAAGAGTAAGAAGCAAGGCCTCTCCCTTGTGCTCTGCACCTCCTAGTGCCCCTCTTTTTTCTTCTGTAAAATGAGCATTGTCGACATCCTTTCTAATTGTGGTCCTCAGACGAACAGCATAGGCGGCACCAGGGAGCCTATTAGAAAAGCAGAATCTCAGGCTCCACCCTAGAATTACTGGGTCAGGATCTACATTTTAACAGGATCTTCAGATGATTCCTGTGCACATTAAAGTTGGAGATGCTCTGGTATAAAAGGCCCAGGTCCAGATGCCCAGAAGCAAATCCATAGTGTGTACCCTCTTTTAAACACAAACAGTGTGACTGAAGTAAGCCTGTCACTCAGTCCCCCAGGGGTTTGAAATCTGACTGTAAAGATGAGATAAACAGAGAAAGATTATATATATATATATATATATATATATATATATATATAAACACACAGGCACACAGGAGTATAGCCCAGAGGCACTATTAAAACTGAGTTTGCAAATCTTTCTTGGGAAAGAACAGGGCAACAGAGACTGTTCTGGGAGTCCTATTTGCATAGGTGTTCCTGAGTCCTTGGGAGCTTTGCACAAAGAGGGATTTGGGACTTTTGTCAAATCCCCAGTTGCCTAAAGTACAAAGTTCAGATACTGTCAGAAGGGCACAGGTGGCATCCATCCTCTGGGAGAAGGTCCTGATGGAGACTGGAAATTCACCTCAGCTATGAGACTCAGGAGACCCACGTCCTGCCCGAAACTTAACCCTATGAGGCTAAGGAGACGTGTGGCACCATTGTGGGACAGACCTTTCCTTCTCTCTTAATGCTACTCTGGGGCCCTCTCACCAGTTCCTTGAAGGGTGATGCCACCTTGTCACTGCTCTTGCAGGGCTCAGCGAGAACCAGAGGGCTGATAACAAGAACCTTAACTTTTCCATCTGCCTAGAGCTCTCCAGGGAAGCAGGAGGTACCAGGGCACTCCAGAAGCCACAGGCAAGAAAGATGCTGGGCATGGCTAGGTACAGCTGATGATGTCGCTGCTAAAAGGCCTGGAGAGCCATTTTTGGATGGGTGTAGGCTCTTGACAGGAGACAACAGCTATAGGAAATGGTGCTGAAGGTCTGTATGCACAGTTCCTGCTGACGGAGATTGCTGCCACCCAAAGCAGACACCACACTACTGTACTCTGTCAGACACTTTACTGTATACACTCTATGGGAGATCTTAGTATCTGCATTCGATATTTGAGGAAGCTGAGGCTCAAAGAGGTCAGATAGTTTGTACCCAGTTGAACCAGGGTCAGATTTGAACCCAGGTCTCCGTGGCTCCAAAGCTCATGCTCCTTTTATTGCACTGCAGAACCTCCCTTGGGTAGATGGGACTTGCTAAAGAGAATCAAAGGAAGTCTTTGCAGGAAAGTCATTAGTTGCCCGGAACCATATACTGGGGGAAGTGGGTAAGAATGCCAGGCTAGCGGAATTTTCCTGTTTGGATCTTAGCAGCCCATCCTACTTGTGGGCTATCCCACAACTATCCACTTATCCCTGCCGTGCCAGACACTTTACAGCTCTTGGGAGGGAAGGAGCATTAACCTGGATGGGAAGGTTTTTTGGGCTGCAGCAAGGTCAGCTTCATGGGCAAGCAGTTAGTGTAGTCACATGGCGCCCTCTCTTATAACGACCCCACACTTGGCTTTTAATGTTCTGCCACTGCTGTCTTGAAATTCTTAATAATTTTATCTTTGAATTTATGTTGTGTAAGTGAAGTCTGGTGAGACAGTGGAGCACGTCCTCAGGGCTTGGAGCCTTGGCTCATACCAGCCCCTCCTCAAGCCTCCTTGTGCCTCCCTGGGATGTGTCGTCTGCTCTCTGCTCCCTGCCCTCTGACTCCCCAGGCCCTGCCCAACCTCCCCCCACCCTGCTACTCTTCACCCAGGAATGCAGGTAACCACTGTGTCCTGTGTGGAGACTGCAAGCCCTTGGGAGTTGCCTGTCTGCCATGGATTGGAGGAACACACCTGTGGAAAGGAGATGTTGACTTTCCCACCTCTGGCTGGGGCTCTACATTTTCATTTTGCACTGGGCCCTGAAAAATATGTAGCCAGCCTTGTGCTGCAGTATTCTAGAGTTGGAACTCAAAGTGACTAAAGTTCAGCGCATACAGGCAGGGTGTCTCTCCTTTCCTTCCCAGAAGTCAGTGGTGGGGCTGGGTGGGGAGCAGTCTCAGCCATCCTTTTCTCTCCTTCCTTGTCCTCCCACATGGCTCCCAGCACTAGCACTGCTGCCCTGTTTACATTCTAGGTCAGCTTGACACCAGGCATTAGGAGCAGACTTTCTCTTCCTCTTCTTTTCTCCCTCTAGTTCTAGCTTCTCAGGCTTTGGCGGGTAAATTTTGGATCAGCCTTTTAACATAGTGGTAAGAGCTGACCCTAGAGTTAATGCATTAGGGATGGAATAGGTGTAGCAATTCTTTAGAAGTGCTTTGATTTCAAGGTTGTTTGGCCTGTTTAACTGAAGTAAGAGGAGCTTTCCCCATGGTCCAACTCACTGGTGTCTGGGGTTAAAGCCCCCCAGATAATGAATCGTTACTTTGATTTAGCTTCTTTGTGCCCTAGCTCCTTTGTGCATATATTTCTCTAAGGGAATTTTTCGACAGGAGAAACCCTGAGCCAAGGCAGTATTCATATCCTGTTGATCTCTGGCCAAACATCATGTTAATACCTTTCTAATAATACCTAATGTCACCCCAAGCCCAGTGATGAGAGGAGGGGTGAAGATAGAAATTTGTGAGCTTTCAATAAGGTCTCTTTAGCAACAAAACAACACATTTTTTCTTTCAAGAAGTCTTTGGAGGCCAAGAAAATTGCCGAAGGAAGCTTTAGCTACCTTAGGTTATACTTCAACCACAAAATCCTGACATGGTAGAATGAGTGGTCAGGAAAGAATTAGGAGATCATGCAAACAACATTCAAGCAAGGTCACAATGTAACTTATGACTAATAGTCACATCTTTGATACAGGCAACAATTAAATTCTAAAACCATAACTCTTAAGAACTTTAAGCAGCATCAGAGATCATACATTTCAAAATGCTCAATTTTCAAATTAAGAAACTGAGGGTCTATGTGTTTATCATTCAGGAAATCATTGTAATAATTGCTATTTAGACTCAGGTCTCTAGCAGCTGAGACCCTGTTCTTTTCCAGTATAATTTATCCAGAGATTTATTAACTGTGGTGGATAATTACATCTAACAAAGGTAAAATTGTGTCTAATGTGATGACTATTTCTTATTAAACTTTCTAAATTAGGACGAATATCTGGACAAAGTATAAATGGAGAAGTGTGTGTATGTGTACGAGAGAGAGCGAGCACGCACACACACGCGAGAGAGAGCACGCACACACACACGTGCATGTGCCCTGCTTTATTACCTGAGCATTCTTCACTAGTAGGTGAAATGAGGCAACAGCCTTCATGACAAGGTTTGGAGATTCTGGAAGACTCCATAGTACATCTGTAAAACTTATCACCACAGATTAGAAAATACCTAAAATTCTAAAAGTAGAGACTCAATCCCATGAGCAAAGCAAAAGAGAGCTCTGGCCTGGTAAGTGCATTCAATTCAAGCATGAGACCCACAAACCTAAGAGTATAAAAAGGGTCTTACCAGTCTCCTAGTCTAATATTTGCCTGACACTGGACTTCATTATATCAATCTCTGGGGAGTAGTGACCTACTCTGTGAGAAAATATCCATCCATGCATCCATCCATCCATATCCACCCATTCATCCATCCATCCATCTCTGCATCCTACCATTTATTCATTCATTAATTTAGTGAATAGATTTTTAGTCCCTTTACCCTGCCAGTATGTCAGATATTGTCTCTTATCTCTCAGTAACAAACCCACTCTCTTTAGTCTGTTTAGATTTTCCCATTGAGATGCATTTCTCTGAGATTTGGAAGGCAGGAGGGGAGAAGAAGAAAGTATTATTTTCTATGGTAGAAAGTGCATGGGCACTAGCAGATGGAAAGGGACACTGGTTTCACCAGCATTCTCTTGAGCATCATCCATTTTTGTGCCACAAGCAGCTGGGATTTTTGGTAGCTGCTTCCCTGAATTTCTGGTACTTCTAGACTCCTCAAGCCAGCAGAGGCCACCCTGACCTTAGCTCATCAGCCATCCCAATGGTGGGATAAACTTCTGATTCCCTGTATTAAATTTATTACTGTTCAAAATACCTACAGTGGTTTTTCTTTTCCTGAAAAATCCTGAAAGAAACAGCCAAGCATCGACCAACGAACA
The DNA here is from genome assembly GCF_964374135.1 of Grampus griseus. Lineage (NCBI taxonomy): Eukaryota > Metazoa > Chordata > Mammalia > Artiodactyla > Delphinidae > Grampus > Grampus griseus. The sequence continues at coordinate 38,006,432 of NC_139000.1, read as the reverse complement.
AAAGATATAAAGCTGAGTCCACTTGCTCCATTCTTCGAAGCCTTTCCTCCTATTGAATAGCATCCTGTCTCTCTCATAAGTACATTGGTCCTTTTCCTGCCCTAGGCAGGAACACATAATATATCTTGTTCATTCATTTATGCCTCGGCTCAGGCTAGCCTTCCTGAGAGGAGGTGTCCACATGGAAGAGAGAGAAGGGTAAGGACATGGATGCATGAATGAGCATAGGAAGACAAAATTCATTCCTTTATAGTTTTCGTGACTCTTAGTACATAGAGGTTGGATTTTATCCTTGAAGAGGCATGGATAAATCCCACTGGCTTCAGTGAGAGTCATATTTTTTGCAGAACAAGGGATCAGGACAGAAGGTCTTAGGAAGCCTCACATGTCAATGTGATGGCTAGGGAAGTCCTCTTCTAGTGAGATGGGCATGCACACCCCCTCACTTTTGCCTCTAATAATCACCAAGGAGTTGACTACAGGTGTACTTGCATCCTCTGAAATCTTCTCTCTTCTTTACTACTTTGCTAATAAAGGAAGATACCATGAACTCAAAAGGGGCCTTTGCATCCCATCCCATAAGAACTATCCCACAGCTGAGCTGTGAACCAACCTTGAGCTTGACTCCTCTGTCCTTCTTAAGCTGCTGGAAAACTTTGTGACCATGAACTGCCTTGGTCATTTGTCATAGTGACCAACTCTTGGCAGTGTGCTTAATGGGAGGAAAAGTGGAATTAGGTGGATAATATTTTATAAGAATTAAAAAACTCTCTAAAGCATAAAGTTATGCTCAAGGAAGCTCTGAATCCTCTATCAATATTTATTCTCCCAGAGAAAACTAATATTTACTTAACACTTACCCACATTTTCATAGGATTTTCAGTAGGTTCTTGCTATAGATATGACGCTTCTAAAGAAGCTGTTACCCAAGCAATAACCCCAGTGTGTATATGTGTGGTAGTCACACTATACACCCTAGTAGTATTTAATACCTAGTGGAATTGAAGAACAGAACCAGTTGTACAGTAAACAGTGTTGTGATTTAAAAGTGTCTCAGTCTAATCAGGCAGTAAATGTTGTAAAGAGCATATAGTCTCCTCCGCTCCTCAAACTTCTAATGTAAATGAAGAGAATCTAGAAACCATGGTTGGGGGAAATTACTTGCAGGAAAATTCATGAAGGCTGTTAAGTAACAGGAGAGTTTCATCTTTGACAGTGTATGGAAATGTTGAATCTGTTCCACTAACTGAACCTCGCTGTCATACATGTTTGTGAAGAGGCTGCCTTATTATTGTCCAGGAAAAATGATTTTACTTTTTGTTTATGTGGGCTACTTAATCTTTCCTTCACCAAATACTTATTTAATGCTTACTCTGGGTAGAGCATTACCCTGTACAATGTGAGGAAACCCTCAACAAATTTATAGTTGAGTTAGAAAGTCAAGACTTCACACTTGAAGTATAAAATAAAGATATGAATCTTTTTGTCATCAAGAGCATTGGCTAATTAAAAAAAAATATTTCCTGAGCCTCTACTCTGTACAAGGCAGGGTACTAAGCATTTCTTTTGGTGTCTCCCATTTCTCTCAAGATCCACTATTCACTCTTCTCCACTTGCTCTCAGCTCAGGGTGGTGGACCCACACATATTACATCCGTCCAGGATCTCTGGCCTTCTCGTTTCTCATTAGGTTTGGCCAGTGGGAGATACTGGCATGAGATGGAGGGTAGGTAAAGAATGAAGTTGTAGTCGTTATTCTCTTGGCTCCCTCCTTGCTGGATTATCCTAGATGGGTAGCTTTACTCACAGAGCCACCCTCTTCAGGGTTTAGTAAATGCTTGGTACCCTGCCCTTCACACCCAGGGAAGTAATGGCTCCCTGTAGTTCCCAGTCCTAGAGTGCTGCACTGTCTTCTGTTGGTTAAGGAAAACATGAACCCTGCCCACAGTTTTGCAAATAGTCCCTAAAGTTCAATATAAATTACCCAGTTTTAATGGTCTGTGTCTTTCCTGTCTGGATTTGAACTCATACAAAGATAAATCAGACAGATATCAAGTCTTCAAAGAGAAGATAAAGCATGTATCAACATAAGTATGGCAAGACAGAATTTATTAATGTACCAGTAAGAAAAATAAACTTGAAATTAGGTTGTATAGATTCCTCATCCCTGCTCTCCTTCTAACTAATTGTGAGCACTTGAGCAAGACATGTTAACTCTCCTGGATGTTGGTTTCCTTAGGTGTGTAATAAGAGAGATGAACTCGATGTGCTCAAAGATTCTGTCCAGTGGCGAGATTCTATGACTGCATGCTCTCTTTCATTGCTGTAAGGGAGTAGGAGTTAAGTGCTATCAGGGAGTGGCAGCAAAAGTACCATGGGAACCTGGAGAAACACTGATAAACTGGCACTAAGTCCACTACGAGCTATGAAATACCTGAGGAAGAAGAGATTGTCATGATAAGGGAAAACTTCATGCAATAGATGGTACATGGAAAATCTTTATCTGTTGGATTAGAAAAACATTGAGTGGGTGAATAAATGTCAGTAAATCTTCTGAGTTAAAGCAAAACCTATGGAATTCTTGCCATTCCATGAAGAGCAGTGCAGCTACAGGACCTGACTTACCTGTAGGAGTTAACATGTGTACGATGCCAACTGTCCCCTGAGTAGCCTCTGTAGAGACCCCTGTGTCCATTTTAGGATATCTAGGGTCACCACTTTTTCTGCTGGAGCACATACTTCTGCTGCCTCTAGGTTTCCCATATAGTCCCCTCTACCTCCCATCTCACATGACACTGGATTTCCCGAATCTAGCTAGACAGCTCAAAGACTTCTTTGCTGATAATGACTCAGAGTCTTCTAGAAGTGAATTTGAGTATCTAAGAGAGCCTCACTGTTTGTGTTGGGCAGGAAGACAGGGAGATAGTGGGCTGGATGGGGATTCCTGGAGACAGAACTTGTGTGACTGCTAATGAAGTTGCTGTTTATGAAAACATATTGAACAACTACTACTTCTTGGGCACAATGGTGACCAAGCCCTCAAGGAACTGAAGTCTAGTAAAAGAAAGAAAAGGCTAAGCATAGTATTTTAGTCCAATGTTATAAGCATTGCAATATGGCACTGCATATGCCTAGATTACGATGGGAGCCCAGAGAACCCACCTAACTCAACTGGTAGATGAGTGGGCTAGGAAAGAGTCAGAAAAGGTTCAGTCAGAAGAGATTTATAAGAGTTACACGAATAGAGAAGGGAAGGATATTCATATCAATGAGAATAGGATGACTGAAGCCTTTGAAGTATAAAATAGCAAGACGTGTTTGAATTGTCTGTGTATGTGTGTGTCATGTGAACAAAGATTGGCATGGTGTATTAAATAAATAAATGCACAAAAAAACAAAATAAAACTGGAGGAGCATTCTATTAAGGGTTAATTTGGCCTTAGTGGTCTCTCCTGGGAACCTAACCACCCAAGATAGTCTTATTTGTCTGGGAAATGTATTTAATATCCACCAAGTCAATTTATGAAGGAGATTGTGAGTGTAGCAGATGGGTAAGTTGGGGCTCCCCGTGCAGCATATTTCCCACACATCTCCTGGCAAGAGGCCCTGACAAATAGCAACAATAAAAGCTTCACATCTTTCAGTCAGTATATAATAGAATAATGTAATTCCATCCATGGATGACTTGGGAATCACACTGTCTTGCCAAAGATGGGGAGACTGATTCTCCCAGCCAAACGAAAGTCTCTGTTTCAAGGGAGGCTTGGTAGCATGCTCTTGCAGTTTTCTCCGGGTTGTGGAATTATTGCTGCTTTTCTCCCCTGTTGGTTTTAACAGGTGCCTGAGAAATAGTCTGACTCCCAGGGCTTTGTAGGAAGAAAAAAAATAGATTTAATGTTATTCTAAGTCTTTAGACACATTTACACATCCTCCATCTGCTTGGGAGGGAAAAATTCAGATTTCAATAACAAAAATTGTACAGGTCTTCCTTGAGGCAACAGAAAATGCATGTGATAAGAGAACAGCCATGAAGTGCAAAGGCACATTTAGGTCTTAGCGCTTATTGACTGGAGCTGCAAAGAAGATGTGAAGGATGTGTGAAAAATCCCAAATAAAAGAGCTCTAGTAACAGACAATATGGATGAGAAAATGTGCTTTAAAGGAAATGCAACTGTCACAAATGAACACGGGGGGTGGAAAAGAAAGGGGGCTGAAGGAGGAGTATATGACAAGAATGAAGATAAGCAACAGTCTCTTCTTGGAAGCTTGTCTCAGAGAAACAATATTCTGTTTGGCAGTTATTGGTATGCATTACGTTCATTCAAAATATGATTTCAGATGCAAGAATCCTGAATTAGATCTGCTTTCCCCCTCCACCTCGCCACCAATAAGGCAGCTTTCAATCTTATAAGAACTGAAACCTGCAGTCGATGTGAAGTCTGTTCAGGACAGCTGCAAATATGCAGTCCTGAGAGGAGGCTGGAGTTCCCAGTAGGGCTGGGGCAGGGCATGTTGTGCCAACAATCACATTCAGGGCAGGTTTGATGGGAAGCGCATTAAATGTGTGTTACTGCTCATGGAGACCTTCTGGAATGAAATACTGGATGGGTTTTGGGTTGGTTTATAGCCAATGTGCGGCACATTGTAAAATGTCACTGTTCTATTTAAACTCTGACAGGGCATTGGTTTCACAAGTTTATCAGTTGTCAGTACAGCATAAGTCCCATCTGACTGGTAGCACGGACCTTGTGTACTAGCTATATATATAACAGCCCTTAAAGTAGTACCTACTCAAGTGTCTGTAATGATCTTAGAGACGTTTCCAAAGATCCTCTGTCCCTCTACCTGTTCACAGTATTTATACCATAGGCCTGGAAGATGTAAGGAATGACTGCTTACGTGTTCCATCATTTTGGAGCGTGGATTTTTATGAGACTTTAACAATTGGGATTTATGTCAAACCAGAGAAATTTCCATTAGCCCACACCGTTGGCTTTGGGAAACATATTCTGGACCCAAGGACTGTCTTGGCCAGTAATCAGCCTTCACAGACATAGGCCACATTTCACTTCCTTGCGTGATCAGCAGCTTTCTAGACTAGAGCTCCCTTGCTCAGGACTCCCACCTGCTTCCTGCTACACCCATCCTCCTAGCACTCCCAGCATGACTGGGCCACTTTGTCAGCTTCAGCACTGACATGGTAACTGTTCTTGTCTCTTACACAGGTTGGTGATCCCACTAGCACATTTGGGGGCATACATGCCAGTTTACCTGGAGTCTAGGAACTCCTGCAAGTGGACACTGTCTGCCCTGGCAGCTTCGTACTTAGTACATTTCTCTCTGCTCTGTGGGCAAGACTAAAGGAAGTTTCCTGACATTGAGTGTATGTTCTCAGTGTAGGCATTAGGAGCTCTTTTTCAAGTAGCATTTAATTCAAAAATATTTATTGTACTCTTAATAGTTATCAGACACTGTTAGAGTTATAAACTATAACTGAGGCATGACTGCCATTCCTGAGGAGCTAGCAGTGTAGTAGGGAAGAAGATAGGTACAGGTCGCTACAATTCAGAGTTTGCTATCAGTTTAGTATCCTAAGAGACAACCCCTAACGGAAGCAACAGAAAAGGGAGCCATCATTCCTGGCTGGGAGTATCACAGAAGTCCCTAGGGGTGGCGGCTTTTGAGATAGACCTTGGAGGATAGATGGAGTTTCAGGAGGAGAAACTGAAAAGAGTGTGCCTTAAGGTGGAAGAAATAGGGTAGACAAGAGCAAGAATACAGGATATATTTAAGTAACAATGATCGGGATAATTTTGCTGGAGCAAGGGATGCACCCAGAGATGAGATAAGAAAGATAAATTTGGAACATTTGTCCTGAAACATGCTGAGCCAGGGAGGAGCACTATCAAAGCATGAGTGCTTAACTATTAATGGTGATTAGGATGGATCAGTGGTTCTTAACTGCAGGTGATTTTACCCCCCAGGGACATTTGTCAAGGTCTGCAGATACTTTTGGTTGTCACAACTGAATGGCAAGAGGGAGTAGAATCTGGTGGGTAGAGTCCAGGATGCTGCAAAAAGTCCTACAGTGCCTCCTATAACAAAGAACTATGTGGCCCCATGTGTCAGTGGTGCTGAGGCTGAGGAATGCTGAGATGGGATGATGGGGAATTTGACCGCTGAAAGTGGAAACAAGGGTTAAAGTGCTATTGAAAGGAAGGCAGATCTCAATAGGGTAGTGGCCATAAAAAAAAAAAAAAGGAAAACGAGAGACAGCTGTACCAAATATTTAAAGGTAGAATCAGCAAAAAAAATTGGCAACAAATTGTCTGTGGTGAGGAGAAAGGAAAGAGTAAAAAGAGAATCCAAGACTTTGGTTTTCTTTTGGAGAATGTTTAGGATCTTCACAGAAATGAAGGAGTCAGCAAGAAGAACCGGGAAAAAGCAATATATCCTTTTGTCTAACAACATAGAATTCAAATGATGTAAATCTGGTTTCAAATCCCAACTCTTCCGCTTACTAGTTGTAGCGTTTGCACACATTTCTTTAGTTCCCTGGGGTTATTTTCTCATTAGTGTAATAATAATAATACCATCTCCCTCACAAGTCACCATGCAAATAAAATCAGATTGTGTCTATAGAACACATTGCCAAGCATAAAGTTTTTCTCCATAATTGTAGCTATTATTCCACTACTGCTGCTGTTGTCACATACTGTTGTCCCGCCTGGAGAGATGTCAAATGCTGTTTGAGAAAAGTCTTAACCACATACCTACCTTTGACTGACACAGATTCCCAAAAAAGTCAAAGCCGTTGGTTTCAGTGATTTGGAAGACATTTTGGCAGATAACTTGGTTTACATGACAATTCTACCATGTTCTTGGACTGGAGGAACAACACAGAAGTGGTCTTTAGTGGTGTGTCTGTGGCTTCTAGTGTAACTCTTGGCAATGATGACTCTAACTGAAGTAATGAAGATCAGGGGTTGTTGGAGAGACTTGAGATTCCACTTGCATGGCCTAATGATAGAAGAAGACTGGTTAAATTCATGTGTATTAAGTACCTGCTCTAAACAAACACACTGGGAGAAACATAGCGCGCACACATCATGAGTAACAAGGAATAACAATTTAAGCATAAGTATTTTGTTGTGGTCAAAGAGAAGCAAAGACAGCACTTAAAATCATATGAAAAGTTGGACTTGACTTTACTCTTTGAAAATGTAATACACTTGAAAGTTTTTCTCTAATGTAAAAAGTTTGCTATATTAAAATATACTGGTATATTACAACATGGATGCAACTAGACATTATCATCCTAAGTGAAGTAAGTCAGAAAGAGAAAGACAAATACCCTATGCTGTCACTTGTATGTGGAATCTAAAATATGACACTTATGAACCTATCTACAAGAAAGAAACAGACTCATAGACATAAAGAACAGTCTTGTGATTGCCAAGGCAGGGTGGGGAGGGAGGGTGATGGACTGGGAGTTTGGGGTTGGTAGATGCAAACTGTTACATTTAGAATGGATAAACAACGAGGTCCTACTGTATAGCACAGGGAACTATACTCAGTATCCTGTGATAAGCCATAATGGAAAAGAATATTAAAAAAAGAATATATATGTGTATAACTGAGTCACTTTGCTGTACAGCATAGATTGGCACAATATTGTAAATCAACTATACTTCAATTAAAAATATATTGCTATATTAAAATCATTTGTTATTTGAAATATGTATTCTTTGTCCTGCTAGTTGGCTGTTACTATTTTTAAAGAAAAACATACTCTCATTTTTTCTTTTTTAATTTTTTGTTGAAGTATAGTTGGTTGATTTACAATGTTGTGCTAATTTCTGCTGTACAGCAAAGTGACTCAGTTATATACATATATACATCCTTTTTAAAATATTGTTTCCATTATTCTGTTATTCTTTTCTAATCCCAAGAGATTGGATATGCTTCCCTGTGCTATACAGTAGGACCTTGTTGTTTATCCATTCTAAATGTTATAGTTTGCATCTACTAACCCCAAAGTCCCAGTTCATCCCTCTTCCACCCTGCTCTTCCCCTTAGCAACCTCAAGTCTGTTCTCTATGTCTGTGAGTCTGTTTCTGTTTTGTAGATAGGTTCATTTGTGCCACATTTTAGATTCCACATATAAGTGATATCATATGGTATTTGTCTTTTTGACTTACTTCACTTAATATGATAATCTCAAGTTGCATCCATGTTGCTGCAAATGGCATTATTTTGTTCTTTTTTATGGCTGAGTAGTATCCCATTGTATGTATGTACCACATCTTCTTTATCCATTCATCTGTCAATGGACATTTAGGTTGTTTCCATGCCTTGGCTATTGTGAATAGTGCTGCTATGAACATAGGGGTGCATGTATCTTTTCAAATCATAGTTTTGTCCAGGTATATGCCCAGGAGTGGGATTGCTGGCTCATAGGGTAGTTCTATTTTTAGTTTTCTGAGGAACTACCATACTGTTTTACATAGTGGCTGTACCAACTTACATTCCCACCAACAGTATAGGAGGGTTCCCTTTTCTCCACACGCTCTCCAGAATCTGTTATTTATAGACTTTTTAATGATGGCCATTCTGACCGGTGTGTGGTAGTACATCATTGTAGTTTTGATTTGCATTTCCCTGATAATTAGTGATGGTGGGCATCTGTATGATTTCTTTGGAGAAATATCTATTAATAAATGTCTATTAATGTCTTCTGCCCATTTTTCAATTGGGTTGTTTTTTGGTTGTTGTTTAGTTGTATGAGCTTTCTGTATATTTTGGAGATTAAGCCCTTCTCTGTTGCATCATTTGCAAATATTTTCTCCCATTCCATAGGTTGTCTTTTCAGGTTTTTGTTTGTTTGTTTTTTATGGTTTCCTTTGCTGTGCCAAAGCTTGTAAATTTGATTAGGTCCCATTTGTTTTTGTTTTTTTTAATTTCTATTGCCTTGGGAGACTGACCTAAGAAAACATTTGTATGATCTATGTCAGAGAATGTTTTGCCTATGGTATCTTCTAGGAGTTTTATGGTGTCATGTCTTATGTACAAGTCTTTGTCTTAATATTTAAGAGGGAGAGTACATCTCATGAACAGAAACTTCTAGAATATACCTTTGAGGGTTTTACAGGTGCCCCATCACAGTGACCTGTGAATAGTGGAATTGTTTGCAGCAGATTTAATGATTAGGGTAATATTCAGACTTCTAAGAGTATTTGGATTCAATGCCCCTTTTTTTCAAAATCTGAATTTGTTGCCTTCATATTGATGTCTTTCTTCTACCACCATTCCCCAAGATTTTATGCATTAGTTGGTTGTGTTGTAGAGTACCTTTATATTAAGATTTTTAGGTGCTACACAGAAATGGATATTTAGTATCTTAAAACAGAGGAATTATCAAACAAGAAAAAAAACAGAAGAAAAGAAATAGGTGGGAAAGTGCATCAATGCTCATAAGAAGTGCTAGGTAGATGGAAAGAGTAGGTAAGAGGAAAACAAATAGCTAAGTGGTTGTGTGCAAGTTCCTGTTATGTCAAAGATAGACCAGATTGTTCTGAAGGTGTTGAGGACACTCCAAAGATCCTGTCAGTTCTTCTAAGAACAGTGTTCCCTCTTCATTTTCATCATCTCTTAGTAGTTATTGTGACATACGTGTGTGTAACTGTTTACAGGTACCCACTCCTTTCTGAAAGTTTGCTTTACGCCGCTTTGCTTTTACTGAAGACCTACATTAGTACCTGTTTTGCTTACCAAAAGATATCCAAAGAGGATTTCCACTTTTATGGAAAAAGGCAAAAGCTGAAAATAGCATTCAGCATTTGTTTTGCAGCTAGTCGTTATAGCAGTAGTGTGCACCCGGAGCTCCTCCCCTGGGAACTACACTCAGCATCTCAGCCTCAAGCCACCATAGCTTTGAACTGTGTCTGTGAGCATCTGTGCTTTATCTGAATTTACTTTATGCATCTGTTAGCAAGATGGGTCCTAAGGTAATCGATTCTTCGCTTTATACCGTTTTCTCTAACGAAAGGATTCATAAGAACACTCTACTTTTGGAAAGTAGGGGAAACCTGTAATGTTTAATTGAGCACAGAGAGTTCTTGGAAAGGTATGACTTGAAGTCATGACTAAATTAGTAGGAGTTTTCTCATCTTTTTCACAGTTACATACAAAGGTGTAAACAAAGAGATACTTTTTTTTTTCCCATAAATAATCCTTAACCATGGAATTAACGTTTGCCAAAGAAGACTCTTACTGAGAATTTGGGAAATATTGTTCAGCCATTTCTTCCAAAAAACCTTCTACAGAAGGTGACACATTCTCTTTATTACAAAACATCATTTCCTTTGCAGCGCCAGTGATGCATTCAACACTGTGTACAATGTGGCACATAATAGGTCAATAAATTTTTTAACAAATAAATAAATGAATTAATTCAAAATTACGCTTCTGGAGTTGTCAAGGCAGGCCATCTCCCAATATTTTAAGCCCCCCATGAAAACAATTCCTGGTTGTATACTCACATATCTGAGAATCTATATATGCATATATATGCACATTTATGTATATGTATTCCTATAATTATATGCATGCACACACATATTCTAGACTTCTTTTGAAAGCTTTATGTGTGATGATACACTGTATATAAAGCGTGTCTATGTTGCTACCCATTCAAGGCATGTATATCAACTGTACATATGTTGCACCATATGGTAGAATTTCAATGCCCATCTCTCAGCTTTATTCTTAGAGTCAGTAAAGAGATGCCTCCTGAGATAAGACAGCTTTAAAATAGGTCAGAGACCTTAGGAGTCAGTTTTTTCAATGGTAAATCACATCAAGGGGAAAAAGCTGAAAGTGGAAAATACCCTTGCTAATAAGCTAGCTTTTTTTAAAGAAGATGTTGGGGGTAGGAGTTTATTAATTAATTTATTGATTTTTGCTGTGTTGGGTCTTCGTTTCTGTGCGAGGGCTTTCTCTAGTTGTGGCAAGTGGGGGCCACTGTTCATCGCGGTGCGCGGGCCTCTCACTGTCGCGGCCTCTGTTGTTGTGGAGCACAGGCTCCAGACGTGCAGGCTCAGTAGTTGTGGCTCATGGGCCTAGTTGCTCCACGGCATGTGGGATCCTCCCAGACCAGGGCTCGAACCCGTGTCCCCTGCATTAGCGGGCAGATTCTCAACCACTTCGCCACCAGGCAAGCCTCTAAGCTAGCTTTCATAAGCAAATACAAGCTACTGAGATTCTCTCTCCTGACATACTGCTTTTGCAAATACCTTTCCTACAGCTTCTTACTTTGGCTGATATGACGCAAGAATTGATCATTTTAACTATCCTAGAATCACAGAGGGTGTAAATTTGTTTTTGCTTTTTTTGGCGGTACGCGGGCCTCTCACTGTTGTGGCCTCTCCCGTTGCGGAGCACAGGCTCCGGACGCACAGGCTCAGCGGCCATGGCTCACGGGCCCAGCCGCTCCGTGGCATGTGGGATCTTCCCGGACCGGGGCACGAACCCGTGTTCCCTGCATCGGCAGGCGGACTCTCAACCACTGCGCCACCAGGGAAGCCCGAGGGTGTAAATTTGAAGGGTCCACAGAGCCCTAGTTTTAGTACCCACATAACATTAGGCAAATAGGTTGCATAGATGGCATATTTTGTTTTCAATACAAGCATAGTTAGAGGAAAGTGTATATATATGGCTATTTTAATATTATTCTAGTTCATACTTCAAGAAAACCAAGTTTTAAAAAAAACCCACGCTAGGGCTTCCCTGGTGGCGCAGTGGTTGAGAGCCTGCCTGCCGATTCAGGGGACACGGGTTTGTGCCCCGGTCCGAGAGGATCCCACATGCCGCGGAGCGGCTGGGCCCGTGAGCCGTGGCCGCTGAGCCTGCGCGTCCGGAGCCTGTGCTCCGCAACGGGAGAGGCCACAACAGTGAGAGGCCTGAGTACCGCAAAAATAAAACCCCAAAAAACCCACGCTAAGTGGCCACTTACTAATTCATTTCTTAAACTAATTATTTAGCATGATAATATAGTCAACATTGATAATTTGCTGCAATTTTTGTGTTTCATTCCATTTCAAAACCATGTTACTAATATTTTATAATCAATGAACAAATGAAATGATAAAATTGTTTCCAAAGGATCTTCCAGTTTATCTTATTCTTAAGCCTAATGTCCATCTGGTACATTATACTGATAATAAATGATATAATTTCCTTTCCTTATGCTAATAAGCAGGAAAAGGAATTGCCAATTTTAAGGGCCCATTACAAATTTCAAAGGCCTGGCTTTTTTTTTTTTTTTAACATCTTTATTGGAGTATAATTGCTTTACAATAGTGTGTTAGTTTCTGCTTTATAACAAAGTGAATCAGTTATACATATACATATGTTCCCAAATCTCTTCCCTCTTGCGTCTCCCTCCCTCCCACCCTTCCTATCCCACCTCTCTAGGTGGTCACAAATCACCTAGCTGATCTCCCTGTGCTATGCGGCTACTTCCCACTAGCTATCTGTTTTATGTTTGGTAGTGTATATATGTCTATGCCACTCTCTCACTTTCTCACAGCTTACCTTCCCCCTCCCCATATCCTCAAGTCCATGCTCTAGTAAGTCTGTGTCTTTATTCCCATCTTACCCTTAGGTTCTTCATAACCTTTTTTTTCTTCCCTTAGATTCCATATATATGTGTTAGCATACGGTATTTGTTTTTCTCTTTCTGACTTCACTCTGCATGACAGACTCTAGGTCCGTCCACCTCACTACAAATAACTCAATTTCGTTTCTTTTTATGGCTGAGTAATATTCCATTGTATGTATGTGCCAACGTCTTCTTTATCCATACATCTGTTAATGGACACTTAGGTTGCTTCCATGTCCAGGCTATTGTAAATAGAGCTGCAATGAACATTGTGGTACATGACTCTTTTTGAATTATGGTTTTCTCAGGGTATATGCCCAGTAGTGGGATTGCTGGGTCGTATGGTATTTCTATTTGTAGTTTTTTAAAGAACCTCCATACTGTTCTCCATAGTGGCTGTATCAGTTTACATTCACACCAACAGTGCACGAGTGTTCCCTTTTCTCCACACCCTCTCCAGCATTTATTGTTTGTAGATTTTTTGATGATGGCCATTCTGACTGGTGTGAGATGATATCTCATTGTAGTTTTGATTTGCATTTCACTAATTAATGATGTTGAGCATTCTTTCATGTGTTTGTTGGCAGTCTGTATATCCTCTTTGGAGAAATGTCTATTTAGGTCTTCTGCCCATTTTTGGATTGGGTTGTTTGTTTTTTTGTTATTGAGCTGCATGAGCTGCTTGTAAATTTTGGAGATTAATCCTTTGTCCGTTGCTTCATTTGCAAATATTTTCTCCCATTCTGAGGGTTGTCTTTTGGTCTTGTTTATGGTTTCCTTTGCTGTGCAAAAGCTTTGAAGTTTCATTAGGTCCCATTTATTTATTTTTGTTTTTATTTCCATTTCTCTAGGAGGTGGGTCAAAAAAGGATCTTGCTGTGATTTATGTCAAAGAGTGTTCTGCCTGTGTTTTCCTCTAAGAGTTTGATAGTTTCTGGCCTTACATTTAGGTCTTAATCCATTTTGAGTTTATTTTTGTGTATGGTGTTAGGGAGTGATCTAATCTCATACTTTTACATGTACCTGTCCAGTTTTCCCAGCACCACTTATTGAAGAGGCTGTTCTTTCTCCACTGTACATTCCTGCCTCCTTTATCAATGATAAGGTGACCATATGTGTGTGGGTTTATCTCTGGGCTTTCTGTCCTGTTCCATTGATCTATCTTTCTGTTTTTGTGCCAGTACCATACTTTCTTGATTACTGTAGCTTTGTAGTATAGTCTGAAGTCAGGGAGCCTGATTCCTCCAGCTCCGTTTTTCATTCTCAAGATTGCTTTGGCTATTCGGGGTCTTTTGTGTTTCCATACAAATTGTGAAATTTTTTGTTCTAGTTCTGTGAATAATGCCATTGGTAGTTTGATAGGGATTGCATTGAATCTGTAGATTGCTTTGGGTAGTAGAGTCATTGTCACAGCATTGATTCTTCTAATCCAAGAACATTTAAGCCATAAATCAATGGTAAGAAAAAAATAACAAAGAAATGAAATTGGAATTCCTTTTTCTAAACCCCACATGCAGTTGATCTAGTGCTGTGAGCTTACTAGGTCGAAAAGGACTCTGTATTGGAATCCCCAGAGGACCTTTAAAAGGTCAGAACGATACCTGGCTTTTCACATGTGTTGTGTTTGGACTTTGTCACTCTGGTGAAATGTCTCTGTAGCATAACAAACCCTGGCAGTTCATCTTGAAATCGGCAGAGTGGATCACAAAGCTGTTCACCAGAATGAATGCTGGTCTTGCTTCTTATCTTGTTCCACACTTCCAAAGGAGTCATCGAAGCATTGATTTCTAGGGACAATTTGCTCCGTTAGTTTTTCTTTTTTTGACAGATTGATCCAAAAGGGAGCCCCATATATAATATCCTATACCCATGTATCTGGCTTGGGGAGGGTCAGCCATTCATAAACTGGACCACTGTGTGGACCACTTTGAGGGACTGCATCTGTGTTCTGTGCACAGATGTGGACAGCAAGCTATGAAGCATTCGTGTCTTTTTACTCATAATCAATTGCAAAGAACAGATTTTTTTTTTCCTTAAGTTCTCTGTATGTTTTGCTATCACTGTTCAGGTGCTAACGTGAAGTAAATGAGTCACCTAATAACTGCTTTTGTAAAGGCGTCGTGAACTCAGAGACTGGCAGTGAACATTCAGGCGGGATGGCACTTTTGCCTTGTCCTAGGGCGACTAGTTCAAAAGTAGGAGGAATGTATTTGCCAACATAATCTACATTGTCAAATACCCTTGTTTACTTCAACTTTGTAGGCATATGCTCAATGGAGGGCAGAGCTCCTGGGAAACTGGCTTTTGGCAGCCCTTGCCACAGCAAAAGGAGCATATCAATCACCTTGGTGATCATAATGCTTCCTGCACAGGGACAGTGGATGGGTTTGCCTGAACTCCAGGGTAAACAGCAGAAAATATTAAGCTTGCTGGAGACTTAGCTGCAAGCCTGTTCCCTGTTCCAGTGCAGAAGGAGTTGTGGAGTCCTACCTAAAACTTTGTTTGCCTGGGGTATATGATGGAAAATCCCAGTTCGATAACTTGTTGATTCACTCAAGCAACAGACCTGACATTCTAATCAACCAGTTGTTTATTGGGTCTTCATAGCATGTGAGAATGGATGATTATATAGTAGATTAAAACAGATGTCTGTTCTAAATTTTTAAGTCCTTTGTACCTTGTAGCATTCAGGGCAGTTGCCAGAATAGTAGTTGTGTCCACCCAAGGCAGGTGTTCCACCTTAGCAATATATGTGGTTTTTAATTTGGAAATTTAGGAGAGCAGCAAAAGGCCACTTGGAGAATTAAACGCACAGTGTGAGATGATCTAGGTACACTTTACTGACAAGAAACATAGATGTAAATATTTGCCATAAGTTTCATATTATGCACAGTGTGGTTCATGTTAACTAAGCGTCCCCCATGTTAAGGAGGTGGAGAAGCTCTGACACCAGGGTGATGAGAGAATGTGTGGTCCAGGTACCCATCCCAGCCTGGTCTAAATTCACCTCTCAAGCCATCCTAGTTCTCCATGGCTCTGCCTTTAACTGCTTTGCCTGTTTCTGTGTCACATTCTGGACAGTGTTGGACAGGGCCATTGGCAAAGTTAATGAGACGCCTACTCCCTCTGTCAGTAACTGCTTGGAGCAAAGAGCTTTTTGCCTCATTGACACCAAGCTTTGCAGTTGTACTTCCATTGCAATCACAAGTTTTGTTCCTAACAGAGAATCCGTGTAAAGTTGAAAGGGCAAAGGAAAAGTGGCTTATGAATACCTTCAAATGCCAGGAGCTCTTACTGCTCTTGGAATGAGACTATTATCTATTTTCTTGTGGTATTGGGTGACTGCACCTCATTACACTTGCTCATTAAGTCTTTGGTCAACGAGTGAATGTTTCTTAGAATATAACTCACTTCCCTTTTGGCTGTATTCTCTTTCAATATAGATTATTTCCAGTGCTCGCTAAGATTGAGACAAAAGACTTCATCTTGGGGCTGCCTATTTCTCTTAGGCCTCTACTGTTTATACATTCCACGATTACTTCTTTTAGTTATGTATAAGCCTTATGCTGGATGATTTGAGGGGTATGAGTAAAAAGTCTAAACCATCATCTTGTCAGTATTCAAGATATTTCAGATGTGTCAGGAAAGCAAACCTCACACAAACGTCACAGCAAAAGAAACAATAAAATGAAAAAGCAACCTATGGAAAGGGAGAAATATTTGCAAACCATATATCTGACAAGAGTCAAGTATGAGAGCATTTTAATGAAAAGTTGTACTATGTAAAGTTTTATTTTGCAGTGGCATGCAGAGTGGATGGAATGGGAGATCTCCAAAAAGCAGGAAGGCTGTTTAGGTGGCCTAGGTTGAGAGGGCCTGGCCTGGGAGGGAAGCTTTGGAGCAGAGAGGGAATGGTTGTTCCAGTCAGGCAGTCTAGTAGGTCTGATTCTCTTGGCATTTTGGAGGTATTCCCTATCAACCTTTTCCCTGCTAAAAGGTTGGCAATCTTTCAACAGTCCCAGGTAATCAGAAGGTAATTCCTCTCCTCCATTGTTTTTATGCATCATACATCTATTGAATTGTTCCATTAAATGCCTATCTCTAATCATGAAATTTGCATGCAGAATGCACTTAGCTCATCTGGAAGGAACTCCGAGGGCTAGAGTGAGCACTTAAATTCAGCAATCGTAAGCTTTAAGAATTATGTTCAGTTGAACTAGGCAGATTTGAGTGCACTTCTGCAATACAATTTAAATCTTCACCCTCAGACTGAGATTATACCCTCCTCAAACCTTGTGCCTAGCAAGCAGTCTTAGATCTGAGGTTCCCCTGGATGACAAGAAACCAAAGCACCTAACAGGTAATCAGAGGATGTGTAAGGAGGTGCTGAAAATGCTCTTTTCCTGTCTCAGGTACCTTGAGCTAGTTCACCATGCGTCCATTTTCACCACTGGGCGTAAAAAGGGATTTTGAGTCTGTTACACTCTAATTCCAGTTTGGCCTTATAAAATGCTTTGTTTTAAGCCTGCTTGAAAGCAGCACAGTGCAAGCAGATTATTCATTTTTTATCTGTACCTCACTGAATTTTCTTTTAAAAAGAGTGCTACATTGGCCTTCTGTGGAGTGTTTCTTTTTTCATAAATAAAAGGCACAAGGAAAGAAATGTGACTACCTGACAATGTGAAAAGCACCCCAAGTGGATTCTGCAGATGAGCTAGAAATGACAGGTGAACACTGTCTTAAAGTCACCCCAGGGGATTCTCTGTCTGATGTGAAGGAAACAGCAGGGTCCATCCTTTCTGATTTAGTCTTTGACAGGCTGCTTTTCTGATAGTGGCTACAATGTACTAAGTGCTGGATTGGGAAAAGGATAATGGCTGAAGGGCGCCATTTGCCAATGGCAGGGGAAAGAAAGGAGTCCAAGGAGCTAAGGAGATGAAATATGCTAGAGGTTAAATTAGGAAAATCTCTCAAAAAGCAGACTTGCCCTTACTTTTGCAAACATCAGAAACTTTATCCTGGTGATACTGTTTTTGGAATGAATGGAGAGTGAATTATCACGCATCTCTTTGTAGATACAGTTTTAGTTAAGAACTAACACACTCTCACAGATACGAACTTTGGGGAGCTAACAATGGGAGCTAACACACCTTTAGTAGGTTGGCAAACAATAAAAGCAGTTGTTTACCACCTGTGAGTGTGTATGTTTTTAAACTATTAATTCTGCCTCTGGAGAAGTAAGAATATAAAAATCAAGATTTTTCTCCAAATGCTCAGGAAAAATGATGGGTCACTCCAAGGAAGTGTAGGAATAGAATTTGACACAGTTGTTAGAAACACACACACATGGACAACTTACCTCAACAACAAAAGTACTCAGAAGGATAGAAATACAGGCATCAGAGTGGCAATGGAAAGATAGCTGTAACTCTAATTTGTATCTAATTTCTTTTCAGGGGCAATCTAGGGATAGCAAAAGAATAGATTTGTCCCTTTGACTGTCTTCGGTCAAGATTTTGAGACACAGCTCCCATTCTATTTCTTTTCTATAGATATAAAAATATATTTTCCTCAAAACTCAAAGTTACCTTAATATCTTGAATAAATTTATTTATCCCAGGGTACACAGTTCATTCTTAGAAAACAATGTACTTAGGTTTTTTCAACATAGCTATTAGCTAACTTATTATTTTATTGGATATGTTTGTTTGTTTGTTTTTTACCTCATAGGTTGCCTTCAAATGGAAGTCAGTGAACTAGATGATATATTTAAGTGCACAGCCAGCAGATGGTCAGGCTGAGATGAGAACATATGGTTGAATATATTGTTTGGTTCAATCTTCCATTGGCACAGAAGGCATATTTGTCTTCATATTCTCCTTTAGCACCTGGATAAAGAGGGTAAAAGATTTCCCTTGGTTCTAGGAAATATATATGACCATAAGAACTTCACTATTCCACATCTAAAAGAAGATTTGTGTTGGGCATTTAAAAAAAAAAAAACCCAAAGAAAGTCTAGGATATAGACTTGTTTTCCTTCTTTTAAAACTCCACTTTATTGAGGTATACTTTATATATAATAAGATTTACCAATTTTAAATATTTCAAGTTCAAAGAATTTTGACAAATGTATAGTGATGTAACCACCTATAAAGTCAAGATATGGAACAATTCTATTATCCCAAGTTCTTTTATTCCCCTTTTCAGTCAATTCCTTCCCATTATTTTAGCCTCTGTCAACCAGTGAAGTGCTTTCTGTCATTATAGTTTTGCCTTTTCTGGAATTTTATATAAACAAAAATCCTACCATATGTAGTCTTTTGAATCTGGCTTCTTTCACAAAACCCAGTGTTTCTGAGGTCCGTCCATGTTGTTGTCTCTTTTTATTGCTGGGTAATTTTCCATTGTTTGAATATACAACAGTTTGTTTTTATATTCACAATTGATGGACATTTGGGTTGTTTCCAGTTTGGGGCTATAATGAATATAGCTGATATGAACATTTGTTTACAAGTATTTGTGACTAAACTTTTTTTTCAGTTCCCTTGGATAAATATGTAGGAGTGAACTCGTTGGGTTACATCAAATGTCTTTTTTCTTTTTGGTGTTTAGGATTTTAAAAAATTGAGGTGAAATTCACATAACACAAAACCATTCTAAAACAAATCATTAACCATGCAACTACATGCTACATTTACCATGCAACTAAATATATATATATATATATAATATACATATATTATACCTATTTATATAACAACAAACTCCCTTAGCTTCATATTATTCAGCAAGAAACAAATGTTTATAATCATAAGCCACTGAGTTTTAGGAATGTTTGTTAAGCAGCATTATTAAAGCAACACCTTATGCAAAAATTGGTAGTAAGAACGGGATGCAGCCATAACATCAACCTAAATTTGTGGCATTGTTTTTAGAATGAGGAAACTGTTGTAAGTAGCCTGAAAATAGCAACCCATGTTCTTTTGGGGGGAAACATCTGGTAAATCTGTCTGCTAATGAACTGTGGCATTGAACATGGAAAGTTTGAGACAGATTGTTGATAGGATGAGCTGATTGATACTAGTTTTATTTGATAAGATGCCTTAAGAAACGGAGGAGCTCAGGAAAAAAATAATTGAAAGGTAATTTAGAATGCTCAGAAAATCTAGAATTTTCAAGGTTGAAAAATGAAACTCAAGTCTCCACCAGGTGAAGATAAAATTAAGTAATATTTTGAGTTTAAAAGGCATTCTAAGACACAGCCTCATGGCAAAATCCAAATTGGGGGTTTGATTTTAAAGACAGCTTCACAGCGAAGATAAAATATAGATATGGCAGTGACACTTTTGGTTAAGAGCTCTGAACAACTTAAGATAAGGCTCAGTAGATCATTACAGCTGGACAAAATACTCCTATAAAGGGGATTAAGAATATAATTCCACTGAAGGAAGATATGGTGAAAGGACCTGCAGTTAAGTCTAGAGAGAGGGAGAGAGAGAGACATGCCCCAAAAAGAATTATGGATGTGACATTTGGCATATAGGACTGACTAATCAAACTCAAAGATTTTTTTTAAATGGTGGGGGGTGAAAGCTGTATTGACAAACGTACATCAGCCTGGATTTAAGAATAAGCAGTGCAAAAGAACATTGGGATTCCAACTTTATACAGGCTGAGAAAGCTGTTCAGGTTCTTAAAAAGTCATATTGTCTGATGGTCATTTCAGATGTGGCCAAGGATGAAAGATAAAATATCACAGAGGGTGGATCTAAGAACCATGGAGTACAATAGACTAGGAACTTACTCTGAGGAATTGAAGCTAGGGCCTAGTCAGGACATATTTACTCCTTCAGTAGGACTTTGGCAACTCCTACATGCCTCCAATTCATTTCTTTCCAAATGGGGATGTTAACTGTGGTTATCCTGCCTCTTTTCATCATTGTATATCTATTTAGAGAAGATGGCTTGCCATTTTAATTCATAAGTCTCTGGATCATTAGTTGCCACATTTTGTCCTGAGATAGATACTGTCATGAGATCTTGGACTTGAACCTTGACTGAATGTGACTCGGGGCATCAGTAATTTGCATTTGGGAGGGAAACTTGTGACAACAGGGAAGATTTTGTTACATTGCAGTGGTCAGCAAATAATAGCCCACAAGCTGCCTAGCACATAGCCATACCTTTTGTGATGCTCTCTACTATCTAGCCTTTTAAGAAAATGTTTGTAGGCCTCTAGTATATTGTATAAATTGTAAAAAACAAATTCCTTTTCTACCATCCTTTTTCCCCAACTAATGCCATGTGGGCAGATTTATTTCCCTGACTCATTGACTTTGAGTTTGACCTTGTGTGTTGCTTTGGCCAGTTGAATGTGGGTGGGAGAGAGTGTGCCAGTTCTAAGATGAAGCCTTAAGAGACACTGCACATTTCTGTTCACCCTTCATGTACTTTGACCATCCACCATGACAAACCATACACTGGGTAACTGCAGGGTCAAAAATTAGAAAATACACAGAGTGTATCTCCACCAAACCACAACTTGGACCAATCTCAAATGATCCCATCTAAGCTCAGCAGAGACCCAATTTACCTGCAGAAAGATCCATGAGATAAAAAAGAATATTTTTTTTGTAAGCCCTATGTGGTATAATAAAAAATAAATGTTTGATCTGTCCCCAATTTCTGGCACAAAGCTCCTAAAACTCTTGGAATTTTCTGGCTTTTTTATGCTAATGGTATGATTCATAGGGGTGCCCTAAATAGCTTCAGAATGGGTCTGGTCACCAGAAAAAACAGCCATGAGATTAAAGGGTTAGAACTTTCAGCCCCACCCCCACCCTCTGGGGAGGGAAGAGAGGCTAGAAATCGAATTCAATTACCAATGACCAGTGATTTAGTCAGTCATGATGACGTAATGAAACCTCCATGAAAACTATTAAACAATGAGATTTGGAGGACTTGCAGGTTGCTGAACACACTGATGTGCTGGGAGGGTGGCGCACTTCCCCATACCTTGCCCTATGCCTCTTTTCCATTTGGCTATTCCTGAGTTGTATTCTTTATAATAAACTGGTAGTCATAACCAAAGCACTTTCCTGATTTCTGTGAGTCGCCTCACAAACGTAAGGAGGGAGTGGTTATAGGAACCCCCAAATTTGTAGTCTTCTGGGCAAAAGTGGGGGTAGCCAGGGCACTCCATTTGTGCCTGGTATCTGAAGTGAGGGCAGTCTCGTCTCGTGGGACATAGCCCTTAACCTGTGAGGTCTGCCATAGCTCCAGAAGTTAGTGTCCTAATTGAATTGAATTGCTGGATACCCAGTTAGTATCAGAGAATTGTGGAAAAGCAGCATGTATCAATATTTGGTGAGAGCAGAAAAAGAACACACACTGAGTTTGGGGGATGTTACACAGTATTATTGCAACATAAACCTGACAAATACAAAGAGTGTTTTCCACATAGAATTTCAGAAAAAAAAAAAACCTTCATATTGAAACAAAACATTTGACTAATTAACCATAAACTTAGACATACATTTCCAGTGTTCTCATTTTTTTTTAAGATTTTTTTTGATGTGTACCATTTTTTTAAAGTCTTTATTGAATTTGTTACAATACTGCTTCTGTTTTGGTTTTTTGGATGCGAGGCATGTAGGACCTTAGCTCCCCCACCAGGGATCAAACCCACACATTGGAAGGCGAAGTCTTAACCACTGGACTGCCAGGGAAGTCCCAATTTCCAGTGTTTTTAATATGACCTCAATGTACATAGATTTATGCAAAGCTAACTGATGCTTCATCAAAAAGGCAAAATTACAAGAGCTCCTAAGAAGTTTTATTTCATTAATATAGCCAAGATTCAATGATGTAAATGTTGTGTAGGAATAATAAAACATAAAACAGTTTTTGTCATTTCTATTTTAGAATGACTAAAACTTATGACAGTCTTATTAAATGTTTTTATTTTTTTTAAGGCAAACGGGGGACCTGAGAACACTAGATATTAAACCAGGAAAAGTTTGCCAAATAGGGAAAAGACAAACTTTATGCTTAAGGCATAAAACATAAGCCATGGTACTTTATATAAAACTCCACTGTATTTAGTAGAGAATCATCTTCATTTTCTTACCTTTTATATTTTTAATTGCTTCCCTTCCCGTGAGATCAATTTTTCTGAGATATTATAAGTTTTCATAGAATCTTAGGGACATTTTCATGGATAACCCTAGTGTCCAAAGCAAGGTTATTAGAGGTCAAGCCTAACTGGAAGAAATCCTAACTGCAAATGGCTCTGGGATATGATTATCCAATCTCAGGTATACTTTCCTGTGGCATGGCCTTTTCTGTGGCATGGTCATTTTTATCCCTATGATAAGGGGTCCCAGAGAATTTCCTATACACAAGAAGTTCCTTTTAAGTCAATATTCTCAGCAGAAATTGAAAATTCTATGCATTTTCCAAAAATCCATTGGAAGAAAAAGGAATGATGAAGTCAAATTTAGTCTTTTCAAGAAATACTTGAAAATAAGAGCTTGTTTAATATACAATGGAATTTCCTATAAAGTAGGAAATTTCCTAAAATTAGGAGTGAGACTTCTGAATATTTCATGTGTTCTTTATAGGAAAACATTGCACTGGTATAAGGATTAGTGACAAGTAACAAGTGACTCTTGGTTTTGGAAACAAATCCTACCTTACTTTGTCCATGAATAGATGTACTAAAAGGGCTGAAAGAAGTTGGTTCACATCGAACCACACTTTTGTATTTCCAAATTTTGAATGGGTTGTGCATCCAAAAGATACTTAAGGTTGGACTCATGAACAATGTTTTATAATCTTCGAATTCTATGGGTACTTCTTTGCTCCAGTAACTAGGTCTCAGTCTTTTGTTTGAATGGCCTGCCAATGGTTTTCTTAATCTCTTTTCTGCTCTTTGAAATGGTTCTCTTTATCTCATATATAACTTCTTTGGCTTGGGCCAACCCCTTGTGGGTTCCTTTGTAGAATAAATTCCAGTCCTCAGTGCAGGGGCTACTCACAATCAGAAGAGTCAGCCCCAGTTTAGACGCCTAGATCCTTCCTGAGCACTATTGCTCAGTGACGTCTGCTGTGGAGGTGCCCCCTAAGAGCCGCTCTTCTGAGACTCAGGAATTTATTATTCTCAAGAAGTCTGTGAGAATCCAACAGCACAAAGATTCTTCAATATACACAAATCAATGTGATACACCATATTAACAAATTGAAGGAGAAAAACCATATGATCATCTCAATAGATGCAGAGAAAGCTTTCGACAAAATTCAATACCCATTTATGATAAAAACCCTCCAGAAAGTAGGCATAGAGGGAACTTACCTCAACATAATAAAGGCCATATATGAAAAACCCACAGCCAACATTGTCTTCAATGGTGAAAAACTGAAACCATTTCCACTAAGATCAGGAACCAAGACAAGGTTGCCCACTCTCACCACTCTTATTCAACAGTTTTGGAAGTTTTAGCCACAGCAATCAGAGAAGAAAAAGAAATGAAAGGAATCCAAATCGGAAAAGAAGAAGTAAAGCTGTCACTGCAGATGACATGATACTATACATAGAGAATCCTAAAGATGCTACCAGAAAACTACTAGAGCTAATCAATGAATTTGGTAAAGTAGCAGGATACAAAATTAATGCACAGAAATCTCTTGCATTCCTGTACACTAACGATGAAAAATCCGAAAGTGAAATTAAGAAAACACTCCCATTACCATTGCAACAAAAAGAATAAAATACCTAGGAATAAACCTACCTAAGGAGACAAAAGACCTGTATGCAGAAAACTATAAGACCCTGATGAAAGAAATTAAAGATGATACAAACAGATGGAGAGCCATACCATGTTCTTGGATTGGAAGAATCAACACTGTGAAAATGACTCTACTACCCAACGCAATCTACAGATTCAATGCAATCCCTATCAAACTACCACTGGCATTTTTCACAGAACTAGAACAAAAGATTTCACAATTTGTAGGGAAATACAAAAGATCCCGAATAGCCAAAGCAATCTTGGGAAAGAAAAATGGAGCCGGAGGAATCAGACTCCCTGACTTCAGACTATACTACAAAGCTACAGTAATCAAGACAGTATGGTACTGGCACAAAAACAGAAATATAGACCAATGGAACAGGATAGAAAGCCCAGAGATAAACCCATGCGCATATGGTCACCTTTGATAAAGGGGGCAAGAATATACAGTGGAGAAAAGACAACCTCTTCAATAAGTGGTGCTGGGAAAACTGTGTACAGCTACATGTAAAGGAATGAAATTAGAACACTCCCTAACACCATACACAAAAATAAACTCAAAATGGATTAAAGACCTAAATGTAAGGCCAGACACTATTAAACTCTTAGAGGAAAACATAGGCAGAACACTCTGTGACATAAATCACAGCAAGATCCTTTTTAACCCACCTCCTAGAGAAATGGAAATAAAAATAAACAAATGGGACCTAATGAAACTTCAAAGCTTTTGCACAGCAAAGGAAACCATAAACAAGATGAAAAGACAACCCTCTGAATGGGAGAAAATATTTGCAAATGAAGCAACTGACAAAGGATTCATCTCCAAAATTTACAAGCAGCTCATGCAACTCAATAATAAGAAAACAAACAACCCAATCCAAAAATGGGCGGAAGACCTAAATAGACATTTCTCCAAAGAAGACATACAGATAGCCAACAAACACATGAAAGAATGCTCAAAATCATTAATCATTAGAGAAATGCAAATCAAAACTACAATGAGATATCATCTCACACCAGTCAGAATGTCCATCATCAAAAAATCTACAAACAATAAATGCTGGGGAGGGTGTGGATAAAAGGGAACCCCCTTGCACTGTTGGCGGGAGTGTAAATTGCTACAGCCACTATGGAGAACAGTATGGAGGTTCCTTAAAAAACTAGAAATAGAACTACTATATGACCAGCAATCCCACTACTGGGCATATATCCTGAGAAAACATAATTCAAAGAGTCATGTACCACAGTGTTCATTGCAGCTGTATTTACAATAGCCAGGACATGGAAGCAACCTAAGTGTCCATCAAGAGATGAATGGATAAAGAAGATGTGGCACATATATACAATGGAATATTACTCAGCCATAAAAAGAAACGAAATTGAGTTATTTGTAGTGAGGTGGATGGACCTAGAGTCTGTCATACAGAGTGAAGTACATCAGAAAGAGAAAAACAAATGCCATATGCTAACACATATATATGGAATCTAAGGGGAAAAAAATGGCCATGAAGAACATAGGGGCAAGATGGGAATAAAGATGCAGACCTAGTAGAGAATGGACTTGAGGATATGAGGAGGGGGAAGGGTAAGCTGTGACAAGGTGGGAGAGTGGCATGGACATATATACACTACCAAATGTAAAATAGATAGCTAGTGGGAAGCAGCCACATAGCACAGAGAGATCAGCTCCGTGCTTAGGGACCACCTAGAGGGGTGGGATAGGGAGGGTGGGAGGGAGGGAAACACAAGAGGGAAGAGATATGGGGATATATGTATATGTATAACTGATTCACTTTGTTGTAAAGCAGAAACTAACACACACACACACACACACACAAAGATGAATAAACATTCTGGAGAATTGGCAAAAAAAAAAAAGTCTGTGAGAACCAAAACCAACATTGAAATCGGTTAGGTTCATTTTCTTCTTCAGAAATCCAGAGATTTCTGCAGACCAAACCTAGGGCACCGTTGTTCTTATTTCCTTGCCACAGTTAGTGGGGCTTGGGTTAGCTTATTTCCGTGTCAACCCTTTGCTCCACTGTCGTCTTAGAGCCATGTCCCCAGTGTCCCCTCTGGGTTCTATGCAGGTCACCAACAACTAGCCCTCTGTTCCTCTGAATTGAGCGAGATTATTTGCTTTTGTTTCCAGGAGCAAGTTTGGATCTCAAAGACCCTGTATACCTCAAACACCCTCGGGGTAAAGGCCAAAGAGAGCCTCCTCTGCCTTCTGAATCTCAGTGGCTCTGCTGTGTGTATCCTCCTGTGCACAAAAGGGAGGCCTGAGATCTTTATCTTGTGTCTATCTCAGCAGCAGTTTTCTCTATCTGCTGTGAGATATAGCCAGGATATCAAAAGGGAGGTAAAACCCAGCTAGTTTTGCTGATTTTAAGCAGGTAAGAGGTGACTTCTTACCTTAAAAAAAGTTTTACTTTTATAGTTTAAACTTGGCATGCAGTCTCCATGGCTGGAGGCTACTTTATTCCTCTGACATAGATGACTGAGAAGCCTTGGAACATAAATATATGCAATAAGCCAATAATTCTGCCTGCCTTTCTGCTGCTCCTACAGGGTATCTCGGTGCTGGCAAACAGAAGGGTAATGAGAATTAGAAGGAGGGGAAAAACAGCAATAAAAATATAAATCAAAGAAAGAAGGAAATCCATTTGTTTCTTGGCAGCAGAGACAGTGCTCGGCTAATCCATGCTGAGTGCAATCCAATACTCCTTTATATAATCCTGCGCCGGTAGAAGAAAATTAAAATTTAATGCAATAACGGCTGACACATATCACTTTTGTTGCCCAGAAGCAGATTAAAGAATAGTTAAAATCATACAAATCTAATTTCTTTTTTTGTTGTTGCTTTATTCTGTAACATCTTGATGCTTTAATCCCTAGCATCAGTTTTTGATTATTAAACATATATTACCAACGTAAGAAAGGTTGTGGGAAAAACAGTGACAGCCAGGAAATGATTTGTGCTCGAATGGTACATGTTAAAGCTCTTTCAAAATCCATAAATTTTTCATAGGTTCATAGAGGGCTGTGCCTTTAATCAATCCGTGTCGAGGGAATTTTAAAATAAGCATAAAGGTAATGGAATGCTATCAATCATAATTGGGACTGGAAAGAACCATCACAGTCCATCAGCTATCACTCTTGCACTGTGCATGCCTGTGTGTGTGTGTGTGTGTGTGTGTGTGTGTGTGTGTGTGTGTGTGTGTGTGGTGCACACACGTATGTCAGAATGGTGCATTACCATTCTCTTATTTTTGATTGTTGCCATCAATGGGACAATTTGAGGACTTTGTATAAAGATAGACATGAATTTTAAAAACAGCTTAATTTGGGTTACAGTTTTCCTCTTTCCCTGCTCCCTGTCTCTTCAGAGGCAGTGACTTGCTTCATTTGTGAAATGGACTTGCTTCATCAGAACAAAAGTCTTTTTAAAAATGAAGCTCCCCCAGCTTTTAACCCAAATAAAATGTCCCTTCCTAGATACAGATGCTACAAGAGGTTTAGAATTTCCCTACTCTACCCAAAGACCCAGGACCAACACAGTGAAAGGAAAACTCACACAGGTTTCTTCACAACAAAATTTTGATAGGGCAGAAAAGATTTTTGCAGAAAGTTTTGCTGGACTTATGTAAAACTTTTGCTTTGATGCTATGGGCTTCCAATAATACTCTCTGGGTGTTTTCCATAGAGAGTTCTAAAATCATCTCTGTCGCATTTCATGGGAACTTTGTGGTTAATAGGTACTATCCACATTTAGTTCATAGTGTCAGCAAGAGATTTCCAAGGAAAGAGAATTCCGGATGCCTGCTTCACTTGTCCTATTAGTAGGATTTTTTTCTCTCCCCTTGACCTGAATTTCTGGGTATGTGTGTGGGTGGGTGTATTTTAACTTTTACGATGGAGTTTCAAACACAGAAGCAGAAAGTATAGTATCACTCAACTTAAGTAATAATCCATTAAGTCCAAATCTGTTTCATCTATACTTTTACCCATTCTTTCCCATTTTGAAGTAAATCTCTGATACCATATGCTACCGTATCATTTAATCAATAAATACTTTAGCATCTATCTCTAAATGTAAGAATTCTTTTTCAAAATATAGCCAAAAAGCATTATACCAACTTAGAAATTACCAATAATTTTAAAATGTCATTAAATATTCAGTCATTGTTCAAGTTTCCATGATTATCTCATGAATATTATTTTTTTAAGTTTGCTCAAACAAGAATTGAAATAATGTTTCCAATTGCAATTGATTGATAGGCATCAAATACTTTTTATCCATAAGCTTCTCCTTTCTTATATCTCAACCTCCCTCTCTTTCTCTCTCTATTCTCTCTCACTCTCTCTTCTTTTTAATTGTTGTACAAACTTCTATACAGTTTCCTACCATCTGAATTTCACTGATTGAATACCCTTGGTTTCCATTAAACATGTACCTTTCCTTGGTGTTTCTCATAACTTGGTAGTTATAGGCTTGATCTTTTCTAGAACAGATCCTCCTGGTTCAGTTTCCTTAGTTCAAATATTGACCAAGTTTGATGGAAGGTACTTTTGGCCCAGTCCAAGGTTGGGTTCAGACACAATCATTCAGTGGCTATGCCAAAAATAATTACAAACATTGGAGGCTTTTTATGGAAGGGTTTGTTTCAGAAGACCCCATGCCTTACTGGGTTCCAGTAGTTAGTGGTTGTCCTATATTATTTCTTTCTTGTTTCATTCACCTAAGAGCACTGTAAGCACATTTTTTTTCAGTGAATTTATAGACTCTTAGAATTTTGGATCTGGATGTGATAATAGAAATTCTAATCCATTCTAAAATATTTATTTTTAAAAGGACACTGGGCCAAGAAAGAACATGTAAATTGTACAAAATTGTATGATTTTTTAACACAAGCTTACTCTAGAATTCCCACATTTACTAAATCAAGAGTTCGGCTTCAGTTCTATGGACTCTGCATCTTCCCTAATGTATTGTATGCACTTTCATAGAGCAAAAGTCCCATTCACGGTGCTTTGCAATTTAGTGATCATTTTCCTATGGGAATATTGTTAGTATGATAGGATTGAATATTCATATTGAATATATGAATTCAATATTCATATTAAAACCCATTATTTCTTAATGGGTTAGGTTATACAAATTGGATTTATTATTAAAGCTGAAAAACAAAACTATAAGTAGATATATATGGCCAAAAGTTTTATTTGTCAAGACTCCTCTAGTATCAGGGATGTTTAAAAAATCAATGTTATCATTGCATTGCATAGATACTAATTAAGCCTTGTGATTTATTGTATTTAAAACTAAAACCCAGTTTTATTTTTTGCCACCCATCTTTAGTTGGCTTGAGTTTAGACCTTTGAGAGTGGACCATTTCTGGTGGTAAAACTGGTTATTTGTGCTCAGTTAGCTCATAAACACAAGTGAAATGTGACTTCAAGTGTAAAAAAGAACTTCAGTTGATGAAATGCCTATTATACTCCATGTATTGTACCAGATTCTTTATACATTTTGATGTGTTTAAATTAACACATCAAATGACTGTAGGGAAGTATGTTGTTGGTGGTGTTATTATTAATATTTTATGTATGGAGAATTGAGCCTTATGGAGTTTAGGCAAAGTTGCTCAATCTTACACAGCTAATGAATGGAAATGCTGGGATTTAACCAGAGTCGTCTGAGTCCAAATCATACGGTTTTCTGCCATGATACATTGCCTCTGTGATGGTGGGACTTCGAGTCCAAGGATCATAGCTCTGCCTCTAATTATCTGATAAAACTGAGCAAATCATTTGCTCTTTGAACCTCAGGTTTATCATTTCTGAAAATGAATTCTAAAAAGAAATTAAATTTGTCGTTAGAGTCAAAGGGCTAGTGTATGTGAATAACACTTTAAAGAAGATAATGTGTTCTACAAATGCCTGTCATTCTAATTTACCTTCTTATCTCTATCACACCCATGACAATAATTTTGCCTCTGTGGGCCATTAGAGCATTAGAAAAACATGGGAATATCCGTCTCAAAATCTGAGTTTATTTCC
The DNA here is from genome assembly GCF_964374135.1 of Grampus griseus. NCBI lineage: Eukaryota > Metazoa > Chordata > Mammalia > Artiodactyla > Delphinidae > Grampus > Grampus griseus. The sequence goes on along the minus strand of NC_139000.1, from coordinate 37,975,921 downwards.
TAGGTTAGTGACCCCTGAGAGTACTTGTGAATCTGGTGCAGAAGTGTTGTATGGTTTTGCATAGTGGTGGGCATGGGGAAGCACTGATCAGATTCCCAGTTAAGGAATGACGTGTTGGCCAGCTTCTGGGAGTGCTGTCGACAGTAAAAAGCCAGCTTTCAGCTCCTTCGGGATTACCCCAGCTGCAGAAAGCTGCGTCACCCAACAGTAAGTCTTTTCTGGAGCGATCCAAATACGACGCCTGGTTGCAGCAGGGACAGAAAGCTCAGCCTTTCAGTCTACTGTGGGACACTTTTATGTATGTTCCCTCCAAAACTTCCCACGTGGTTGGACAAGATTTTGTGGGCCTGCATCAGTTTGACTTCTCTCTCTGATCGATCCTGCATTCTCCTCCTCCCTTCCACAGGTATGGATCCCTAATCATACCTAATCAATATCTGGCATGCTATCCGCCATTTCCTTGTCTACTTCCACAGCACCTAACCTGTGACAGACATAATGTATTTCCAGAAATATTTTCTTTTGATGTTTCGTTCTAGGAAAACAAGCTATAATATGCCTGCCTTTTACAGACTTAGAGTCTTTTTCAAAATGTAATCCCTTTTGACTTCTAAGAAAGTGCAGTGTGTTTGAAAAATGGCAGATACTTTCCAATTCAGGTAGGGCATTTTGGGACTACTTTCTTTGGTTAACTTGAATAGGAATCAAAAAAGGCTTTACGACTGAAGGTGTACTGCAGTGCCTGAACATATCAGCTTGCTATCATCAGTAGCAATGTCCATGACAAAGAGCACGTCATCATTCAATTCTTCCTTTCTTGAGAAGAGAGAAAAGGGTCTTTGTTGGCAGATTTTATATTTTATTTGAAGTGGATTCGATTTGACTCTGAGAATATAGTATTGTGACTGAGAACCAAGGAGTGAAGGGTGATGATTTCAAAATACAGTGGAGGAAATGAAACATAGGAAAAAGAGAATTAGAGCCAGAGTAGAACGTTGCTGGTGCTCCAAAATGTGCCTAGGATCAGGTGGATAGGATTAAAAAGAAAGAAATCATTGTACAAAATAAGGAAAAGAGATTACACTAAGAAAGTTTGGTTAGAAAGTATGGTATTCTCGTTTTTTCATCCAGGTCCAGGCTAATTTTAATTTTCTTGAAATTTATTAGTTTTTTAAATATAGAAAAAACATAAGGAAGGAATGGTCTTTTATGTCACCACCACCTTTTTTCTAGCAAAAAAAAAAAGAAAAGGAAAAAGAAACAGCAATTATAAAAAGCAAAGTTTAAAAATTCAGGGTCGAGATAGCCATATTATGAAAAGGAAAAGCTTTCCTTTCCTTCAAGCATCTATCCCTTAAAGAAGCTGCTATTGCAAATTCCTTATTAATCTTTTCAGGAAAAATAATTAGGCATATATCACTGTGTATATGTGCATTTATGTATTTAGCTATGTATGTGTGTGCATGTATGTATAAATATGTATATATTATTCTTTTCTCATTGTATTACTAAAACAAACTACCCCAAAACTTAGTGGTTTAAAACAATAACCTTTTTATTATAGCTTCTGATTTTGTAGGTTAGGAATTTGAGCAGGACTCAGCTAGGCAATTCTTCTGCTCCATGTGGCATTGATTTGGCCTCTAGGAAATATTCAGTTGGTGGCTGGTCTGGTCTGAAGCGCTTTCTTACAGGGCAACTCAGGGATCCCAGTGATCAAGATAGAAGCAGGAATCGGAATAGGGTCATATGTTCTCTGTTGGTCAGTGTGGTCACAGCTAGCTCAAATTCAAGGGGAAGAAAATAAGACCTTACTTACATCTTGGTGTCTGGAGTGTTAAAGTAAGTAACCATGTGAATTTATTTTAACTGAGTATTATGTACATTATGTACCTATTACATGCCTGTGTATACACAGCATGTGTATTCATTAATGCATTTATCTAAATATATTCCACAAGAAATGCATACAAAAAGATCAGATATGGAATATTCTTACAACCAAAGAGTATGTATGGTATAGTATAAACTATTAGAAGTAAAATTCCTCTCAAATTTAGAAGATCATAAAACTGTAACTTCTTATTTTAGATAAGCCTCAATTACTATTCATGATTTTAAGTGAATATAAATTTCAGGACTTGAGATTGGACTCTGCCTAAATGTAGCAGCATTTTCTGCCTGCAACTATAGAAGACAAATATTAAACTATCTTTTTAAAATTTTTAAAAATTGAATTGTACTTGATTTACAATATTGTTTTAGATTCAGGTGTACAGCACAGTGTTTCAGTTATACATTTATATATATATATATTGTTATGCATACATATATATTCATTTTCAGATTCTTTTCCCTTATAGGTTATTATAAAATATTGAGTATAGTTTCCTGTGCTATACAGTAGGTCCCTGTTGGTTACTGATTTTATGTACAGTAATGTATATAAGTTAATCCCATCCTCCTAATTTATCCCTCCTCCGCTTTCTCCTTTGGTAACCATAAGGTTGTTTTCTGTGTCTGTGGGTCTATTTCTGTTTTGTAAATAAGTTCTTTTGTATCTTCTTTTTTTTAGATTCCACATAAGAGTGTTATCGTATGATACTTGTCTTTGTCTGGCTTACATCACTTAGTATGCTAATCTCTAGGACCATCCATGTTGCTGCAAATGGCATTATTTCATCCTTTTTTATGACTGACTTACATTCCTCTGTGTATGTATGTGTATGTGTGTGTGTGTACCTACATACAACATCTTCTTTATCCATTCATCTGTTGATGGACATTTAGGTTGTTTCCATGTCTTGACTATTGTAAATAGTGCTGCAGTGAACATTGGGATGTATGTATCTTTTTGAATTACAGTTCTCTCCAGATATATGCCCAGGAGTGGGATTGCAGGATCATATGGTAACTCTACTTTTAGTTTTTTAAGAAACCTCCATACTGTTCTCCATAGTGGCTGTACCAATTTACATTCCCACCAACAGAGAGGAGGGTGTAGGAGGGTTTCCTTTTCTCCATACCCTCTCCAGCATTTATTAGTTGTAGACTTTTTGATGATGGCCATTCTGACTGGTGTAAGGTGATACCTCATTGTAGTTTTGATTTGCGTTTCTCTAATAATTAGCGATGTTGAGCATTTTTCCATGTGCCTGTTGCCCATCTCTATATCTTCTTTGGAGAAATGTCTATTTAGATCTTCTGCCCATTTTTTGATTGGGCTTTTTTGATATTGAGTTATGTAAGCTGTTTGTATATTTGTATACTTTGGAAATTAATTTGGTCTCACCATTTGCCAATATCTTCTCCCATTCTGTTACGTTGCCTTTTCATTTTGTTTATGGTTACCTTTGCTATGCAAATGCTTTTAAGTTTAATTAGAAACCATTTGTTTATTTTTGTTTTTATTTCCATTACTCTGGCAGTTGGTTCCAAAAATATTGCTGCAATTTATGTCAGAGTCTTCTGCCTGTGTTTTCCTCTAGGAGTTTTATAGTATCCGGTCTTACATTTACATCTTTAATCCATTTTGAGTTTATATTTGTATATGGTGTTAAAGAATGTTCTAATTTCATTCTTTTGCATGTAGCTGTTCAGTTTTCCCAGGACTACTTATTGAAGAGACTGTCTTTTCTTCATCATATATTCTTGCCTCCTTTGTCATAGATTAATTGACTATAGGTGTGTAGATTTATTTCTGGGCTTTCTATCTTGTTCCATTGATCTGTATGTCTGTTTTTATATGAGTACCATACTGTTTTGATAACTGTAGCTTTGTAGTATAGTCTGAAGTCAGGAAGTCTGATTACTTCAGCTCCATTTTTCTTTCTCAAGATTGCTTTGGCTATTCAGGGCCTTTTGAGTTTCCATACAAATTCAAAAAATTTTGTTCTAGTTCTGTGAAAAATGCTATTGGTAATTTATTAGGGATTGCACTGAATCTGTGATATCCTTGGGTAGTATAGGCATTTTCACAATATAGAGTCTTCCAACCTAAGGACACAGTGTATCTTTCCATCTGTTTGTGTCATCTTCAGTTTCTTTCATCAGTGTCTTATAGTTTTCAGAGTCTTTTGCCTCCCTAGGTGGGTTTATTCCTAAGTATTTTATTCTTTTTGATGTGATTATAAATGGGATTGTTTCCTTAATTTCTCTTTCTGATCATTTGTTGTTACTGTATATAAATGCAACAGATTTCTGTGTGTTAATTTTGTATCCTGCAATTTTACTGAATTCATTGATAATCTCTAGTAGTTTTCTGGTAGTGTCTTCAGGATTTTCTATGTATAGTATCATGCCATCTACACACAGTGAGTTTTACTTCTTCTTTCATTTGGATTATTTTTATTTCTTTCCTCTTCTGATTGCTGTGGCTAAGACTTCCAAAACTATGTCGAATAAAAGTGGCAAGAGTGGGGCTTCCCTGGTGGCGCAGTGGTTGAGAGTCTGCCTGCTGATGCAGGGGACACGGGTTCGTGCCCCGGTCCGGGAAGATCCCACATGCCGCGGAGCGGCTGGGCCTGTGAGCCATGGCCGCTGGGCCTGTGCGTCCAGAGCCTGTGGTCCACAACGGGAGAGGCCACAACAGTGAGAGGCCTGCGTACCGCAAAAAAAAAAAAAAAAAAAAAAAAAAAGTGGCAAGACTGGACATCCTTGTTTTGTTCCTGATCTTAGAGGAAATGCTTTCAGCTTTTCACCATTGAGTATAATGTTAGCTGTGGGTTTGTCATACATGGCCTTTATTATGTTGAGGTAGGTTCCCTCTGTGCCCACTTTCTGGAGAGTTTTTATCATAAATCAGTGTTGAATTTTGTCAAAAGCTTTTTCTGCGTCTATTGAGATGATCATATGGTTTTTATTCTTCAGTTTGTTGATGTGGGGTATCACACTGATTGATTTTCATATATTGAAAAATCCTTGCATCCCTGGGATAAATCCCACTTGATCATGAAATACGATTCTTTTAGTGTATTGTATGGTTTGCTAGTAGTTTGTTGAAGATTTTTCATCTATTTTCATCAGTGATGTTGGCCTGTAATTTTATTTATTTATTTTTTTGTGGTATCTTTGGTATCTATTTTTTTGTGTGTGGTATCAAGGTGATGATGGCCTCATAGAATGAGTTTAGAAGTGTTCCTTCCTCTGAGATTTTTTTGGGGGCAGCGGTTTCAAAAGGATAGGTGTTAATTCTTCTCTAAATGTTCTGTAGAATTCACCTGTGAAGCCACCTAGTCCTGGACTTTTGTTTGTTGGAAGTTTTTTAATCACAGATTAAATTTCAGTACTTGTAATTGGTCTGTCCATATTTTCTATTTCTTCCTAGTTCAGTCTTGGGAGACTGTACCTTTTGAAGAATTTGTCCATTTCCTCTAGGTTTTCCATTTTATTGACATATAGTTGCCTCTAGTAGTCTCTTGTGGTTCTTTGTATTTCTGTGGTGTCATTTGTAACTTCTCCTTTTTCATTTCTAATTTTATTGATTTGGGCCCTCTCCCTTTTTTCTTGATGAGTTTGGCTAAAGGTTTATCAATTTTGTTTATCTGTTCAAAGAACCAGCTTTTGGTTTCATTGATCTTTTCTATTGTTTTCTTCATTTATATTTCATTTATTTTTGCTCTGAACTTTATGATTTCTTCCTTTCTACTAACTTTGGGTTTTGTTTGTTCTTCTTTTGCTTTAGGTTTAAGGTTAGGTTATTTGTTTGAGATTTCTCTTGTTTCCTGAAGTAAGCTTGTACTGCTATTAAGTTCCGTCTTAGAACTACTTTTGCTCTGTCTTATAGGTTTTGGATCTAGGGACACATGTAGACTGAAAGTGAGGGGATGTAAAAAGGTATTCCATGCAAATGGAAATCAAAAGAAAGCTGGCGTTGCAATACAGTTAAATCAGACAGAATAAAGTTTAAAATAAAGACTGCCATAGGAGACAAAGAAGGACACTACATAATGATCAAGGGATCAATCCCAGAATAAGATACAATTATATATATATATACACACCCCAAATAGGAGCATCTCAATATATAAGGCAAATATTAACAGACATAAAAGGAGAAATTGATAGTAATACAATAATAATTGGGGGCTTTAATACCCTGCTTACATTTACATCAATGGACAAATCATCCAGACAGAAAATCAGTAAGGAAACACAGGCCTTAAATGATGCATTAGACCAAGTGAACTCAACCGATAATTATAGAGAATTCCATTTGAAATCAGCAAACTACACATTCTTTTCAAGTGCACATGGAACATTCTCCAGGATAGATCACATGCTGGGCTACAAAGCCAGCCTTGGTAAATTTAAGAAACTTTAAATCATATCAAGCATCTTTTCCAACCACAACACTATGAGATTAGAAATCAACAACAAGAAAAAAAACTGCAAAAAACACAGATGTGGAGGCTAAACAATATGCTACTAAACAACCAATGGATCACTGAAGAAATCAGAGGCAATCAGAAAATATCTAGAGGCAAATGAAATGAAAACATGACAATCTAAAACTATGGGATGCAGTAAGCTACTTATTATTCTAGATGCATTGATCATTAATGCAAAGCAAACAACACAAGAAGAATAAATGTCTCATTATTGATTTTGAGGATTATTTTTCTATTCCATGCTTTTCATTTTGTTGGCATGCTGTTACACGAGATTCCTACAGCTTGGCTCTTGGGAAACTGTATAAATCACAAACAGTAAATCTCGAGTTGGTATTTACTAATTTTGGCAGTAAGTTGGCATGCCGTAACTAGCTGTAAGGGAGTTATCTGAGGTGAGCATATAAGAGGATAAATTCTGTGTAAAAATGAATTGAGTTTTTCCTCCCTCTCCTGTAAACCTACTCAAAGGCTTAAATAGTGCTTCTCCTCTACATTCACTCAGCCCCTTCTAAAGGGTAACTGAGCTGTACAGGACTGATGGAATTGCCTGAAGATAGTTTAGGGAACTGTCTCTTCTTTACTGTGACCCTTGTTCCTATCATTGTCTTCAGAGAGGGGTTGTCTATACTTGAAGCTTCTCTACTTGTCTGTAACCTCAATGGTTCCCTCCCTTAATCTCACACTGGCAATACTGTGTGTATAGTTTTGTCCATCCTCTTTCTCTTTCACTCCTTCTCACTGTCTTAGTTCCATCTTTTCAGAAACACAGCAAATACATAGAGAGCTTGCAATATTTGTATGAAAGAAAATGCATACATTTTAAAGGAAAATCATATGTGTTCAAAGTAATCACTCTTTTTAAACTCTGAAGAACTATATAGAAATATAGCACTTCTATGCTATATTTCACACACTTTGTGACTTTATCTGATACATTGCTATCATGATTTAATAAAAAATTTTTTTTACTATCAATACACTTGAAAAGGAATGAGGTCACCCTCATTCATTCATCATCAGTAAATATTGAATTCCCCTTACATGCTGGGCACTGTTTTAGGAACCTGGGAATACAGCAGTAAAGAAGCAGACATAGTTTTCAGAAAACATATTCTCTTGTTTATGTGCGTGTAGTTGGGTAGTCGAGGAGGGCAGTGAGATTCTTTCTTAATCTCTGTCCAGGGCATTTCGGTTCCAGTCACTTTGGTCAGCTAGCATTGGCAAGGCCTCAAATGTCATCATTTGGCCTGATCATGGCCTGGGATTCTATCTGAAGTACAACCCACATGCCTCTGTACCATCTTTTGTTTCTGAAAACTTCAGATTTTATAGTTTTGTAAACAACATTTGGAAAACAACTCTGCGCGCATCTCTTGTGTTTCTGCACATCTTATGAGGGAAACATTTCTTGCCCTTTGTTTCAGGATGTCTTCTTCAAGGATATTTATATACAGAAGAGCCTTAGTAGACAGGGATAGTGTCTCCTTCAGGAGCAAAGGACAGGCATGCTTCCTGTCCAGTATAATAAAGATGATGTCTCCCTTTGGAGTAAAGGACAGGAATGCTTAGTGCTCATTATTAAACAATTCGAGTTCCCTAAGCTCAGGGTTCCTTTCTTGTATTGCAATCCTCTGCGTGTGCAGGTATCTTCAGGCTTTCTTCATACTGCCTTGTGGGAATCGGGCTCATGAAACTGCTGTAAAAATGCTCCATGCAAAAATACTTTAGCTACTACTGTTGCTGTGAGGTATAAACTGTCCTTTATCTATGACATAGGAGTCTTGTATCTTCTGCCATCATCCATGAAACTTGGTAGGATAACCTGTTACCTTGAAAACAGGCAAACTCTCAGAACCTTCACAGTTCTTGAAGGCAACTTTGCCAAGGAAACCGTATTGAAATGAGTGCTATTCCAAAGGTGTTACTAGTAAATGATTATTTAGTACTCCAGAATTTAATAGAGAATGAGGCAGGGATAGGAAGGGGTAATGTTCCCTACCTTCCAGTTCTTGAGAAACATGGCCATAGCCTCACACTCAGGAGAGTGGAGTCAGAGCTGTGAACACAAAAGTGAAATGTTGCTATGTCTCCTTCGGCACTAATCTTTTTTGGAGTGACTATTATCATGTACATTTTAATGAAATATGTTCTTTAATTTGATGCCTTCTTGAACACAAATTATTCAACATGATTCCAGCTTTCTGCAGGATGAAAGCTCCTCATTACAAACATAATTTACTGTATTAAACTAGTGCTGTGCTCTTGCTGCATTTCAGATGCCTTGTGAGATGACGAGGAGCTTTGCTGTCTCCTTTCTAGGTGTTGAGGGGCCACTTCATCAGGATGCAGTCTTGTTCTCTTGCTACTTCCAATCTACAGACCCAGAATTTTAGATCAGGAAACTGAATTTCACACAAACTCTGGGCCCCCCTTCTAACATGAAGAGAAGGGCAGCCTCTCCTGCATAGTTAATTACTCCAGCTTTGTGACGGTTTGGCAACTTCCTGGGACTTTAACACTTCGGGCTGTGTCTTTCAGAAAGATGTGGTGGATGTGATGTGTTACCTTCTTCATTTTCTAGATGTCTGTCTCTCTTTTACAAGTTTTACAACTGGTCTTGTGTATCATTTTTTTATTAATCATAGAGTGAATCACTTTTCTGTGTATGCTCTGATGTCTGTTTTGCAATGGGTATGATAATCATGTACTAATTACTAATTTACTTATTTTCTAAACAATCAGACTCCTGATTTCTTCAGATAGTGCTTATTTTATTTCATTATTTGTTTTACTAATTGCAATTATATGAATTATATTAGTGCATTATATTAATATATTTTGTATAATGTAGAATATATTATATACTTTATAAAACATTTATTTATATAACATATATAAAATAAAATATTGACATAGATAAAATAACATTTCTACCATATATACACAACATACAACTAAAGATAATATATATATTTATATAAATTCAGATCATAAACATCTATATGTAAAATAATTATACATGAACATTTGCCTAAGTAGGTAGCAAGATGGATAGGAAGGTAGGTTTTGCTGTAGTGACAAATTTACCTCCAAATTTCAGTGGCTTAAATTACAAATATTTATTTCCTGTTCATACTGTGTCTAACATGATTGGGTTCCAGGTTGAGCCATCTTATGATTCTACCATCTCCACACGTAGCTTTCAGAGTGGCCAGTGAAAGAGAAGAAAGTATGGAGAACTTACATTTTTCTCTTAATTGCCTCTGACCAGACATGCACATGGAATTTCCACTCAGACTGTTGGTCAAATCTAGTCACATGGCCCTTTCTTAACTGCAGAAGGGACTGGGGAATAAAGGGAAGCACATGGACTGTTTGATGGGCTTTACTGTATCTGCCACAGTAATAACTAACAGAGCTGGCTGAGCAGTAGAGCAGTCTGTACTCCTGTCTTTGGCATGGCAAGGATGCATCTTTCCTGCGGCATTGCAGTAAGTAGCTCAGCCTGAGCCCCCTTCCTGTAACCATCCCAGGAGGGATGCTCACCAAGACAGGGTGACCCCAGAAGCAAGAAGGCTATTCATTACTGTTAGAGGTGGGAGCTAAGGGGAGTGAAAATGGAATCATGAAACGGGAGGACCCTCTAGAACTAATAGACGTGCCCCATGAGAACCAACATTTGAACATGTACCACATGAATGGCATTGAGGCCAGGCATTGTCAGCCAAAGCAGCAGAGGCAAATAGCAGGAAAGAATTGCAATCCCATGCCCGATTCACTGGCCCTTGTTTTTTGCTCCCTTATTCCTTCTCTTGGCACCTGACATGAATGGAGTTGGGCTTTGTAAAGGGAGGAGAACAGATGACCCCAAACAAAACCCGTTTCCCAGCCAGTCCTAAGATGGGGGTACAGAAGAGGAGCAGAAAAGCACATACGTGTCATGCCTTTGCATGCACACACATATGCACACACGCTTTAGTGTTCTAAAGCTAAAGCCTCACTGGCAGTGGGGAAAGGAGCACTTTAAAGCAGATGTGGTATTGGAGTTTTAAACCGGACTACATGAAACTATTGTTATGGTCACCTGCAGAGGCAGATGGATCCCCACCCAAAATTTAGTTGTGATTTTGAGTGATGACACCAAACAAACACACACCAAGAGGGTATGAAAAATTGTATTACTTACATAATTGAGGTCCCTGGAGAGAATAGGGCATGTCCCTCAAACAGGTTCAAAATTTCTTTAGGGAGCCAGCAAAGAAAACAGGCCTGGGTTTTTTTATTGTGGTTAGGGAGTGAGGTTGGGTGAGAGCTGGCACACATATGTGCAGGTAGGGGCTTGTGTGATTTGAATCTCCCTCCCCCCACCAAAGGAGGAAGCACCCAGGCTTTCTTATCAGCTTGCCCAGATGGGGGTCACAGAGCAAAGAGTGAAGGTAGGCTTAAATTTGTCAGCATAAAACATCAAAACATGGAGTCAGAATCCTCATTGCTACTCCATAACTGAAAGTGATGGGATATTGTGGAATCTTCCTGAGGCATTCATTGGTTGAGGGTCAGAGGAAAGGTGACATTTTGCCCCTGAAGGGCAGATGAGAGAGCTTGTGTCAAATCTCATCTGTGGCAGAATGGCCTCTGAAATAGGTTGGGACACAAAAGGCTGCCTCCCAGTTCTCATTGCAGGCTTACTGTGTAGGTCAGTGCATGCCTTTGTACCTATTGCTACCTAAGTGAGTTCACAAAGTTGAAGAGATCCTAAAAAGTGCTTTAGTTTTATTAAAGTAGAGCACCACTGTATTAACATCTGTCTAACCAAGCCAGGACAGGAAAGTCTAGTTCACACAGCTTGGGTATAAGCCCTCGGCCGACCGGCTCCAAGGTGAGGCCCTCCCACTAAAGCGTCAGGTGTGACGTAGTAATGGGGATCATGGAGAGTTGGCACAATAGGCCAGAGGCTGAGAGGTGAATGGCATCAGGGTATCTGCAAGTACATTCTGAACCAATGGCACATACCTTGGTAAGCACTAGCATCTTCCTCAAAGAAGTTATTTCATTTAACATTTAATTAGCCATGTAAAATCATTAGAACGCTCACAGTGGAATTATTTTAAAAAGGAAACCTAGGTTAGGAGAGAGGAGATGCTTTGATAGGAAAAAAACTTGAGTATTATAAAACAAAACGTCTTCTTTTATCTGTGGTGTTCAAAGGTTATTCCCCATAACCTTAAGACCTTCAGGTTTTTGGATTAAACTGAAGTTTTATTAAAGCACTAAGTTAAAGCAGGGATTCCACTACCCCACTTTTTTGTATTTTATATAACACACACACACACACACACACACACAAGTATATATATGTAGTTAAAAATGCTGAATTTTTATTTAGGGCTATTTCCTCAAATCTGGCTAATAATTGGAATTACCGGAGACCCATGTTAGAAATATGGATTCCTGAGCTTCACCCCAGACTTGCTACATTAGAATATCCAGCAAGGAAGTATATGCATTTGTATTTTTAACAAGTGCCCCCTCCTCATCAGATGATTCCGGCAGTAGCCAACTTCTGGTGACCCTTGAACATGAGGCATGTTGTCGACCCTGTATTGGACTCATAATCCTTACTGTCGGCTGAGGAAAACCTAAGGCAGTATGGCAGCAGTTAAGAACAAATGAACTGTCCATAAGAAGCCTTCTGGGTTTTGTTCCACTTAGTGGATTGTATTTCTGCCCTGCTGTGGAGGGGGCATAATTTGTTGGTTAATACTCAGCTCATTTTGGTTGTTTGGTGAGACTGTTGGTGGCATTTAGGCCTTTCCTCTTTGTTCTAACAACACTCTGTCCATACCACCATTAGGGCACAATTCCACACTATTACCTCTTCAGAAATACATTTTCCCCTCACCAAGACAGTTTCCAGAAGGCAGAGAACAAGTGTTTTCTAAGGTGTAGTCTTGGCCATTAGGACAGGGATTATTTGTTGAATAAATGTAAGAATTAATGAGTGAATGAATGCATGAAAATAAATGCATGAATGTGATAAGTACATTAATTATAGGTGTTCAAAATAATCATGAAACAGGCTGAGGATAAAAATCAGTCAGTAGTTCTTTCTCAAAGAGAGTTTATATGGCCATTATTCCCAAAGGGTTACTAACACATCCAACACCATAAAAATCTGAGCACTAAAGCTTATGTATAATGAAGGGGCAGTAAAACCCTCTCAAGGTCTTTCGTGAAAAGCAGCTGCTAAAAATTCGTAACAGAGAGAACATCCTAAGAGAGAAGTGGTAAAACGTGCCATATATATAACCTAAGAACATGTATGTTTCACGTAAGAAAGCTTTACAAGTAGGCACTTGTTAAACATGTGTACTATACTTTTACAAATTATTTATTTATTTATTTATTTATTCTTGGCTGCGTTGGGTCTTTGTTGCTGCGCGCAGGCTTTCTCTAGTTGCAGCAAGCGGGGGCTACTCTTCGTTGCGGTGTGCGGGCTTCTCATCGCGGTGGCTTCTCTTGTTGTGGAGCATGGGCTGTAGGCATGCAGGCTTCAGTAGTTGTGGCACACGGCCTCAGTAGTTGTGGCTCGTGGGCTCTAGAGTGCAGGCTCAGTAGTTGTGGTGCATGGGCTTAGTTGCTCCTTGGCATGTGGGATCTTCCCAGACCAGAGATCAAACCCATGTCCCCTGCATTGGCAGGCGGATTCTTAACCACTGTGCCACCAGGGAAGTTCCAACATTTGTACTATTTACTCATTTATTAGCTTGGGTTGTTGCCTAGTGCTGCCACATTTCTCTTTGAAGAATTTTATGTTTGCCTATCTATCTGTTTATATGAACATCTATGTTCATGCTAGGTTTGTTTTTTGTTTTCTGTGTGTGTGTGTGTGTGTGTGTGTTTCTTTTTTTTTTTACTCTATATAGTGTCTCATGTACCACACCACACACATTGGTACTTAATAAAGATTATTTGAGCATGAAGGTTTGATTAGTGGCAAATGGCAGTTGCATATTTAATAGAAGACGACATCTTTGCACTTACATGTATACTCGTTTTAAAATGTTAACCAGAAATAGTTGGCGGGAAAACCTTAAGGAATGAGCTATCATGTTTCTAGGTTATGTCGGCAATAATTCTCTACTATATTAGTTCCTTCAAAGGTGAATGGTTTTTGATTATGATATAACCTTAACTTGCCATCTGTTATGAAACCATGTACGAAGCTTAAACTTAGGATTTTCAGCTTCACAAATTCTGCAACGATTATGAACTCTTACTGACTTCATAATTAAGTCTAGATAAGGTTAACAATCACCTGCCACTCTGTTAATGTAATTGTTCATCTATGAACCTTGCAAATTCTTGTAAGTAATTGTGATATTTGCTTTGAAAAACAAACATTCTCGTAGCCTTTCAGGGAGTGAAAAATCCTATGACAAACCAGGAAGACTCTTGGGGCTTAAGAGACACCTTTAAAACCATCTAATTCAACTCTCTGGGAGCTTCCTGAAACAGAAACCCAAGTTGAAGAATATAAATATTAAGGAACTTTTTCAACATCAACTCTGTCCAGGGAAGATTTGGGATAGAACTCATATCTTTCTAATCTAAAATTCTTGGCAGTGTCCCACACAAGTTGACGAGACAGAGAAAGCTGCTTGTCATGAATGTTCAACATCTCCTTGAACTTCTAGATTACTTTTTCCCTGAATGAAACCCTTCTGGAATCAAATTTTCATACCACCAGCAAATATGTTCTTTCATGATGAAAAGCACCCTTTACCATTAGACCTGCCCTTCCCACATGTACTAAATTAAATCCAGTTTAATGAGAACATGTCTAGTCAATCACAGGTCATCAATGAATAAGTCTTTACTCTGGGTGCATTTGACATAATAGAAATTATGTTCAGAGGAGGGCTATCAATTTAAAATGTACAATTTGCGGAGATACGCCGCTGATTCTACTGCTGAGCTGTTCTTTCTGACCCATTCAAATATTTCTTTTCAAAGAACAGGGCTTCACATTGTAGTTAGGGCATGGATACGTGAGGTCCTAGAATAATCAAAAAGCCACCGCGTGGTGCAGCCTTTCATTCTCTCATTTGGTCATTGTCTTCCTCTTTCAGCCTTTCAGAAGAAGAAAAATGTCATTCCCCATGGCAGTGTCTAAAAAATTACATTGGGCCTACTTAGACAGGAATTCCAGAATAAAAGCAGTAGTTTTTTTTAAGTAGTGGCAAAATAACGCTGAAGTGCCCTGTCATAGAAAAGATTTAAGGGTAGAAAGAGACCTAGGGTTTGCAAGAGACAAATTGTCATTTATCACTCCTTCCCACCCATCCCCTTCTCATCACCCCCTTTTCTTTCTACTGTGTTTTCCTCTTCTCCTTTGTTTCCTCATTCATTCCTTCCTTCTGCAAACTTGTACATCTCCTATGTTCTAGTCCCTAATGAAACGGGGGGCACACTCCTGCCTTCACATACGACTGCATGTGGGTAACACATGGATAGAAAGGGAGACAATAGGGAGGCTTTGGGGCAGTGATTCTCAATCGCAACTGCAATTACAATCACGTGGGAACTTAAAAAAAAAAACAAAAACAGTGCTAGGGATGCATCCCAAACAATCAAATCAGAATTTCTGGAGAACAGTGGCTGGGTTTTTCAGGATTCAGAGCCACTCCTTCCAATGGAGAATGGGGAAAGGAATGAGGAGTTTAAGAAACAGGTTTAGAGAGCCTTCCGATGTTCCTAACTTGCCTGTGTTTCCTGCAGATAGATAGACTACTAGCAACACAAATATCAATTGGCTTTCCTAAAAGTAACACGGCAAAATATCTTTAATTCTTCTACCAATTTATACCCTAGTGATTACAAAGCAATCTATTGATCTTTGGAATTGCAGATTGCAGAGTCCCTGAGCTGACTGACCTCTGCTATGGCGGCTGTCATCTAGATGAGGAAGCAAGGCTCACCTGACATCTCTTCTTAACTTCGCAGCCCACTTGCTTTCCAGAATCCCAACTTCCGTTTCATGAATTTCGAGTTGTAAGGACAGAGCTTCATAGGGAAAAGCAAGTGTTAGAGACTTGAGGGAAGAGCGGGCTTCCCTTTTATGGATAACAGAACTTCAGGTGTCAGTCAGAGAATATTTGCACGACGGAGTATCCTGCCCATTTTATGGAAGAAGTTAAAGCAAAGTTTAAGTAACTCAGAAAACTCCCACTGTTCTTATCTAAGTCTTCCTAAAACTCAGATCTCCAGGTTCCATGCCTCTATTTTAGTGTCATAATGCTTACTTATAGAAAAACCATGTTTTTAATAAATTATAAGTATCAACCATGAAAACAGAGAAGGCAGTCTCTCCATTACCAAAAAAACCCATATTTATTTAACCCATATATATTGGAGCAGGAAGAATATTAATAATAGTTCCTCAAGCTTAAGACAGTATAAACTGAGAGGGCCAAAGGCATGATTTTGGACTTGAGGAAGCAAAATAATGAAGGAAGGGAGGAAGGGAGGGAGGGAAGAAGGAAAGCAAAGCAAAGCAATAGTAGGTAGTTTTGTAGACTGTTAACAACCCCAAGGTGTTTTGTGGGTCTACATTGATTGTGAAAATGACCACAGTTCTCAAATCATAGCATGGGGAGTGGCCAGCATGGCAGAGCCATGTTTGTAGGTGAAGCATGGGTCGAGGCAAGCAGATAGGTTCCTTAAGGGATACATGAGGTGTTAGCTGAGAAGCTATGTGCTTTATCCAGTGATGGAGATTGCTTGGTATGGCTGAGTTAGAGTCAAGACTATGAAATGCCCTTGCTATTTTCAGGCAGGGTGTGGGATGTGAGAGGGAAAGGAAAGGGAAGAGACGTGATAAAGAGTGGCTATTGTGCAGAACTATCTCTTGGCTGTAATAAATTTATAGCGCTAGTTTTTGGGGAGTTGGTTTTATTCTTGGTTGAGCAGATAATACAGATGACACAGGTAAGCATGGGAGGAAGATGCTGCTGATGTGATTTTTATGTCCTGCTTGAGGGGCAGACTGTTTAAAGATATTGGCTCTTCCCAGCCTGAATTGAGGTTGCTCCTATGATATTTAAGGTCAAATAATCCAGAGCGTATTGGTGTTGAACTACATTGGTCTCTGTAAATGTCTTGCTGAGGCTATAAAGCAAGACCATACTTAAGTTGGCACACATGGAGTTTTACATCATGGGAATGGGTATTCCTACTGTCAGTAAACTGGGAATAGATCATTACTGGGCCAGGAACATGGCTTGGAATACATCATTAATCCTGAGAAAAAAAGATACTTCTCCTTTCTCTGGACTCTGCCATGGATGGTCTTGGACTCCAAAGCCTAGGTACTCAAAATATTCCTTTGAAGTGGGTGAACTGATCTGTACTGGGTGGAAAATGGGAACTGATCTGTACTAGGCTAGAAAGGAAGTGACCCTTTGGATGAACCAGAATATTTCCTTTTCATCATTCTTGCTGTTTAATTAAGTCATTTAAGATCTTACAATCTGGTCTTAAAGGTACTGTGGAGAATTAAGGAAAGAGCTTGCTTAATGTATAGAACAGTGAAGTCAAATGGAGGTGTGCAGTCCCACCTCTAAAGAGAGACTGGTGGTATGGTAGCAAAAACAGACATTCTTATAGGATGTCCATACCCAGCAGATGGGTGGCCCTGTCACAAGGGGACATGAGAGCAGAAATAGAGAACGTGAGCCAAGGGATATGAGCGCCCTGATTCTGAACATCAAGGAAGCAGCGATGGGAACTCTCCAAAAGAATTGGTAGGCAGTGTGCAAGTGGGGCTCTGAGTGATTATAAATTGGAGTATAAATGGAAATATAACTCAATTAGAGCCAGATCAGCGAAATTTGTATTCTGACTGGCAAATATCCTTATGAGGTGATCCAGGAACGAAGCAAGTATTCTAAATACACTGCCAAACATTGTCATCTGTTGTCCTTACAAGCCAGGCCTGATGATGAAAGCTGGTAACAAACCTGTATTACATGCTTCTTATGTGCCACATACAGTGCTAACACTTCAAATTCTTAGGATAACATTTTGAGTTTCATACCACAAGCCTCTTTTTGTCAGTAAGGAACCTGTGGCTTTAAAAGTTTAAATAAATTGCCCAAGATCAACAGCTAGTAAGTGGTGGTGCTGGGAATCAAACAGAGACCACTTTTCCTAAAGCCTGAGCTCTTGACCACCATGCTATGCTGTCCATTAAGAAGCAAAGATGAAGGCATGAGGGTGGTGGGGAAAGGAGGAGAAAGAAGGATGGAACTAATACAGTATCATTCCCCAATTTTAGGACATACCATCAATGTAATCACTTTTTAGGGAAAAGAAAGAAACAAAAAATTTAAAGTGTGTCAATTGTAAGATACCGCCTGCTTTCAGAAATATTAAAGTGAGAAAAATTAATTTCATAGAATGTGGGATATATGGTATAATAAGTGCTTCCCATGTTCCAAAACCTTTGCATATTATTTTATTTAATACTCATAATGATCCTCAAAGAAGTACATGACTCGCTCCATGTTATATAACTGGTCAGTGATAGCACCAGAATTTTAAATCCATACCTGAGTATTAACTCAACATTTAGAAAGTACAAAGGCTCCATTCCTACTTTTCCCATGACTCCACACTTGAGTGTTCTTAGATGTGGTTTCCATAATTGCTGCTCCTGAAAGCAATGCAGGTGAGAGTTCTACAGTCACCTTCAGACATTTTGGATGCATTAGAGAAAATGATAATAGCTTCTGCAATTTACCTAGAAACCACGACTTTCAGGAGCTTTCCTTTAGAGTCAAGTTACTTATGTGATTTTCAGCCAGTTTACTTTGGAACCTAACACTGAGGTTGTTCAAGTCTTCATACATGAAGGGTTATTATTATTTCTTACCTAGAAAAGATATAAATATATTTCAGTGTGCCAGTTTTTTTCAATGTGCAACACTCTTGCTTGGATATACACATTAGGAAACCACAATAAATGTTTTTGGAAAAAATAATTTAATTTAAAATGATATTTATTACCCTTATGTTTAAAAGAGTTAAATGTAACTTCTTAAAAGTTTCTTGCTTGTAATGAAGGCATAGCTTAAATACAAGGAGTATTGTCACACGGAGTAACAGAATTCTGGAAAATTTAATTGACACGGAAAACTACTGACAATAGAAAGTCCAGATGGATTGTTGAAAACTATGTACATCATCATATATATATACACACATACATGCGTGTCTGCATGTATATGGATGTATACACATACCCACATACACGTATGCACTTGGAGGAATCACTTGAACTCTGAAAAAGGTAATGGATATAAAAATCTCCCTAGATAAATACACACATACCTTATCACAGGCATAAACACATGTACTCATGTATACACATGCACCCCTCATCAAAAAATAGTACTGAAAAATTGACTGTAAATTGAATTTTTACTTAAATTGATTTTTATTTACTTGATGAGCCAATATTTAATTGAACAACTTCTTTTATTTTGTTCTTGCCCATCCTTTTATTTTTAAAATTTTTAAAAATTTTATTTAAAAAAATTTCATTGAGGTATAATTGACTAAATTACTTCTTTTTTAAAAGTTAAGATTCCTTGGGCAATTTATATGATTTACAGAATAGAAGCGTATGCTTAATCTTCTCAAAGCAAGGCATCCGTATTTTGAATATATACACTTATTGCATCTGTTTCATCAGTGTCAGTCACTCAGGGAATATTTATTTAGCACCTACTGTGCACCTACCACTCTGCCAGGTGCTGGAGAAGCTGTGTGTGTGTGTGTGTGTGTGTGTGTGTGTGTGCGCGCGCACGTGCTCATGCAAACACGCATATAGATACACACAAAAAGAATTAAAATAAGAATTTGTAACAAGAAACTTACTGAAATAATAAAAATTTTTTGGTCTTCCAGCAGTTTGTTGGTCCTTGGGAAGCTAACTACATATGGAACTAAGCTCTCCTGAACGCTATTAGCAACACAGTCTATCCTTAATCTCAGTCTTTTAGTCTAGCCCAGACATTTACACTTGATTGCCATATTCACATTCAATTCCATAGCTGGATAGTCCAATATATTCATTTTAAAGTCCACTCTGCAACTTCAAAGTCTATGACAGATTGGGATCATTGTTCCAAGCAGAAAAATACATGTTCAGATCTTTAAACTTTTTACTACAACTTGTCGGCTGCATAGGAAAATTAAGGATAGATGAACTAAAGACACCTGATGGAGAACGTGTCCACGCAGTTTAGCAACCACTTCTCTGTGAGTCCAGGATCATATGCTTCTGAAAATCCTTCAATAGTTAAGCAATACCAAGAAATTGGCCCCCTCAAGCAATAAATTACTTTGGTATTCTCCACAACACAACAACAAACTGGCTGTCAAGTTTGGCAAACCTGTGAAAAGAGGTGGGCCTCCTCTCTGAACTCTGAATGGAAACATTATTTTTCCTCCACTCGAAGAGCCATCATCACTCTTTCACCATAAGGAAGGTCACACCATCTTTCACAAAAGATTTGCCTGCTTGTAATTACTGCCTGCAGCGTACAGACAAATGCAGTCTTTTAAAATGCTAACTGTGTTATACTTATACCCGAGGGATCCGGGGTACAAATGTAATGCGGCCTCACCAGTTTGTCTTAGGGAGATCTTACAGTGCTGATTGAAAACAGCTGAACTAAATCAACAGTTACCTTGAGCCAGGGGCCTTTGGAGAGCAATTAGAGTCAAGGCTTGGGTTTTGAACCCAATATGCTCTGTCAGTCTCAATGATTTGTGTTTGTTGTACTCAGTCTCATTTCCTGCATGAAATATGAGGCTGTATAAAGAGGAAAAATTCCCAAGATTAAAAAATATTTGACCTCAGTGCGTTTGTGAGCATAGAAGTACACATGTCTAAATGACCATTTGGGTTTGTAGTACAAAGTTCTATTGATGTTGGCAGCCTGAGCTTCCCAGTCTCAAAGCCACATGAATGGTTTCAAGTTTCAGCCAAAAAATGTTTTCCACATGCTTTAGTGTGGGCCAATTTACGCAGTAGATTTTGTGGAGACTGTGGCCAAGCGCTTCATAAAGGGCTGCCTTCTCTGGGATCAGGGAAACCACAACAGACACATTGCTAATGCAATCTAATTATCTGCTTGAACATTTTTCCAGATGTATCCAATGGCTAAAAATACTGCAATAAAAAAGGTATTATTTGGCTCTCTTGACTGAAACAGTGGCATAAAGAACCTGTTTGTCTGGAGGGAAAGTTATGACATTATACTTCTATGACTGCATTTAAATCAGTCAAACAAAACAGTACCCACAGGGTGGGGCTTGCTTTCTGTTTGAATGAGTCTTCCAAACCGAGACCTTAGGATAAGAGATCATTCCTTTATATAAAGGGGTGACCCTCTCACTTATAAGTTAATTCCTCTCATTTGTGGTTTCCTAACTTGATTGAAGTTGGTGAGTGTAATTCATGACAAAGAGATCCCATGCTTTTTCCACTAAGCTCATTGCACGGCTTACCCAACAGGACAGCAGACCATTTCCTTCCTGTCAGGAGAAAAAAAAATCTTTTGACTAATAAGTTGAGAGTTTTACCCTGTCCCCATAGAAAAACTGGCTGTTCTGAAGGTCTTAATGTTTCCCTTTTGTTTTCCTTCGGCAGAATTTATTTTTGTATAGCAAACCCCATACTTCAGCCTAGTTTCCTTTGTGTCATTTGGATCCCAGCTAGTCCAGCAGATACATGATGTTATGCCAGGTTATTGTTCAAGTTGTTGGCAACCATGCTCATTCCTAACACAGCCAACTGCCTAGGAGAACACAAGCACATTCAGTAGGAATTTTTGGTACTAAATTGAGAGGTCAGTTTTACCAACCTGTGTCTTTCCGTACCCTTGTTTGAACAAAGGCTTTAAAATGAACTATAAGATTTCAAATAAATAGTCAAGGCTAGACAAAACACATACATTTTCCTAAGAAGCTGAAAAACTTACGAAAAGTTTTTATTTTTGTCCTTTCTTTCAAGCCTCCTTTTAGCAACAAGGGTCGGAGAGGAGGTGTATTCTGCGTTACACCTTCCAGGAAGTAATAAGTCAGAGGCAAGGCATACCTTCATGGCTTTGCCTGGTCTCAATCACAACTACAAAACTATGTGCCAGCTTCTCTAATTCCTGTACTGCACCACTGGGTGAGCAGAGATATCCAACATGGAGATAACTTTAAATAGTTATGCACTGAAGTTGTGGCGGAAACTATAGAAGAAAGCAGAGTGCCAAGAACTTCTGTGAGATAAAGATGAGCAAGCAAGTCCCCCCAGGCTGGTTCATTCCATTTTCCTTAATTGAGCTATTCTCCTTGCAATGAGAGTTCTCACTGATTGATTTGACTCTGTTGTTTCTTGTGAAATCTCGAAATCATATCTTCATTCACTCCACTGTTGTGGTTTTTTTTTCCCCTTAGCTGAGATATGGCTTCAGAATCTGTTCATAGTTCCCTAAAAGATGTCCTTAGGAAATGAGGTCACTTGGGTTTTCCAAGTAAACAGTTTCATTCCTCTGGCAATCCTTTTTTGTTTTATGAACCCCCCCCCCCCAATAACAAGGTATGATTATCCTATTTCCATTATCCATTTCCACATCATCAGGATGTTCTCAGGGAAGTGGGGGTGGGCAAGAGATGGAATGAGAGGCTAGTCACTTTGGCAAATAGAGAATATTTTATTTAAAAGTGGATTGTGTTTCAAATGTGTATTTGTAATTCAGTTGTTTGAAATTCAGTTTGTGCTTTCTTATACAAGGAATGTTATAAATGGGTTCTCACAAAGACTCTTTAACCCATAATGAAGCCTATAATGTATTTAAAGTATTGTATTGGGAAAAGAGGTCTTGATCTTGTGAAAAATTAAAGAAAACAATTTAGGTGATACAAATGAACTTTAACACTTCAGCAAGTGGATAGTCTCAGAGAACTGCAAAATGGGGTGAAAGGTAAGAAGCTTTTATAGGATAAGGAATAAGGAACAAAGAGAGACAAATAGAAAATAGCTGATTGGCTGAGGCCACATTAGTCATTGTTTGGGGTGAGAAGGCCCAGAGTTGGCTTGGGATTTGGGGATTGGCTGACAGGATATACTGCATTTCTGGTCAAGAGGAGGATTTACAGGGATATGAAAGTTATCTAAGTTCCAGTTTGCTGATGTGGCACTCCGGGCAGGAGCCGCTGGAGCTCTGGTCTAGAAAGTTATTTCAGCAGTTTCAAGATGGAAACTATGTCCCATTTATATGGGAGTCCAGGGACATAAGGCCAAAGAGTAAAGGAATAAGAAGGAAAAAAAAAAAAAAAAAGAGTTTCTTCCTGTATTACTGGTAGGGTATCCCAAGCAACATATTGGAAGAGACAAAAGTTGATTTGTCACCCTCTTCTGGAAACTCATCTATAATTTTTCTCTTACTTTCTCACAATCATTTTTCAGGTCCTGGTTATTTCATGTTTCCCTAGACTTTTCAAAATTGTGAGACCCTCCTTTCCTCTTGTCTCACATGTAGAACCAGTTATATACGGTCCTTCACTCACCTTCATCCAAACATCTTGGTATCATCAGAAGGAAAGCCTAGTGATCAAAATAATTTGTGCTGGGGAGGGGGGGGGAGGATCAGGATTGCAGAGTATGAGGATGTGGAGCTCATCTCCCCCCGTAATCACATCAAAAATACATCTACATGTGGAACAATTCTCACTGGAAGCTGGCAGAAGGACTCTGGTGCAACAACTCTGTAATAAAAATATATGTGTCATTGGGTAGGAAGACAAGAAAAGCGATCAGGTAGGGACATGTGTCCCTGGGGGGTGACTCAGAGGAAAAGGGAGAATACAAGGGCAGACACACGCCCTGGGGTGTGAGTGGTGAGAGCCACAGGTTGGACGCCCCAGTCCTGGGGTCCTATGCAGGGGAGATGAGCCAGAGTCCCCTGGGCTGGTTGGAGGACTGCTGGGACTAACGGGTGGGTGAGGGGGAAGCCTGGACTCTGCTTGTAAGAAGCGCACACATGCTAGCTTGCCCCCAGGCTAAATAGGAACAGACTCACAGATATAAAAAACAAACTAGTGGTTACCAGTGGGGAGAGGGAAGGCAGAAGGGGCAAGATAAGGGTAAGGGATTAAGAGATACAAAATACTGTGTGTAAAACGGGTAAGCAACAAGGATAAATTGTAGAGCACCAGGAATTATAGCCATTGTCTTGTAATAACTTAATGGAGTATAATCTGTAAAAATACTGAATCATTATGCTGTACACCTGAAACGAATATTGTATATCCACTATACTTCGATATGTAAAAAAAATTGTGCTGAGGTATGAGTAACCTCTTAATCATCTCAGGCTATTTGCATTTTTAAGAAGCATGCAAATTAATCTGAAATGATCTTTAATTTGTTCCTTTCAGGCAATGTGATAAAACTGAAAAAAATTCAACAACTTGGGGTAAACAAGATTTGGTATCTGGATCCCAACTCAGAGGCAGGCCTGCCCAGCTTGCAGCTTTGCTCTTGAGGTAAGTGTTCTGACTTTTCACATACGATTCTCTCCCTAAAACTCTGCATTGCTGAGAAGGGATTTTTTAGGAAAGCTGTTCTCATCACTAACTTCCTTTGTCTGACAGTGTTATTAGTACATAGGGTGGCTGTAAGCCCAAGACTGACGATAGCAGAAAATAAGGTGGCGCTTTAAGATCTAAATTTCAGTCCTAGAAAATGCTATCCATAACCTTCATCAATATTTTGGGCAAATAGAGCCACCATGCTTTTTTTTTTTTTAATTTGTCATAGAACAAGCTAAGAAATAAAGCACTTTGAACTGAATTGCTAGGAGCTACTTTCTTGGGTCCCCAAATTGGCTATTTTGGTTTTGAGAGTTTTGGTTTTGGTTTTCATGGTTTTAAAGATCATAACATGATATGAAGCAGTGTTTCTCAAAGTGTAGTCCATAAATCATTTGTGTCCTCTGGTGGTCTTTCAGCAAATTGTTTAGAGACTTCAGAGGAAAAAGAAATTTTAAAAAACTTCGTTCACAAATATTTAACAAATGTAAAATGTAAGATTAAATATAATTCTCACTGAGGCATATTATATTCTTAACAGTTATTAGCAACCTAAAGGTAGCCCACCCGTTGCAAGGACTCTGATGGTTAGGCCTTAGCTTCCCATCAGTTAATTGGATGCAACGTGTTTAGGTTAAATTTTTTTCACATTATTGGCATGTTACTGTTCACATTTGTTACATTTGCCTTTTTAAAAATTGTTACTATTGGGGTTTATTATTAAATTTCTAATTTTATTAAAGAAGCAATCACATAAAAGTAGTTTATGCAAATATAAAGATAGTTATAAAAGTAGAGGCAGAAATACAACACTGCCATAATCATCTTTAGTGACCAGGTTTCAGAGTGAATGTAGAATGTGATTACATATGTGCCAAGACAAGGGAAAAGCAGCTAGAAGCAGCTAGATATAATAAGTGAAAAAAGAAATCCAAAAATCAACAATGGAAAGTTTTATTTAAGAAGACTAGCAATCATTGAACCGTGCTGCGTAGTAAATTGCTTTTTATAAGACTTGGTTAAATAGTGGCATGAAGCCACTATTACATTCTTTGCATGTAAGTACTATGTATCTCTCTGGTTTTAAAAATGATTGTTTTCCTATAGAAATATTTTCTAGTTTTAAATTGCTGGATTTTGTCACTAAAGAAAATGGGGATATCAAAACTACAGTGGTGTAATTCAGACGTTGTATTCCTTGTAGCAAAACCAGGTATAGGTGCAAGTCATACTTTTTCAAGGCAGCTGGTAAAAATAGCTGAAAATTAATAACAAATAATGAGTTCAAAGAGAAAGCATAAGTATTGGTAAAACTTCCCTATCATATGACAGTTGTATATGATGGAACATTAATGGCATATACTCTTTGTGGTCTAAGAGATACTGGCTTTTCAGTTGGCAAAACTATAAGGTATGAATCAGGGCTTGGTTCATGTATGACATGTACAGAGAGGAGAAGTGCTTGATGGTTTTTTTGTTGTTATGGGTTTTTTTGTTTGTTTTTGTTTTTTGACAGTTCACTTGAGCACGGTTTATTTTCTAAATTTTAATATCGTATTTTTCACATTGCCCATCAGTTTTCACAGTTGCAACCTCGAAATTAAGCTCCCTCTGCATTGCCCTCTGAGCCACCAAGCCTTTTTGTTCTGTTAATCATTCAAATCCATACTAGAGGAGATTATTAGTCTGTCATTGGTATTTTTCTGAACCATGGTGTACATTGGGAAAAGAGTATTGGTACTGTTGCTAATAAGGCATCATGGTTGGCTCATGTTGGTTCTGTGTTCGTTCTTCGTGGTTCTGTGTTGAAAGAAATGCAGAAATTTGTGGGTATAATCAGATGGTGGTATATGTCTTTTTGGCTTAGTCTGGGAAATTAGATTCTTCTTTTCCACACTGAAGTATGTATGCTGATTCCCAAGAGGAAATTTTCATAACTTTTAGAATGATGAAATGTAACACACATAGAGAAAGGTGTATAGAACCTAAATGTACAATGAATCATTAGAAAGTGAACACCCTTTTAACTACCATCTAAGTAAAGAAATAGAACCTTGCCGACATTGAAGAAGCACCTCCTTGCCCCTGGGTATCCCTCCTCAATCACATTTCCTGTATCCCTTTTAGATTAAAAAACACTATCTTGATATGTATGATAAATTTTTTTTATAAATTTATTTATTTATTTTTGGCTGCATTGGGTCTTCATTGCTGTGCGTGGGCTTTCTCTAGTTGCTGCGAGCGGGGGCTACTCTTCGTTGCAGTGTGTGGGCTTCTTATTGCGGTGGCTTCTCTTTGTTGCAGAGCATGGGCTCTAGGCATGCGGGATTCAGTAGTTGTGGCATGTGGGCTCAGTAGTTGTGGCTTGCAGGCTCTAGAGCACAGGCTCAGTAGTTGTGGCACCTGGGCTTACTTGCTCCATGGCATGTGGGATCTTCCTGGACCAGGGCTCGAACCCATGTCCCCTGCATTGGCAGGCAGATTCTTAACCACTGTGCCACCAGAGAAGTCCCTGTATGATAATTCTTTCCATGATATTCCTTGATTTTTATTGCTTTTGTATGTAGCCCTAAATAAAATGGCTAATATTGACTGGTTTTAAACTTTACATAAATGAATTATTTTAAAAAATTTCTTTCAATTACCAATTTGTTTGTAAGATTCAGTCAGCTTGTTGTTCATAGCTCTAGTTTAATTGTGATACAAAATTCCACAATTAAACTAGAGCTATGTACAACTTTAATTGTGATACAAAATTACATTATATTAACAACCACAATTTACTTATCCATCCTAACATCCTTATTTCCTGATGGTTGTTAAAGATGTTTTCAGCTATTGCAAAAATTGCTGCCATGAACTTTCTTTTACATGTTTCCTGACACACAGGTGAATGTCTTTCTCTAGGCATATACCCAGGAATGTAATGTTTGGTATTGTTTGGTCATAAGATATTGTTTTCTCGGTATGGGTGTTTGCATAAGAACAATGCTTTTTTTAAGTGCTTGAGCCAATTTTCACTCATGTTGGCTCAAGGCATTTTGTGACCACTAATCAGTACTTGAACAGGGCAAAAAGCTGAGAAAGTAAGTATAAAATAACTATTAAGCTAATCAGAGATTATCACAGCTTCAGTATTTTCTAAAGAGGAGGAGCCCTAGTAAACACCCTAGGATATTAGTGGAGAACCCTGGAAGCTTACTCCCTTAGGAATAATAGCAAACCAGAAATAGACTAATCTTTACTGAATCAAGGCAATATATCTATATTCTGTATGCCTGAGAGAAGAAATCCAAACCCTCTCTGGAGGAGGTAACATCACCCAGCAAAACTAAGTAATTCATACATATCATGTAGCCTTCATTCAAAAATTACCAGACATGCCAAGAAACATAACCAAATCTACAAAAATCAAGAAAAGTAGAAACACATCCAAAAATGAACAAAAATGATCTGGTTATTGAAACTAACAGATATGAACTTTAAAATAATTGTGACTCATGTGCTCAAGAATAAGGGGATGGGGCAGGTAGATAATTCCACAGTAAATTAAGAAACTATAAAAGTAATGAAATAGAAAATTTTATAATTAATACATTTAATAGCAGATTAGACAAATAGAAAAAATTAATGAGCTAGCAATAGGTTAGTAAAAAATATCTAGACTGAAGCAAAAAGAGAGAGAGAAGAAAAGATGCTTTAAAAAGCATAGGAGATATATGGGGCACAGTGAAAAGACTGAACTTATGTGTAATTGGAGTCCAGAAACAAAAGTGAGACAGAATGGGAGGGAAACTTTTTTAAAAGATCATGGGCTAGAATTATCCAAAATTATAGAAAGGCCTACTTATTCAAGAATATCTATAAATCAAAGGCAGGGCAAAATCAGAGAACATCACACTTAGACATATCAAAATAAATCTGCTGAAAGACAAAAATAAAAATCAAATCCTAAAAGTATCCATAGAATAAAAAGATACATTATCTTCAAAGGGACATTAAACTGATGGTTGAATTTTCAGTAATGTGGTTTCTTTGTTAAGTGTTTATAAGAATTCACCAAAGGATATATCAAGGCATGAGATATTCTTTGTGAGAAAGCTTTAAATTTATATTAAATTTATTATAGACATAAGAAAAATTAGATTATCTGTTCCTTCTGTCAATTTTGATAGTTAATTTTTAAAAAGGAATTTGTTCATTTCTTCTAAATTTTAACATGATTACCATAACATTTAAAATCATATACATAATGTAGAAATAAAACTGCCATTATTTGTAGACAACATGATTGTAATCATAGAAAATTATCAAAATAATCTATATATAAAGCACTGGAATTAATAAATAAATTTAGTAAGGTAATTGGCCACAAGATCATTATATAAAAATCAATTATATTATACTAACAACAAAAAAGAATTTTTTAATGAAATTTTTAAATGATATCATTTACTCTAACAGCAAAACATAAATTATTTAGGAAAACTATATGCAGAAAGTTGTATAAGACCTCTAAAAATAAAAACCCTAGAAAACATTGCTGTGAGAAATTAAAGCCTAAACAAATGGAGGCTATATCATGTTCATAGATTGGAAGATTCAAAATTGAAGAATGTTAACTTTATAGACTCAATAAATTATAATCAATGTACAGACAATCCAATGGAAGGAGTGGTGGAAACTGATATACTGATTTTTGAACAATTTTGGCAGAATAAGAACAAAATGAGAGTACTTATATTCCCAAATATAAAGCCTTATTATAAAGTTAACTAAAATAGACTGGTATTGGTGTGGGAATAGACAAACAAATAGAACATAGCAGAGGAACCCGAGAGAGAACCTATGTTTAAAGTCACCAAATTCATCATTGCAATGCAGTGAGGAAAGAATGCTTTTTCTAGTAAATGGTGTTGGATCTGTTGAATATCCATAGAGATTTTTTAAAAGAACTTTTACTTCATACTTCATATTATACATAAAATCATTTTCTAGTGGATCAAAGGTGTAAATGTGAAACGTAATAGTAAAGATTCAAAAGATAATATAAGAGATCTTGGGGTGTAAAAGCAATTTTTAAAGGACACAGAAACACTAAGCATAATAGACAAGATTAATAAATTCTTCATTAAATGTAAGAACAGATACCACTAAGAAAGTGAACATACAAGCCACAGAATAGAATTATATTCACGTTAATAGGGGAAATTTTACAAGCTAACAAGGAAAAAAAAACAGAAAACAATTTAAAAAAGACAGAAGACTTGAACTGACATTTCACAAACAGGTAATAAAACATATGGGAGGGTGATGAGCATTCATTAGTTATCAGGATAAAGCACCTTAAAACTATAATGAGATATCACTACATGCTCCCTAGAATGGCTAAAATTTAGGAAAAATAGGTAAAAACCAAGTGTAGACAAGAATACAGAGCAACAGAAACTCTCATCCACTGCTAAGGAAAGGATAAACTTCTAGAATCACTTTGGAAGTCTATTTGGCAGAGGGACACATGATCCTATGACACGGCAATTCTATTTCTAGGTACCAGTGGAAAAGCATACATATATGCAGCAAAAGACATGTATAAGAATGTTCATAGCAATATTATCCCACATAGCAAAAAATGAAAAACAATCTAAAAGTTCAGTAACAATAACATGAATAAATAAATCTTGCTATGTTTATACAATGGAATACTAGCAGCAATGCAAAACAGCAAACTACTGCTACATGCAACGTGAATGAGTATCACAAATATAATGTTGAATGGTAGAGCAGAGACAAAAGAGTATGTATTCAGTCTATTTACATAAAATTGAAAATGGGCAGAACTAATATATGGTGTTAGAAGTCAACATAGTGGTTATATTTGGTAAGAAAGTCATGATTGGAAAGGCATATGAGAAAGGCTTCTGGACACTGGTAAATTTGATCTGGGTGATGGTTAACAAGTGTGTATATAAGTAAGTTTTATTGAACTATACACATATGATTTGTATATCTTATAGTATGTATGCTATACCTCACTACTAAAGTAAACAAACCAGCAAATAAATTAATCCTTTAAACAAAAGAGAAAATTCAGGAATTCTTATTATTTTATCCCTCTCCTGTCTCATCCATTCTAATTATAGGGACATTACAATTATATGTCTTATACAAAGCTTTTTCATGAGGCTCCTAAAAAAAGTTAATGAGTCTCTCCAATATAAATCAAAGATCATGGTGGGGCAAAGAAGGAGCACTCAGAGCATGGCTAAAGGAGAGAACAGTGGAATCTCTGAGTGACGCTACCTACAGAGGGGGATGTCTGTCACACTGCATTGCATGATCCTTAATGGCAGTGACAGTAAATTATTCATCTCAGCACACCCAATGCCTGGAACATAGTAATAATTTAGCTGATATTTATTCAGGGCTTAGTCCATGCCAGGCTCTGTACTAGGTTTCTTACATGTATGAACTCAATTAATTTTCACAAAAACCTGTGAGGTAGCTATGATTTCGTCCCCAAATTAGAGTTGATAAAATTGAAGTTCACAGAAACTACCTAACTTAAAAAGTCACCCAGTTTGTGAGTGGTGGAATTTAGATGCAAGTCCAAGTCGTTAATCTTGAGACAATGCGTATAACCATTGTATCATACTTCTAAAAAAGCAGTTGGGTATACGAGTCAGTAGTCTTCTCTATCTCTGCACTGTAGGATTGAAAACTATTAAGTTTAAACTCTGGAATTCCTCCTCTCTAGGATATGAGATCCCTGAGGCAGGGATACTGTGTTATTCATTTACGGTTCTCCATTGTCTAGCACAGTGCTCAGCTCATAATAAATGATAATTTTAATAAAGATTTGTTCAGTGAGGTAGCTTGAATTGCGATGGTCCTAGGTTTACGGTAGGATCCATCCATTTCTCCACCCCCGTTTGTAAGTGAAATAGAAGTTACCTCTAATAGCAAGCTTAATAAAGTAATAAGAATATTCATCAAAGAGTTCTGATACAAATTGTGGGAACTCAGTGATATCCGCTAGATCGGAAATTAACAACCGGTCCAGAAAAAAACAAAATTAGTGGAAAGAAGTGACCTAGTGATTGTTTGAGATCGTAATTTAAGATAGTTTTGTATGGCCTGTGGAGTAACAGCAAACTTTAGGATTCTGAACAAAATTTCTCCATTCTGTTACCACATTTTCCACCTTGTCATTGGAATAATGGTTTCTTAATGCACTGTTTTTGTGTTTCCTGGACACTCTCCTTGTGTTCTGAAGATAAGCTGTCAACACAATCCCAGAGTCTTTTGGAAGGGAAGGAATGACCAGGGATACTACCTCTGCCTAGAGCTCTGCCAGGAGACACATGCCCTAAGAATGTCCCCTTTTCCACCAACTCTTTGTACTTGGAGAGGAACCAATTTTCCTTGCTGTTGGAATGCATAAGATATACAGAGATGCCTGGAGGAGGAATCTAGCATATCATCCCAGGAATATCTTGGTCTTTGGTTTGGCAAAACAGCATCACTGGAGGTGGTAACAGCTGTGCAACAATTTATGGGGGTGGCGTGGGGTCTGGCAGCTGCTTTTATTTTTTCCCATTCTGGAAGCTTGTTTCCTTTGAGTCACTTTTTGATTGTCATGGATTTATTTTCTGTTACATATTCATTTCAAAGATATTGGGTCATCTTTCTTTCAAGATTCATGGAAACAAAAATTCGTAGTTTTGATGAAAAAGGGTGTTTAGTATCTGTCAGAACCTACATTGCTGCACATTTTGAACGGCACATCCTTGACTCTAAAAAGTTATGTAATATTCATAATGACACATAGAAATCTCTGAATTATCAGTGTTCAATAGCTAGTCCCTTCATAAGTAAAATTTAAGTGTACTGGAGGATTCAGATTACCCTCTGCCCTGCCAGTATGATCATTTTAAATGAAACCTATGTTACTTCTTTAATATGAGGCTGTTGCAAAAAGGGGAAAATATAACTTGAAGAATTGTTTTTCTAACATTAACAAATATGGAGCATGATTTCAGGTGACATTCAAGATTTTCATCTCAGGTAGCCAACAGGACTTCAAGATAGGATATGTCCTGTCCACTTCTAGCTGTGGAGTTATTGTAGGAGAGTCATTTATTTTTTAAATAATACTTGATTCTAAGGAGCTTACTGAATTTTTTTGTTTTCTGATATTCTATGTAAAAAATTCAAACTATTTTTTACCTCTCTGTAGATCTATTTATTAATACCAATTGACAAGAATAACAAATTCATGGAATTTCCCTTTTTTCATGACAAATGTAGGTCTAATGTGGGAAAGGGGCTAGGAAAACCTAGCTAACAGCCCTCTCTCCCTACCACATAGTGAGTTAGGTTGAGTTTGCTTTGTGTACCCTTTCATTCTTTCTTTGAGTTACTCAGTAATAGTTAAGATTTTTTTGGTTGCAAGCAATAGAAAAGACCCTAACTTGAATTAAAAAGAACTGATTAGGATATAAACATAAGGGATAACACAAGGGAGTGATAATAAGAAACCCCCCTTAGAAGGATGTGAAGGATAAGAGAAAAGTTTGGTGAACCGGCAAGGCAAGGACAGGTGCCAGGTAATCTCAAATGGCCCATGTATCAGTAACTAATGAAGAATGTTTAGGGAACAGCTGATTTCTGAGGCTGAGGCACTTCCAGCTCTTCACCAGTGGTTTGTGATTTGGGGGAAGAGATCTGATTGGTCCAGATTGGATTACATGTCACCCACTGCCTAGGGAAAGGCAGGAATTCTTGACTGACATACTGAATCAGTCAGCTCTTGCTGTGTAGCAAGCCACTCCAAAACTCGGTGGCTTGAAATCAGACTCATTTATTTCCTCAGGCATCTGCAGACAGGCTGGGGATCAGCTGATCTAAGCTGGGCCCAGCTATGTGGCTCTGCTTAAAAATGTGGGTCAGGTGTTGAAGGTATGCTTCACGCTTGTTCCTTCTGAGGCTCAGGTGAGGGGCAGCATCTGCAGATGGGAGGCTCTTCCCATAGCAAAGTACAAGAATGCAAGCCCCCCTGTGTAGGCAGAGTTGAAGCCTCTACTTACATCACATCTACTAACATCCCGTTGGCCAAAGCTAATCATGTGGCCAAGCCCAAAGCCAAGCGGTAAAAAGTACCCTCTGCTTTTTGTGGGAGTAATGGCAGAATCAACTGAAAACGGGAGTAGTAGAGGAAGAAATGAAGAAAAGGAGTTAATAATTAAACTGGGGCAATTAGCTAAGAATTAAAGAGATAATTACCATAAAAGAAATCAGTGTTTTTATGGAAAAAAAAAGACTCCGTAGCAAAAAGGAAATGACACCAACAAATACCTAATTGCTAAAAAGCCTTGTTCTCACCTGGCTCTCATGAACAGCAGCTTTATGTGGCTCCTCCCATCGCACTTTCGGAGACTAATAAGACTCCTAGAACCAACAATATAATCTTACGGCAGGGATCTGACCAGTACCTTAAGGTTCAAGCAGAAGTGGTCAGATCACAGCTAAATAATGTGCCTGCTTTTAGGAGCAACCTTGCAAGTGATTGTGATTTCAATGCATTAAGACAGGAAAATCATCTAGGAGAAGGAATTGTTGCTCTGTTACTTACCATACTAGAACCTGTGAGCAACCAGTTGAAAGTAACAAGTCTGGCTCTCTCCTTGCCCAGCTCATCGCTAGCCACTTCTGAAGCCTGTTCTAGTGGACAGCAGTGGGTGTTACTATTCTGTGCTTTTCCTTGCCTAGGAAATGCCAAGGGAACTTGGGCATAAGACTTTAATGAATCAAAAGGCGCCCTAATGCTGGTCCTCAAATCTAGGCTGGGGTATAGCTACATCAAATCATGTATTCATACTCAGGATTCTAATTAAGTATATTAGCATTGACGCCTTTGACCAATCTGTTTTTCTTTTGACACTCCAGAATTCTCCAAGTGATTCCAAGGTTTATCCAGGTTTAGAATCTACTTAGTCCAGTGCTTTATTTTGAGGATGATAAAAGTGATACTCGGAGTGAATGACGGTATGATTTTCTTTCCAGTGTCACACAGCTGGTTTGTCTATGTGTCAGAACTTGGACTATTACCTGATCTACTGTGCTGTCTCCTAATCTGGGGTGCACTCATCTACACTCTGCTGTCCCCTTCATGTGAATACCCAGAAGGTGTCATGCTGACCTGAATTTCTGGAGATTGAACACCATCCCCTCCCCATTCCCAGGCACATTAATTCCTTTCATCCTAAAGCACATGTTTTCAAATTTATGTAGATTTAGACTGAATTGTTCATGGGTTGACCTACTCCATTAGTCTTTAGTTACTAGAAAAGTAAGCTAAGACCATTTTAAAATGAAACCTCTGAATCCTTTTGCATCATAGACACAAAGTACAAGCCTAGGGTCACTGTGGTAAGGGAGACAGCAGCAGGTCCATGGAAAAGACCTCCACAGCAAAATCATCAGCCCTCAGTGGAATGTGAATTAAAAGCCCAAAACTGGTAGTAAAAAGAAAAAGATGAAAAGCAGAGGGGAGAAGGAAGAGTGGAATGAGCGGGAGGTGAGAACAGAGGGCTTGACATCAGCCTGGGCAGCCTGTCTCTCTGCCCGTCAGCACACACAGGCTGGCACGCAGGATAAGACAGGGGTGAGAGACAGTCACCCAAAAGGAAGAAAGATGGTCTTCAGGAAAGGAAGATATGCTTAAAAGGGGAGGAAAAGGGTGTTTACAGTTTTCTGAGATGAAATTCAAGGCTGAAGTCATAGTTTGGCAGGCAAACCAATGAAATTTGGTTTCCTTCTGAAAGATTTATGTCTTCTAAGGTTGAGAAATATGTCTGGCTGCCAGTATTTCATAAAGCAACGTAGAGAGAAATACTACGTACTTTAGTGTTTGGCTTGGGACTTTTCACCTTAGTTTGGCAAGATATTTTTCATTTTGAAAGAGTGAGAGGGAGAACAATTCATGTCAGGTTTCTATGACGATCTCAAAGCTCTTTGCCTAAATTATCTGGTGGTTCATAATGTTACCCTTATACGAATATTTTAAATGGTGAATTAAACTTGTTGATGTACATTAACAGAACCTCTAAAACTCATAACCTTTCTGTTGCAAAACTCTTTGAGATAACATCGCCTTCAAAGAGAAAAAAAAGAATTGTAATCAAACCCGTAGGGAATTTCAGGAAGTAGAAGGGAGCAGCAGAATTCAGAGCCAGCTCTGTCATTGTTATTGGTGTGACCTTGAGAAGTTACTCAACCCCACCATGCCGCAGATTCCTTATCTGTGAACTGGAGATAATAAAAGAATCCACTTCATAGGGCTGTTGAGAGGATTAAGTGACTTAAGCCCTTAGAACAATGCTCAGCACTCAAAAAGGATTAATTGTTATTACATATTGTGGAATTTCTGAGATATTCCAGTTTCAAATATTCTTTTCTACTGAAATTATATATCATGGAAAAATCCTAAAAATGCCAACAAGCTACAGTTTTAGATGATCTTTCCTGCTTGAAAGTGACAGAAAATTCCTTTATCAGGTTATGTGTCTTTATTTGAGGTTCAGAAAATATGATCATGTGGAGAAAGCACACAGGTATTGAAACAGTGGGGAGTGGAAAATTCCCTACAGCCTTCTCCAGCTCCAAACCGTGCAGCCCCAGTGTTGTAAACCTTGAACTACCAACTCTTTGTGTATATCCATTCAGAGTTTTATGTCCCTGCGTTTTCATTCATGGGGACATTTTCCCCTGGCATAGTCATCTGCATGCTTTAGCCACAGTTTCCCCCACTGCCTGTCTGCCAGCTTATCTTTCCTTCTCCTTCTGCCTTTCACTCCTTTCTTCTCCCTTTACTTCTCCCTATTACTCTTTTCTTGTTTCTTTCCCATCCTTCTTTCCTTCCTTCCAGAAGTCTTTGGGTCCTTGCTGTCCTCAGACACTATGTCATTTTTTTCCCCCAATTCCCCAAAGTTAACCTATATTCAGGTATTATCCAGACAGATGTTAATTTCTCTGCTTCACCTTCTCTTTAAGTCTTCCTTTATGTTCTCAGCGTCCTCACCATCCAACTCTGCTGCTATGCTCTGCCTCTAGTTCTTTCTCAACAATGTTCACTATTACACGGGCCACATAGACAAGTAATGTAGTTGATAGATGGAATTTGAACAAAAGGTAAGGAATCTAAGTTCTCCTTTTGGTTCTTTTATTTGCCATCCAAGTGACCTTGGGCAAGGCACTTACCAGCTGAGCTTTGGTCTCCACATATGTGCACTCTGTGCTCCGAGTACTCATGGAGGTGCTTTCAGGCTCCTATAAGACAGCGTAAGTCAAGCAGTATGTTTAAGTGCCATGTGATGCTATTTCTTTAGTGTCAGTACTGCCCCATTGTTCCTGGCAGTCCAGGTGTCCTACTCACTTTCAAGTTACAAAATTGGTGCTTTCTACTTTCAACCATATTATCATTCCTATTGGTAATTATTACACCCCTGACTCCCTTTCCCCCAACCTCAACTCCTCATTCTTCCTGCACATACTGTTCATACCAATAATTTCAAATCACTGAGTTTGCCACACATGAAAATCTGCTTCTTATTCCACCACAGGGCCTTTGCATGTGCTTTTTCTTCTTCTGGAAGCACTCTTCCAACATTTCTTTACGTGGCTGACTTCTTCTTCTCATTTAAGTGTTATTTCCTTAGAGTAGTTTTTCCTAAAACACTATCCCATTTAGCCCCAGCCCCATTACTTTCCATTTCATTACCCTATTTAATTTTCTTCTGAGCACTTTTCATAATCTAAAATCATCATTTACTCTATTGCCTACCTCGTAATTTCTCAGTGCTTAGCATAGCAGATTCAACACATATTTGTTAAAAGAATGAATAGTCCAAAGTCAACTAACGAAGAGGGATGGAATTGGAATTTGAACCCAGACTGTCTGACTCTAAAACCTGTATGCTTCACCACTGTATTCTTTCCCTGCCTCAGCAATTGGGTTATCGGGAAGAAACAGTAAGCTAATATAGGAGACATGCTTTGTAAACTACAAGGGTTAAGTCGATATGAAATAGCAGAGTTATGGCATTCTGTCCATTGTCCTCTGCTTAGATGCCACACACATTCAGACTGTCCATTCATAAGAGACAATGTCATTACCAATGTTAGGGAAGAAAGGTCATTGGCTACGAAGAGTCCTGCTGATATTGCTTTAAGAATTACCGGTGACATCTGTGAGAAATGTTCTCCTCTTTCACTTCCACTCGTGGCCAGTCACTTGCTAATGCTATCCTTATCTTCTACACGACTGACCTTGCCTTCCTTGCTGCCATTAAGGGACAATTTACTTAAAATCTTCCATTCTTTCTTCATTAACCAATCTAACACCTTCTATTTTCAAGGAGATTTTAAACTTCTGTTCGATCCCCAACTACGCCATATCCCTACAGAGGGCTTAGAGTTAAAAAAAAACAAAAAACAAATTAGAGCTAGAATGAACAATGGGGAGTCCTAATCTTAAGGCTCCCTCTTCCATTACAGATGGAAAGAAAACAGAAGCATATAGATTAGCTCCCTGAAATCAACAAGCTAATCACACAACTAGTTAATGGCAAAGCCAGAAGGAAAACCTGGTTCCCAAGTGCTTTTTTCCTAAAACCTGTCGGGTTTGTTTGTTTAAATAGTTTTTAGGTAGAATATCATTGTATAAATTTCCAGTGTGATTATGTTTTAATGAAGAAAAAAAAATTTTACATCCAACCCAAAGTA
This sequence comes from Grampus griseus, assembly GCF_964374135.1. NCBI lineage: Eukaryota > Metazoa > Chordata > Mammalia > Artiodactyla > Delphinidae > Grampus > Grampus griseus. The sequence goes on along the minus strand of NC_139000.1, from coordinate 37,938,089 downwards.
AGTGTTTATTCTATGGTACGTAAATAAAGTAGCAACCCATATATTTTATCTTTGTATTTGTAAAATCCCTCAAATTTCAAAAGCAAATGGTTTGTTTTGATATCAGTGGCCTAAATTAATGTCCCTTCCCTGTATTCCTTTGAACTCTTAAGCTATAATCAGTATCATTTTAAGATTTGCTAAGGTCAGAATTTCTAAAACAATCTAATACTTAGATATTTGAATAATTCTGTTGTTTCCCAAGCAAAATAGGGAGTATGCCTTTACAACCTACAAATTGCAAAAGTTAAATTTTTATTTAAAGTTATGAATATTTTAGAAAACACATAGCGTCTTCATGCTTTGAAACTTTAGACTCTGCCCTGCTGGTGTCTTGTCTTACAAGGTTAAAAAACTAAAATGAAGACAGTATAGTCAAAGCACAGAATATTTCATCAATTAGATCATAGAAATTAAAAACAAGATTTGTGAAGTTTTCCTTATCTGAATACCTAAATCATTTTTCTCTTATTCAAAGAAAACAAGTGGTAGAGACTGAAAAGGAGAAAAACAAAATTCTCTGGCCTTCTAAATCTCCTTCCAAGGTGTTCTTTTCTGGCCAGGTATACCATATTAGTTTATACGTACCTACCATGCTTTCCACAAGTACTCAAGATAAGAAAGTTTTGAACTTCACCAAGTTCTTTCGTTACACCAAAAAAATATATATATATATAGTTTTTTACTTTTTCCCCCATGATTTTTAATAAATGAAGCTAGTTCCTCCTCTCTGTAGAAAATAGATTATTATGTTTGAGTCATAGATCATTGCTATTAATAATACACAATACTGTTTGGAGCATACTCACACTAGACATTTTCCAAGTTTACAGTGTACTTGAATTTTTCCAGAGGACATTTGTCATTTCTTTCAAGAGCAGGCCTATGGATAATAATTTAATCAAAACTACTACAGTGATTGCTACTCGTACAGAAAATGATAAAGCTACAGGACTAAAGTCCTGATTGCCAAGTCTAAATGGGCACTGCGTCTTTGTTAAGCATTGGGTAATAATGAATACCACATTCTTAAATTTGGAGGAAATTGAAGAAAGAGAATCATTATTTGTTCAGAAACACATTTCCTGATTTTCCTTTCCTCTATTTTATTTACACAAAAATACATAATGAAAATTAATAGTAGGCACATACAGAGAACATCTAATTATGATTCAAGCATTTAAAGAAAAGTCTTATTCTAGGTTTGGGGCCTCTGATATATAATTTTTTTTTAAGTCAAGAGACCAAAAAATATTGGAAAACATTAGTGTTTTTTATGCCTCATTATGATTTCATACATACCAACTGTCAAGTGAAAAAATATTGAGATGATAGTTTCTGAGATATTCAATCTTAATATGTGAACAAGAGCTTATTGGGAGGCAGGTTAGTATGGAAATAAGTGCTCTTCTGTAAAGAAGCTTTGTTTTGAGTTTGAAACTATAAATTATGCTTTTATGTACATAATACTGTCCTACGTTCATCATCTCTAATGGACATAAGGTTAGTACATTGGTAACTATAAAGATGACCCCTCTGGGAATAGTTGGATATGTAACTGGAGAAAGTAAACATCCTTCCTTAAAAGGAAATACAGGGAGTTCAAACTAGGCAAAGAGATAAAAAAGACAGTTTTAGCCTACTATTTATTTGCTTTTGCAATAGCATTCTTTTAAAAATGAACTCAACTTTTAAGTTAGAAGGTGACTTTCTCAAATGCCGATATAAAAGTGGGTCCAAATTAGTACCCACAAAAGAAGAACTCAGCCTTCATTTGTGGTTAATTAAATGACAGGTGATACATGATTGAAACTGGATCTTGTAACAACAAAACATATTTTCTGTTTCAAAGTAAAGCATGTAAAATTCTGCTGCTATCTCACATTGACAAAAGAGAAAGGAAGCTTTAAATCTGTGACCTCTCTTAATGAGTGGTGAAAGATGACATGAGTGGGTAGATTTTGGAGGGGCTAACCCACCCAAAGATGATCCGAGTGTGTTGACAGAATCTCACTAACTCGCTGCCCCGAGACCAGCAATAAACAAGGCTTCCCATGGAGCATGTATAACCACCATAAAAAAGGATTTGTTTCTTGACAGGAAATCGTCCTAAAAAGTTTCTTGTCCCAGTTTAAATATAATTTTTCAGGTTTTAAGGCCAAGTTGCTAAAATTTGTTCCCTGTGAATTTCTTTACAGCAGTAAGGAAGCTGTCTGTATCTACCATATTGAGGATGGGAGTGCCTTTGTTCTGTGGAGTTAAAAGCTGGAGAAATAGACTAAAACTTATCCTAAACTTGGGCAGCTGGAGAACCAAGCCAATTAGAGGGCAGGGACCTACAGTTCAGCTAAGCTGAAGACCTATTTGTCAAGAATATAATTAACTCAGACCAGAAATTATATCTGGGGAGAACAGCTAAATAGGAAGGAACAGGCAATGACTGTGGAGCCAGACAAGTTAGAGGTTAAATACTTGAAATCAGCAAAAAGAGAAAGGAAAATGGAAGTACCATTGCATGATAGCTGAGAGTCAAATAGAGCAGGATTCAATCGCCAACTTTGCCTCTTTCTGCCTGTGAGACTGGACAACTATGGTAATATTATTTGCTTAAAATACTAGCTGCCTCTCTCTACTGCTTCCTTCCTTCAGAGCCTTCTCTGTAGGAGGAGTCCCTCTATACCCACTGATATCAGGGTTGGCCGTGTGACTTGCGTGGACAATAACATATAAGCAGAAATAATGAAAATCATGTCAAGATCCATTGCATGATTTTTTGTCATTGTTCTTTTCCCTCTGCCATAAGAAGGGCATGTTGCATTTGGGGTCTGCTCCCTCAGCCTGGATCTCAGAATAAAGACTTGTGGGGAGAGCCAAAGTCATAAAGGCATACAGCTGACATCATGAGTCTGTGCTGTTAGCCACTAAAGTTTGGGGTCATTTGTCATGACAGCATAACCTGGCAAAAAATGATTTATATTGCAAATTGTATAAATGTCTTTGTGCCTCAGGTTCCTCATCTATAAAATCAGGATTAGGTTATCTTGAAGAGAACATGGGATGATATTTGGATGTTTGGTGTTTTCTTAGCAGAATCTAGCAAGTAGTGGTCATTGTTATTATTCCAGAGGCCCAGGCAGGGAATCTGTGGAAGAAGGGATCAGGAATCCAGAAGAAAGACTAGGCAGGAATTGATGAAAGCTGCAAGGTCAGAGGTCTACACAACTAAATGTGGGGATTCAGCTGGAGGCATGACTAGCAGACTCCAGGTGATGGAGTAGAGGGGCAGCAAGTATGATACTTGGTAGCGAGCCAGCTGTCCACTGAGGCACATGTTTGTAAAGACTTCTGATGAAGACCAAGGTCATCTGAGAGCATAGACAGATCCAGGTTTATGTGGTGAGACAAATATGTACATGGCATAGTGGGAAGTTACTGACACAAGGTTTACATGAGGCAGATTCTTCCAAAATGAACTTATTTGTTCCCAAACAGGTTTTTTCACTCTTAGTGTTACTTGAACACATTATGGTTATGTCTAAAATTCCACAATGACAAAATTCGGAGATAGAGCTTTTATGAAAGCTACATCATTTATGTGTCTAAAATTAATTTAAAAAGAGAAAATGGGCTAGCAGTTCTAAACAGATTTTAAATCTGTTAACACTGAAACTTATACACTTACAATGATAGATATAGCTGGTTTTAACGTAGTGAAGAAAAAGCATCATGTTGCTGCTGATGCTACATCAGTCACGTGGGTTTCTTCCCATGGATTGTTTAGAGGGGAAAAGTGATCAGCTACTTTCCCTTGGTATAGGACAGCTGATATAGGACAACAAGCGAGGCTCACTGGGCCTAACATGTTTTAGTGGGGAGCATATACACTACCACTAGAATGGTCTTACGAAGCCAGAGGGCAAAAGCCAGAAGTCCAAACCAGTCATTTCTTGAAAGTGTTTCCGTGGTTTTCAATACTAGCCTCATTCATACTAGAATCACCTGGGACAATTAAAACTGATCTCAGTCAGTACTCTCAATTAATTAAAAAACAAAACTAAAAACAAAACTCTGGGGGTGTGAACTAGAAATCACAAATAGAAAACAGATAAAACTCCCTAGGTGATTCTAGCGTGCTTCCAGGGTAAGAAACACTAAGTGAGAGGTGGAAAAGTCCAGGGGTGAGGAGGGCCCTCAGGAGTGGGGTGGTTGAGAAACCAGGATGAATAGAGTGATAGGGGGAAGAATACTGGTGCTCAAGCTTCAGCGTACATAAGAATCACCTGAGCATCTTGTTAAAATGCAGATTCTGATTGAGCAAGACTGAGGTGGAGACTGAGCATTTGCCGTTCCTAACGAGCTCCCAGCCCCTGGACCACATTTGCAGTAGCAAGTAACTAGAGTAGACAAGCTGTTCCAAGTGAGTCCTAGGCTACTAAAGCCTGAGTGACAATTTTGAGGCTATATGGGCAGGCCAGGATTGGATAGAACCATGATGGCAGGTGCCAAGAAAGAATATCGTGATTCCTCATAAGTAAAAGGCTGGTTGCCATGGTTTAAATTTATTCTAGGAGTTTCATCAGAGAAGAACTAGATTTGGGTTACCCTGTGGCAGATGATACCCATAGAACTAAAAATTAAACACAGATATGAGCCTTGCAGTGTGGTACAAGATAGATGCTCGATAAAGACCATTCACTTAAGGTAGAGTTAAAGTCGAGGTAGTGTAGTAGTATTAATAGATGATCATGACAGGAACCAATTCAGAAAGTAAGATGAAATGATCTCAAATGGCATTTCCAAACACTGATGTTACTGAGGTCAATTAGTTGAGGCACCCAGCCATGTTAAAAAGAAGTATATTGAATCACATAGTAACAACATTATTTCCTTTTTAACTTTCTTTCAATCCTTCTGATTAGCTTCTGGGAAAAAAAGTTTTAGTTTGAGGTTATATTCTTTAGTAATTCTATAATGCCTGTTAATTACCTGTTTTAACAAAAAGAGAGCAGTCTTCAAGCTCAAAATTCCAGCAGGCAAAAAATATTATTTTTTGTTTTTGTTTTTGTTTTACAATTATATGTGTGGTTACTTTCTATTTCCAGTAATTGGTAGGGTTTTTTTTTCATTTCTGATAGTGATATTTAGTTTTCTTTCAATATAAATTTAAGTAAATAAAGTTATTTTCCTTAAATAAAATATTAGTGACAGTACATATAGTAGTGTACTAATATGACAAAAATTATGAAGGTGAAGTTTAGAAAATCTGGTGTGGGACAAACATGAAACTACATTGAAATCTATGCTGTTTACAAACTTAGGTCCGAGGAAAACATTTGCATTGATTTATTTAGCAAAAACTGCACATAGAATAGCCTTATAAAGACAAACCAAATTTAATCACCAAATAATTGCTGAAACAAGAGGGCAATTTTGAAAATTCAAAGTGTTTTCCTGATTTTACCTTCTTACTTTTTCCGCATGTAAACAGTTTTGTGGGTTCAGTTGAATATCTCAATTTACTAATGAAAAGATTCTAAAAATATAAGGACTGATTTCCAAATGTGTTTTTTTCTACTTGAGGCCCTGTGTACACTCTTTTTTAAGTGGGAATTTATTTTCTTTATTATATTTTTCAAAATGGTGGTTTCTGTCTCAGTTATTTTGTGTCTAGTCATCAAACAGCATCATAGCCCCTTAATACCCAGTTGTGATTTTGGAAATATGACTTTACCCAGTAATTTAGCAAGACAGCTACAATATTTGGTTTAGGAAAATGTACCTGGCCTTGATCGAGTTAATGCAAAAAAATAGATCACAAATTCATGAGACAGAATAGTTCTTAAATGAATTTCAGCTCATATTCACATTCAATTGGACTCCTTTTTTTTAAACCTCAAAAACCACACAATTATACAGTTTCTCCAACTCCCCAGACTTTACCTTCTGCTGCAGTCTGAATGTCTGTGTCTCCTCAAAATTCATACGTTGAAATCCTAATGCCCAATGTGAAGATCATGAAGGTGGACCCCTCATGAATGGGATTTCTGTCCTTATAAAAGATCCTGCGGAGATTCCTTGCCCCTTCTATGAGGTGAGGACACAGCAAGAAATTGGCAGTCTGTAACCCAGAACAGAGCCTTTACCAGAACCAAATCATGCTGGCGCTCTCTTGGACTTCCAGCCTCCAGAACTGTGAGAAATAAATTTCTGTTTTTTCTAAGCCACCCAGTTTATGGTATTTTTCTTAGCCATCTGAATGAACTAAGGCACCTCGAGAGATTGGTTTCACATCAGATTCAGAAATGTACCTGGAGTATTTTGACAAGTGAATCTCCAGGCTTCCTGCTCCCCCTGCATCCCCTCAGTGGATGCTGCTAGAGATGTGGACTAACAAGACAGGAAGTTTTTCCCTTAGGGATCACCAGGATCTTAATATGTCTGAACATAGGCAGGCTGGTGGGGTAGGACCACCTGGTTCGTTTGCATGAGTCATCTCGCCTGAGGATGTTGTTGATAGGAGTGGGAAAGAACTGGAGTCAAAGTGTATTCGTTTACTATTGCTGCTGTAACAAATCACCACAAATGCAGTGACTTAAAACAACAAAAAATTTATTATCTTATAGTTTTGGAGGTCAGAAGTTTAAAATGGACTAAAATCAAGGTGTTGGCAGGACTGCATTCCTTTTGGAAACTCTAGGAGACACATCCATTTCCTTGCCTTTTCCAGCCTCTAGAGGTTGCCAGTATTCCTTGGCTTATCGAACTCTCCCATATCCAAGCAGCAATTATATTACTCCAACTTCTGCTTTCAACTTCACAGCTCCTTTTCTGATTCTGACTCTTCTGACTCTTTCTTCCATGTGTAATAGCCCATCCAGATAACCATGGATAATCTCCCTATTTTAAAGTCAGCTAATTAGCAACCTTAATTCCATCTACAATCTTAATTCCTCCATGCATGAAACATAACATATTCACAGGTTCCAAGGTTACAATATAGACATTTTGGAGGGCCAAAGGAATATTTGGCCCTTTGTGTGGTAAGCAAAATATTATTTTGCTTACCACACAAAGGTAGAGAAAGGATGAGAGGAGACACAGAATTGATCTTAGAGTCTATTCCTTTCTAAGTCACCTTGAATGACCTTAGTGGTTATATGTGATACTGGGAAGAAAGGGAATGTGTTCTAAGATGAATGGATGCGGAAGTATTACTACTTTCATTCCAGTCATTTTGGGGCAGGGGCACAGAGTGGGGAAATACATCTTGTTCCTACTTCCACAGGGAACATATTTGGAAGCCTGAAGACCTCCACAGGCTGGATTGCCATCTTTGATTCATGAATCATTGGTACCCCTACAGGGGCAGAGGAACAGCAGGGGTTGCACAATGATGGGCCTCAGAAGCAGTGACAAGATACTTAACTGGTTTTTATAAGTATTGTGACAGCTTAGCCATAGACCACAGCAGGAAGCACTAGGAAATAAAGCAAGAACATGAACTAGTTTGTTTATGAGACACTTCTGGAACCTTCCAGAAATAACTACAAGACTATTTCAGGGCGTCGAAGACCAAAAAAAAGACAAAAAAAGCAGGCAGAGTGAAAGCTGTAAAACAGGACTTATTATGTTAGTATGGTCCCATTTTCACAGCATCCTGGGGCATCCAGAGGAAACTTAGATTATGTTCGGGAGGTAGAGGCTCAAACAGATGGCTGGAGATGGCTGATTTTGATTTTGTTTTAATTTTATTTCAATTGACAATTTAACTCTTATCTCCCTCGCCAGATGCTTGATATACTGACTTACATCAATCTGATGGGCTTAAATTTGACAGTGGTTTCTTGACTTCTTTCAGAATTAAGGTCTTATACCTATGGTTCTGTGCCTGGAGCATTTCAAGGAGTTTGGATGTCCTGGGGGGTGCTATAGTGACTTCCCAGATCCCTCCTTCAAAACTGAGGCATTGGGCTTCCCTGGTGGTTCAGGGGACACAGGTTCAACCCCTGGTCCGGGAAGATCCCACATGCCATCAAGCAACTAAGCCTGTGTGCCACAACTATTGACCCTGAGCTCTAGAGCCTGTGAGCCACAACTGCTGAGCCTACGTGCCGCAACTACTGGAGCCCACATGCCTAGAGACCGTGCTCCGCAACAAGAGAAGCCACCGCAATGAGAAATCCGCGCACCGTGAACAAGAGTAACCCCCACTCGCCACAACTAGAGAAAGCCTGCACACAGCAACGAAGACCCACCGCAGCCAAAAATAAATAATTTAAATAAATTAAAAAAAAGAAAAAAACTGAGGCATTCATTTCACCAGTTTCCAGGTTGCCTGCTAGCAACCTAACAGCTGAACTCCAGTCTGTGCACAGTTCATACTTCCTCCCTGGAAGTAGCCCATGTTGAATGACGGGTCCTTGTGGAAGTACAAAAGCCTGCCTACCTTGTCCCATTTTGGAAGATCTGTGGAGGGCTGTCCCAGCTTCAGAGTACCCCTTGGCATTGTTTGAGGTCTCTGTTGTGCTCTACGACAGTTCAGCATCTCCCTCTGCCCAATCCTTATTTCCTCACAGATGTTGTTCCTGAGAGCATGCATTTCCTGTGCGCAAATCTCCTCTGAGAGTTTGTTTTCCAGGGAACGTGAACTAAGAGAATTGGTGTGAAGATTTGTCTAAGGAGGTGGATCACGTATTGGTTGACTGGCAGTGAGAACCCATCGCTAGTCATTGATGGAGTCCTGGGAGCGCTGGCATGCAGTAGTAGTACAAATATTAAAGCTTTCACTAGTGGTGAACTGAGATGGGATATGGATATAAGGAAATGCCCTGGTGGGCTCAATTTCCTCAGGCATTTGAGAGGTTCAGAGGAACTGATAATTAAAAGGACAATGAAATTGGAAGGCTTTTGCTGAGTGCAGTTAAGAAGCTGAGAAGGACAATGAAAGACAGAGATGATTAATCATCAATTTAAAACAAAGTGTGAAAAGTTAGAGCACCTACACGGCAGCATTTAAAAAGACTCTCCTGAAGCTGGAGAGTAGAAAAGGTGAGGATTGAGCCCAGTATTTAATTACAAGGGTAGCAGACAGTGCTCTAGGGATGGTTGAATTCCCAGGCTTAGCAAGACTTCTGCATAAAGGTCAGGACGCTGGTGGAGAAGGAGTGGGAGCCTGAGGCTTCAGATGGAACATCTGGGTCAGTGCACTAGGAAACCTTGAAATCCCAATACCCCTGAGTCATCTGGGCCTGCAGAAGTGGCCTACTGCTTTCTATTAAGGCCTAGCGTTCTCTCCTTCAGGATATATTTCTACTTCCTTTCCTGGCCACCAGACATTGGCATCTTGGTAAGAAACAAAGACACATGAACACTAGTAGGCAGAAGATATGCTATATGAAAACCCAGGAATACCTTGGAGATATTGTGGGTTTGGGTCCAGCCACCACAATAAAGTGAATATTGCAGTAAAGTGAGTCACACAATTTTTTTGGTTTCCCAGTGCATATGAAAGTTATGTTTACACTATACTGTAGTCTATTAAGTATGCTAGCATTATGTCTAAAAAATGTACATACCTCAATTTAAAAAATACTTTATTGCTAAAAAATGCTAACCATCATTTGAGCTTCAGCAAGTTGGACTCTATATTGGTGGAGGGTCTTGCCTCGATGTGGATGGCTGCTGACTGATTGGGGTGTTGATTGCTGAAGGTGGGGCAGCCATGGCAATTTCTTAGAATAAGACAACAATGGAGTTTGCCGCATCATTGACTCTTCCTTTCAGGAACAATGTCTCTGTAGAATGCAATGCTATTTGATGGCATTTTACCCATGGTAGAACTTCTTTCAAAATTGGAGTCAGTCCTCTCAAACCTTGATGCTGCTTTATCAAGTAAGTTTATGTAATCTTCTAAATCCTTTGTTGTCATTTCAACAGTCTTCACAGCATCTTCACCAGGAATAGATTCCATCTCAAGAAACTACTTTCTTTGCTCATCCGTAAGAAGCAGCTCTTCATCTATTAAAATTTTATCATGAGATTACAGCAATTCAGTCACATCTTCAGACTTCACTTCTTTTTTTATCTGTTAATGTTTTTATTTAGAATTTATTGTTTTCCAACTTTTTAGTTGCGCTAAAATATACCTAACATAAAATTTATTACCTTTACCATTTTTAAATGTAGAATTCATTGGTATTAAGTACATTCATATTGTTGTGCAACTATAACCACTATCCACTTGCAACAGATGCTTCATCTTGCAACACTGAAAATCTATTCCCATTAAAAAATAATTTCTGATTACCCCACCCCCTCCAGACCCTGGCAATGGACTTCACTTCTCATTCTAGTTCTTTTTCTATTTCCACCACATCTGCTCCACCACTTCCTCAACTGAAGTCTTGAGACCCTCAAAGTTATCCATGAGCATTGGACTCAACTGCTCCCCAACTCCTGTTAATGTTGATATTTGGACCTCTTTCCCTGAATTACAAATGTTCTTAAAGGCATCTAGAATGGTTAATCCTTTCCAGAAGGCTTTCAATTGACTTTGCATGGATCCATCAGAGAAATCATTATCTATGGCAGCTATAACCTTATGAAATGTATTTCTTCAATAATAAGAGTTGGAAGTTGAAATTACTCCTTGATCCATGGGTTGCAGAATGCATGTTGTGTTAGGGCATAAAAACAACATTAAACTCATACATCTCCATAAGAGCTGTTGGGCAACAAGGTGCATTGCCAGTGAGCAGTAATATCTTGAAAGAATCTTTTTTTTTCTGAGCAGTAGTTCTCCATAGTGGGCCTGAAATATTCAGCAAACCATATTGCTTAGGACTTGCTGGATCCTTTAAAGTCTTTGCTTTGCACATTGTTAAGGCAGGTACAGAACAGCCTTTAGTTTAGAACTAATGTAGCTTTAGTACTAAGACAATGCTTTTCTGTAGTCTCTACTTGACGCCTGTGTATTATGAGAACTTTCACTCTGACTGATGCCAACATAAACTATTCACAGTCCTACGTGAACTCCTAGAATTGTTCTCAAGTTACATATCACCCAGCACTTTTGTATGCCTTGTCCTTGACTTTTTTCCTTTAGCACTTATTACTATCTTGTAAATTACATACTTTTTGAAATTTTATTGTTATTCCTTTCTGTGTAAGCTCTGTTAGGGGAGAGAATTTTGTCTGTGTTATTCACTACTATTTAACTAGCTTTCAGAATAAAGCTTGACTCATTATAGATACTTGATAAATATTTGCTGTGTTAGTGAATGATTGAATTTTCTCTTAATTAAGCATACCCTTATTATTCTCCATTTCTTGAAATCCCTGATATCTACTTTAATGCGTTATTACTGATACACAGTGGTAATGATGTTGCTCATGAAGCTTATTTCAAGCATGGCTATCCCATTGTCCTCATCATTGCATGTTGCAGATTGTACATTGCACAAAACTATGTGATGACATTCATGTTTGTGGTCACCTTAGATTAGTAGTTTTATTGCTCTAATTTTCCAAGGGTTGGCAGTAAATGTCTTAGGAATTAATGTGCCCATTTTTAATAGCGGTAGGGCTGTCATCAATGAGGAAACATTCATATCTTGTAAGGCCCTCAACCTCTCTTTTCCATCCTGGTGGGTTTCAAGATATTTCTTATACTTTTCTCTTATCCTTGCTTCCTTGGATCAGCACCTGGTTGAAAAAATACTGAACCAGGTTGAAAAATATTCATTTGTACATCTTCTTCTTGATGCGATAGCTGGAAGAGGCACTCAACATGATGATTCAGTAACGAAGAGTTCCAGGTTACCGCAGAGCAGACCTGTGGCCTATGCTAAGTTATCTTCTTCACGTAGCCTCCTGCCCTATAAGGTTGCTTTGCATAGACAGTGCCTGGAAAGTGTGGATGTTTGTTGAGTCAGTGCACCATAAGCCTAGGGCAGAGTTCAGTTCCTCTGATTGGAAGTGGGGGTGGGGGGGGTGGCTTAATGAAAGAATCATGGATTTTGAGTCCAGAAAGACCTAGTTTCAAATCCTGGGTCTAACATCTAGCCAAGTATACGGCCTAGTCAATTTATTTAATATCTCCAAGGCTGTTTCTTCATCTGCTCTACAAAGATAAGTGCCTCACAGAATTGAGACATCTAAATGAGGTAACACATAGAATATACAGCTCTCGATAGATGAACAATAAATGCTATTTCCCACTCACAGTGTAAGTATTCATAGGCTAAGTTACCCAACAAAAAGTTGGTAAAGTCATAGAATTATACAGTATAAGAAACTGGTCACATGTTTTTGTCCAGCTCAACATCTTTAGTGCTATAATTTTCTCTATAGTATCCACATCAATTGGCACCCAGTTTCAAGTTAAACATTCCAGTGATAGGAATTCCCCCTCCCTTCTGAGATAAGCAGCCATTGGAAAATTGTGTTGTAAAAAGAAATTGATCAGAGTAAGGAGAGCTCAACTATTGGTCCTGCCTTTGCTTCCTGTAACTTCATGGAACAGTGCTAATCCCTCATCCAAAGGATTCTTCCAGATATTTGCAGGAACCTAATTAGGATCCTTTTGAGTTATCTCTTTAACACATAGAATATTTATACTCCCTTAACCTGCGAATGGGATATAATATTGAGCCCTGTCACCATGGTGTTGTATCTCTCCAGTCTGTCTTTGGACTTCCATTATCATTTCTGTATCCCCAGTGCTCTCTTGTTATTAATTTCCCAGAAATCCCCTCTTCCCCTACACATAGGCACCCTCTGACATTCCCATTTTAGTATCATCCCATTACAGACACATCTCTCATACTCCCTTTTATCAAAACTGACCTATATCATTTTTCATTCTCTTAAACTCTGAGGTATTAGTATTGACACTTTTATAAATATCTGCATCTTGACAATCTTCCATTTCTTACCTAAGGGAATGAGTAATCTGGAATTTTAAGGACAGTGAGAAAGCCAGTAAGGGAGGCCCTACCAGCCATGATACTTCTTGGCATCTGCATCTTGACATGGACCTCTGTGTGTTCAATTTCAATAACCTGTCTCTGGCTAATAACTATTTCCATGGGCATATCTGTGTGCTTGTGTTGAGGCACTAGCAGGCAAGAGAGAGACAAAGGTGTGTACTAAAGAAAGAGAGTTAGGCACCATGATTATTTTTGATCAAAGAGGAGATTTCAAATAGAACTGTCTAAGGATCCTCCTAAAACAGGAAACCAATAAGTATATCTTTATCCCAAAGGCCTATAAATAGACATTGGCATTAAAATAACTTCCTAACTTGACTTAGTGATTGTCATCAACATTTCTTGTAAGGATTAAACTAATATAGTGTGGGTTAAATAACATTGAGCCTAAATACTTTTTAATCCCATTGATTTCCCTCATTCTTGCTTTTGAATTTACATTTTTAAGTGACATTTAAAGGTGCATATACTTAACAGCATTTAATTTTTTTAAATATCAGCGATCCTTTGTATAATGAAATGGTGCCCAAAATAAAGAATGAAAAGAAAAGCATGTTTGGTATTTTAAAAGCTAGTGACAATATATGGCAGAGGGATGCAAGGGGTGGTAGGAGTAGTCTGAACTATTAAAGACAAGGTAGGCTGTAAATGAAGAGCACAGACTGAAGTAGTGAGTTGCAGTGACCCTGTGCATTCGAAACCGATTTACCAGCCTGAACAGTCTCTAGGAGCTGGAGTAGGTTGATGTTCAGTGAGTCCGAATCACAAGACTAGTATCCTTGCACAGCCATACGCAAGGCAGATCAGAACTTCGTACTGTATTTCAGCACACTTTCAGCCCAGATCTCTAAGCATTTTGGAAACATTGCTTCAGTCATCTCTACAACCTTCTGTTTGGGGAATTAAGTTACAAATATTATGGGGCCTGTTCTACACTTGAGAAAGCTGAATTACAGGAAGGTTAAGTAGCCTGCTAAAGGTCAGAAATTGGTAATAGAGATCAAGTGCAGACTAGAGGGGACCCAGCAGTAGTTCCCAGGATAACTCAGCAGTGTCACTGCAGAATCCTTTCAGTGATTTCTCTGTGTTATTCCCCTGGGCAGCAAATTCACAAGTGCTAATAGGAAGCTTCTATGAGGCAATTGTACAGGCAGGGTCCTTTCTCTAGGGGACAGATACTATGCTGTTACTTTAGACCCTTCTCCTACATTTTCAAAGAGGCAGAATTAATGACAGAATTAGCTAACATTGGATACACCTCATCTTTAAAGTCATACACACCACCTTGCAACACAGACACCCACAGTTCAGAAGCGCTTCTTGAAGAAGTTTATTGCAATGCAAGAAAACTCTTGGGCTTTCTGAAGCCATAGCCTAGATATAGTTTCTTTTCCTTCAAAGAGGAAACTTGAGAGGGAACATTTAGAATAGCTTCACAATCAGTCCTTTCTGTGGACAAGTTTTGGCTTGAGAAACTTCAAAATGTCCTCATTCTGTCGTTATCTTCATCTCCATGGAAATCTCTAGAGCTTCATATGAAGGAGATTGAGGCATTTTTGTGGTTTCTCATACTTCAGCTTTCTTACTAACTGGCAGTCCAATGGGTTCACAAGAAGGGGAGGAAATGGAAAGGAAAGTTGGAATTGTGCAGTTACTCCCTTGGGTGAGGCTCATACCTGTAGCAAGTTTAAGACTTTTCAAGTCTCTTTGCAAGGGTGAAAAGAAGATTAGAATTATGTGCAGGTTTCTGATCCAGTCATTTGCAAAGTAGGTGACACTGTTTCCCAAGATTTTAAACTTTTGATATTAGCCAAATTTTAGATGTGTCTTTATAGTTTTCTGAGTAATATTGGCAAGTCATAAAGTTCTTTCCAAAGATGAGAAATACTGTATTTCCTTAACCACTCAAGAATGTGTATTTTCTTTGAATACATTGCTACCTTGAATGTTTACAATATTATGCATATAATAAAATCAGGGGGGACCTTCAAGATGTTAGAGGAGTAAGATGTGGAGATCACCTTCCTCCCCACAAATACATCAGAAATACATCTAACATGTGGAACTCCTACAGAACACTTACTGAATGCTGGCAGACCTCAGACTTCCCAAAAAGCAAGAAGCTGGCAGACCTCAGACTTCCCAAAAGACAAGAAGATCCCCACATACCTAGGTAGGGCAAAAGAGAAAAGGAAAAACAGAGACAAAAGAATAGGGACGGGACCTGTACCTCTGGGAGGGAGCTGTGAAGGAGGAAAAGTTTCCACACACTAGGAAGCCCCTTCGTGGGCGGAGACTTCGGGGGGCGGAGCGGGGGAAGCTTCGGAGCCACGGAGGAGAGCACAGCAACAGGGGTGCAGAGGGCAAAGCGGAGAGATTCCCGCACAGAGGATCGGTGCCGACCAGCACTCACCAGCCCGAGAGGCTTGTCTGCTCACCCGCCGGGGCTGGCGGGGGCTGGGAGCTGAAGCTTGGGCTTCGGAGGTCAGATCCCAGGGAGAGGACTGGGGTTGGCTGCGTGAACACAGCCTGAAGGGGGTTAGTGCGCCACAGCTAGTGGGAGGGAGTCCGGGAGAAAATCTGGACCTGCCTAAGAGGCAAGAAACCATTGTTTCGGGCTGCGCAAGGACAGGGGATTCAGAGCACTGCCTAAATGAGCTCCAGAGACAGGCGCGAGCCGCGGCTATCAGCTCGGACCACAGAGACAGGCATGAAACGCTAACACTAATGCTACCACCAAGAATCCTGTGTGCAAGCACAGGTCACTATCCACCTGCCTCAGGAGCCTGTGCAGCCCACCACTGCCAGGGTCCCGTGATCCAGGCACAACTTCCCTGGGAGAACACACGGTACGCCTCAGGCTGTTGCAACATCACGCCAGCCCCTGCCACTGCAGGCTTGCCCCGCATTCTAGTTATAAGTACCATACACCCCCTTCCCCTCAGCCTGAATGAGCAAGAGCCCCTTAATCAGCCGCTGCTTTAACCCCCTCCTGTCTGGGCAGGGAAGAGATGCCTGAGGGCGACCTACACGCAGAGGTGGGGCCCAAACCAAAGCTGAACCCCAGGAGCTGTGCGAACAAAGAAGAGAAAGGGAAACCTCTCCCAGCAGCCTCAAGAGCAGCGGATTAAATCCCCACAGTCAACTCGATGCACCCTGCATTTGGTGGAACACTTGAATAGACAGTGAATCGTCCCAAAATTGTGGTGGTGGGCTTTGGGAGCAACTGTAGCGTTGGGGTTTGCTGTCTGTGACTGATTTGTTTCTGATTTTTATGTTTATCTTAGTTTAGTATTTAGCACTTGTTGTCATTGCTGGATTTGTTTATTGGTTTGGTTGCACTCTTCTCTTTTTTTAATATTATTATTTTATTTAATAAATTTTTTCTTTTTAAAATTTATTATTATTATTATTTTCTTCTTTCTTTTTTTTTCTCCCTTTTCTTCTGAGCTGTGTAGCTGACAGGGACTTGGTGCTCTGGCCTGGTGTCAGGCCTGAGCCTCTGAGGTGAGGGAGGCAAGTTCAGGACATTGGACCAACAGAGACCTCCCAGCCCCAAGTAATATCAATCAGCCAAAGTTCTCTCAGATACCTCCCTCTCAACGCTAAGACCCAGCTCCACCCAATGGCCAGCAAAATCCACTGCTGGATGCCCCATGCCAAACAACTAGCAAGACAGGAACACAACCCCACCCATTAGCAGAGAGGCTGCCTAAAATCATACTAAGTTCACAGACATCCCAAAACACACCACCGGATGTGGCCCTGCCCACAAGGAAGACAAGATCCAGCCTCACCCAGCAGAACACAGGCACCAGTCACCTCCACCAGGGAGACTACACAAGCGACTGAACCAACCTCACGAGAAACAATGGGAACTATGAACCTTCAGCCTGCGAAAAGGAAACCCCAAACACAGTAAGTTAAACAAAATGAGAAGACAGAGAAATATGCAGCAGATGAAGTAGCAAGTAAAACCCACCAAACCAAACAAATGAGGAGAAAATAGGCAGCCTATCAGAAAAAGAATTCAGAGTAATGATAGTAAAGATGATCCAAAATCTTGGAAATAGAATGGAGAAAATACAAGAAGTATTTAAAAAGGACCTAGAAGAACTAAAGAGCAAGCAAACAATGATGAACAACACAATAAATGAAATTAAAAATTCTCTAGAAGGAATCAATAGCAGAATAACTGAGGCAGAAAACGGATAAGTGACCTGGAAGATAAAATAGTGGAAATAACTACCACAGAGCAAAATAAAAAGAATGAAAAGAATTGAGGACTGTCTCAGAGACCTCTGGGACAACATTAAACACACCAACACTTGAATTATAGGGGTCACAGAAGAAGAAGAGAAAAAGAAAGGGGCTGAAAAAATATTTGAAGTGATTATAGTTGAAAACTTCCCTAACATGGGAAAGGAAATAATCAGTCAAGTCCAGGAAGCACAGAGAGTCCCATACAGGATAAATCCAAGAAGAAACTGTCAAGACACATATTAATCAAACTACCAAAGATTAAATACAAAGAAAAAATATTAAAAGCAGCAAGGGAAAAGCAACAAAAAACATACAAGGGAATCCCCATAAGGTTAACAGCTGATCTTTCAGCAGAAACTCTGCAAGCCAGAAGGGTGTGACAGGACATATTTAAAGTGATGAAAGGGAAAAACCTACAACCAAGATTACCCAGCAAGGATCTCATTCAGATTCGATGGAGAAATTAAAACCTTTACAGACAAGCAAAGGTTAAGAGAATTCACCACCACCAAAGCAGCTTTACAGCAAATGTTAAAGGAACTTCTCTAGACAGGAAACACAAGAAAAGGAAAAGCCATACAAAGACAAACCCAAAACAATTAAGAAAATGGTAATAGGAACATACATATCGATAATTTCCTTAAATGTAACTGGATTGAATGTTCCAACCCAAAGACAGAGACTGGCTGAATGGACACAGAAACCAGACCCATATACACGCTGTCTCCAAGAGACCCACTTCAGACCTGGGGACACATACAGACTGAAAATGAGGGGATGGAAAAAGATATTCCATGCAAATGGAAATCAAAACAAAGCTGAAGTAGAAATTCTCATCTCAGACAAAATAGACTTTAAAATAAAGACTATTACAAGAGACAAAGAAGGACACCACATAATGATCAAGGAATCAATCCAAAAAGAAGATATAACTATTATAAATATGTATGCACCCAACATAGGAGAACCTCAATACATAAGGCAAATGCTAACAGCCATAAAAGGGGAAATTGCCAGTAACACAATCATAGTAGGGGACTTTAACACCCCACTTTCACCAATGGACACATCATCCAAAATGAAAATAAATAAGGAAACACAAGCTTTAAATGACACATTAAACAAGATGGACTTAATTGATATTTATAGGACATTCCATCCAACAAACAACAGAATACACTTTCTTCTCAAGTGCTCATGGAACATTCTCCAGTATAGACCATATCTTGGGTCATAAATTAAACCTTGGTAAATTCAAGAAAATTGAAATCGTATCAAGTATCTTTTCCGACCACAATGCTCTGAGACTATATATCAGTTTCAGGAAAAAACTGTGAAAACTACAAACACATGGAGGCTAAACAATATGCTACTAAATAACCAAGAGATCACTGAAGAAATCAAAGAGGAAATAAAAAAATACCTAAAAGCAAATGACAGTGATAACATGATGACCCAAAACCTACTGGATGCAGCAAAGGCAGTTCTAAGAGGGAGTGTATTATAATACATTCCTACCTCAAGAAACAATAAAAAGCTCAAATAAACAGCCTAACCTTACACCTAAAGCAATTAGAGAAAGAAGAACCAAAAAAACCCAAAGTTAGCAGAAGGAAAGAAATCATAAAAATCAGATCACAAGTAAATAAAAAAGAAATGAAGGAAACAGTAGCAAAGATCAATAAAATTAAAATCTTGTTGTTTGAGAAGATAAACAAAATTGTTAAACCATTAGCCAGATTCATCAAGAAAAAAAGGGAGAAGACTCAAATCAAAAAAATTAAAAACGAAAAAGGAGAAGTAACAACTGATACTGCAGAAATACTAAGGATCACGAGAGATTATTACAAGCAACTATATGCCAATAAAATGGACAACCTGGAGGAAATAGACAAATTCTTAGAAAAGAGCAACCTTCCAAGACTGAACCAGGAAGAAATAGAAAATATGAACAGACCAGTCACAAGCACTGAAATTGAGACTGTGATTAAAAATCTTCCAACAAACAAAAGCCCAGGACCAGATGGCTTCCCAGGTGAATTCTATCAAACATTTAATGAAGAGCTAACACCTATCCTTCTCAAACTCTTCCAAATATAGCAGAGGGAGGAACACTCCCAAACTCATTCTACAAGGCCACCATCACCCTGATACCAAAACCACACAAAGATGTCACAAAAAAAGAAAACTACAGGGCAATATCACTCATGAAAATAGATGCAAAAATTGTCAACAAAATACTAGAAAACAGAATCCAACAGCACATTAAAAGGATCATACACCATGATCAAGTGGGGTTTATCCCAGGAATGTAAGAATTCTTCAGTATATGCAAATCAATCAATGTGATACACCATATTAACAAATTGAAGGATAAAAACCATATGATCATCTCAATAGATGCAGAAAAAGCTTTCAACAAAATTCAACACCTATTTATGATAAAAACCCTCCAGAAAGTAGGCATAGAGGGAACTTACCTCAACGTAATAAAGGCCATATATGACAACCCCACAGCCAACATCATTCTCAATGGCGAAAAACTGAAACCATTTCCTCTAAGATCAGGTATAAAAGAAGGTTGCACACTCTCACCACTCTTATTCAACGTAGTTTTGGAAGTTTTAGCCAAGGCAATCAGAGAAGAAAAAGAAATAAAGGGAATCCAAATTAGAAAAGAAGAAGTAAAACTGTCACTGTTTGCAGATGACATGATACTATACATAGAGAATCCTAAAGATGTTAACAGAAAACTACTAGAGCTAATCAATGAATTTGGTAGAGTAGAAAGATACAAAATTAATGCACAGAAATCTCTCATTCCTATACACTAATGATGAAAAACCTGAAAGAGAAATTCAGGAAACACTCCCATTTACCACTGCAACAAAAAGAATAAAATACCTAGGAATAAACCTACCTAAGGAGACAAAACATCTGTATGCAGAAAACTATAAGACACTGATGAAAGAAATTAAAGATGAGACAAACAGATAGAGAGATATATCATGTTCTTGGGTTGCAAGAATCAACATTGTGAAAATAAATGACTCTACTACCCAAAGCAATCTACAGATTCAGTGCAATCCCTATCAAACTACCAATGGCATTTTTCACAGAACTAGAACAAAAAATTTCACAATCTGTATGGAAACACAAAAGACCCCAAATATCCACAGCAATCTTGAGAAAGAAAAACAGAGCTGGATTAATCAGGCTACCTGGCTTCAGACTATACTATAAAGCTACAGTAATCAAGACAGTATGGTACTGGCACAAAAACAGAAATATAGATCAATGGAACAGGATAGAAGTCCCAGAGATAAACCCACGCACATATGGTCATGTTATCTTTGATAAAGGAGGCAAGACTATACAATGGAGGAAAGAGCCTCTTCGATAAGTGGTGCTGGGAAAATTGGACAGCTACATATAAAAGAATGAAATTAGAACACTTCCCAACACCATACAGAAATATAAACTCAAAATGGATTAAAGAACTAAATGTAAGGCCAGACACTATGAAACTCTTAGATGAAAACATAGGCAGAACACTCTATGACATAAATCACAGCAAGATCTTTTTTGACCCACGTCCTAGAGAAATGAAAATAAAAACAAGCAAATGGGACCTAATGAAACTTCAAAGCTTTTGCACAGCAAAGGAAACCATAAACAAGACGAAAAGACAACCCTCTGAATGGGAGATAATACTTGCAAATGAAGCAACTGACAAAGGATTAATCTCCAAATGTACAAGCAGCTCATGCAGCTCAATACCAAAAAAACAAACAGCCCAGTCCAAAAATGAGAGGACAACCTAAATAGACATTTCTCCAAAGCAGATATACAGATTGGCAGGCCATCATCAAAAAATCTACAAACAGTAAATGCTGGAGAAGGTGTGGAGAAAAGCAAACCTTCTTGCACTGTTGGTGGGAATGTAAATTGATACAGGCACTGTGGAGAACAGTATGGTGGTTCCTTAATAGACTAAAAATAGAACGACCATATGACCCAGCAATCCCACTACTGGGCATATACCCTGAGAAAACCATAATTCAGAAAGAGTCATGTACCACAATGTTCATTGCAGCACTATTTACAGTAAGCAGGACATAGAAGCAACCTAAGTGTCCATCGACAGATGAATGGATAAAGAAGATGTGGCACATATATACAATGGAATATTACTCAGCCATAAAAGGAAACATAATTGAGTTATTTGTAGTGAGGCGGATGGTCCTAGAGTCTGTCATACAGAGTGAAGTAAGTCAGAAAGAGAAAAACAAATACCACATGCTAACACATATATGTGGAATCTAAAGAAAATAAATGATTCTCAAGAACCTAGGGGCAGGACAGGAATAAAGACACAGACGTAGAGAGTGGACTTGAGGACACAGGGAAGGGTAAGGGTAAGCTGGGATGAAGTGAGAGAGTAACATGGACGTATATACACTACCAAATGTAAAATAGCTAGCTAGTGGGAAGCAGCCGCATAGCACATGGAGATCAGCTCGATGCTTTGTGACCACCTAGAGGGGTGGGATAGGGAAGGTAGGAGGGAGGCGCAAGAGGGAGGGGATGTGGGGGTATATGTATGTGTGTAGCTGATTCACTTTGTTATACAGCAGAAACTAACACAACATTGTAAAGCAATTATTCTCCAATAAAGTTGTTTAAAACTAAATAAATAAAAAATAAAAGTTCCAGATCTGGAGGGGGAAAAAAAAAGTAGAAAATACCTGACTGGCTGTGGCCACATAGTCAAGCTTGTTTGGGGTGAGAAGAAACAATGAAATTAGTGTCCAGAGCTGGCTTGGCGTTTGGGAGTTGGCTGACTGATACACTGCGTTTCTAGTCAGTTCGAGTATTTACAGGGACATGAAAATTACCTAAATTTCGGTTTGCCGAGGTAGCACTCTAGGTCAGAGAGGCTTCGCCTTAGACCTAGAAAATTATATTAACAATACAAATAAAACTAAAACTACTTTCAGGATAAAAAAAGAAAATCAACAATTACTATTTATTAAGCAACATACTAAACTGTACAAAATATATATATATATACACATATATGTATATAAATTATATATGTATATGTAAAATATATATGTATATAAGTTCCATATATAAAGCATATATGTATACATACATGCATATACACACATATGAAATCTTACTTAATAGTTCTAACAACGCTTCATTTTAATTACTATTATTTTTATTTTACCTATGAGGAAAAGGAGACTCTAAGAGACTCATGGTCTCACAGCTATACATTGCTGACAGAATTGTCTGAATGAAAGCATGAGGTTAAGTTTAAAACAAACAAACGAAAAAAGATGCAAGTTTTTGTCTATGTACTCCCTCACACAATCTGGAGAGAGAAAAGCACTAGGAAAGAAAAATCATTATCTAACTGCACTGTCAGATTATCTGGTTGGCTAGAACTGTTAGGCCCAATTTTCTGATGAAGACTCTGAGGCCCACAAGAATGCATATTGCTGCCTATGAATTGTTTAAAATCAACCCGGTGTTGAATAGCAGCATCAGGACTGTGGGAATCTGCTCATTATGTGCCTTTCTTTATCACTTAAATTCATGGAGGGAAAATCATGTCATTGAGGTCGTAATCCCGTAAGCAGTGTAGAATTTTCTTAGAATGTGACATTTGTACTCCAATAATAAGATGGTATAAATCTCTCCATGTCGATATACACAAGTAGTAGGCCTGAGAAGTGCAAAAATACCCATGGAAAACATAGCAATAGAATCCTGATTGATGGGTCAGAAGTGTTAAAACATTTAAGCAGTAGCATTAAGCTTCGCAGAGTTCAGAAAACATTTTCTGCCTCCTCAATCCTTAAGGCTTTGGAAATTGGGGGTTTGAATGACTTCTTGAGTCAAAATGTGGTTCCTCTAATCCTCCAGATTCCATTACAAATTCAGAGTCATCTTACGCTGGAACTCTTCATTTCCTTGACAGGCCAGTCTGTCTCCCCTGTGCCCACTCATCTGTAGATGGGCTGGTAGAGCCACTGAATATCTCCCTACATATTAAGCAGTAGGTAGGTAGGTAAAGTAAGTAGGTAGATAGATGATTGATAGACTGATAGATTGATAGGTAGATTGAGAGCTTGGTAGATCGATAGATAAATCACACTTCACATTTCTGGATCTAATATTGAGTTGCTGTAACTTTTTTTTTTTTTTTTACCCCAGTAGACTCAACAGCTAATGCATTTTCTCACTGTATGCCTTGGTCCTCTCACAGCAAGGCTTTCATAGCGAGGTTTCAGAAATCCCAATTTACCACCATTTGGATTATCTGCATTTCACCTGGCTTCTCCACTCAGATGCATTTTTAGGCCAAGAAGCCAGCAGTGTTATTCTTTTAATTTTATATGCCCACAGAGCTGAAACATTTGAAGTGCAAGCGTGGGACCGTGTACTTTTCAATTAGATGTTGGCACATACAGACACTCACAGATACTAACTGGCACAGACCAAACTACCATTCACTTAACTTAATGGATATACTCTAATGGCATGGCCCATGGTAGAGCAATATTCAAGCCTTGAGAAATGTAGAAGCAGTGGAAATTATAGTCCACAGCATGACAAGAAGGCCTTTAGAAAGGTTGTGCACCATTAGCTTATTTCAGAAATGAAGAATGCCAATTGGATTAATCTGCCAGATCTTGGCAGGACATTGATACCAATTGCCTTTTGTCACTATTTATTTACCTCTTTGTTTCCTTAGCTATGGAGGAGCAGGTGCTTCTTATAGGAGTCAATGAGTATTTGTACTAAAGCCTTTTTACTTGAGAAAGCACAGGGCGGTGAGTCCTGCTTCCCTCTTTTCCTCTTGAACCCTATGACTTTTCAAACTTCAAGTCCTTTTTTTTCACACATAAAGTTTCTCATTAAATATGCTAGGTCTTTGTGCAGATTGAGATTTCTTTGGGTCTTATAACTACAAATCAAAACTTTCATCTATTGGGATTATTATTTGCAAATTTCTAGTAGTCATTTTTATAGTCTATGACTATGGGTGTTATTGTTCCCTTTCCATCTTATAATTTCAACTAAATCGAGCAATGAAAATTTTATAGTGCATCCCTAATTGTGCACCAGACTGGAACTGTTCATACAAATTCCAAGCAATTATAAGGCTTTCTGGGAAACATTGGCAGCAAATACTGGATTAAATGTTTATAACAGCAAGCCAGATGGGAAACAGAGATAAGGAAAATCTCATGGAAACTGATTTTTTTCCCCAAACCGCAACACTATTTTAAATTAACCTAGCCATGGGGAAGCATTTTCACATTGTTGACCAGTAAAGAGGTTTTGGTAAGTAATAGCAGTTAAATTGTCAGAATAGTTTTACAGAGCCATAACCCTTCGTGTCAACTGTGACTGATGTTACAGAAAGAATCCATATAGACAGAGTTGATGAATGAGACTCCAAAGATATATTGGAGAATGCAGATATTGAAAGTGGATGCTTTAAAGTTAAAAATGTGCTTTATATTATACTGAAGGTTGAAAAAAATCATGTGGAAATGTTTAGCTGTACTTGAAACTGTTCGACATGGAGACTGTGGTGCACATATAGTCACCTTACTCATGCTAAAAATACTTTCACTGCTTGATCAGAGTTAAGGCTGCCATTTTTACAGATAAAAATCTTTCTCTTAATGGAATTGGGCAATAAGTGTCTCACACCCATTTGAGCTCATGCTTGCTTCTCTAATGTGATTTACATGATCTGAAAGTTACCGAGGTAGATTTATAGGGAAGGTAATAACACTGAAGTTTCAAGTTCCCTCACTCACATGGGCACCTAGGTGCTAGGGCACCTGGAAAGTTTCCTAGCAATATGTTCACATTCTCATATGTTTTTAAAAGTTTGTGAGGGAAGATATTGTAATTGTAGTTGGTTAAGACTACTGTCTCTTCCCACTCTGATTTTCCTTCCCTCACTTCCCCCTTGTTGAGTGGCATTGGAGTAGCCATGAGCATATCTGAATTACGGCTAAGTGAAAGTTAAATCTGAGAGACATTTACTGGGTTTAGTTGGATATATTTATGTGAGATATGGTCAGCTCCATGTATAGTTAAGTTAATGCTACTGTCCAAGCTTAGAAATGGCTTCTTGGACCAGTCTGCTACCCACTATGTCTAGCCACTTGTCATGGAATCATGAAGGTACAGGCCAGAAGCACTTTTAATATGTTTTAGCATGCCTGACATGCCTAGTGAAGGAGAAAAAGGGTTTAAAATGCATGCAGCAAGGAGCTAGTCTTTGGAACATTTTTCCAGTCAACAAATGTGTAAGGTATTCAGACTTAAAACATGACTACAATGACTTTTTAAGAACTCTGAGTTATATTTTCCAGGAATTGGAAAAAGAACACGAACATTAGCAAACTGCAAATTTATTCAAAAGGTTGGTCAGGCCCAAAGACAACCCTTTAACTGCTAGTTGGAAAGATGTCTTAGAGTATTTAAGTGGAACAGATGAGAGATTACAGACTTATGATTTGGGCATACATATATGTATGTATGTTTTCTTTTGCCACCTTTAATTTTATTTCTCATGGGGTTAAGAGAATATTAATATAAAATTAATGGAATGTGAAATGTAAGAGATAAAAATGAGCAATGTAATCAATAGAAATTATTCTTATCTTAAGAAGGGAATTTGACAAAAATTTTCATATTATACCAAAAGCAGGAATTTGTTAAGTTGAAGAGGTACATTTTGAGTAGAAGAAATGTCAGACCCTGGGATTATTGTGAATCCACTAACAAAGGAAACGAATCATATGAATGCATTTGGGGAAACACTTAAATTTCTTGCTGTATTAATTAGCTTTTGCTGTATAGCAAACTTCCCCTAAACGTAAACTAACAGATCTGGTCCATGGCTTGTTTTTGTATGTCCCACAAACTGAGAATGATTTTTACATCTTTAAAGAGATGTAGAAAAAAAGGAAGAAGAAGAAATGCAACAGAGACCACAAGCGGCCTCCAAAGCCTAAAATATTTACTATCTGGTCCTTCACAGAAAAATTTTGCCAACCTCTGGCTTAAAACAACAATTTATTTAGCTCACTCTTCTCTGTGCTGGTGATTTGATCTGGGTTCAGTTGGGCAGTTCTGCTGGTCTTGGCTGATCTCATTCATGTGTCTGCTGGTGGGTCACCTGAAGCTTAGTGATCTGGTATGTTCTCCCTTAAAGGTTTGGCAGTTGGCTGGCAGTCAACTGGGATGACTGGGCCACAGCCTCTCATTATTTAGCAGACAAATCAGGGCTTGTTTTCAGGATGGTAGCTGCAGCAACAACAGCAAGCAGAGATAAGCCCCAATCCAAGTGCTTTTTAAGAGCCAGCTTGCAGCACGTTTGGTAATGTTTCATTAAAGTAAGTCACGTGGCTAAGTCTAGCATTATTGTAGGGGGATGCTACCGAAAGGTATGGATGAGGGAAAGGGAAAAAATTGTGACCATCTTTACAATCCTTCATACTTGCTGATTTAACATGAAATAATGACAATAATAAAGAAAACATAAAACTAATAACATGCCATTACTATGAAGACTTTGGTGACAAACTCTTAAATAAGTGATGATAACTCAATGACTGTTTAAGATTAGTCACTACAGAAGGAAATTTTAAATGCCCTGAAATCTTTCTATTCATATATAAAAGAAATTTGATAGATATTTTCCCAAATTGACAACAATCCTGAAATTTTACATGGTATTATCAATAACAAGGTGTGAATATGAATGTATCTTTGCTAAACTATCAATAATAAACAAACTTGATTAATTATGCTAATAGAAACTCAATTATCTTTATATTCTTTTTATTGAAATTATATTATAAAATCATTGTCACATGAATTTGCAGTGAAAGCATATACAGCCAAAAACTGTAGGAGAGAAGTATTATAGAGGAGTGCCAGGCATTTTATTTAAAAAGCATATTTTTCTGGATTTTGTGAGGTGGGTGGTATTTTCAGCTTTTTAAAATTTGTAATTTGTTGTTTTCTTATTCTAAAACATGGTTACTTTCTTACCTAATTTTAGATACATACTTTTTTATTCTTTTCCTCCTACAGGACTTCTAAAACATCCTAAGTTTCAGGTCCCATGAAACCTAGATCTACCTAGGAAAGGACCAGTAAGCGCTCCTGCTCTGGAGATCTAGGCCTGGGCAGGAGAGTGGCTGGCACAGAGAAAGAAGGGGATGCCAGCTTCTAATGTGGGAGTGGTGGGGTCAGGGATTTGGAATCCTGAATCTTCCTGTGGGCTCCAAGTTTGATTTAAAACCCTTTAGTAATTCTTTCTGCTCACAATTAAATGATATGCAATCTATCAATTTGAGGATGATCAAAACCCCATAGTTTTTGAAGACCGCATAGCTGATATATTGAATACATGCTCACCTTTGACACCCTCATTCCTATTTCCCTGGCAATTTGTCCCCTCCCTGGACAGGGTATTCAGATAATATCAGAAGGGGGTTTCATTTGACAAGTGGAGGAACAGCCTCTGAGAGATCAAGTAATTTTGTCTGTGGACACACTGTACATTGGGGAAGCTAGGATTGCAAACAGTGTGTATCTATTGACAGGTACCATTCTTTTCCCATCACCTCCCTTGGCCTTCATCCTTCCAACATACAGGGCCTGGCTCTCTAAACTGATGAGAAATACATCTTATACGAGAAATAAAACTTCATCATATGCTAATCATCATCTATAAATGCCTTCTATATGCAAAGCCCTATGTTACATACCAGAAATCTTGAGGAAACATGAAAACTAAAAAATACATATTATAAGGAATCATATGCTAAGTATCTAATAAGTGATAGATAAGCTTTCATATGTGAAGATGCAGGTAGATGGCTTTGAAGGGAATATATGGCATATATCAAGTGAAGATGTGTTGGTCAGGGCAGCTCAGAAAGGAAGAAGGAATGGTGAGCAATGACTGGGTTTATTCCAGGGATATGGCTTTATTTAGTTTACTGCATGATACTTCTCACAAAGCATAGAGTTGCAGATCCCAAAAAGGCTCTTAGGAAGTCATCTAATACAGATCCCCACCATTTACACCAAAGGTACTTGATTTTCTCCACGCCCCCCCACCCACCAACCTGACTTGCCCAGGATCCCCTAGCCAGTCACAGAGTCAAAGTTTTTAATTGTGTTTCCTCAGCACTCTTTTGACTAAACTATCAGGACCAACCATAGTATTATTACTTGAAACCAATAGCTGTACTGTAATAGCTGTTTTGTAAAGCTGTCTCTATATTAATTCAGACCCTTAAAGTTACCTCTGGCATTCGCTTTGCTGCGCCCTCATATTTTTCAGATTTTATTCCAAGGTTGAAGTCTCTAATCCTTATTCTTATTTTCTACTTTTTTGTCTATTTTCATTTCCCCTTTGTATTGTTGAGGCATCTTAGAGATAGTAATTTCTCACAGAATATAATTCTTTTAAGAAGAAGTTAGATTCTTCCTATTCCAAAAACAGTTTGAAGGAACTATTAAGGAAGCTAGATGAGAAGACCTTTTATATTTTGAGTCAGCCCTTGGTAAAAGCAAGCAAATTCCATGTACCCTATCTCTTTTATAAGTGTCTAGAATATGTTAGAAACTTAACATGTATTTGATAATAAGAATCATGGGATCTCTAACCATTGACTCCACACTGCCCTTATAGCTACTAGTTATCACTAGTCTTATATGCCAAATGACTAGATTTTGATCCTGGGTGGATAAAAATGAGGTTGGGATGAGCTATTTCAAAGTGGTTTAAAGGACAGTTCACAATGCACCTAGGAAAAAGTAATAATAATAGGTTAAACATGTATAGCAATGTAACTTTTTGTCTTTTAAAAAATTCAAATAATCATTTTAAGAACTCAAAGTAAGTAGAATAGTGATTATTACCATTTCACAGTTGAAGAAATTAAGGTACAGAGTCATCAAACGATGAGCTCAAGGTTACATACCACAGTAAGGGCACAACTGAGATCAAGCCCCAGATGCTGACCTGAGTCCCATGGCTTTTCCCCTTCCTTATACCATACATCTTTCCCCAACTATGTATCACCATCCCAATACCCGCTCCCACATCTACCCCAGATAAAAAGAAGTAATATCCCTGGTACAATGAGTGGTCTAGTGCCTCTTTACAATAACTAGACAATGACAACAAAGTTTGCTTCTACATCAAAGGATTTTGTGAGTAAATAATACAAAGCTGTGAGAAACCTTTAAGTCAACCTAAACGTTTCCCCAGTGCTCGAAGGATGAAATAGACAAGCGTTGCTCCACAGTACCTGCAACCATTTTCTTTTACCATGAAGTTCATATACTTGGGATCAAAGAGCAAATGCCTGTGAATTCAAGACATAGACTGTAATTGTAATGATTAAAAACATGTATCCAAAAACTAAAACCTAACTATTAATCTGTTATATTTATTAGCTTCTTGGTTAATATGTCCAGAGGCTAATGACAGTGGTAACTCAAAGCTAGCAAACAATAATTTATTTTATTTTACATTTCTAGATCAATGAGAAAAATCATACTTATTAAAAACACTACACCACTTTAACCTTCAGTTACCTCTCACATCTAGTTTGCCCAGAGTCATTATGTCATCTGACATGAGTCCAGGGGCTCTGAGAAAAAAGCCCACAGCAAAGGGACAGAAGCTGTGAGGAAATCTGGGATGACTGTGTAAGCAGGTCTTCATGGCTGTTCTTTGGCCTAATTTACAAAGTCCTTTTGCTACACTTTAAAATTCTGATGTTTCAGACACAAAATTAAAATGGTGCCACAACCAAATCATGGATGCAAGTCCAAATGCTGTGTAATTGCTCCATCACCCCTAGGAGATGTTCTGATTAAAATGAGTCACATTGACCTTGGATGACATGGCCTAAGGAGCAATTATTCCCCAAGGGACTTAATTAAATGCAATTAGACCAGTGAGAGTACATTTAACGAGGCCCCTTGCCATACCTATGTTTCCAATTTATTTTTTCCAGCAACTTTCACTAATGATTTGATTCACTCAGAATCCATCAATAGGTAATGATTGGATACTCACTACTCCCAGGTGATGATGGGATACCTGGATTTCACAATTCAAGGATTAGAGAGAAAAGACAAGACACATGACAAGTTGAAGAGTCATACAAGATTGTAATTGTTTATGGGCCAAGTAGTGGGAGAAAGGGCAATATATAGTCAGAGGACGAGGTGCTCACTGTGAGTTGGAAGCAGACCACAAATGGCCTTGGTGAAAATAGAATGACTTGGAATTAACTTGGAATTCTAAGCAGGAATGGGTTTTAGGAATCATCTTTTCTTATAACCTCATCTTACCCTGAGTTCTCTGGAGCTCTTACGGGGTTATCTAGCTTACTCAAAACCCTGCTACCAGTGGTGTTTTAGAAAAGAACAGTATGAGCAAGCTGAGTGGTACAGATGCATGAGGTATATTTCAGGGATGGTGTGTTGACCAGTTGAGTAAGATAAATAGTACAGATAAATATTGGTTTAAAAGATAGGTTTGGGCCTATTTATAAAATGCTGTGTTTGGAGTTTGGACTTCATTTTGTCAACAAAAAGGAATGTAGTCATAGACTTGAATTGTGGGGGTCTATAACTTAAGGGGTGTTTTCCAGAAGATTAATCTGGTAATTGTGTTCCAGATATATGGAAAATAGTAGGGACTGACACAAGCCTGGACCAGGCTAATAATAATTATAACAAGAAAATCAGATGGGAACAATGATCTCTAGTGATAATATAAGAAACAAAAAGCATTGTGCAAGTGATTCTGGACAAGGGAGGGCAATATCAAATATGACTCCAAGGTTTTAAGCAGGATGTAAGGAGACAGCAGGCAGTGGAGGTTGACAGAGATAGGAACCAGAGTTGAAAGCGGGAGGGTGAAGGAGACACTGAGAGGAAAAGGTGTGGTCTAGGACCAGAGAGTTCCAGGAAGACCCAGAAGTTTATAGTCGGGAGTGAGCTAGCGTCCAGATGAACAGTTTAGAACTGAGGTGAACTTGGGCACTTCAGGTCCAAGCAAGCCCATGGAATTAGCAGACTGCTGGGGGCCAGGAGGGCTCAGACACTAAAGGGAAAGGTATAGCCTGCCAGGACCAATCATCTAATGCTGGAAATTTGAAATGAACTCTAAGATCATAATCAAGACCTGCAGCCTAGGCAGCAACAAACAAGGAGAATCTGGTGAGCAGGGAAGGCAAGGATTTAGGCAAGAGATCACAGATGGTTTGAATGTTCAGCATTAAGAAACCAGTGATATTGCTAACTGGAGCCTCCCAATGACAAACAAAGCGTTCTGTTAGGGCATCTGCAAATCTGGAAGAGCACTAAGAAAGGAAAAGAAAGAGAAGAAACAAGTGGAAGTTAAATTTTTAAAATATATAGAAGTAACCATCACAGAAAAAAAAACCAGAACACTGTAGGATTCTTTACTATATATATATTTTTATTTCTTAACTAGTTAGTACTGTTTTTATTTTCATTTATATAGGGGCAGGGAATGTGTGTGGAAGCAGAACATGAAGGTGTCATTGAGGCTAAATGTACTTATCTGATTCTTCTGAATAGTGAGGAATCCTTTGCTCCAACCAAGACGCTGCTTAGATGGTTCCTTCTATGTTAGTAAGGGACTCCCTTACTCTAGAATTGCTGTAGAAGTCAGGTCATATGCACTCTTGCCTACAGAGAGCAGAGTGGATAGGGAATTCATCCAGATCTTATTTAGTTCTTGTCTTAAAAAAAAGGTGGGTGGGGGTGGCAATATCAGGAGATAGAGCTGGTTTCCAGGAGGAATGGTGCCTTTGCACTTTGTTGTGCTGATGTGCAGCTGACATCAGAACACTGAAGGAAATTCTTCTATTATCCAGTTGACAGGATAAAAGCTAGAAATGTAGATTTTAGAGTCATATACAGAACTGATGAATGAAAGTGAGTAGAGAAGACATTGTTGCTTCTCGGCAGTAGTCATATCAACTGTTACTTACATGAAATTGTTTCTATTACCTCCATTTTGAAGGCGCTGACTCATTCACACAAGCAAGAGCATGACTGGCCATGGTAGACTTTGACCTCAGCTGGACTTGATCATAATTAGATTGACAGCTATGGAAGTTTATGAATTGCAAATACATCTGTAGATGTGGCATGGATTTAAAAGAAACCTGCTGCAAAGAGGTGACAGGCCAGAGCCTGTGGCTGGCTGGCTGTCAGCAACCACTGGGCATATGCTTAATAAAGCAGGGTTTATGGCTCCATCAGCCACTTGGGTTAAGACTGGCTCATGTCAGCCTTTGAAAAATTAGGGGAGATATGGCTGAAAAGACGCTCTCTTGAGATTTCAGATATTTGCTGGCTGCTGTGATAGCATCCTTATCCTGGCCTTTCACATGGCATTCTGGAACTTCTATCCCTATTTCAACCGAAGCTACAGAGCCAAAATGAAAATAAAAAATAAGCTCAAACCACACAAAGTATTCTATGGGGAAAACTGCTTTCGAATAAAGGTTCTTCTTTATTTATATGCATTGGTTTATAAAATGTCTGAATTTGGAATACAGTGGCCAGAACTCTTCAGGTACTCATTTTTTCACTGAGCCAGCTTTAGTGCCATTAACCACGGGTGAATGATGGGGTGGGTATGACACCGTAAGTGCAGAGACAGCTCTGGGTCCATTGGCTTGGTGATAGCAAGGATGAGTGTGTTGCATGCCAGCTCTGTTGAAACGCACCCAATTTTAGAATGACAATTTAATATAAGCAGCCAAACATGGACTTAGTCCAACCTCAGATGTCCTACTAAAACTGTGTGATGACTCATAAAGATAGCTCTGTCTCTTGGAATTTTATGGACTAAAGCAGTGTGTTGAAGTGATAAATAGCACTCCCAATACCTCCACTAGAGCTGTGTCTGTATTGCTTTGGACCACCATGCAGCAAAGAGAAATGTCCAACAGAGGCAGATTAAGTATGAAGTCTGTATTCTCCTTCTCCTTTTGGCTCTACACACATGACTCCACTTTTTAAAAATCTTCAAAATGAGGGAAAAAAAGTTCTAATAACCAGCTGGAAGAATTTTATGGTGCTCCATTGTTTTGACAACACATTTTCTACTGTGTCATTAATGTCCCTTCCATAACAATTCATGATCCTTGATGTGTTTCTTTCAGAATTTCCTGCCATGCACGCATACTTCCTAAACATCTTTAAATTTAAATTCAAATAATGAGAATTACATGATGCATTGGGTTTCCTTTTTACACTAGTTTCTAGTTCAGAGCTGAATTCCTTATAGCAAGCATTAGATACAATGATCTTTTGCCTTCTTTATCTGTGTTGGCCCTCTTTTAAAAGATGTCTATTATAAGTATATTTTGGCAAGTTTTCAAATTCACAGTATTTAGAGAGAAGTTATATGGGGCTATTAAAGAAAAGCAAGAATTGTGATCAACTCTTTATCACCCATTCTGTAAGCTCCTCATGACTTGAGCTGTTTTTCCCAACACAACCTGGGTTCATTGGTGGGTAATATTAATGCTCAATGTATTGTCTTGCCACTGAGCTTACTGGAGAATTTTGTTCCTATTTATTACACTCCCAACTAAACAGGAGTGGATTTAAGATGGAAGACAGAGAAGGGAAGAAGGAGGAGCAAGGGAGGAATACATAGTTCCATGAACAAGTGAGTGAGAATAAAAGTGTGTGAGTAATTTTTGTCAAATACTTTGAAATTATTTTTCTCTCTGTAATTCTATACATCTCCCCACCATGAGCTTTAATTAGTTAGAGGTTTTTATAATGGCAGTGCTATGAGGTTGCAGAAAGAATAAGGACATATAAAATTTTGACCATATGGAAGATCCATTGAGGCAAATACCAAAACTATCTTGTAGGTAATTAAGTGTATTTTGACTCTATATTTAGTCTTAGATACTGAAATGTTTTATTCTATCCAATCCTTCTGGTCTTTGCAATTTGGGAACCAATATAATGTGGTTTGGGCTATCTCAAAATAGCATCTATCAACTATGAGATTTATAACTGCTAATGAAATCATAGGGTACCCAACAAAATGAACCTCTGGATTGGGCTTCAGTGATTTAGGATGGAAATTTCTCAGAGAAATTATGAATGAATTTATTCTATGAGAGAGAAAATTGCCAAACTATGCTGATTCCTCTGGATGCCTGAGGACGAAAATCTTACTCGTATTCTCAGTGAGGCAGAAGAACCCACATTCTTCTGACACAATTGAAAGGTAGAAATTTTAGCTGTGTTGTGATTATTTAGAGACATTTCCAGCATAGAATGAAGAAGGTGATGGTCAAGAAATTAATTTTACATTTTGAAATACGTGTACACTAAGGAATAACAAGGTACTCACGTCCTTAACTTTATAGCAACTTCCATTTTTTAATAAGACTGATAGGAGAGATCCAATGAGGAAGGACTGATAGGATATTGATGCTCATATCAATAGTTGCATTTCTTCTTCATTGAGAATTTCTTAATCTTTCCATTGGCAGAACACTGTAATCCCTCTCTCCTAAGGTCTGACACAGACTGAGTCTACCTGGGGCTGTAGGAGCTCTTCATTCTGATTGAATTAACCTTTCAAATTCATCAAATAAGCAGCCCCAGTTTCTATTAGTTGGCCATTTTATGTACTAAACTGATTGATTTAAGCATTTGTTTCAGGGTCACTTAAAAATGCATACCTGTGGAATCCATGATCTCTGTAAATTCAGCAAGTCTTATTGAAATCTAATGCTTGAAAACAAAAATGCCCATCTCTAAGGAGAACAGGAAACTGATATAGAGCCATTTTATTTTTCCATTCATTTTTATTCACTTATTCAACAAATACTTTTTGAATACTTACTGAGCTTACAACTATGACCTTAGACCTATTATCCCCTTTGTCCCTAGAGCTCATGGCTAGGGACTGGTGGGTGACTACCATGTTACAGTGTCCTCAGTGGAAGGTGAGAGGTTAGTCCAGGATGCCATGGGAGGACATGGGCGATTACCTCACCCAAACAAAAGGGGGAGGACAGAGAACAGACCAGGCTTCCCAGCTGGAAGGGGTGATGGAGAGAGACTGATGCAACAAGAGGCAACAAATACATGACCTATTTTCCAGTGTGTCAAAAGAAAACAAGAAAAAGATGAGTGTGGAAAATTTGTGATTTCAATGGCAAGAATCTGTGAGAATTCTCATCCAATGGTTTCTATGTTCTTTGCGAAGCAGGAGATGGGGCACAGTCACATCCTAAGAGTGAGAAAGAAGAGTCACGGTGGGGAAATACAGGCAGGGAGGGTCGTGTGAGGGAGATACACGGGTTGAAGAAAGTAAAGGAAGTTTGAAATGTTGCTAGAAAGAACCAGAGAGAGAGAACACCTTAGAAAACTATAATAGGGTTGCCAGGACCGTTGAGGGTCCAGTTAAGACTAGAGATCATGACCTTTTAGAGGCATTATTTCCCATAGTTCTGTGGTGTTGACTGGCAGGACTTCACTGCCCAGGTAGATAAGAGACACAGAGGAAGTAGAGAGATGGATGACTGAGGGGTGAGTGTTAAAATCATCACAGGTGAAGAGTGAGTTTGGAGATATAAACTCCATGGGGTAAGGCTGGTAGAGGAGTTCAGGGTGTTATGAGTCTCAGCAGGGTCAAAGAACATATCTAAAGAGTGACTTACTAAGAGGGTGAAAAATAATAATCGGTAGAAACAGCATGTGAATTTACACTTGATAGGGGAGCAGTTCTAGATGATGACACAGTGCAATGTGTTTCTAAGGGAACAGGTGGCTAAAGTAGAGGTAGAGATCTCTGGAAGAGGAGCCCGGGTGTCAGGGGAGACATCCACACAGGTTTGGGAGTTGCACAGGGGGATGTTAGGATGAAGACCATAAACCATGTATTAGACTCACTAATGGACTGACAGCAGGGTAGTATGCATCTCACAGAAGCAGGGTTTTAAAAAGATACTGGGGGAATTATAGTATGGGAATCTGGATGGAACACCAACCCCACCTCCCTGCCCCAATCTGGGAAAATGAGTATCTTCTGGTAGGGAAGGTATCAGTGACTCACTGTCCTCAGGAGAGAGCCTCTGGGAAGAAATGTGACAAGTTGAGGATTTAGACACCAAAAGGTGCCATAACTCGCCCAGAGTCACCAAATAAGACACTATCAGGGTTTACCCATATCCCTTGGTACTTAAGGTTCTAGTGTTTGCCAGGGGTTTCCTGCTGAAAGTACCTGCAGCTCTCTGCCAAGGGCCTTCTTTGGCTACAGGAAGGTGCTTCCCCTGCCACCTTACCCAGGGCAAACAGCACAGGTGGGAGACTTATGCCCCCAGGACCAACCCTTAAAAGTAATGAAAGGAGATGATGGATACATACCCCAGGTTCCCTTGTCCCCAGATAGGATAACTCCAAGCTATGTTCTATACAGTTTACCCATGTCCCCAGAGGGACTGAGCTACAGTTGTCCACACCTGCTCATTCACGCACCCTACATTGGTCTCCTTCTCGTGCCTGTCTTACGTGCCCACTCTCTTTGCTTCCTGGCATTGAGGTTGCCAGATAAAATGCATGATTCCTAACTACATTTGAATTTCATATGAACAATCTTTTTTTTTTTAGTGTAAGTATGTCCCAAATATTGCATGGGACATAACTTACACTAAAAATTTTGGTGTTTATTTGAATTCAAATGCAGCTGGACCCTGCATTTTTATTTGCTAAATCTGACAACCCTATCTGGGATTGCCTTCCAAGTAATCCACTTGTATTCATATCCTTGCCTCAGGGCATGCTTCTGATAGAGCCCAAACTAAGATAGTCAACAACTATCCTGGAGGAATAAACTTTGAAGAAGAAAAGAACAGCCTTCAGAAGCATCATCCTATTGCAACATTCAAATCAGATTGAAATTATAAAGAACTGTTGCTCTAATGCCAGCTGTAAGCTAAAGTTACCAGGAAAAGGCTAAAAACCAGCCTCAGCATTTAGCCTGATTTGTAGAAGCCATCACCTCATCAGGAAAGCACCTGTTATCCAGTCACCTTTATTAAACTCAATGCCAAATGTCATTAGTACAGCAATGCTGTGATGATGCTCTATTCATTCTATCACCAAATGTTCTAAATGTCTATCAGTGGAGAACAGCTTCTGTTTCAATAAAATAATAGCACTGAGTAGGAAAGGGGAAGACTATGCATCCCTGGTACACTCCTTGACCCACCACTTCCTTATTCCTAGCAATAAACTGGGCTGGATTACATCAACACTGGGAATCCCAAATGCATTATCATTAATGGACTTGCAAACTGAGGCTGTTTGTTAGTAATTTAATTAAAATCCCAAGTGTTTACTTGTTGCCCTTCCTCCTGAGAGATCCTTCTGCAAATTCTGGGTAGGAACTACTTCACCCGTCCATCCAACAACATTGCCAACAATTTTCAAACCGATATTTTGTAAGCTGTGATTCCTTATTCCAGGAAATCCTCCAAGCCTTGATGGAGGTGTGGTTTCATGTCTCATCAGTGTAAAAATAAACCCTTCAGAGCATCTGTATCTCCCCAACATGTCTGGTCGTTTCTTTGTCTTGGATTTCAATAGTAGAAATTCAGTTTGTTTATTAATTTGTTCATGTGCAGTGAATACAAATCATTGGTGCTAGTGGAAGGTTGTGTTCAATTCAGGTATAAAACTTGTTCAAGTATTGAACAAAACTGCTGATTTATGAACGTGTGGTAACTTCTCTGAATATGTAAAATGGTATCCCATTATTTTAATGTAATATTGGGCTCTTTCATCTCAGCAATAGATAGCGCCAGTCTGTGGCAGTATCAGCAAACCTAAGGTCTGCCAACAGCACTTGAGTCACTGGGGAATGCTAGTGAAGTTCACTTTAAAGAAGATGATTCTCACTTTTCCATGCATTCTGCAGACTTCCTTTTGATTTTCACCTTGAGCCCATTGACTTCAAAGTGTCCTTTCAGGATCACTCAGAAGGCCAGAGAGACTCATCCATGTCCTGATTCCTTGACTTTGCTCCATGCTCAGCACTTGTTTGAAATCTGTGGGGAGCTGGTAGAGGAAGCTCAATAGGTGGCAGAGAAAGACAGGTGTATGGTCTCAAACCTCCTTTCCGGAATGATTACAAAGCCAAGTAGAGACTGGGGAACTGGTATCGTCTTGCCAATGAGTCATCTTCTGAAAATGAGTACTCATATCCAACATGGCAGGAGAATGGCTATAAAGGAAGACACTTTATATAGGGTGCTTACATCTCTCTCCCCTGCCTGTGCAAGCTTCACCATTTTGAAATTTCAGGAAACTGGACCCACACCAGAGTTAGAAGGAAAATAATCTCCTGATTCACAGATTATTAAATTGTGTGTATAAATGAGAGATCAAGGTGAGTGAAGATACCTATCTTCATTTGCTTTCATCACGCATTCCTGATTGTAGTTCAGGATTTTCCCCATAGAATGGATGAATGGCAGAAACCCTGCCCAGAAGAGCACTAAGTGTTCCAAAAGGATACACAGAATTGCACTGAGCTTCTCCTGTCTGCCTCTTCCTGAAGTCAGCATTGGTCTAATAATAAGTTCCAGATGGTTTTTATATCAGTGTGCAGTTTAGGCCAAGATGTAACTTCATGAGTCCAGTCTGAAGACCATAGTCCTGCTGTCCTCTTTTCTTGGTCCATGTGGTTGACACAGTAACATTGATTGCATGGTGGACCACAGGGAAAAGCCATCCCAGACTTTGCATCACCCATGAGAGAGGGCTCACTGCCCAGTCAGCTGTCTCCAATTCAGCTTTGTAATTAATTTCGCTTAACTACCAAACACATTCTGAGTGATTTTAAGTCATTTAGTGTCTAGACTACGCTTAGATGACATAAGATCAAATGAATGAAACAAGCAAAAATTCAGACAAAGTGGGAACTTGTCATTCAGACAAAGGAGAAACTCTTTGGTTATTTCATGGAATTCAGCAGTCCATTTTTAAAAATTACTTTTTCTTTATCACTTGAACCTAGCGAGGCATACCAGTGTTTACTAACATGAAAGCTTCTTCATGGTGGCTAATGTCTTCATACCAAAAATTTATATCCTTTATGCTGTCTCACCTGATTAGGGTTTTGGAAGGACTTAAGTTGAAAAATAAGAATTCATAGGCATCTCCACCAGAGCTTTCTGGAACCCCATGTAAGCCACTTGCCCCTGTTTGTAAGAGTGCTTCTCAAAGTACGCTGGGAGCTTGTTGCTGCAGTTTTTCCAAAGACCTGGGCAAGGACCACATCATTTTAATCTGGGGAATGACTCTTTTGAGCAAGTCCCAGATAAAGTTAGTGATTTACGAAAGCTTTTATCAGTCTCCTGATGGCTTTTACAGAGTGGAACCCTACATGACCTGTGTGATTTGTTTTCATTTACAAAGGTGCAGAAGCTTTGAATTTAAAAATGGAACGTTTTCTTCTCGTGCCAAATGTAAACAATTTCACATCCATTTCCCATCCAGCTATTTTACCAGTTCAAAAGAGTTTATATGAATCTTATCTGTATTATATTTCCTGCTGATTGGCAGTGCCTCCTACTTCAGCTGGGAAGCCAAAAATGTGCTGGCTCAGATTTGAACAGGAAAGGCATAACAAAGAAAACTGGGAAATAAATGTAATGAGTGGTTACAGGGTGCTGAAAACTATATTTATCGTTTCTTATTCTCGCAGAGTTGGTCCTGCCATATTGATTTATGCCTGGGAAGTCTTTTATGGAAACACACAACAAAAGCTTCAGATTATTTTGTCAACAAGAAAACACAGTTTACCTTATCTTCAAAGTCCCCATCTATTCCTGATTTGAGCGGTTCCATATTCCTTGCTCACTGGGATCTCTGTGAGCCCTGGAGGAGATTTGCATTGGATACAGTAATTTACCATAAAAGATGAAAGTCCCCAGAATGTCACAGAGCTGATTTTCAAGGCCAGTGGAATAATTCTGTGGGGACCACAAGGAGTCCAGAGAATGAAAAGTATTGTGGCTCTTCCAGGCCAACTTAGAGTCAGTTTACTGAGCCCTTGAGACCTGTTTTTTTTCCTTTCCAGAATGTAAAAGACATTTATTTAGCCTTTTGTTTGAAGATCTTAACTCTCTCACATTCAGGGCCTGCACAATTGGAAAGGAGGGGAGGGAAAGAACAAAAACAGCTATCTAGACATTTCCTAGTGGAGTATCATGTTTATATGTCCTAATAATACAGTACGAAGTGAGATAAAATGCTGGATCATAAACTTGGGCCCTATTGTAAGGAGAACAGGCAAGACTTATGGGTTTTGTTCAAAAATTAAACATTAATTTTTTTTCAAGATAACATGAGCAACAATTTCTATTAAAGACCTTTCTTTAGCCGCCCTTTCTAGAAATTTTCTCATTTGCCATTGGCTTTCCCACCTCCACATTCCCTTACACTCCCCATCCTATACTCCACCCCCAATTTATACTCCATTCTCAAGTCTCAATTTAATTTGGACTTAACCAAGTATGGGGAGAGTGTGTTATTTTTCAATAAATAACCTGACTTTCCTGTCAGTCAACATTATGACTATCACCACTATCTAACAGTTGGATGCTCATATTAAAGATAAGACATAATGTAAGGTAATTTTAGTACTGAATAAAGAGGGATAGACAGGGCTGTGTTTTCTGAGGCTCTCCAGGCAACATGTATTTGGTAGAAAGAGCATTACAGGAGTCCAGGTTCCAATCCTTGTGTAAGGTGTATAACCTCTCTGAAGCTCTATTTATTCATCAATCAAATGGGGGACAGAGAGCTTGATAACCTGAAAAGTCCTTGATTCTTGAAAAGTTTTTTAAGCTTTGTGTTTCCTGAAAGCTGACTACGCCCCTAAAAATTACTTCCTGACATTAGATGCTATTGCTATGAAGAACACAAAATATTTTACTAGAATACACATGTACTGATCTTCATATTAATACCTTACATTTGTTGAGTGCTCTTGGTTCACCAAGCGTTCACCCACTAGCTGTCTTTGCATTCATTAGCCAACACACCAGTGCCATCGGTAACAGCGTCAGCTGCCACAGGTGGTACAGTGACATTCTAAAGAGCAAATGGGACAGTTATTTTGCATATGATGGCAAAATAACTGGTAAGCTAAAGAGCTAAAGCTCACCAGCTAGAAATTAAAATTGGCATTTAATGGAAGTTTCCTAGTCTCTTATTCTTTTCTTTACACCCTGATACATGCCTTCTTTTTTTTTTTTCTCTGTACAAAGATATACACTGATTTCCTGTCCCTGTATTTACATATGGTTTCCATTTGAAAGGTCATCAGTTATTTGGGCAATGATAACAAGATATTTCATTAAAAAGTAATCTCCAAATATTGAGCAACTCCAGAGGTGGGACTCTCATTAAGTTCATTTGATGATATGCAGTGCATGCAGTTAAAATTGAAGGAGGAGGTATACCATATCCCCAGCCTCACAAACCCAGCCTCAGATAGAACACCTTGAGATAAGATTATGTTTTAGAAAGGGACAAGTTTATTTACAAGAGTGTGTACATTTTGCTTCTTACCAGGACACTAGTCCTAGAGCAGTAGTGCCTGGCTCAGATTAGATGCTCAAAGAATATTTGTTAAAGCAATGAATGGATTAATGAATAAGTTGCCTTTATAGTAACATTTATTACTCTGGTCACTGACTAATGGGTGGTGGTTATTGGGTAGCCTACTTCACCAAAGATGGAGGAATAACATTAGTGGATCTCATATTATCTCTTTCTTTACCTGATTGTGTTCTTCTCCAAGGGCAAACCATTTGGCCTGTTAGGTACACACACTATTTAGGCATCTTTGAGATTTGAAACTATGCAAGACTCTGTCCTGAAGTGTCACCGCATTAGATAGATAACCTAATGCCTCATTCACATCTGGTGGAGACAACTATTAGGTTCATTTATACCAGGCACTGGCTGGACTGGTGCCATTGACTAACTAATTACTCAGTTTTCCTTGATATAAGTGAGGGAATGGAGCCCACATGATCTCCAGCCTCCCTCATGGCATTAGAATCCTGTGGGTCTGTGAAAACAATAATTTTGCTTGCATAATGAGCTTTGTTCACTGTAATAGGCAATGGAAAAAAAGTGATAGCACTTATCAGTGGTGATCTTTAAGTCATGGTATTACAGGTGATTTTTAGCTTATTATTTAAACTTTATCAAAAGTATTTTACAATGAAAATACATGATTTTATAATCATATGAAACAAAATAAAGTCCTTTCCATTTTGAGAAAAAAAATAATTATAGGAAGAAAAATAAAAAGCAATAACAACAATAAAATATTAGTTTCTATATCCACGTCCAGAGCCATATTTTTTCAAACGTTAGCCCACAGATTTGTAGACCCCGTGCTGGAGATCCCTGACTCTATAACTCAGGTTGGAGCCTGAGAGTTTGTGTTTTAACAGGCTTCAGGAGCCCACTTTGAAGAACCTGGGTCTAACCATGAAACATCATATGGATATAGTTTGTGGCTTATATTAAGAACTGAGTCAGTCCTACCAAACATTATTCCTTATATTTGACTATCACAGTTATAAGGAGGAATTTCTGCATCAAAATCTATTTAACCCTAAGAGGCATCTAGGGCTGAAGAATTGTCAAAAGGCTCAGCTCCACTGGAAAAACTGGTTCCACTGCAGATGGGACCTGGATGAATGGTCAGCCACCATCCCAGAGTTTAATACCTTTGGGCCCTGGTCCCCCAGTACCCTCCAAAACCGTACACTGAGAAAACATGGACTGATATCTAAAGTTGGAGATGAGTCACTGGGGCAGTGGCTTGGAACAGGGTTTTTATCTAAGACTTTGGTACTAGAACATGCTCTCAGTAACAAAATTATGGGTTACCCCTAGGCAATGGATGACCTGGCAGTGAGCTGAACTAACTGTTTCATCACTGGATTTTATTTGAAATTTCAAAAAAGAAAAACTCACAGAGAAGGAGAGAGAGAAAGAAGTGTCTCCTAAGAGCTCTCAATATTAACTTATTAAGGGTTAAATCCTTTGTAAATTATATGTATTATAACTAAAGGTGTAACATGTGAAAATGAATACCAAGTTAATTATAATTTTGTTGATTTGACCACATTGCTGAGGTCTAAATGACAGAAGAAAAGTAAAGTGGGTCTTCCAACCACAGAATGCCTTCAATTTATAAGTGTTCTTTCCAGAGGCAGCAATACTACTAATATTTATCGAGTGTTTATTCAGTGCCTATTATGAACAGAAAGTTTGTGTCCCCCACAAGGTTCATATATTGAAGCCCATAACCCCATGTGATGGTATTTGGGGATGGGATCTTTGGGAGGTAATTAGGGTTCTATTAGGTCATGAGGGTAGAGCCCTCATGATGAGATTAGTGCCCTTATAAGAAAAAAAAGAGATCAATCTCTTTCTCTCTCCACAAGCAGACACTGAGGAAAGGCCATGAGAGGGCATAGGGAGCAGTTGGCCATCTGCAAGTCAGGAAG
The DNA here is from genome assembly GCF_964374135.1 of Grampus griseus. Taxonomy (NCBI): domain Eukaryota; kingdom Metazoa; phylum Chordata; class Mammalia; order Artiodactyla; family Delphinidae; genus Grampus; species Grampus griseus. The sequence goes on along the minus strand of NC_139000.1, from coordinate 37,894,102 downwards.
AAAGCTGTCATCAGGAACCGGATCAGACAGCAGCTTGCGCTTGGATTTTCCAGGCTGCAGAACATTGAGAAATAAACATCTGCTAATTAAGCCACCCAGTCTATGGTATTTCGTAATGGCAACCCAACCAGACTAAGGCAGTGCTTAACTGCATTACCTGATTTAGCCATCCCCATAGGGTCGCTTTAAACAAGAGGCTCCAACGCATCAGAATCTTCAAATGTTTTCAGGGTTAGCATCACTTTGGCAAAAGCGTCTTTCTTATATTTTGCTGTATGCTGACAGCTAGAGAATTTTGTTACATATTTCACGTGTGCATGTGTGTGCATGCTTGTTACCAAGTCCAAACTTGTACTGCTTGCTGCACAACGGGTCAGTAAGTCGAGAGATGAGTTGTTGGGGCAAGGAATAGTGACTTTATTAGGAATGCCAGCAGACCAAGAAGATGGTGGACTAGTGTCCCAACAAACTATCTTACCCGAATTAGAATTCAAGCTTCTTTTATACTAAAAGGGGAGGAGGTGTGGTTGATTGTTGCAGACTTCTTGGTGTCAGAATCCTTTGTTCTTGCGTCTGTCCAAGTAGGTCAGGTCATGATGTTCCTGTTAAACTCCAGCAAGACAAAGGTTATTCTCTTTTCTGCAACTTTTTATCTCTATATGAATGGAAAAGTGTTATGCCTTTAGAGGTCAGAGCCTTGAAAATGGGCTATCCTGTATATCAGGGGTCCCCAACCCCCGGGCCATGGACTGGTACCGGTCCGTGGCCTGTTAGGAACTGGGCCACACAGCAGGAGGAGAGCAGCAGGCAAGCGAGCAAAGCTTCATCTGTATTTACAGCTACTCCCCATCGCTTGCATTACTACCCGAGCTCCACCTCCTGTCAGATCAGCGGCAGCGTTAGATTCTCATACGAGCACGAACCCTGCTGTGAACTGCACATGCGAGGGATCTAGGTTGCGTGCTCCTTATGAGAATCTAATGCCTGATGATCTGAGATGGAGCTGAGGCAGTGATGCTAACACTGGGGAGTGGCTGCAAATACAGATTATCATTAGCAGAGAGGTTTGACTGCACAGAGACCATGATAAATCAATTGCTTGCAGACTCATATTAAAACCCTATCAGTGAGTGGCAAGTGAAAACAAGCTCAGGGCTCCCACTGATTCTGCATTATGGTGAGTTGTATAATTACCTCATTATATATTACAATGTAATAATAATAGAAATAAAGTGCACAAGAAATGTAATGCACTTAAATCATCCCCAAACCACCCCCTCCCCAGGTCTGTGGAAAAATTGTCTTCCATGAAACGGGTTCCTGGTGCCAGAAAGGTTGGGGACCGCTGCTGTATATTTCAGGCTATAGGCAACATTCTTAACTTGTAGCAAAAGCAATAGAATACGAAGGTTAAAGTAAAAGAAACAAATCCAATATGGAGTCAGATTTGTTTTTCCCTATTACGTGCTCATCTACGATATATAAGGGTGTGTTTGTAAGTACATGTGCCTGAGGACAGTGGACCCTTGGACCCAATTTATTTAGTGGCTAATTCCCTCCCTTTTTCCTGTAAGCAACTCTCTGTCTCCACATTATTCCAGAAGGGGAAAAGGAGAGATGAAGGAAGAGGGAGAAAGGAGGAGGAAAGAAGTAACCAAGAATTGGACTTCCCTGGCGGTCCAGTGGTTAAGACTTCACCTTCCAGTGCAGGGGGTGTGGGTTCAATCCCTGGTCAGGGAGCTAAAATCCCACATGCCTTGCAGCCAAAAATCCAAGGCATAGAACAAAAGCAATATTGTAACAAATTCAATAAAGCCTTTAAAAATGGTCCACATCAAAAAAAATAAAATAAAAAACCCCCAAAACAAAAAGCAACAACGAAAAACCAAGAATGAAAAGAGAGAAGAGGAGAGAACGTTATGTGAAAGAGCAAACAGGGGCGCAGGATTTAGAAAGGAAGAAGGGGAGGAATGACTCTGAGAAGCCCTGCTTTCCCCAGCCCTACCCTCTGCTCTCTTTCCAAATTCCCAGGCTGCCACCAGACCCATCCCCCATGCCTCTATCCATTCCCTAACCCAGTGCATGAAAGCTGAAGCTTTCACCTCATTCTCTGAGTTCTGCCCCCAGCACTCCAGCTAGAATCAGAAGTAAAAGGAAATTTCCCGTTCCCATCATTAGTATTGCACCAAGAGGCTAATTAAAGAAAACACAGAAATCTACAAGGAATTTCTGACACTTTCCAATTCTTTAAAACCATGGATGACGAGCGCACTGCTCCTTACAGCCCGTCATGAGGCAACCCACCACTTCTTCCTCCCTCCCAGCTCTAAAGACCTCCTTAAATTTATGCAGAATGGATAACAGCAGCCCCTTAAAATTCAAAACTTCCCATTACGTGTCACCCCATTATGCATTCCATTCTTAGCAGGGTTTTTTTTTTTTTTTTTTTTTGAGAATGTACATTGCTGAGGAAAGAGAGGCCTTTAGGGTACAGTATATTTCAAAACACAATTAAAATAAACTCTTCAAGTGGAAATATAAAATGCATTTGTATTCTATTAAAACCTTTGGCCTTATCAACTGCAGAGTGCTCCACAACAAGGTCATTAGTAAGGAGCCTTACACAATGGGCAGCAGGCATCTGCTGCACAAAAACAAACAGGGGCCCAAAACACCACAATAACTTCCTGTACCTGTTCTTGTTTGCTTGCTGAGCCCTCAAACATTGGGAGTTGCTGAAATACATAAAAGTGTAACAGCTTGAGTCAATATTTGCCAGCCTAAGAGAGTGATTTTATTTAGTGAGATGACTGAACTCTTCTGAATAAATACATCTCCTTGCATGCAGGAAAACCACAGGCAGGAACTGGGGGAAGGGCCTGAGGGCAGAACTAGTTCTGCTGTTGGGGTAGAGCTCGGGCAGTGGCTCTGAGACTTCAGAGGATCTTTTTCTGGCCCCTTTCCTGCAATTCTCTGCATCCTGGGGCAAGGGGTACAGCCCCAGTGGCATGGGATCCAGTCCAGAGGCAAGGGAAAACTCTCACCTCTAGGCTGCACTCTCTTATAGATAGGTGGTTCTCATCACACTCGCCTGGAGGGCGCTCATGGCCAGGCCCAGAGTTGATGATTCAGTGTGTCTGGGATGGGGCCTGAGAATGTGTGTTTCTAATGAGTTCCCAGGGGATGCTGATGCTGCTGGTTCTGGGACCACACTTTGAGAGCCACTGGTCTAGACCAGCTCTGTCCAGTAGAAATGTAACACTAGCCACATGGATAATCTGAAATCTTCCAGTAGCCATGTTAAAAAAATCGAAAAGAAACAGATGAAATTGTTTAATCATATAACCACAAAGATATTATTTCAAAATATAATCAATATAAAAATAACTAATGAGGTACATTACATTCATTTTTTTTGTACCAAGTCTTCAAGTTCCAGGATCTATTTTTTACTCGCAGCATATCAGTTCAGACTAGCCATATTTCAAGGGCTCAGTAGCCACGTGTGGCTAGTGGTCGTTGTGCTGCGCAGCATGGTTCTAGACCATGCTCTGGGTATACAGGACCCAGAAATTCCCAGACCTACAGTCATAAGCTACCTCCAGGGCCTGAGTGTCCCCACAAATGTTCATCTTACTGTTGAAATAGAGTGCATATCCCCAGGCTCAAGGGTGACCCTGAAGAGTGTGAGTTCAGGAGGTGAATTGTATTGGAATAAACTTGAACGTAAGCGCTGGGGCATCCATACATACGAACATGAGTCACGTTGAGGTGTGGGGCACAGTTAGGTGGGGAGAAAAATGGGGCAGAATGGGCTGTGTGTGTATGAGAGGGAAGGGGGTGGGGGGGAGAGAGAGAGAGAGAGAGAGAGAGAGAGAAGGAGGATCAATTCTACTCCAGACTCCTTTCAGTTAACAGAACAGTTCATTCCCCATATTACACTTTCAATGGATTTTGCAGAAAGTTCTGGCTGCCACTGCATTTTCACTGTCTTACCTGTGTCAGGACAATTAGCTTTTGGGGTTTGCAGCTCTCCCAGGGCACTGCTCATAAAAGGAAATGCTTCATATGCCTTCCTGCTGTAGGGCTCTCCTTCCTGGCTTTTTCCCTTTGTTTTATAAGTGGCTTGGGGTTTGACTTGAAGGAGTGATCATAAAGAGAATGATTACTTTTACACTGGCTACAGTGAGGAGAGGATTCTGCGAGGAGGGATTTATACATGGAAGCCAATACCCACTTTGGAAGGCATCACCTTTTGCCCATATAAGTGCTGCCCACAGGGTCAATAGCTGGAATTAACCTGGATCCTTTTTTATTATTATTATTTTTAATAAAGCTGCTTTACGATAGAGTCTGATGTGAGCTCCCACTCTGCAACTGCACCAACATGAAGGGAAAGAACAGTTTCATTTAAGAATTTTTTGTCCCAGTGGGTACAGTTCCCACCTCCCTCACCCTCCTAGTCTCCAGAGAGTCAGAGAGAGAAGAACAAATTTAAGCCTTTTATGAGCATAAACTAATAGCAACATAAAAGAGAATGAGCTCATTGCCCTGGTTTTATAGGTTGTTTAATTTGTGAGATACAGTCATGGAGATCAGCTTTTGTAGGAATGGCTGTACTGAACGCTCACTGGATGCCGCATACCATGCGTGGTGCTTCACTTACCTCATTTAATTCTCTCAACTATCCTATAAGATGAAGACATGGAGACCCAGGATGGATAATATCCCAAGGAGAGTATAAGAGGTGGACAGCCTTCCTCCTACCAGAGTCTTTCTGACTCGCCAAACTGTGCTGTTTGATAGGTCAGAGAGATTGAATTGATGGACGCTCCTGACTCGCTACAATAGGTGTCAAAAGCTTCACATATCCGTGTACCTTATTCCAGCAAATCAGCGTTCCTTCTGTTATGATGTACAAAGATAGGGCAGTAAGAAACTTCTGTTACGATGTACAAAGATGGGGCAGTAAGAGACTGTTACCACATTGCTTCTGTGGTAACCCTAGAGTCAGTCCTTGAATCTTCTGTTTTGCTCACACCTCACAACCAGCAACCTTCTGTTTTGCTCACACCTCACAACCAGCAACTCTAAGGATGTGAATGTTGGGGAAAGCTCAGCCCTTCAGAAAGGAGCACTAACCAATCCAAATTGATACTTGCCAGCTGGTGAACTACGTGAAGTGCTAACCTACACAGAGTCAGTCCTTGGCAGTGTAGTAATTTCCATAACTCTCTCTAAACTTCTGTGGCTTTGGGGATCTTGCCCTGCATGGCTGGGCCATCTTTGTCGGTTCAATTAAGCAGTAATTTCTAAATCTCCGTATCATGTTTGGTGCAGGCACAGCCCCACTGCAGGCATATGTGTTTCATGAGCCTAAAACAACAGGCTACATTATCTGAAAGGCTGGGAGGAAGACTTCAGCCTCCCAGAAATATTTCACTGTGTCTTTGGCTACAGAATAGTTCACAAGGGCAATGTATTCTGGGAGCCTGTTGGAATGCTCAGCCGACAAGCACCCTGTGGAGATGATGTTCATTCTCCTGGGAGCTTTGCTGTTTACATTTGCCTTTGCTCATCTTTTAGCTGAATCAGAAAGCTGAATGGAAACTGCAGTGTTTGAGAACACAAAATGGATTTTGACACTTAAAAGAACTTTCATACAGAAAAACCCAGAGTTAACAATCTTCACATGTAGGCTAGTTCTAAAACCCTGGAGTTTGGGAGTTGTCTGGGACTGTAGAGATTGCTTCCTGTGCAGCCCAATATGGTAACCACTAGCCACATTTGTCTATTTACATTAAAATGTAAAATAAGGGCTTCCCTGGTTGTGCAGTGTTTAAGAGTCCGCCTGCCGATGCAGGGGATACGGGTTCGTGCCCGGTCCGGGAAGATCCCACGTGCCGCGGAGCAGCTAGGCCCGTGAGCCATGGCCGCTGAACCTGCGCGTCCGGAGCCTGTGCTCTGCAACGGGAGAGGCCACAACAGTGAGAGGCCCGCATACCGCAAAAAAAAAAAAAAAAAAAAAAAAAAAATAATTTGAGAGACTCTGGCCAAGATAGTGGAGTAGGAAGGCCCTGAGCTCAACTCCTCCTCCCATGGGCACACCAAAATTACAACTATTTACAGAGCAACCATCGATGAGAAGGACCTAAAGACTAGCAGAAAAGATCTACAACTAAAGATATAAGGAAGGAAACACAACAAGATGGGTAGGAGGGCCAGAAAAGCAGTAGTCAAGACCCTATATACCCCCAGGCAGGAGACCCACAAAGGAGAGGATAATTACAATTGCAGAGGTTCTCCCCAGGGATCAAGGGCTCTGAGCCCCACATGGGGCTCCCCAGCCTAGGGATACTGCACCAGAAAGATGAGCCTCCAGAACATTTGGTTTTGAAGGCCAGTGGTGCTTACTTTTGGGAGAGCTACAGGGCTGTGGGAAATAGAGACTCCACTCTTAAAGGGCACACACAAAATTTCACACACTCAAAGACCCAGGGCAGAAGCAGTAATTTGAAAGGAGCCTGGGCCAGACCCACTTGATGATTTTGGAGAGCCTCCCAGAGAGTGAGGAAACAACTGGGACTCATCCTAGGGGCATAAATGCTGGCAGCAGCCATTTTGGAGCACTCATCCTACCACAGGGACACTGGTGCTGACAAGAGCTATTTTGGAATCTTCCCTCTAGCTTATTAGCACAAGGACCCAGCCCCACCCAACAGCCAGTTGGCACCATTCCTGGGATACCACAGGCCAAGCAGGTAGCTGTGAAAGAAGAACAAAGCTGAAGGTATCATGCTCCCTGATTGCAAACTATACTGTAAAGCTACAGTAATCAAAACAGTATGGTATTGGCACAAAAACAGAAACAATGGATCAGATCAATGGAACAGAATATAGAGCCCAGAAATGAACCCATGCTTATATGACCAATTAATCTATGACAGAGGAGTCTAGAACATACAATGGGGAAAAAATAGCCTCTTCAATAAATTGTGTTAGGAAAACTGGACAGCTACAGGTAAAAGAATCAAACTAGACTATTTTCTCACACCATATAAAAAGTAAACTCAAAATCAATTAAAGATTAATTAATTAATTAATTAATTAATTAATTAAATGTACAACCTGAAACCATGAAACTTCTAGATGAAAACATAGGCAGTATGCTCTCTGACATCAGTCTCTGCAATTTTGGGGGAGTATGTCTCCTCAAGCAAGAGAAAAGCAAAAATAAACAAGTGGGTCTGCATCAAACTAAAAAGCTTTTTGCACAGTGAAGGAAACTATCTCAAAATGAAAGGCTACCCACTGCATCAGAGAAGATATTTGCAAAAGATATATCTAATAAGGGCTTAACATCCAAAATATACAAAGAATTCATACAGCTCAACGTAAAAAAAAGTAGGTTAAAAATGGTAGAGGACCTGAATAGACATTTTTCCAAAGAAGACATACAGATGACCAATAAGCACATGAAAAGATGCTCAACATCACTAATCATCAGGGAAATGCAAATCAAAACCATAATGAGATATCACTCACATCTGTCAGAATGGCTATTATCAAAAAGGCTATTATCCTCACCCTTATGAATTGTTGGTGAGGATTTGGAGAAAAGGGAACTCTCATGCACTGTTGGTGGGAATGTAAATTGTGCAGCCACCATGGAAAACTGTGTCGATATTCCTCAAAAAATTAAAAATAGAACTACCATATGATCCAGCAGTTCTACTCCTGGGCATTTATCCAAAGAAAATGAAAACACTAATTAGAAAAAATACATGCACCCCTTTGTTCATTGCAGCATTATTTATAATAACCAAGACATGGAAGCAACCTTAAGTGCCCATCAATAGATAAGTGGATAAAGAAGATGTGGTGCATATATATACAAAGGAATACTACTTAGCCATAAATAAATGAAATCTTGCCATTAATGACAACATGGATGGACCTAGAATGTATTTATGCTAAGTGAAATAAGTCAGACAGAGAAATACAAATACTGTATGATTTCACTTATATGTGGAATCTGAAAAACAAAATAAATGAACAAACATAACTAAACAGAAACAGAGTCATAGATACAGAGAACAAACAGCTGGTTGCCAGAGGACAGGGGAAGGAGAGAAGTAGGTGAGGCAGATTAAGAGGTACAAACTTCCAGTTACAAAATAAATGAGTCATGGGTATGAAATGTACAGTTAGGGCAATATGGTCAATAACTATGTAATATCTTTGTATGGTGACACATGGGAACTAGACATATCAGGGTGATCATTTTGAAATGTATAGAAATATTGAATCACTGTTTTGTATACCAGGAACTAACAATGTTGTAGGTCAGTTACACTTCAAAAACAAGCAGACAAACTCATAGATCAGATTTGTGGTTACCAGAGGCAGGGGGTTAGGGGAGGGTGAACTGATTGAAGTAGTCAGAAGATACAAACTTCCAGTTATAAGATAAATAAAAGGGATGTAATGTGCAACATGGTAAATACAGTTAACACGGTTGTATTATATATATGAAAGTTTTTAAGAAAGGAAATGCTGAGAATTCTTTTCACAAGGAAATTTTTTTTCTATTTCTTTAATTTTATATCTATATGAGATAATGGATGTTCACTAAACTTATTTTGGTAATCATTTCATGACATATGTAAGTCAAATCATTATGCTGTGTACCTTAAACTTATACAGTACTGCATGTCAATTATATCTCAATAAAGCTGAAAAAGGGAATCTCCCACAGTAAAAGTAAAAAAATAATAATAATTTAAATCAAGTAAAATTAAAAATCAAAAAAGTGTTTCTCAATCTCACTAGTCAGTCATCAGCCACATGTCACTAGTGGCTACTCTATTGGACAAATACGGAACACTTACACACAAATATAGAACACTTACATCATTACAGAAAGTTCTGTTGGACAGCACTGGCTAGACTACTCTCCCCTCATCTTATAGAAAATAAAACAAAGGTGTGTAGAGGTCAAGGTCAAGTGTCTTGCCCTCTTGTCTTTCAGATAGTAGTTTGGCTGCAATTAGAAAAGATCTAGTTTGTCTTCCGCTGTCCTTTCATACTACCCGGCCTGTCTCCCATCTCTGATGATAATATCAAGTGTTATTCTAATAACATCCAACACAAATACAAATGAATGAAAGCAAGCTGGTGATACGATTAACCGATAAAAGTGTGAGTGATTACAAATTAAAGTTAAAATAGTTAGAAAATCCTGTCTTCTCCATGAAACTCTCTAACGTTAACATAAAAAGAAGAGACAGTTTTCCCCAGTATCACTGTGCTTAGGCCTACAGCTCACAGGGCTGCCTCAGTTACTGTGGGACTGCATTGCTTATATACCTAATGAATACATTTTAGCATGTTTCTTTGGTTTTGCATAATGAATATCTTGGGGGATTTTTGTTGCCTAAGTAACTCCATGAAAGCTTCCCTTGCACTGTGTATGCAGAGCACATTTAGGGACATTTTGGCCATAACAACCAATAAGAAATAATGGCCACTGTTAGCTTACACACAGCAGAAACCATTTTCAACTTTCCTGTGATTCAGAACTTGCACTACAACCTAAGGTGTGAGGGTTGAGCGTGCTATGGGCCTATAGTTAATGACTCTCCACACAGAGAAAGCTGAAAATTCCTACGAAGCCTGGAACATGTCTACATACAAGAATTGCTCTCTAGTCATTTGACTAGATTTCCCTAGGTACTGTAAGAATCTCACATTTAGGCCAAAGGACCTCAATATAATACTACCTTTTCCAGGGTTGGTGTGGACCTGAGGAAACTTCTGGAGATCCTCAGGGTCAGGGACAGTACCTTATTCATCTGTATCCCCCATCACTCAACACTGTGCCTGGAACACAGTATCAGCCGATGTCTGTGGAGAGAAAGAAGGAAAGAGAGGAGAGGAGAGGAGAGGAGAGAGCAAGGAAAGGAGGGAGGGATGGAGGGAAAGAGTGATATCTTTAAAATCCTATCTAGCCTCTCAAGTGGAAGCGTAACACAGCATGGAGAAATTTAGTTATTCTAATTTGGAACCCTTTCATTATATGGCTAAAAGCAGCCCTGCCTCTGAGGTGGACACCTCTTATTTTTGTCTGCTCAGCACTCCTCATATTAAGAGAACCTGTCTCTTCCTTCAGCCATTACTTCCCTTCAGCCCATGTGCTTCAACTGATATTGAGCCTACTCAGCTTAGAATGGACACTAGACCTGGGCCTGGCCAAAGAGATTAGTGGACGTGTGAGCACAACTAATTAGAATAATCTCCAAAGATGTCAAGAAGAAGAAACTCACTGTTGCTGTTTCTGAGTTGAAGGAAACTAATCCTAGAACTCTTACTAGCTATCTTTGGTCCTTCATTGGTCCTCTCAGTGGAAAAAGCAGAGACAAAAGATGGAGAAAGACAGATGCCTGATGTCATTTTTTGGACATCTAAATCCAGTCTTGAACTTTTCACTTACCTGAACCAATAACTTATTCCCTGCCCTCTTTTTTTTTTGAGGCTGGTTTAGTTTGGTTTATGTTACTTAGAGTAGAAAGAGTCAAGATTAATATAAACACAGACTCTAAAGATCACTTTTGAAAGATTACTACCATGACCTTTGTAGCCATTAACAGAATGGTGACTTCCTCAGGCTAGAAACTGCTCTGGAAAGTACAGCTTTTCTCAGATTTCCAGGCATCTCTGGCCTTTCTGGGGGGATCCATTTCCAGGCAGATGTCCTCTGATCTCCACACATTGCCTCCTCTGATTTACCCCACTCGCAGGCTCACACATCCTCCATTCATAATGCTCTGTGCGTTCTCCACTGACCTTTTCCTAACCTTTAATTTTCCAAACCCATCTCATGAACCAGCTCATCCCAGGAGTGAACAATGGGAAACAAAGATTTATATGTCACAGTGTACTTTATGTTTAATAACTGACTTGTCATGGCATTTATCTGTATAAAAAGTTGGGTAATTCATGAGTGGGTTGGCAATAGCAGCCTCCGGTGTTATGTTTCCTGCTCTAACTCAAGAAGATGGACAGCTTGGTAGGTACTAGCTCTCACATGCTGAGAAATCTTCAAATATGCTCTTGAGGTTTTTTTTCTGAGGGAAAATGAAAAGTAGGCTTACCAGGAAATGGTGGCTCACAGGAACACATTCTGTGATGATCTTGTAGCAAAGGACAAGAGCTACATGACTAGAAGGCTGCTAGTGTAGGCCCAATAGTTTGCTTTAGTCCCCATTGCAAAGGCTCACAGATACACAAAGATACTAAGTGCTGAAGCTAGAATTTGCCCAACTCCAAAGCCCCAATTCTTTCTGTTATACTTTGTTTTTCTCCAGGTGTTTTATAACCGTGCACTTTGGAGGACAAAGCAAGGAGAAACTGACATTTTTGTTAAATAGATATTGTGTAGTTTGTATGCCAGATCTCAACTTTATAAAATAAAATGAGAGACTTATACATAATAAAGCAAACAAAAGCTGGCCTCATGTTTATGGCTTTACAATATTATTCTTCTATCATTAATCTATAAAAGCATCAAATATTATCTTTTTGGTACCGTCAGGTCACTCTGTGTTTTGCTCTTTTATGTTTTCATTCACAAATATAATTTGCATATGCTAGTTTCAGAAAGTTCAGAGACCCAGTCCAATTCTAGGGTAGCTAAAGACTGTGATAGGTTATGCCTACCATCCGGGGTTAAAAAGCACAACTATATGTCCTGGAGTTATTTGCATATCTTCTTTAGGCATCTGGGAGGAGAAGTAAAGGTCATGGACTGAGGAAGTTCTAGGAACCAAATTCTGACTCTGAGGGAATTAAAGATCTTAAAGGACTAGGATGTGGTTATGTTCCTAACACCATGACCCTCTTCTTTTGCAATACTTGGATATTCTTGACTTTTATTAAGCATTCTTACAGACTGTAAGTCTCTTGAGGGCAGGGACTGTGAAAGTTTTCCTTAGCACAGTGTCCCAAGGCCTAGCTAGTACTCAATGCCTGGCCAGTGGTAGGCACTTAAAAGTTGTTGGAATGAATATATGTTTAATGAACCATGGGTTTCATTGTGAAGTGCTGGCATGTTCTCCTTTCCACTGCTTGAAGGGTAGAGAACTAGAGTTGAGAAAAAAGACAGCACATAACTGAGCTAGGTCTCACTTTGAAGACTATGTTCCTCACTCAGGAAATCCAAATCAGCTGCCTCATATCTTGAATAGAAAAAAATAAGAAGGAGGTGGTTTGCCCTCAGGGTTTCCCTGGCATGACCAATTCTCCATAGATGTATGTCAAGTGAAGAAGAGGAGGAGTTTGGAGACCCTGGTAGTTCCTTCTACTTCTGGGTCACTCCTACCTCCAGGGTGATACAGGGATAACAAACTAGATGATGTTTAACAGAGCTACAGCGAGGAATGGTCTCTTTCCAGCAGTAGTGCCAGAAGAGAGAGCACCCCATGGAGGCTCTCACATAGAAGTCCAGCATCTGTGCTCCCCTTTTTCCAGGGGTGACCATATCTGGGAATAGCTTCAAGTCAAGAATTTCAGCAGTTCCTGGAAGGAAGATATACCTGGGGAAAGCAAGGCAACTGTTATGGAAACAGCAGGGTCCTGTATTTGTTACACTCTGAATCATCAGAAGAGGTCAGCTTGAAGGTCTGTACAGACACATCTGCCCTCTCATGAATGAGGAACAGGAAGCTACAGACAGTAGCTTCACTCCTTGGGAGCAAGTTCACAGTCTGGAACTTCTGTAGTCCTGTGTTCCCCCACTTAATAGAGGATTCTGTTCCTTAATCGAACTAGAGATTAGTTATCCTGCTGTCAGAATATTTGCTGCACTTGCCTTGTGGGTACATCTTACAAGTAAGCTGCTTGTCAGGATGTTGAACAGGATAAGGAGGGGGGATACCCTTAAACTTCCAAGAAATGGATGTATGAGTTCATTGTACCCACTTTCTAATGAATTGTGAAAGTATGGCAGAATTCCTTCTTAAGAGTTGATTTCATTAATAAATACAATCTGTGAGGAGATATTAGTCCCATTTATTTATAACATTTGGAAGTCACTGATATATACCTAAATAACTAAACAATTTTAAATGGGCAAATTAGCTTAGACCAAGTCTGCAATAACCCCCACCCCCATTTTTTCAACTCTAAATACCAACTCTCTAGCTAACTAGTTCTGTGATTATGATCAAGTCGCTTAACACTATCTGAGCCATTTGTATACTCATTTATTTATCCATTTAGCTTTTTTCATTCACCAAGTGTTTATTGAGAACCTACTATGTGCTAGTAGGTGTTATAAAAGATCTCATAATACCTACTTTACAGAGTAATTCCAAATAATTAGTGAGATAATTTAGAAGAGCTCCTAGAACAGAGGGATAGTTGATAAATTTCTACTGTATATGAATTTGGAAACAAAACATATCAGAGGGTTAGGGAGAGAAAAGCCTGTCTCAGGGTTCAACTAGGTGTTTAAATCTTGTATATTGTTGCTAAAGATTTTAAAGGTGTATTTTTTCCCTCAACAATAGAACAGAGATATTAGTCTGAGTAATTGCCCTAAGGTCAGGTAAAATGATATTTAAAATCAGCATCCCCCCCATGAGCAAATATTTCCCTACTTTTGCTTTGGAATCAAGTCCATGATGTGGACCATATTCAGACAGAGCCTTCTTGTAAGGATAGCCACCCTTTAGGGAGTGTGCTGAGAGGTACTCTAACCTCAAGTTTACAGGATGCCTTCCCAGACAGCCTCTCTGCAACAGTCCTGAGTGATTGTGCACACACAGCACTCTGTGTACACCCTGTTTCACAAAGATTCCCTTCCTACTTCTCCCTTGTCTCTTTAGTAGGTAGTTCAATTTACATCACATAGATGGTCAAACAGTGCTGCTGGGTTACTGTAAGGAATTATTTATTTCTATACTTTTCTACTTTGAAAACTTAAAATGAAACTGGGATAAAAATTTTCAAAATACCAAGAAGTGGGCAGATATCCTAGGGCCACAGTGAAAAGCCAAAAATTTCTTACTGGCTGCTTGGCTTGGTGAATCAATGGAGGCTAATTAAATGTCCTGCTGAGAATGGGGGATCTGGTGTGTTTTATAAGGCTGAATAATCCTCCAGTGAGTCAAAGTAAAGATTTTTCTTTTAGAAAGCTGCTGACTAATGTGAGGTGGGTGAACTCTTTGGAAGAGCCTTGAGCAAATGCAGCTGGTATGCAAGTGAGGAGCCATCTATTAACCACCCTGGGGGCCCTGGTGAGGAGAGGGAAATTTAGGGCAACTATGCATTTTTCTTATTCTGCTTCCCCAAGAATCAGGCCTTGCACCATTGTTGAAAATAGGAAGAATTCTGTATTTTAATCAGATTCCACATAATCCTGCACTTTGCAAAAGTAGACAATACTCTTTAAGCCAAAAGCTTTGTATTCTTCTTTGACCTCATAGAGAATCTTTAGAAATACATCCCTCACTCTGCTTTTTGTCTCACCTGCCTTGGTTGGGTGCCCCTGTGAACAGATAGCTTTAGATCTTTGCCTTCTCTTCTTCAATGGAATTTGGTTTCCTAAGAAGATAAAGGGAGATGCTTCCAGGACCCATGACTCTTCATATCATTTCTTTTTGTCTCTGAACAGTGGCTTGAAAGGAAGATACTTTATTAAATGCAAAGTGAAGGAAAATTTCTTGATCAAATTCCCCAGTTTTTTTTTCTTTTTTAAAAGTCTACATGTATAAAATTTTGCAAAAGATCTTAGAAATACGTTTTCAAGGAGAGGGAATTATGAAAACATTTGACTTTATAACTAATTTTAGAAAGGTTAAGAAAAATTTGGCTCCATCCAGACAGAGCTTAGTAAGAATAGAATAAAGTCATCTTCATTCAGTTAGAGAATAAAAACTAATAGACAAGAAGGTCCAATATTTACCAATTTAAAAAGTCAGTAGTATGTTTAAAGGCAGACTCCAGGTTTACTGAGAGGGGTAAGGGGCTATAATTATGAAGTAATTAGTATTAATTTAAATACCAACAATGTTGATAAGAATTGTAATGTCAGAGAGCCACAGTAGCTCATGTTTGCTTTATAAAAGAAGTTTTAGCAAATCCAAACAAGGAACTGCCATTCCAACATATTAATTTTTCTTAAAACTGTGGAAGCCATTTTGAGCCAGTTTTTAAAGTCTAAAAATTTGGAATTTACCTTTGGAAATAAGAATTCACCTGGTCTAGATGCAATGGGAAAAGATCCGCTCCAAAACTGACTTCTTAAAATAGAGCTACAAACTTTTCAAGTGATGTCAGCAAAATGGTGGACTAGGAATCTCCAAGCTCTTATTCCCTGATAAAAATATTTTTAAAACAAGTAGAAACATCTGAAACAACTTTGTTTAAGCTCTGAAAAACAAAGGTTTACAGCTACCAAGCCAACGCCAAATCAAAAAAGAAAAAAAAGTCATCCTGAAAAGGGTAGGAAAATCTCGTGGCATTTTTACTCACTCTTGCCCTGGCAAAACCACTCCTTCTCTGGTATGGCAGTGGTTTTGGTCTTTAAGCAGCAGAATCCTGATTCCCAGTTCCCTACCTCAAACCAGAGGAAGCAGAGCAGTACTTATTTGTAAATCATTTGTGTGTGTCTGTTCTTAGTTTGAGAGATAGCCAAAGGACTGATATAAGGTGTTTATCTCTATTTCGCCCACCTTGGAACTTAGGCAGGTAAAGTGATAAGCACTGCTCAGAAAAGCAAGGTGATTATAGACACAGATGCCTGGGGCATGAGATTACATGTGGAGACAGACAATAGACTATCTAAGGCCTGGAGGAGAAGCTGGGGTGAGGCTTTTCAGGGAATTAAGACATTCAAAAGCAGCCATATATATAGGGGAATTTAGAAAGCCATGCATATGCCCAGCCAAGATGCATGCTCAAAAAATACCTGAGAAGACCTTAAGCTTCCACCTCAGGATTATGCCTTCACTTAGAGCAAACCTAGCTAAGTTTTGACGGATTGTCCTAGGAAAGACCCAATCTGCAAAGACTGGGAGAGCTCCTGGCATTCAAGGAAATCTTTTTCAAAACATTATCTGAACACAGAGACTGCAGTGATCACACATGATAAGGAACAGTTTTTGATTGTAATAGCTTGTAAAAGCCTCCAAAAATGGACCACTGTAACCTTCAACAATTTAAAAAAAGCTGGGGAAGTGGAAGAATCTGATTTCCAGAGTTTTCCACATTATAATAGTCAAATGCCTAATTTTCAACAACAAAAACAAATCAGAAGGCATACAAAGACACAGAAACAGGGCTTCCGTGTTGGCGCAGTGGTTGAGATTCCGCCTGCTGATGCAGGGGACACGGGTTCATGCCCCGGTCCGGGAAGATCCCACATGCTGCAGAGCGGCTGGGCCCGTGAGCCATGGCCGCTGAGCCTGCGCGTCCAGAGCCTGTGCTCTGCAACAGGAGAGGCCACAACAGTGAGAGGCCCGCGTACCGCAAAAAAATATATATATATGGAGCATTCAAAGATCAAAATAAATTGATAGAAACTGTTCCTGAGAAAACCCAGAAATCAGACTAACTAAACAAAGACTTTAAAATAATTGTCTTAAATATGCACAAAAAGCTAAAGAAAAACAGGAACAAAAAAAATTAAATGATAGCAGGAAAACAATGTGTGAACAAAATAAGAATATCAGCAAAGAGATAGAAATTATTAAAAAGAACCAAACAGAAATTCTGGAGCTATCAAGTATAATAAATGAAATTAAAAATTCACTGGAGGAGTTCAACAGCAGATTTGAATAGGAAGAAAAATAATCAGGTAACTTGAAGATAGGAAAATTGAAATTATTGAATCTGAGGAACAGAAAGAATAAAGAAGAGTGAATAGAGCCTAAAGGACTTGTAGGGCAGCATCAAATGGACCAACATACATATCGTGGGAGTCCCAGAAGGAAAAGAGAGAACAGGGCAGACAGAATAGTTGAAGAAATAATAGATAAAACCTACCAAATTGGATGATAGACATGAATCCACAAATTCAGGAAGCTCAACAAACTCCAAGAATGATAAACTCAGAGACCCACAATGAAACAATTATAGTTAATCTGTCAAGACTAAAAGGCAGGGGCTTCCCTGGTGGCGCAGTGGTTGGGAGTCTGTCTGCCGATGCGGGGGGCGCGGGTTCATGCCCCGGTCTGGGAGGATTCCACGTGCCGCGGAGCGGCTGGGCCCGTGAGCCGTGGCTGCTGGGCCTGCGCATCCGGAGCCTGTGCTCCACAGCGGGAGAGGCCGCGGCAGTGGGAAGCCCGCGTACCGCAAAAAAAAAAAAAAAGACTAAAAGGCAAAAAGAGAATCCTGAAAGCAGCAAGAGAGAAGGAACTCATCACAAGATAGAGCTTCAATAAGGTTATTAACTGATTTTTAATCAGAAACCTTTGAGTCCAGAAGGCAATAGGGTGACATATTTACTGTGCTAAAAGAAAAAAAAAAACAAAAAACTGCCAACCAAGAATTTTATATCTAGCAAAATTATCCTTCAAAGTGAGTGAGAAATTAAGACCTCTCCAGGTAAACAAAAGCTGAGGGAGTTCATTATCATTAGACCTGCCTTATAAGAAATGCTTTTTAGCAAATGAAAGGATGATAGACAGTAACTTGAAGCCATATGAAGAAATAAAGATGTCCAGTAAGGATAGATATAAGGTCAAATATGAAAGTATTATTGTAATTTTGGACTGTAACTCCACTTTTTATTTTCTATAGTACTTAAAAGACAAATGCAAAAAAATAATTAGATCTATGTTATTGGGCAAAGAAGGTATAAAGATGTAATTTGTGACATCAATAACCTAAAGCGTGGGGGAGATGGAACACTACCTAACACTATACAAAAAAATAAACTCAAAATGGATTAAAGATCTAAATGTAAGACTGAACACTATAAAACTCTTAGAGGACAACATAGGAAAAATGCTCTTTGACATAAATCGCAGCAAGATCTTTTTTGAGCCACCTCCTAGAGTAATGAAAATAAAAACAAAAATAAACAAATGGGACCTAATTAAACTTGAAAGCTTTTGCGCAGCAAAGGAAACCATGAACATGACAAAAAGACAACCCTCAGAATGGGAGAAAATATTTGCAAATGAAACAACAGACAAAGGATTTATCTCCAAAATATACAAACAGCTCATGGAGCTCAATATCAAAAAAACAAACAATCCAACTAAAAAATGGGTGGGAGACCTAAATAGACATTTCACCAAAGAAGACATATGGATGGCCAAGAGGCACATGAAAAGATGCTCAACATCACTAATTATTAGAGAAATGCAAATCAAAACTACAATGAAGTATCACCTCACACCAGTCAGAATGGCCATCATCAAAAAATCTACAAACAATAAATAGTGGAAAGGGTGTGGAGAAAAGGGAACCCTCTTGCACTGTTGGTGGGAGTGTAAATTGCTACAGCCACTATGGAGAACAGTATGGAGGTTCCTTAAAAAACTAAAAATAGAACTACCATATGACCCAGCAATCCCACTACTGGGCATATCCTGAGAAAACCATATTTCAAAAGGACACATGTACCCCAATGTTCATCGCAACACTATTTACAATAGCCAGGACATAGAAACAACCTAAATGTCCAACAGTAGATGAATGGATAAAGAAGGTGGTACATGTATACAGTGGAATATTACTCAGCCATAAAAAGGAATGAAATTGGGTCTTTTGTAGAGATGTGGATGGACCTAGAGTCTGTCATACAGAATGAAGTAAGCCAGAAAGAGAAAAACAAATATCATATATTAATGCATATATGTGGAATCTAGAAAAATGGTACAGATGAATCTATTTGTAGGACAGGAATAGAGACATAGACATAGAGAACGGACATGTGGACACAGGGGGGAAGGGGAAGGTGGGACAAAAAATAATTATTTTTTAAAAACTATAATTTAATTATTTAAAAAAATTATTATAAACTATTTTTAAAAAACAATTATAAATCTATGTTATTGGGCAAAGAATGTATAAAGATATAATTTGTGACATCAATAACCTAAAGGGTGGGGGAGATAGAACTGTATATAAGTAAAGTTTTCTATGCAATTGAAGTTAAGCTGGTTTTAGTTTAAACTATAATGTTATAACTTAGGATTTTATATGTAAGCTCCATGATAACTACAATTAAAATATCTGTAGAATATGCACAAATAGAAATGAGAAGGCAATCAAAGCATGTCACTATAAAATACCAACTAAACACAAAGGAAGGCAATAATGGAGGGTATGAGGGGGACAAAAGCTATAAGACAACAAATAATAAAATGACAATAGTAGGGCTTCCCTAGTGGCGCAGTGGTTGAGAGTCCGCCTGCCGATGCAGGGGACGCGGGTTCGTGCCCCGGTCCGGGAAGATCCCACATGCCACGGAGCGGCTGGGCCTGTGAGCCATGGCCACTGAGCCTGCGCGTCCGGAGCCTGTGCTCCGCAATGGGAGAGGCCACAGCAGTGGGAGGCCCGCGTACCGCAAAAAAAAAAAAAAAAAAAAATGACAATAGTAAATTCTTCCCTGTCAGTAATTATTTTAAGTGTAAATAGATTAAGCTCTTCAATGAAAAGGCAGAGATTGGCAGAATGGATAAAAAACATAATCCAACTGTATGCTTTCTGTGAGAGACTTATTTAGATCTAGAGACACAAATAGGTTAAAAGTGAAAGGATGGCAAAAGATATTCCTTGCATATAGTAACAAAAAGAACTGGGTGACCATACTAACATGAGCCGAAATAGATTTTAAGTTAAAAACTGTTATAAGAGACAAAAGACATTATATAATTATAAAGAGGTCAATTCATCAAGAAGCTATAACAATTATAAACATATATACAAACAACAGAGCCCCAAAATATATGAAGGAAACACTGACAGAATTAAAGAGAGAAATAGACAGTTTTACAATAATAGTTATAAATTTAAGTGCCCCATATTTAATAATAGATGGAACAGCTAGACAGAAGATCAATAAGGAAGTCGAGGAATTGAACAACACAATAAACCAATTTGATGTAACATATATACAGAATACTCCATCTAACAACAGCAGAATTCACATTCTTCTCAAGTGCACATAAACATTCTCCAGGTAGACCATATGTTAGACCACAAAAAAAGTCTTAGCAAATTTTAAAAGATTGAAAACATACAAAGAATCTTTTCCAGTCACAGAGGAATGAAACTAGAAATCAATAGCAGAAGAAAAACTGGAAAACCTACAAATATGTGGAAAATAAAAACATACTCTAACACAACCGGTGGTTCAAAGAAGAGGGCACAAGAGCATATAGAAAGACAAGACCTTAAGACAAATGAAATGGAAACTAGTCTGCAGTTTCTGCGATCTTCAGAACCAATTGAAATAGTTTTTTGCCTTATTGATTCAAGCCTACCACCTAGTGATGAAAAGGAACAATTGCAGGTATAAGTTACAGACTTTCTGACTCAAACTTCTTCATTTTTTTCCAGGAACATTTTGAGCAAAGACACATAGATTGCCTATACATATATGATTTGTGATAATAAAGTTAATTAAAATAAGGGTGGTAGCTAATTTCCACAGATGATTCCTTGATGAGCCACACCTCCCCCAACTCATACCTTGGGTTGTCCGCTCCCATGCTAAATAATGTAGCAAAAGGCAGCACTGGCTTCCATGTGGCTAAATTTTTTAAAGTGAAGTATTTTATATTAAATTATAAAAAGCAACATAGATTAAAAAGAACAATTTGACTTTCCTTGGAAGTTTGTATTTGACATTTTAAAGTGTACTGTGGTATCTAGGGCAGGCTCCTTTTTTCTTAAGTGAGTTTTGATAAGGTGATTGTAATTCTAGTAAAAATAATGACCTTCAGTTTGTTATAACAAATATTTATTGAGCAGCTACTCGATGTCAGGAACAGTGCCAGGCATTGGATGTGTTAGGCAGCAAGTGATTAGACCATAGTGTCACACATTTTATGACTGGACAAGTATAGGGAGATGTCACAATACAAAGGAGGGACCATGTATAACCAAGAGAATGTGACAGAAGTGACTCTCTACACTTCTGAATCTATGTCATAAGTAATCATGCAGCTCCATTTCAGTGGCTTAGACTGCCTGCTTCAGAGGAAGCCAGCCACCATGTAAGAAATTTGAGTACCCTAAGATCTCCATGCTCTGAGAAAGCCCAAGATGGCCACATGGAAAAACTACATAGGGAAAGAGTGATGGGGAAAGACTACATAGGGAAAGATTGATGGAGAAAGACCGCTCCCAACTGTTCTAGCCATTCTCACCTGGATGCCAGACACATACTAGTGAAAGAACTGTCTTAGACATTCCAGGATATGCCATATGGAAAATGACTACGACCCCAGACATGTTGCCTCAGGCATGTGATAGACACAGGTGAGGGCCAGGCATCATAGCACAGGGACAAGATAGGCCCACTGTGCCCTGTCGAAATTCCTGACTCATAGAATTGGGAGCATAAGAAAATAACTATGTTTTATGCCACTGAAATTTGGGGAGGTTTGTTACATATTCAGAACAACACTTTTAAGTGTTAGTTTCAAAACAGTCTCATTATTTCATGCTCACAGATATATAGAGATGAGTATTCAGCTAGCACCTAAGAAGATTTTGACTTGTAGCTCTCTCACATAGAAAAGTCATTTGACCCTTTTTATCTTTCATCTTATCATCTGTAAAATGGGTTAAAAAATAATGTTTAACTTACAGGGTGGTTGTGAATATAAAAATAAAATACTGAATGTGAAAACAGTGAACTGAACTGCTGTACAGAATTTCTAGTGGCAGTAGTGATACTGGATGGTGGACAGTCGGGTTGTGTTCAGTGATGATGGCAGTGATTGTAGTTAAAGATTAGCCAGGTGGCAGTCATAGCTGTCTGGAAACATGTGAGCAACCAGACATCTGCAAGAACATTCTTGAGTTTCATAATTGTAAAGTGTTCTGTTAGGTATAGAAGTATGTCAGTCCTTGCCCTTAAAAAACCTGACAATATCATCTGAAAAATAATATTCAACTACATGAAACGGTATATGTTTTGTAGAAGAATAAAATAAATTAGACTTTATAGTGTGGACTCCAATTTGCTGCAGGACTTGAATCCATACGGCTTTATAGAAGAGGTAGCGTTTTCCCTAGAAACAGGGAATGGATATTCCCACTGTTTCTCTGGGTTCAGGGAAGAAGGGGATTTTCAGGATGAATGAGGGGGATAAATAACGGGGACACTAAGGGGAGAATGTTGGAGCAGATATCCTTCAAGGTCTGTCCAGCTGAGAGCAGGAGTGTTCCCAGGGACACCGCGTGTTGCAGGGTCAACTGCCTGCTCTGCGCGGGATTTACAGGGAGCCTTCTTTGATCTGGTTCCGAGGACTCATTTGTTTTGTGCCTGAAACAAAACAGACACCAGTCATCTTTCTCTGCTCAGGTGAGCAGCATTAAGCATTACCTTTCTGGGCAGGGTTTGCATTTCAGAAGCACATTTCTTGATCAGTGGGGAAATGAGAATATGAGGGAGTCCAAATGTTTTCCCCTCAGAAACAGTGTTACAAATAGTGGTTGAATTCCCAGGTTCCTTCATGGAAAGTGTATAGAATCCAGCCATTGTGGCTTATCACTGGTGATTTGGGGGAGATAACTCACAGATTCGATTTAGGAATTTGTATCATTTCTCTTCCCAAAGCAAGAGGAGTGATGACGCAGCAAAACACTCCCCATCCTCCCCATTGCTCTGATTCTTCTCTGTTTAATGGCACTTGCCACCGAGAATCTTGGGAGCCTACAGCCCAAGTACTATCATGAGACTCTCTCAGGCAGAGTAGTTTCCGGGTCACTCCTTCCCTTTTTCATTTGCTTCCAGGGAGTTTTCCTGCCGGCCTCTCTTTTGCCCCCACTATTCATGATTTCAAGTCATAACCTCTCCTCTCAGGCCATAGGCAGAGACTGCTTCTCCATCTCCTCAGTTCTGTGAAGATGACACACAGCCCTTCTCTAAGAGCTCTCTTCTTACCACAAGGGAAAGCAGAAGGAGGGGTGATGGAAAGCAGGGAGAAACAACAGTCTCAACAAGTCACTGAATACGTACCATCTTTTTAAATCACGGGTTTATAAATGGAGCCAGTCCTCATACATTCTCTAGATTTCAGCTCTGCCTGTGTCAGGCACAGCCAGAGAGACTCGTGGCTTTTTCTCTTTTCCCTAGAAAGAAGCTTGGCTCCATTTATGCTAAAACGCTCTGTATCTGCATTGCCTGTGACTCATTCCTCTTTGTGTTTTCTCTGTCCTCTAAGTGACACTGAGAAGGACTCTGCCTTAGAGCTACCTCTGAGGAAGAGTTGGCAATAATCATCATTAGAGCTGCGATTGTCTAATTAAGCATCTACTATGCTAGGAATTATACTAGGCTCAAACTTAAGATAATAGGAAAAACTAACTAAGCCCATGTACCATGTACTGGGCAAAGCCTTTTACACATATTGTATCATTTAATAGTTCAGCCACCCCATGAGGTAACTGAGGGTCAGAGGTTAAATCTTGGCTTGTCCAAATTTCCATGGTATCCATTCTTCCCGAGTCCAAGGCCCATTCTCTTCCCTCCAGACAGGGCAGGGACTTTTGGCTCTCCCTTTCAAGCCTGTTTCTCTTCATCAGAAAGTCATCTAAAAAAGGCATAGCATCACAGTTCTGTCCCTATAGTAACTACTAATTATTTCTTCCTGCCCCAGACCCAATCCTATCCTGGTCACATAATAGGTCCCACCACTGGCCTCTTTCCCTGCCAAACACAGACAAAAAAAATGGGGAGAAGTGCAAGTCCAGACTGTATTGGTAGTGGGGTTTCTCAGGTTACAGATAGGTCTTAGTCATTGAGGCGAAGGGGAGAGAAAGACGAGGGGGATCCCTGGTGCCAGTGAGTTAAGAGGAAATGGGCTTGTCATGGTGCTCTGGCTGCCGCTGCAAGAGTCATCGTGGGGATCAAATGGAGATAAAAGGTGTATAAAAGGTTTTTGAACTCTCAAGTGACGTAGAGATATGATAATACTATATCTGCCATATTTCCTCAACTTTAAATGCTTTTCGTGTTTTCAGGTTTCTTAAAAGAATACATCTTATAATTAATAAATACATTAATTTTGGTAGGATATTTCTTCCCCCCCCCACCAAAAGGTGTTGTTAATTCAGAGGTGGTTCTTAACAATGGATGACTTCTTAGAATTCAGGACATTCCACATAAGTTAGTTTGACATTCCCAAGTTAGGGGCTAGAGATGATACTGAGATTGTTCTTTGCTCAAGAAGAGCATATGGCCCTAACAGAGCCATATAGTGTGGGGAAGTCTCTAGCTATTGTCATTTTAAGCAGGAGAAGAGAAGCTGAAGGTGGGACAAATTGCATAACAGGACAAGGCAGGGCAGGATGAGGCTTACCTCAGGCCCTAACACCTTCTACAAAAATAGAAATGGAAACCCCTATGGTCCTCCCCCACGCCCCCATCTCTTCCCACTCCAGCTCAGTCATATAAATGAAAAATATTCACATTTATGTTTGGACCCACAGGCCTACACATATAAACTACATCCATTTGATTCAAATAGTCACCATTTATCCCCCTCTAGCCTAAGTGTCTGCATCAGTGGCGTGGCCCACCCTCTAATAGATCTGGGAAAGAGGTTCACACAGGCTCTGGATGCATGTTTAGGGCCCTATGGGCAGGGAATTCCAGAATCCTGGTACTTGGAGCATTTTTAGGTTCTAGACTCTAGAAGAGGGGTTAGGTGGACATATCCTTGAGAATTTAGAGGCAGCACAACCCAAAAGACTGCCTTTACTTTTGACACCAACTGCAAGTTCATTGGTTCCCAAGACCACCTGTAGTTTTGATAATTCACTAGAAGAACTCACAGAACTCACTGAAAGCTATTGCACTAATGGCTATGGTTTATTACATTGAAAGGATGCATAGTAAAATCTGCTAAGGGAAGAAACACACGGGACAGGGTCCAGCAAGGTTCCCAGTGCAAAACTTCCAGTTATCCTTTTCCAGGGGAGTCATAGACAGCGTTAACTCCACTCAGTACCCACATGTGACAATATGCACAGTATTACCAACCAGGGAAGCTCCTCCAAGCCTTCATGTCCAGAGTTTGTCCTGGGGCTCAATCATATTTATGGTTGACTTTCCACGTGCCTGAGTTTAGTCTCAGGTTCCTCCAGAGGCTGAGCTGATACCTTTAATCTCCATCTCCTTTGGAGGTAGAGAAGATACCATGTGGCCCAAATCCCTCTTCATAAATCACATTGTTAGATCATCCAGTGTGGTCCAAGGGCCCCAGATAAACCATGACACTCTTCCTCAAGATTAACTCCCAGGATATGAGCATGAAGACTAAAGATTTCCTTGGGTAAGTTTAATTCTTTATTACACATCCCCACACTTCTGGCTCATGGGGAGCAGGGTTACCAGAAAAGGTAGGACACCAAATTAAATTTGAATTTTAGATAAATAATGAACAATATTTTAATATAAGTATGTCCCAAATACTATATTGGGTGTACTTAGACTAAAAATTTTTTTGTTGTTTATCTGAAATTAGAACTTAGTTTCTAATTTCTTGGGTATCTTATATTTTTATCAGTTAAATCAGGGAACCCCAGTGGGCAGGAACAAGACTAGAGGAGGGCCAGAATAGTGCCTTCTGAAGCATGGAAGGGCTAGACTGGGCAGCATATTCACAGTTTTCCTGCAAACTAAAGCAGAGTGGAGGATACACAGTGGCCAGTGCCAGGATCTCTAGCCAGAAATGACAAGTCAGAGCAGAAAGAGTTAAGAACAGCTGTGGCCAAAACTAGCACCATGGCAAGGAGTAAAGGACCAGAGGACCAGAGTGGTGCTGATCACTCCAGACTCAGCGGGCTGCCAGAAGCCTGTTATCATAAGTCAGTTTTGGATATCCCAGGCTCACCCCCGCCAACAAACCTCTGCCTGAGTCTGACTCCATGGGTTGAGATATACCTGGTTTCCATTTCAGTTTTACTACTGATTAGCTGTTGTCCTTGGGGAAGTTACTTTATTCCTTTGAAACTGCGATTTTCTCTTCTCTAAATTGAGAATACAACACATTTCATAAATTTGTTGGAGAGCAACTGAGCTAATTTACATAAAGCACCTTGCATGTATAGTTCTTTAAGAAAATTTACTTCCTTTCTCTCCTTTTTTTTTTTTGGATTGAATGATTTATTTTATCATGAAAGTATCCAATTTTAATACACCAGCAGGAGAAACTCACTAGTGAAATGGACTGAAATTTTTTTTTCTTTTTTTTGGCTAAGAAAGTAAAATATTTGTTAGTTATATTCCTGATCCTTTTTCCAGGTCCTCTGATTTGCAGCCTCTATGGACTTGAAAGAGGACACTCACAAGTGTAGGAAAAACCATATCCATATGAAAAAAAAGTCAGCAACATCCCACACATAATTATGTTTCTTAGAAACCACTCCCCAAAACACCAGCCATTTAACTTTGTTTGTGCTGTGGCCTTTGTTCCCAAGCAAAAGATGAATTCTAAAAGTTCACATGTTCTTCATCAAGAGTAATCTTCAGCCCCAAAGGGAAAGATCTCAAAAGCATTTGAGTTAATACATTCCTCTTGCTAATGTAACCAAAATATTCCAATGTTTTCCCTTAATACTCTCAATTTACAACTAGCAGACAGATGCTTCTTCTCAGAAGCCTTCATAAATCTTCCCATATGAGATGAAAATGAAGGATTTATTCTTGCCCATCTTTTAATTTTACTCAACACTCAATGAGTTATTCTTACAGCTGGCATTTCAAATGTATTAGTACAATTTATCACTCAAAGGCTTATGCAAGGACTAAATTACACTAATGAATTGACTATGAATTTGAAACCTAACATGAGGCCAAATATTTTCTGGCTTCATTTCTGTATCTCAGCAAACGGCTTAATTTGCTCCCTACTTATCCATTACTGCTAAATTGTCTTGCTATTATTGTAGTAAATGGCTGCAAACCCTGGCTTGCCCTAAGGCTCAGGCTGAATGGAGTGGAATGAGGACACTTACGTAGATGGGAAAGGTAAAAACCTGCCATCCACTCATGTTTGCTGAGCTAGAGGAGGCAGGAGGGGTTCATAGTCCAACCCACCTTTTTCAGTACCTCTTACAGTCACAGAGTATTCTTAACAATTGGCATTTCCAGTGTATTAATGGAATTTATCATTGAAAGGCTTATGAAAAGGTTAAATTACACTAATGAACTGACTTTGCATTTGAAGTAGAACATGAAGCCAAATATGTTCTGGCTTAGGATTTTTTTGTATCTCAGAAAACTACTTAATTTTCTTGCTACTCACCCATTATCACTAAATTGTCTTGCTACAATAGCCATGTCCTGTTAGCAGTGTTATAGTTAAGAGTGTGTGCGTGTTTTCACTATAAGTGCCTATTTTCTGAGATTCAAACTACATCGGGAACAGTGGAAATCTCACAGGTCTCTCAAACTTTGTTGGAATTGCTCCAGCCTTAGAGTTCTTTTGTGCACATTAAAAATCAGGCCGTTTGAGGGAGAGGCAAAACAGTTGACTTTTTGCCCGCTTCCAGTTATGGGCTAGCTTTAATTTTAGATGGAAACTTTGTGGATGTTTAATTTAGCATCTTCCCATCTTCTTTCCCATTTTCATTGCTCTTTTGTACTTTAGCAAAGGCTCTTGTACCTCATATATGACTATGAAGATTTTGTTCCCAGATAATCAGTCACTGAACAAGATTTAATTGCTAAAAATGGTAAGAGAATTTTTTTAAGTTTCTGTCTGTGAAACACAAATGAGCAAGTGAAACTTATAATGTATAAAGCATTCTGTACTTCTGTGAGAAACTCAACTGTTTCTGATGGAAATGTAATGGGCCTGAATAAATGATCAGCCACAATCCCTTAAATTGCATAACATGTGTAGTGAAAAGATAAAATCTTTGGAATTCAGAATTAAGTCTAGGCGAGGAAAAAAAAAAAAAAAGAACCTGTCATCTTTGCTCAAATTTCCAGAAGTTACAAGATAATGTGAATATCTCTTCCCGTATTGTCACCTTTCATGCCATAGCAGGCCTGGTAGACTGCTCAGTGCTGCTAGGGGGTCCCATCCCCAAATCCTACCCTTTTTTTGGGACATATGGGCTAGCTGTTCCTATCCCCTTTCTCTGCAAAGCTAGCTCAGCCAGAAATCTCCCAGTTATGGTCTAAAACCCAAGTCTTCCTCAGCTCCCACAAAACAACTAGACCTCAAACAAAAGGCTGAGAATGTGGGTTGTATCATCACAGATTTCCCTCGTGGTGAGGTTCTGAAGCTCGGATGCAACTTCTCAACCCGGCTCAGTTCTTGCAGAACTTATATTTTAGTGGGGTGTTTTGAAAGTAGTTCCTAATTCTTCTCAGTCAAATACATATTCTTGAACATTTTACCACATGCAGTAGGACACATTCAGGCTCATCTCTCTTTCGCTAATGCCCCTAATTCAACCATCAGGCCATTCACCCACACACAAAAACCTCACATAAAAGCCATCTTCCTTTCCTATCATTCATCTTCTGTGTTGAATATTGTTAACGAGGAATGAGAAAACCAATTAACCTATGCTTATACAGAGGTTCTCTTCACATCATGCCAAGGATCAAGTTGTCCTGGATGGGAAGCAAGGCCTTCTTTGT
This sequence comes from Grampus griseus, assembly GCF_964374135.1. NCBI lineage: Eukaryota > Metazoa > Chordata > Mammalia > Artiodactyla > Delphinidae > Grampus > Grampus griseus. Next base: position 37,865,256 of record NC_139000.1, on the reverse strand, counting down.
GTTTGCTGAACCATTCTTTAGCAGTATGTGATGCTCTTGACTTCCACTGATTTCTCTCTGAATGTGCCACAAGACACTGAAAATTCTTCACTTTAGGATTCACCAGAAGGAGGACACTTATGAATCTACCCAACCAATTGGCTTTCCTTTTGATAACCTTGACTCTCAGAATTACCTTTCAGTTCCAATTACTCCAGAGTCCCAGTGCAAGGGCATGTTGCATCTTTTGGACCCCCAGATACCCAGTACTGCTTCCAAGCAGTACTGGGAGAGACCTTCCAAGCATTCACGGCAGCTTCACCTTGCACATGCGGACAATGGAAGGTCCTACCCACGTGCTCTGCTTTAAATTAATATCTCTTGTTTTGCCGTCGTCTTCTCCTCCTCCTCCTCCCCCTTCTTTTGTAGAAAGACAATACCTTTTCCTCTATGAGGTTAAATTAAACAAATGGTATAGTGTACCGATCTCAGGTGCAAAATGATTCCACATCGAAGTGTACCAAAAATGAAAAGCAGAGTGCAGCCACGTTTGTGGCATCCTCTGGCACAGGGAGAAAGCTCCCAAACTCATGATTTCTCAGAGAAGCTGGCTGAGTAGAGGCATTCAGAGTAAAACGAGGCTAAGGAAGCCCAACTGCCTGCTTTTTAAAAATTCGAAGTACATTTTAAAGTTGTAATTCCTTGCAAGAGTCTACCTATGCTTTGGAATATTTCCAGGGTGGAAGAAAAACTGTATTATTTGGGCCTGTTTAATTCTCAAAATTTGGCTCCTTACCTTTCTGGGAAATGGAATCCATGTCACCTCTGATTCTGGCCTACATGGCAATTGGAGAAAAGGTGTATAAAGTAGAGAAAAGCCAGAGGGTCAGAGGTGATAAACTGTAACCAGTGAATTCTCCTCTAAGGTCTAACTGGATTTTTTTCAAGGCAAGTTTACTCTGTATTTTGAAGATGTATTGGGTGGAAAGGCTACCAACTGCCCATCCTCTTAGCCACTTGTACATTTGAAAATAATATTCTTACACTCACAGTCAGGCATGAAATAGCATCCCCTAATTCTAGTGGCAGGTTATGCCAAGGAGAACAAGGTAATACGTCCCAATAATGTAAAAGACATTATGCCACAGCAGACCAACATAAAACATAACATTTGATATGTAGATGAGACCAAAAGGAAGCTAATGTTTCAACTTTGCTTTTTAGGTTCATGCTTCTTTCTTTAGTGGGCTTGAGTTCACTCTCTGGCAAATTATAGCCATGTTGCATATGCGTTGATGGTGGAATATTCTGGACCACGTGCCAGCAAAAGCAAACCCTTCCTATTTCACTTCCTCTCCAGGTAAATGTGTTAACCATCTAAAGAGCATACGTACATACAAGCACACACACACACACACATATATGTGGCTGCCAGTATGACTGAGCAACTGAGAGGTTTTGGGGAGATGTTCAGGGTGCTACAATCAGATGAATTAGAAGATAAGGGCAGCATTCCTTTGGGGATACCCTTCCTCAGATTTCCCATGCAGTACCTAAAATTCCCAGCCCTGTGTCTTTGCCTCCCACCCTTTCTTCTTTCTTGATTTCTCTTCCCTTCTTCTCTTCTTGAATCAATCTTGCAGAACCCAGACCAAATGCCGCTTCTTAATCTCCCATCTTCTCTCAAGTCTGAAGTATTTGCTGCCTCCACTGAATATTCATAGCATCGATACCTATAAAGAGTCACTGGAAAAGAGTAACATATGGTGAATAGAAGGAAAGGCTTTTAAGACATAGAGATCTGGGCTTAAGTCCTAGTTCTACCTCTGACTAGTATAGTTGTGTGACACCTGGGAAATTCCTTAATCTCTCTAAGCCTTGGTTTCCTCCTCTATAAAATGTGGAAAATAATATCAATTTCATGTTGTTGTTGATATAATCAAATGAGATAATACATATAAAGCTTTAGCCAAGTGTCTGGTCTATACAGAATATGCAGTAAATGCTGACTGTTGATATTACATCAAAGCACCTACCACTTTCTTCCTAATTTCTATATGTAGCTCTATATCCACCTAAGGTCCCCCTCTAGACTCTACGTTCACCTAGACTGGGAATCAGGTCTTCTGCAACTTTGTATTTACCAGAGGGTCTCGGACAATGCCTTGTACTAACTACCTTTGTTAAATAGATGAATGGTGGCGATTTTGAGCTAACAACTTACCTTTGGCTCTTGAAACCCGTAATATTATCCTGGTGAGGCAAATAGGAAATAGGCATCATGCTTCAAAATGCCAGTGAGGAGACCAAAGAACCACAGTGGTCAAGTGATGGGAGTAAGCACCTATCAGAGGATAATGACACGTATTTCTCTGTTGCTCTATGAGCTCTCAAAAAACAAAAACAAGACAGAATCTCAGTAGCAAAGACTGTGCTGAATCTGCGAAAACCAAACTGCCAGTCAGTCTGATTGAGTCAGTGAAACAACAATTTGAGAAATGTCAACATTTTGTATGAAACGTCTGGTTGTTGACAGAATTAGCCATTATAAGAATTAGTTGTCAGTCAGCCCTTGGGTACTCATACATTAGGCTCTATTTTGAGCCTTTGGCTTAATTGCAAAAGCTAAATTCCTAAGCAAAATTTTCTCATTATTTCAAATTCAGAGCATGGGCGAAAAGTGCATGTAATTTAACAAAATTAGTGAGTACATACTTGACCTATTTTATTTACAGGTCAAATTAGGTGATGGCCGTTTCATAGTTTTTGTATATAAGATAGTGTTAAAGTTCTACCTTTCTAGATCTTCAGGCCTCAGAGAATTCTTACCTCAGCGGAATGTAAAAACTTAATTTTTCTCAGTATTTAACATTCATAGGACTTGTAAGAAACATACCATAACCATGACTTTTAATTTCCTTGTGGCTTATGTAAATATGAGGCCGTCTACAGCTGAGTATGTGTGAGGTTTTTTTTTTTCTTCACTCTATCTCTCTGTACAAGAATTGTTTTTGAAAAATCATCTTTAATTTAGAGAAGCGTCGTACATAAAAGAAGTGTATACACTGCCATCCACTAAAAAGTGTCAGAAGGCTCCCCGTGGCGAAGCTCGCAGCATCCTGTGGTTTTCAACTCATTACTAGAGGGATTCAGCGAGGTTTCTCCTAAACACCGTCAAGCCTTTGCTGAACATTTGGCAACATTGAGATTACTTTAAGCAGCTCATTTTGGTTATAGCCTGAAACGACTTCCTGTTTTTATGAGGTAGCCCTCTTTCTAGGGGGCGAAGTGGGGGCAGGAGGACTGCCACTTCAGAAGAGGGAATGAGCCCTCGTCCCAGACATGGCTGAGGAGTTCTAGAAGGTGGGGTATCCTGTTCTAAAGGACATTACTCAGGAACAGGACTGCTGTTCCTTGGTAAGGAACTCTACTCAAGAGAAAGGTGAGCAGAGTGGAAGGCAGAACTACTAGTTCCATTCCCTGATTTTTACCATCAACGTCTGCTTTAATGGGAAGATTACAGACTGAGTCACCACCTGGACCTGTGTGCTTACGTGCACACATACAGGCATATACATTCAGACACACAAGTACAATAATGTTTCTTAAACATTACTTTTCCCATCTTTTGTTCAAAATCCTTCAGTAACATAAGCTTTCAAATCAATACGCTTCAAGTCATTCATTCAACTTTTTCTCAATTTACTCCCCAAACCCCCGCCCCCCGCTTCCCCACTGCCCCAGTTCTTCCCATCATCTCATTATTCCCCAACATGGTAGCTCTACCCAGCATCCAACTAATCCATCTGTACACATGTCCTTTGACACGCATCTCGTGCCTATTTCATAACCCAGTTGTTTTCACATTATTTTTTTTATTTTTATTTATTTATTTTTGGCTGCGTTGGGTCTTCGTTGCTGTGCGCGGGCGTTCTCTAGTGGCTACGAGCGGGGGCTACTCTTCGTTGCGGTGCGCGGGCTTCTCACTGCTGTGGCTTCTCTTGTTGAGGAGCATGGGCTTCAGTAGTTGTGGCAGGCGGGCTCAGTAGTTGTGGCTCGTGGGCTCTAGAGCGCAGGCTCAGTAGTTGTGGCGCATGGGCTTAGTTGGTCCGCGGCATGTGGGGTCTTCCCAGACCAGGGCTCGAACCTGTGTCTCCTGCGTTGGCAGGTGGATTCTTAACCACTGCACCACCAGGGAAGCCCTATTTTCACATTATTAAACCTGCAAATCCTTTCAGAAAATGGAATTGTAGATGGAAATTGATTACATAAGACTGGGAAAAGCAGAGCTGTTGTGTTTAAACAGGAATGGAGGGGGACTCTTACCTCTGCCTCCCCAGGTCTCCCTTGCCCTCTGTGCCATTTTGCAATGATACCTGAGTCACCCCTGTGAAGGTTTAGGTTCTACCAAACACATTTGAAAACCACTCGTCTAATATCTTTCTCCAGAAGTCTTTTGAAACACCGACCACACTCACTTCTTCCATTACAGTCCCACTCCTCCACACTCAAGGACTCAGATTGCCCCTGGATCCTCCCTTCCCTCAGCATTTATTGCTTTGCTTTGTAGAACAGCACACTCTGTGGAGAATGGGTGACTTGATATCAAACTCCCCGAGGACAAAACGGCTTCACTTTATCCCTCCCACTCGTCTCCAAGCCCTACAACATGCACAGAAGCTGGTGTGGCACTAGGGCTGCACTGAATAAGGAGCTGTAGAGGTCCCTCCGTCTCTGAGCTTTCCGTGTACACATTTTCATGGATGTGATCGATGCAATGCACCGAAATGCATGACTCTTCTATCACAATGAGGCAGCGATGCTAGTCATGTTTGGACGTTTAAATCTTGACCACTGTCTTGATCCTAAAGTGTCTTGTTATCAATGAATGCAAAAGCATGTTGAACGGTACTTTTCAATGACCCTGTGAACATCTGGAGTCCAAAGCTGAAGACAAACAAGAGCACTAACAACCTCCAAATTTAAAAAGAGCCACCAGCGATTGGGGCCACCCACTACCAGGACTTACTAAGAGTCAGCTTAAAACTACTGGGTGCTAACACCCCATCCTTCACTTCAGCTCCTGTTATCCTATCTGCAATATAAGCAGAAAGCTGAAGGAGGGGACAGAGAGAAAGTACTGAGGCTCTAAGTGGTGGCGATAGCCTTGTTGCCATACGATGTTTTTGTGTTAAGAAGTTTGTTTCTGGTACTTCCTTAAAGCCAAGTGTGAGGGGCCCTCCAAGAGAAGCACTTGTAACAAATGGGGGGCACTTGCAGGAACGAGACCCCACACATCACTCTCCTTTTGGACATGGCTCAGGTAGTAGACTTCCTGCCCTGCCCTTTATTTCTATGAACTAGAGAAACCTGAACTGAAGGGTGGCAGGATGAAGCGGAGAGAAAGTAAAGGAGCAGCCTGACTTCCTGCTATTGGGATTTGCAAGGAGGCCTGGGTCTCCTCTGGTTTAGTGGGCACTGAGAAAGGTATCTGCACTGGGGCCATCTTGCTAGGCAAAAAGTGCGATGGCCAGGCAATGGAACCGCAGAAGCAAGCAGCTGTGGGGTTGTCAGCACCAGGAGCTTGCTGGCGGGTGGAAGGTGGAGGAAGAAATGGAGCTGGATCCCTCACTCCAGCTGGGAACTGCAGAAGGAGGCCCAAAGGGCCCTGCAAAAACTCATTCATGCACCCTGTGTATTTCGGCGACTGCACACTGAGGCCTTCCATAGCCAGCCAGTGTTGGCCAGAGAAGCAGCAACCCACAGGGAAAGGACCACAGCCACGGACGGTTAAGTCAAGAAGCAATTACTCGGGCTTCCCTGGTGGCTCAGTGGTTGAGAGTCCACCTGCCAATGGAGGGGACACAGGTTCATGCCCCGGTCTGGGAAGATCCCACATGCTGCGGAGCGGCTGGGCCCATGAGCCATGGCCGCTGAGCCTGGGCGTTCAGAGCCTGTGCTCCGCAACGGGGGAGGCCACAACAGTGAGAGGCCCGCGTACCGCAAAAAAAAAAAAAGAAGCAATTCCTCTAGTGCTCCTCCTCGACTTCCTTATAATAGGAATCAGGTCTTGATGAGGGAAGTACAGGTTCAAGCTCAAATTAGGGTATATTTAGTGCTAGAGGTAGCTCTAAGTTTAGGGGGGGAAATAAGATGAAATTGAAATATAAGAAGAGAATTGTAAGCTGGACTTAGATGAAAGGGCCTGGAAAGACACCGGTATTCTCAAAATGTTGTTAAGGTATGTTCAGGGCCATTTGGATAGAACATAGCTAAGCAGTGGTTGGAAAAATTCAAGTGTTCAAGTTATTATTGCCACTGAGTTAAGGCTGCTGGATTAAAAAGTTATTTATTCACTTACAGTGAAAAGAAGGAAGCCAAATTGTAAACATTTTTGTATAAAAAGTGTAAGAGAACTCCAAAGAAGTTGTAAAAGACCGTGTCTGCTAAGTGCCACTTTTGGCACTTAGTAAATCTATATTTAGAGTTCCCACAGGCCATCTGTCTTGACAACGTGTATGTACACATTGGTCATCTGTACAATGTCACTTTGTACTCATGCACAAATGGCCTTCTTGAAAGTTTACTTGTTTTTAAAGAGAAGCGCTTACTTTAGTGTGTGATGTAAATTCTTACTGATTAACATTCTTTTTCAACTAGTTTTTCTTTAATTTATAAAAATATACATTTAATTTCATATTTTTAATACTTTTATAAGTTATAAATTACAAGTCCCAACAGTTCAGATAGCATAAAGCAAAAAGTTAAAGTCCCATTCTGCTACATGTTCGCTCTCTATATGTAACCATTGTTAACAGTTTCTTGCTTATCTTTCCAGAAATTCCCCATGCCTCTCTGAGCATGTAAGCCTATGGATGTGTGCCTTATTTTTAGCAAAAGTGGCACTTAACAGACATGGTCTCTTACAATGTGCTTTTATTAATTAAAAATGTCTTAGACATACCTTTCTGTCAGTACACACTGATTCACCTCATTGCTTTTAAGCACTACATAATATTCCACTTTATTTTTTTGCCTCATACTTTAACCAATGGGCTTCTAGCTCAATTATAGTTTTTTTTAATGTCCTACCACATAATAAATCAATGATTGTCCTGATACACATTTGTCTACTTCTAAAAGGAGACTTTCATTAAATTGTAAATTTACAAACCATTGTTAAAATAATATTCAGAATGCACAATCTGAAGTGTTACATGATATTAAAATACTCAGTGAGTTACCAGAGAAGATTAAATTATGCTCAATATACTTGATTAATATTAAGTCATTTTAAAACATTACATTCTAACCCTCAAAGTTGGCAGTTTCTGTCTGGTAAAAGCAACTAGACTTCTAATTTAACCAGTACCCAACACAGCACCATGCTTGATAACAGAATGTACCGAGTGTATACACGTACCTTCTTAACCAGAGATATGGTGAGAATTAATAGGGTAATACACAGTCTCTTTGTGAGGGGTGATTGCAGAAGCTAACATAAACAGTGTGACTGTTTCCTTTTTGGTTCCCTCGGGCTCCATAGATGACAAAGCAAAGGCATGACTACAAGGCTTATCTTCCATTTGTTTGTCATTCTTCAAAGTAATCTCAACTTTCCCAGTTTATCTGAGGTCAAAATATCTTCTGTTTTAACAAACCAGGGTAAAGGACAGGGAAGGCTACAACTGAGGTGTGTCTGAGCTGTCTTTAATATCTGAGATCATGTAGTTTTTTTCCCCCGAAGATGAATGTTTCTGTCAACATGAAACTCTTCTTCTGGTTTTAAGTCACTCACTGCCACGTTACTGCTGTTCCTGCTCACTTGATATGGCTGCCCACCCTTGACCTGGGCCAGCCCCTACCAGAAGCCCCATCCGTCCTTGGATGATAACTGTGTCTGCAAATGGGGTTTATCCCAGGGCTGTTTATACTCAGTAGTATAAGTTGAGAAACCTCATAACAGAAGCCCCTCTTCTGAGAGGTGTGTCTATGTGAGCATACGTGTATGTATAAAAAGACATTTCAGTTTTCAATAAACTGTTTACTGTTCAAACATTAAATAAATGTAGAACTGTTTTAATCAGCTGAACAAATATTTAATGTACACTCCAGCATAAGAGTAAGAGCTATGTTTAAAAATATCTTCTATACTGCTAAGACACAGGGAATTTATGGAAACCAGTGACCTGAAAGGTAAAACAAACATTCAGGGGGAAAAAATGAAGTATATAATTTTAAATTTAAACGTATCCCTCTCATGTTTTATTTGCATCCAATTGTGTTGTAAGTGTGTGCGCACGTGTGTGTGTGTGTGTGTGTGTGTGTGTGTGTTAAGTCCTGGGAAGTGCTGGTTGGATTACAAATATACTTCTATTTTCTAGAACAACTAGCGTTTGGGTGACTACCAAATTAATTTCCAGTAAATTGTTAGAGAAGGTAAAACATGGCAAAGTTCGTGTTCTGCCCAGGACTGTGCTTTTTGGTGAAGTAAATGTTTGTTTGCTCTTTAGGTTCCAAACACTGGAGGTCATTCATGACAGTAGTAGTTGGGTTTCTGTCCACAGCTTAGAAGGGATTGTCTAAAACTCCAACAGGAAATGCTAAATTCTTGGAAAACACTTAATGCTCTGTAGATTCTGTGTAAATATCATAGAAATTTGGCAGAAAGTGTGTAGTTTTAGAAAAATAACCTCTTACAAGGATACATGGGAAACATGTTTAATAAAATGGATGCCATCCTCTTTACACTAATTTCATTTTTAGTTATATTTGCAAAGAAGAATAAAAAATAAGGGTCTTAAAGTGGCCATGCTTTTCAACTCTTACCATCCTGCTAATTTAGTTTGGTGAACAAACCTCTAATTGAGGGCATCTTCTCTGCCTGAATTGCTCTAGAGCGGAGAATTGTAAGGGATATGTAGTACTTGGTTGTTCGTGGCCTTTATTTCTCTAAGCGTTTGGTGATAGTTTAGGTATAGCAGTGTAGCCATGTTATTACGTGGCCAGAAACTCACCTGCCATTTCAATCAAACAATATGCCCCCCCGGCATCATCAAAAGAGTCTTTAACAGCAGCTTTCTACCCAATTGATCAGATTATCGATGTTGCCAATTCCATTTAGCATTGAAGGCTTTAAAATACCAAATTTATTGGCTTTCAAATACATGCCTTTCTTAATGCAGACATAGCTTCTTACTCTCTTTCTGGTATACATTAGATATTCATTAAATGAAAAACTTGAAGTTTTCAAGCAATTTTGGCACATAGCACTATCCACATGTTTACTAAGAAAGTTTCCTGCCATTGGTTCCAAAAGAAATTCTTCAATTCTACTTGGAATCCAAGTCATTTCTGGCTCCGTCTAGCTCAGTGACAATTCATCCTTCCGTCCATAATCACTGATAAAGTCATCATGTTTCTGAGAAGACTGGGAAGAATAGCACTTCAGAGCCTAAGTTCAGCTGTTCAGAACCATAATGAAGAGGAACTGGAAGCTGAGAATTTAAAAGAGAAGAAAGGAAAGGGAGCTACTTAGCAGTCAGAACACAGTGTTTATGAGATCATTAGAAACCCATTTGAAATGCTGTTTCCTAACTAGCTTTAGCGAAAAGGAAGTTGTCAACTCAAGTCAATGAATATAGCCTTGTATCCACATGGCTATGAAGCAATTAATGTACCTTAATGCCGTAATGAAATGGTTGGAAATTCTAATAGGGCTCTTCCAGATTTGGGGCTGCCTTTCGGTGAGGGGCTTTAATGTCTGTGCTGCCTGGCAAAGCTGGCTCTTGTGTCAACAGCAAGATGGTGTGCTTGGCGATGGCTCCACAGGCCTAACACAATATACCTGCCCTCCTTCTCAGTGGCCTCTGAAATAACTACTGTATTTGAGCTGAGTAAAATAGGAAATTAGAATATTTGCTTATTTAGCTTCAGGTAGAGCTTCGGCTGTAGCAACCTCTAAAGCATTATGAAAAATGTGTGGTATTTCCCACTGCGTTTTCAGACATATAATACGTAAATACAAAGATAGCAATGAAAGGGTCTCCACACTGATGTGGCTTAATTCCGGCTATTTTTCTCTCACTCTTAGCTTGCTTGCTATACCTGATTTGAGGGTGTGGTATTAACATACCATCATACTGAGGTGGCTTAATTCAGGCTTACTTTCCTTCTGCATCCTAGCTTTCTATACCTGATGTATTGGTGCTTTATTATCATACCATTCACATAATGAGGACTTACCTGGACAGAATAAGATACTTAAAGGTAGAGCCCTGTGTGCTTTTCAGACCTTGGACTTTTACATGCCAGCCTAGAGAATGGAATTCGATTCTATTTAATATTTACATTAGCAATCTCCTGGTTCTAAAATTTATTGCACAACAATAGCTTCTTCAGGTTTTCCCTGTACCCTGCTGTTTTATTTAGTGTTATCATTTCACTTTCTTCATACTGCAGTCCATACGTATAAGACAGCCTATTCATACATCAACAGCTATTATCCACTGTCACTGTTATTTCCCTTGGTTTCTTATTTTTTAATGAGGTTTGAACTCAAGGTGATCTGGAGCACAAAGGGGTGGGAAGTCTGTAGCTGCTGTGCATTAGGCATTAGGCACACCCACATCATCCAGCAGATGGCCTTGACTTGTAGGCAGGTGGACAGGCTTATCCTGGAAGACAAGCGACTCGCCTGAGTCTCCCCGGAAATTAAGACCACGGCATCCACTGTAGAAGGACGGAGGACTGGGAATCTTAACCTTACACACTTAGAAGGCTAAGCAATTGCTCTGAAGTAGAGACGGGGAAAGAACAGGCTTAGCTGCCATCACCACTTCTTATTTTATAATTCAACATATTACAGATAAAGATGTTCTTCCCGATGTTCCAGGCATTCCTGCAACAAGCCTGGGAAGCTGTGTAAATAACTGCAGTTTCCCAGGACTGTCCCAGAAGGCCCGCCCACTCAGGAGGCCTGTCCCTTCCCGGGTCCCGGAGATTCGTAGTTGCACACTCCACTGCCTGTGGTCAGGTTTACTCAGTAGAAGCCCTACTGTCCAAATAGAGTGGGTTTCTGGTCAGAAACAAGCATGGCCACACGCTGGTAAACATAAGCAAATCACCCCACAGAGCCCCTTTCTTGTGAAGGGTAGTACAAATCTGAGGGTCAGCGGCCAGGAGGAATATCACCAAACAAACGGAAGCTGTGTTTGCTCCACCACGAAACATGAGCAGTGCATGTCTCCGTGAGGATTTACTGTAGCATGTCCAAAAGAAACGGACATCGCGCTTCCCTGGTGGCGCAGTGGTTGAGAGTCCGCCTGCCGATGCAGGGGACACGGGTTCGTGCCCCGGTCCGGGAAGATCCCACATGCCGCATAGCGGCTGGGTCCGTGAGCCATGGCCGCTGAGCCTGCGCGTCCGGAGCCTGTGCTCCGCAACGGGAGAGGCCACAACAGTGAGAGACCCGCGTACCGCAAAAAAAAAAAAAAAAAAGAAACGGACATGGGTAAGTGGGTGGGAATGGGGCAGTGTTCCTACTTTAGAGTCATCCCAGCTGCTCCTGGAGAAAGAGCCTCCTTCAGGATCCCCCCCACCACAAGAAAGGACTTAGGAGCTTGCCATCTCTGGATTAACTGTCTTTATCTCTTTGAAACTAGAAGAGATGACAGCATTTGTGTTTGTTTTCTGTTGATGTTAAACAGATGCACAGGCCTATTATAGCCACACAGGTATAGTTCAAGATGAAGCAGTGATAGAAACGTAGTTGCTCTTGGACCAATGTGAGGAGAATGGGTTTGCCTACGATTTTGCTGAAGTATTCAACATTTCTATTTGATTTAAAGTCCAGTGTCCACAACAGGTCAAAACACCTACCTACCCTTGGCTCTTTTCAGAAGCCAAGAGGTGTCCTCAACAAAGGAGGACACAGCCTCCAGAAATTCACTATTATTTCATGATTAGCTGCTATTTCTTCAGTAGATAAGATCAGGTCTGCAACTATTTATTTTTTCAAACCATGATTAGGCTGTGAAAGGTGGTGAAACAAACGAAGGAAGAATTGGAGGTAGGAAAGGATGAAAAAAAGCAGATGCTGGGTTGATCTTTCTTTCTTTATTTTTAAAGTTTGAACTTCATTTGAACCAGTTTGGATCCTCTGGACTTTCCAATGGCTGGGCATCACAGTAAGCAAAACTGTCCCCCACGTTGGGAAAATCCTAGTGTTTCCTAAGGATTTAGATATATATGTTTTACAGCTCTGCCTTCAGAGCAAGAGTCAATGAAAACGGAATCAAGGGCATTTTTAGCTGGCAGAATTTTTACTTTTTTTTCTTTTTTCTTGTGTAAAATAAGATTTTTGCAGGGATGAGAGGTCTCAGGTAGTTTTTGGAAGTGAAAGGGTATAAAATATAAATAGGTTAAAGTAGTGATATGGTAAAAACTCTGACTCAAAAGTCTCTGTGAAGTTTTTCCAGATAACATTACCTAAGAATCTTTTCTCTGGGAGAGAAACAATTCCCAGAGGGCACACACAACTGCTGCACACATATTCCATTAGGTGGAGGGCAACTGGTGCCTGGTGTATCAGTGCCCATGTGGAAAATCATTTGATAGACCCAACTCTAAAGGCTTGAATCTGCCTGAAGATTCCAGGAACAGACATCAAAATAAGATAGGCTTCTGAAGGCAAGGAGACTCCATCTGGTCCAGTGTTGGGACCCCTTTAAGCCACTGATCTCCTACCACACTGAATAGAAGAGTCTATCTTGGGAAAGTCAAGAGTTATTTTCTACAAGTTCCTTCCCCAAACTCCACCTCTTGCCAGATGATATTTTCATCCACGTGGAGACAATTGTATGATTACCAGGTACCCAGGTTTTACTATAAAGATCTGTACACAATTGGGGAACCACTTTAAGTGGAAGCTATAGGTGTCCCAAGTGGTGAAGTCAGCTTCTAACAAAACTAAAAAACCAGCACTCTTAATAGGTTATGAAAATTTTCACTTAACAGAACACGTGTATTTAGGTTTGTTTGCACATTTTTCAAGACCTGTGATTTCAACCAATTAGCTATTTTCCACCAATAAATACTATAATGATGGATACATAATGGGAACCAATCATTTAACAAAATGAAATGTGCTGATTTGAACACATACGTATAATTGTTCTTTTCTGTGTAACAGATCCTATGCCGAAATGGCTAAACTTTAAAAACTCTTTTTCTTTGCTGTCATTAGGTGCTTGCTCAAAGCAAAAAATATACAATATAGATCAGGAGCCAAATTTTGAACCAAATAAAGACCTAACAATTGAACAAAATGAAGACATGAACAATCATTGGCTTTTTAAAAGAAGAAGTTAAAATATCATTTTGGACAAATTAAGTTTAGATTATCAAATAAAATGTTTTGTGATTTTAATGAAAACATTAAATAAATATGTGAGTGAAATTACATATTTAAAGTTGTGATCCTCTAAGGTTTTGCTCAGGGAATTCCATTTGATAACATGATCCATCCTTTTAATTTATAGCCACTTGAGATGTACTAATGAAAGGCTAACATTCATTAATTCATACAACACACAAGAGAGTTAAGTTAGACACCAGGTATTGTAAAGGAGCTTGCAGTCAGGTGGGAAAACTGGGCAGGTAAACATTAACTATATGTGAGGTGATCAGGTCCCCAAAAGAGGCCTATAAGTGGTCTTATGAAAACATAGAAAGGAGGAATCAGAGAAGGCTTCACAGAGGAGGTGCTCTTTGAGCTCAAGTGTGAGGGACAAGTAAATCTTAAGCAAACAAAAACGTACAAAATACCAACCACGTTGGCAGGTTCAGCGCATGGATACAGTTAATGTAAATTTTCTTGTCTTCTCTCCAAATATTCTTTCCAGTTGTAGATTGTTATTGTTAAAATATCTCTTAAACTTCAACTTCTCAAGTTACATTCTATAGTTAAATTACCCCCATAACCAAGACAAAGATTAATACAAGCATATTAAATATTTAATATTCACTTGGTTCATTCATAAATGCCTATTGTTTAGAAAGATGTTCATGATTAGAGTCTCTCCTATGTATGCTTTAGATACTTGATATATTGTACTTGGTTCTGGGTACCAAATTCTTATAGAGACACGAGGAAACATAAGTCTATAGAGAGGATAGTGACAAGACAACAATGAAATTTCAAGCTTTCCACATAAGAGTCAACTGAAAGAACGGTGTATGTTTAGCCTAAAATAAAAAGAAAAATATTTAGCTACTTCTCATTATTTAAAATCCATCATGTGGAAGACAAATTTGACTTTTTCTGAATCTAATGTTTTCACATGATAGACCCAAGACTAGGTAGTAGAAGTTGCAAGGTGGTAAAATTTGACTCAATTTAGGGAAGAATTTTCTGATGTTCAAATACTCCCCATCAGTCTTAAGGCAGACAGCAATCTGGTGGGGACTTGGTGAGTTATATTGAAATATCATGTTATTAGTTGGACGGATATATAGAAAAGTCTGTTTCAGTGTTCTGATTCTCTGATTCTATGATATTCAGTATAAGCTAGATTCTGTTTTTTTGTTTTTATTTAACGTGATTTTTTCCCAGAAAACAGATGATTCATGAAATTATCAGATAAGTCATTCTTTGAAATTTTGTACCACAAATCATGTATGTAATACCCCATCATGCATGGACATAGAAACATGTTAATAACTTGACTAATCACTTCTTAATATTTGTAGTGTAAACGAAGGCGAAAAATCCTCTTGATATTAATTGACAGCCTTTGAAAATACCCCATAGGTCTGGAATAGAATCAGGGCCCTTGCAAAGATCAGAAGGCAATGTCCTACAGTGAGAAAACTGATACCATGAGACAGCAATTCTCTTTGAAGCTCAGAGAAGAGGTCCACTGAGGAAAGTTAAACACACAAAAGTCAAGATTTGCTAACAATGGGGGAAAAAAGTCAGCATCTGAAACCATTTCAAGCAAAAGAGTAATTTCTAGCAGTGGTAAATTGTCAAGAGTGGACCGAAGAAAACTAATGAAACCATGCGTTCCTCCCCAAATCTCTTGTCTTCTGTAGCTCTCATAGCAACTGCCTAGTAGGATCAGAGGACCCCAGAGGCCAAAGGGCATTTGTCTAAACATCTGTGGAGTTCACTGGACATGTTATCATTGGAAACTACCCAATGACATGGTGTGGACTGTGGACAGAATGTGTTGGGCTTACTTTCATGGAGATAAATACCAGCAGCAACTGAAAGTAAACTTTACAAACATGCTTTTTTAAAGGAGCCTATTAGCTTGAGATTTGATTTACTAACCCATCTGGACAAACACTCTCGACATAACCCCTCTACCCACACCTAACCCCTCCCACACACCCAAGTCTTTTCTTTTAATTCACATAACATAAAATTAATCATTCTAAAGTGAACAATCAAGGGCATTTAGTACATTCACAGTGTTCAATAATCACCATCTTTATGTGGCTGCCAAACATTTTCATCACCCCGAAGACAAAGTCCATACCCATTAAGCAGTCATTCACCATCTCCCTCCTTCTCCCAGCCCCTGGCAACCACCAATTTGCTTTCTGTCTCTACAGATTTACCTGTTCTGGATATTTCATATAATTGGAATAATACAACATGTGACCTTTTGTGTCTGGCTTCTTTCACTTAGCCATGTTTTAAAAGAAACAAAAAATTCTGTATTATTTTTACCATGCTTTATTTTGTGGTTGAAAAGCCTTATTTGGGATGTCAATAATTATACTCCTTGTACAGCTCTCTACAAAATGTATTTACTCCCCTCACATATTATTTGATCCTTACAACAGTCTTGTAAAGTAGGCAGTAATGGCCTTATTATTACTGTTTCACAAGTGACAACACTGAGACAAGGAGAGCTGGTCCAGCATCCCACAGTAAAATTATCTGATACTTTCCAGTCTTCTTGTTCCACCGCCTTTTCTAAAGAACTGTACTGCACGGTTCCTGTCAGAGCTCTTGCAAACACAGAGCGCTTACTAACACCTGTATTTTTAAAATCTCAAAAGCGTATTTTAAATGAATAGAATAAATGAAAATAGTGTTTGGATACGCTATACAATTTGCACTCAGTAGAGAGCTACTTTGACACATAATATTTCCATATGACGGGAAATAACCTGAGCACGTAAGACCAGATTCTGTCCCAAGTCCAAGTCTCCACTAGGCGTCACCTGGAAGCCAGTTCAACCCCACATCTTTGGACCTTGGATGGTGTCTGAGTCTTCTTGTTTCTGTAGTCTGTACAGTAAGAAGGTTGGACATAAATGACCCCCTAACGCCTCTTCCAGATCTGAATTCAATAATGCTAGGCTAAACCCCAGATCAAACTCAACACTGAACTCAGCTCCAGCTACACAGGGCCAGTAAAACTATTTGAAAGATGAATCAATCAACAGTTTTATTCATGACTAATGCCAACAGCCATTCCTTGTTGCTAAAATTTTTTCAAGAAATTGGAAATGTTCTTGATCAAACTAGCTATTCCAGATTTTATTGACTGAATGATTTCTATGTAAATAGGCAGTATGCAAAGAGATCTTAGTAATTTGGTGATGGCCAGGTTCTCGACTTTCTGGTATAGAACACTATTTCACACTTTTCTCTATATTTAAGCTGCTCATTCCATGGTAGAACTGCCCATATTTATCACTTTTGAAATTTGAAGTCAAATCAGGACCACCAAACAGCATTTTTAGCATGTTCGTAGCCATGTGGTTTTTTTTTTCACCCTGGTGCTCAAACCCAACCATTTATTTGCCATCTACCAGAAATTAGCATCTGAATCTTATTATGCCCTCTCCATAGATTTTCCTTGGTCAGGTTTTATTTTTAACTGTGGCTTTCTTTAGCAGTTCACCCAGGATTGGGGAGTCGTCAAATTTAGCAGGGCTAGACTGCCATCTAGAGACCAGAATTTGCATTCCAAAGTCCTGGTCCTCAGTGAGCTTGCTCTTTAACAAAAAGTAGCAGTTTGCTGAATAAAGAAGCTCCAGTTTGCTTTGGCAAAGTGGGAGGCACCCCCTGAATCTAGAAGAGAGGAAGGCCAGAGCAAAGAGCTTGAGGTGGTCCGATTCTGAAAGTCCTCCAGTTACTGAAGGTTAGGTGACCACGGGAGACCTCAATGACAACAAGTAGGCAGAATCCTGCACCCTGGAGCAGGAGTGAGTCTTCTTTAACTTGCTGTTATAACAGAATCCCGTTTGCTGGAAGTGGAAATTGCACTGTAGGCCAGTTAGGATTTTCCAACTTGCAATGTAAGCCAGAAAGGAAAGAGTCCTTCTACAGGGCAATGAAAGCTGCAAAAGCCCTTCATTTTATGTGAGAATCCAGTCTTTATGGTCCTCATAAAACTCAAACCTGGCTTTCCTTTTTCTGCTTGAGCGTAGCTTAGTTTCTATGTCCTGGGCACACTTGGTATCATCTTTTGCTTATCGCTCCTGCAGCTTAGAAGGACCAGTAGTCCCTATGTTTCTGGAATTTAGATCTGAAGAGCATATTGTTTCTAGTGTTTCCTTGGGAAGCGCATAGCTTGGAAATCCCTCCCCTGCTCTTTTCCCCCAAAGCTGTCCTTCAGGGCCCTGTGCTAAGGCCATCTGTTCCATCAGACAGTCCTTTGATGCATGTGAAGAGGCTGGCTGGAGAGGTACAAAGCAGAGACTGAAGTGGCTGAGAATTAATTAACTGCATATCCATTTGGTAACTGTGCCCAGAAGTTCAGCTACAGGAATGTTTTATAAATCAAAAATAACAACTATTATAGTTAACCTCAAAATCATAGGCCACAAGAGTTCCTACTTTGCTGATGCTAATTAAGTGGTCAATTCTGTCCAACAGAATGTTACCCAGCAGTCTTTTGGTTCATGATGAGAACGACCAAAAAAATACACTATCTTGAAAATTTTTTATAAATATAGGATGAAATCCACCATACACATCTAAAGTTCCAGTGATGTCATTTTTGGCTAGATCTCACATATTTTAGGAACTTTTAAATCCCAGAATTACTTTTGTTGCAGGTATTAAACAGGGTCTGGAAAACAGGCACTTCAGTATGGTGTGGTAGAAAAAAACTTGAGTTTTAGAGACCAAGCAACTGAGCATTGAGTCTCTGCTTTCACTCATTAGAAACCCTGGAAAAGCTTCAATTTTCTCATCTATAACAACTGGAGAAAATGACATGAAGAATTATTATGAGGATTAAACAGAGTAAAATCTGAAAGCCCCCCACACTTAGTAGATGCAGAACAAATGCCCATATTGTTTTTTTAAAGTCTTGCATCTGTCTTCCTTACCCCAGTGTTACTCTGCAGCTGGAAACAGGATGTTAATAATAATATTGGGTCTGATAATTTTGCTTCATCCCTAGAACGCTAGAGCTTCTAAAGCAATGCTTCTTAAGCTTGAACGTGTATATGAAACGTGGAGATCTTGTTAAAATGCAGATTTTGATTCAGTAGGTCTGGAGTGGAGCCTGTGATTCTGCATTTCTAACAAGCTCCCAGGGGATACTGCTGGTCTGAGGACCACATTTTGAGTAGCAAGCCTCTAAACCAGGGATTGGCAAACTATTTACTGCCTCTTGGTGAACTTCCTGTGTTTGTAAATAAAGTTTTATTGGAACACAGCTACACCATTTATTTACATAATGTCTCTGGCTGCTTTCCAGCTACAATGGCAGAATTTACTATCTGGCCCCTAGAGTTTACTGACCCCCTCTAAACCACTCTCTTTCTTATTCTAGACATGTAAATGAAGTTAATTATTAACAGAAGCATATGGAGGGCTGGGAGAGGGATGAGAGGGTAGAATAAGAAGGAGGGACAGCTATTTGTATCAGCTTCCTATTGCTGCTGTTACAAAACTAGTGGCTTAAAACAACACATGTTTATTGTCTTACAGTTCTGTAGTTAGCAGTCTGATAAGGGCCCTCACTGGGCTAAAACAAGACATTAGCAGGGCTGCATTCCTTCTGGAGGCTCTAGGGGAGAATCTATTTCCTTGCCTTTTCCAATTCCTGGAGGCTGCCTGCATTCGTTGGCTCAAGGCCCTTTCTTCCATCTTCAAAGTCGGCAATATTGTGTCTCTCTGACTCTTCCTCTGTCATCACTTATCTCTGACCACAACTGGGAGAAGTTCTCTGCTTTTAAGGACAGATGTGATTAAATTAGCGCCACCCCACCCGCCAGACCTAGATAATCCAGCTAAATCTTCCCATCTCAAAGTCCTTAACTCAGTCACATTTTCCACGTGAAATAACATATTCAAAGGTTCCGAGTATTAGGGTGTAAACATCTTTGGAGATTCTGCCAACCATACTACCTCAAAGCACATTCTTCAAAATGACAGTTTTCCAATCATTTCACTTCCATAAATGTTATCATGGTAGTCTTTACATTATGATGAAAAGATGTTAAACAAGGCCATATGACTGAAAGACCATGAAACATGTAGAGAAGGTAGTCAAAGGGTTTATTTTTATGTGCTTCTTTTCCCACCAAACAAGTATGTAGGCTCACTACCCAAGGATACCTTGTACCTCTGTGCCGGCAGTTCACTGCCCAACTGCAAAGGAAGCCCTGACGTTGGTCAGCCCACAAACTACACAAGCTTCCATGGCAGCCCTGCCCTCTGTATCCCAGTCACCTACCCCTGAGATCAGAATGTGTCTACATCTCCGGCTATTGCTCATATCATTAAATTGAATCTTTGGAAATAGTTTCTTTAGCTTGCACTGTTCATAAAACAGTATGCCCACAGTAATGTCTTGTGATAAAATTAATCACTCTGGTGAATTAAAGTCAACTTGCAAACAAAATAATGTAGAAAAATACTACCTTAATAGCTATGGAGTGAGACCATTTAGTAGCAAGAAGGTTAAAGATAAACTCTAGTCACTCAACCTTGTACCCATACACAGTGTCATTTTCATAGTAAGATTAAGCAACCCAGAACCCAAGACTACAAGAGAGAGGAGAAATGCTGACTTGTGCCACTGGGCAAGAAAGCCAGGAATGGAATAAAGGGAAGTGAAAGGAACTCTCACAGGAATACTTTTCAGTTGCATCTGAAGCCCAATGAGGAAGGTTTCAGATATGAATCACTGACAACCACCTGCTAGGCTGTTATGCTTAATCCTTTACATTCTGAGTATGTCATGGTACTCCATAAAAAAGCTTATTGCATAAGCTGTTCTCACTCTCCTGATCTCATTCTCTTCAACAATGCCAGAAATATAATAACAGGTAAGCGACCAAGAAAATAAGTGACCAACTATTGTATAAGATTGCATTTTGCTAAAGGTCAAGACAAATTATCATGAAATCCTTAAAGATGCTGTTATATGGTTGCTGGGAACAAAAGGTTTCCTTTCAGAAGGGCTTCTTAGAAGCAGAGGCCACTGTGTTTCAATCCTCAGCTAACTTTTAGTTAATGACTCTTGCCTTTTGTGCTACCAGCTCTCCTTATTAAAAGGAGGATGCAGTCTGGAGTGTGTGCTGTCAGAATGAACAGCAGGGTCAGTCACTAATCCCAAATTGTATGCCCCCAGGATGCCTGCTACAGAATGAGGAAATGCTTACATTTGATTAACCTTCCAGGTAGAGAAAGGGAGGCAGCCAGGGGCCAGGGGTCCGCAGCACACAACATCGTATAATGGTAGTTTTAAAATGTGGCAGTCCTAGAGGATGCGAGAAAAGTCACAGCACAGGGTGCTGCTGACTTAGTGTAACGAGAGAAGATTGTGTACAATAGCAAGCAAGGCTTTGGGGGAAGAACTTCGCCAACCTGCGCATTCATTTTCTTCAAAATATTTATAACAATATGATAATCCCTATGTCTGTGCGATGCTTTATGGAGTGCAGAATGCTTCAAGGGCACCACCCCATTGACTTCACCACTATCCTTTGTGGCAAAGGGTTGGAATTGAGCAGCACTTGCCAAACTAAAAACAAAAAACAAAAAAACCTTCTTATTAGCTGTCAGTGCACTTTCTTCTTGCCCTGGCCTTTTCTTAACAATTTCTTTAGGTACAAACAATGAAGAGGGAAAACATATGATTGGGTGGGGAAGGGGGACTTTTGGTGGTTAGGGGATAGATAAAACCATCTGGAAAGACAGATAGGGGATAGATAAAACCATCTTGGAAAGACATCTCCTGAAAACATGGGTGAAAGAAAGCACAAGGTCACTTCTATTTCTGGGGCTCCAGATACAATAAGAAAAAGAATCTATCAAGCTTATGAAAATAGTTTAATCCTATTGTTAAATCTAGCATTATTTTGTGATTAAGTCAAAAGTTGAAATTTTATCTTTTTGTGAATATGAGGCCCAGACCAATGGCACCCCTGGATACCCAGCAATAGATTCTGCCCTTGGTATGCTACTACGAGATGACAGTGGACTAATCAGAGGCAGTTCTTTCCTCTCTCAAGAAAAGTATACTTTTGTATTTATTGCCCCTTAGCCCTTGACTCCATACCCATACACTGAATAAAATCCTATTTGCCTTCAAGACCCAGTTTAGATACCATATTCACCATGTCTTCCCGACAGCATTTTTTGTTCTGTCTGTTCTAGTGTGTCACTTATGATTACCATTATAAGTCATATATGTGCTTTACATGCTCCCTTTCCTACCGGACTGTGAGTTCAAAGGAGTCAGGGGTGGAGTAAAACACCTAGCACTTAGTAGGTACTCATATTATGTTTGCTGAATAAATGAATGAATGGAAAAAGAAAGCAAGGAGAATCACCATAAAATAATCAAGCCCAGTGGTACCAGGTTTGATCAAATACATGTTGGAAAACCTATGAAATATATATATTTACACTGGGCATTTTTCAAATACAGTTGTTCCTGACTCTTTAACCCAGGAGTTGTCATCATTAGCTTATGATCATTTACCACACACCTGATGTAGATGACTTAGGTAATGCATGTGTTTATAATTGTTTACTCCAGCCAGTTGTGCGTTATTTATAAAATAGAACTTCTTCATTCTGAGCAAAATCTGATGAGAGGCATATCAGCTTAAAAGTCTGCAGTTTCCTCCCCTGCCTCACATTCCGCAGGTTAATACCAATAAGGTGTGTATCCCTTCCTGGGAAAGAAATTCCTTTCCACTTGACCTTAAAGTGGAAAAGCACCTTGGGTCTTTTACAACTGGGCTCCTTAAACCAGTGAGGCTCTGAATTCTCACCCACTTACCAGTAGCATCTTAAACCTGTGACAACAGATGAAACTCCACTCTTCTATACTTTGTTCACTCAGTTCAGGCACACACTGTTTAAAGCCACCCTTAGTTAGAGAAAGAATAAAGAATGTACCTCATTGATACTATATTTGATTTTCCAAACCTAATGACAAAAGTGTCTGTGATTACAAACCAAACCTTCACGCAAAAACCCAGCGCAAATCAGTCTTCTTTCAGATGTTTCAAATTCCTTTGTGCAAGAACCTTAGTTTAACAAATATGCCCAAGTAGATTTCGTTCTAGACAGAAGGAAACTGTGATAAGAAATAGTACTGGGACTTTTGCTTGAGTTGAGGTTGTAATTTCAAATGAAAATACAGCATGAATTCTTTGGAAAGGAGAACTTGCTGTAACGTTACCTTTTCAGTTGTCAGAGAGCATTTCTGGATGTTCGTCTTCATGTCTAATTTTCTGCACAGTTATTTGTTACCCTGATAACAGTGTGTTTTATGGCTGCTCTCCATTAGCCAGTGCTATAGTTTTATGAGCCATACAGAGAAAGTGAAGGAGTTGCTCAGCCTCCTTGGGAGTTATTTTGTTGGTGGTGATTTTCAAAGGAATTTAAACCGTTGTGCAGGCAGAGTGGGAAGGGGGTTGTTTTATTATTGGCTAACCCCAAATGTAGCAGTTGGCTGGACTCAAACCATGTCCTCAGTTTGCAAGAGATGATAAAAAAGCAGTCTTAGCTATTCAGATAACTATGAAATCTTCATGACTTCTCAAAAGAAAGAAAGGGGAAAATATAAACACGTGGAAGAGTATTGTTCCTTTCCTTTTTTAAAAAAGAAAAAAAGCCTTGAAATATGTTTTAAAATATTTTATGAGGTCACGCTAAAAAAAGAGTAATTGGAAGAAAAATTCTGCTTGTCTAAGCGAAGAGCACATTTGTAGCGGTAGGGTAAATGTTTTATCGATTGAGAAGCTGGGAAACTCAAGTCATTACTCACCATGGGCTAAAGAATAATTGCTAATGCTCTGGCGGAAAGATTAAAAACAGTTTCTGGAAGTATTTCTTACAATGATCAATGGTGTATCATCCCAGGCCATTGGATCTTCAATAACATTTTTCCCTTTTGGGATACAATCAATTTTTATAATATGATTCATTTGCCAGTGGGCATGCTTTCTTCATACGATGAAAAGGCACTTATGCATCTTATATTGTTGAAAAGTAATCTTATACAGCCAAAGATCAGGCTGTGGTATAGAAGACTCACTGGAATCCATTTCTGTTTTAAATGGGTTTTGGAAATTATCTAGGGTGGGAAAGTGGGCGATGGGGGAGACAGTTTTTAGCCTCTTTGTTATTGCTTTGTTAACCCTTTGAGAATGCATTTAGCACACTCTGACAGCAGTCCAGATTGTCATAACACGAAGGTGGTGACTTAGGGGGCTGTTATAGATTTCAGCATATGCCACGGTGAGCTTGACTCATTTGCAACATTAATTACCCTGGCGGAGCTTTCAGGTCAAGGGTTGCCTTACAGCTGTCTACTGGCTGCACATGTCTGACAAGGTCTTCAGCATCCTGCGGCAGAGCTCAACTTTGGTCCACTGCTGCTGAATCCATCAATTTATCTCTGCTTTAATAAATAACAGCTTCGGTCATGAGAGGCTGTGCTCACGCCAGAATTTCTCCCAGGAGAGAAAGCGCTGAAAGCTTGGGCACAAGACCTTTCAGACTCCACTTTGCCATTGGACTTGTGTTGAGGGAAATGCATGGCCCCATCACCAGGATCTGCCAAATGTAGAGGCCAAAACAAAGAGTAATAGAGCCAAGCTCAGGAAATGGTCATATGTTCTTTTGAAGGGTGACATGAGCCCCAACCTGGAATTTTGTTTGAATCTGAGAACAATGGTTTTTATGAGATTACAGAAAGGTTAACCCACTTTCTGCCTCTTCCACATTTTCCTCACTCAATACCCTGGCTCTGCACCCAAGAAACTGAACATTCAAAATTAAAACAAAATAAAATTTTGAAAATATGGTTTAGATCGTCTACATTTCAAATATTTCCTTGTTTGATGGTGAGATCATACCCAAACTGATTTCCTTACCAAAGGAATTGTTTTTATTTGAATGTTTAGCAGTGTATAGACATTTTTTCATATTTGCACATTTCTAGTCTATTTAGTGAAGCAAGTCATTAAGTTTCATATCTCTTCTTTTTCATTGTTTTCAAAGGAAAAATATTTAATCTTAAGAAGAATAAAAATTAAAAGAAAAAATACCCGATCTAGAATGATTTAGAGATTTTTACTAAATAAAAAAGCCCTTGCACTCCTTAATAATGTCACTTCAAGATTAGCTTTCCTGAGAGGTAAATTTAAATTATCCTTCTCATCATCATAGAAGTTAAATTTACTGAGTGCTTACTTTGGTCCAGGTACCAAGTAGAAGCTAAATTATATATATATATATATATATATATATATATAAAACTATTCTATGAGGTAGGATAGTGTTTTTAATCTGCACTTTTTACAAAAGAAGAAATTGAGGTGTAAAAACGTTAAGTAACTAACGACTAACTATGGCCGTAAAGCTAAGTCAAGGTAGGGCTAAAAATAGAACTAGGTTAGTCTACTCTGAAGGCAGGGCTCTTAGCTACCTTACTCTTATGTTGCATGCTCATAAATTTTATTGGTTCCCAATTTGCTAAGAGTATGGGTGTAATCATGTAGGTTAATTTACGAATCTAAATCTAGAATTGAAGGTCTTCCCTAATCTATTCCCAGTGAACCATTATTCCAGTGTTATCTTTGGTAACTGATACTCTGTACGTCTTACTTTTCTGCCAGAATGCTCTTCTTGCTATTTGATCTATTTATGCCTATTATCTTTCTTGCCCTCCAGCTTCATTTTTGCTATTACAAATATCACACATCCCAAACTGACCCTGCCAGAAGTTCCTTCTCACTACTCTGAACACCTACTTCATTTGTTTTGTACTACTCACAGAGTATTTTATGTTTCCTCATATTATAGTCACTTAAATGTGTCATATATTTTATTGTATGCTTGCATTACTCTTGGTGCCTAGCACCGTGCAAGAGTCACAATAAGTTCTGAATTAAAGTTTGCTAAATGAATGAACAAAAAGCATACATAGCAATGTCAGTCCACCAGAAATAACCGATACTATATTGAGAAAGTCCAGTTAAACCATTTCTAGATGAGCAAATCATTCCCATAATGAAACTTCAGGTTTTTAACTGAGTTAAGTTTTGATCAGATCTTGGTCTTTGGTTGGTACGTTAGTTTGCTAAGCTGCCATAACAAAATACACAGACTGGGAGGCTTAAATAAGAAAAAGTTATTTTCTTATAATTCGAGAGGCTATAAGTCCAAGATCAAGGTGTTGGCAAGTTTGGTTTCTTCTGAGGCCTCTGTTCTTGGCTTATAGATGGCTGCCTTTTCTCTGTGTCCTCGCATATTCTTTTTTTTTTTTTGCACACACATCCCTGGTGTCTTTTTGTGTGTCCAAATTTCCTCTTCTTATAAAGACACCAGTCAGATTTGATTAGGGTCCACCATAACAGCCTCATTTTAACTTAATCACCTCTTCAAAGGCCCTATCTCTAAATACAGTCACATTCTGAGGTACTGGGGGTTAGGGCTTCAACATATGAATTTTGGGGAGACACAATTCAGCCCATAACAGATAGCTTTTGGGGAAAGATAGAAGATTAGGATGCAAAGCATTATGTTAGGATGAAAGCATTAATAAGTCTTAAAAATGGTTACTTCTCAAATTGGCTGACATCCTAAACATGCAAATGCTTTAGAATCCCTGATCCTATAGCACAGGCTTACCTTTAAAGAGTGGGCCATTTTGTTTGATGGTGAATCTGTCAGCAAATTTTTAAATGCCTGAATAATATAATTTAAAGTGAACAAAGTGAAAACCCAAGGCAATTTCAATTATAGGGCAATTCATCAACTATAAGGAAGAGTCTCAGAACACAGATTGAGTTATGGCAAGCCAGGCAAGGTATGCAAAATTCCTCCTCCCACATAAACTTAGGCAAGTCTTGGCAGGATGTGTAACAAAGCATGGCTATTTCCATAATTGCATTTACTCCAGCTCTTGGGGCAGCACACTTTTGATGATCCAACGAAGTAGAAAAGAGCTCATAGATTTTTAAGGTTGCAACCCAAGCCAGAGGTATGCTGTTAACAGTTCAAGACAGGGGAAAATTGTAATACATGGCCTCCAAATTTACACTCTTCCTGACTCAGGTAATGAAACATGAACCACACATCCAGCTTTTGATAAAGTAGTGCTCACTTGGGCAGTGAGAGACTGCAGGTAGGTATTTATTTCTCTGGCTGCCATCCTAAGTTGTCCTTGACTGGCAAGGCTTTCACATTAACCCTTTTCTCAGAGGATTCTGAGAAACTTGGCTCCTAGTGATGAAGTCTTATTACGTTCACCACCCATTCTTCAGGTTTCCATTTGCTTGTAATTATCTTAGTGCCCTGTTCCTGTATGCTGTTGCTGCTGTTACAATGATACCATCCTATTGAGTGATTACAAATAGCCTAATGAAGAGAGGAACACAGTCTCTGCACTCAGCATCCAGTAAGCAAAAAGCAGGCTGTCAGAATTTCACATCTCATAGAGGGGCCTGACCCTCTGAGTGACGCCGGATTAAGCTACCATCCCTTTTGCACATTACATGATAACATGGGAGATTCACTGACCCAGTTCTTGAGAATTAAGAGAATGATGACTGCCAAGTGATATATGATGGAAAGCTTTAGAGATACTAAATAACCATGACTATCATAATTGGAGTTATAGCAATAAAATATTACTTAATAGACCAGAAGGAGGAGGCCATGGGGTGGAGGAGTTGAGAAGCAGAGAAAGAGGAGGGGAAAGAGCAAAGGAGAGCCTGAAGAGAATATCAGCAGTGCTGTTCCAAACCTTTAGAAATCTGTCCATCTTGATACAGGTGTGACCCAGCATAAACATATTCCTGTACTGACAGCTTTAAAGTGAAACACAAGACTTAGCTCCAAGGAAGGATGAGGGTTTTGTGTGTGTGTGTGTGTGTGTGTGTGTGTGTGTGTGTGTGTGGTAAGTAGGATAGATGAGGATGTGACATTTGGGAAGAGGATGGGATCAGTCTCTGAAGGAGGGAAACTGAAAGGAGGGGCTCCATGCTGGGCACCTTATGGAGGAGTAATGAGTGAGACCTCTTCATGGAAGGGAGCACTGGTGGAGAAACAAAAAGAATGAAAGCCAGTGACACTCCAAAAGATGAAGGAGCAGTTTAATCCTCTGGGAGGAGAAAGGTTGTGACTTTGAAGTGAGTCCACTGGCTTAGCCTCTGGGGAGGTCCTTGCCCAGGGGCTGGAGGGTGCATCTTTAAGAAATAGCATGTGGGAACCCACAGCTCTACCTGGGGTGGCACAAAGGCAGCAGAGCTAGGACTGCAACTGGGCATCACCCCAGAAACCTGGGAGAACAAAAGACCGTGAAAAGTATGGGCAGATTCTAGACTCACTGTCTGTCCCCTGTCACAAAAGCTAAACAGAGGCCTGGGGAAAATGAAAATGAGCAAAAAAATGAGGAGAAAGTCTGTGGTAGGTAGAACCACCTGTGCCCGCCAGCTATACCCTCAGAAGAAAGTCATGTTAGAATCCACTCAACACAGGGCTGATCAAAGGACCCAAAGCCACCAAAGAAAATCCAGTGGTGTCACATAAAGTTTATTGAACATGAAGGCACAAAATCAGGATTTAATTCAGTTATGTAACTTCTCTGAGCCTCAGGCTATTCATATGAAAATGGCAATAATAAGAATTGCCTCATAGAGGTTTTGAAATTATATAAATGAAAATATAATACAAATATTTGTTGAGCAGCTATTATGCGCCTGGGACTGAATATGGACTGCCGATACAACCATGAATAAGAAAGGCAACGTCTTGGCCGTAATGGGGTTAGAAGCTTACATTGGAGTCAGTTAGTGCTCACAGATACTTGCCAGTTAGTGCTCACAGATACTTATTTGCTTAGTTCCCCTAACCATTAGGTTGAGGCTATGGGACTGTGTTCTGACAACATGATGTAAGTGGACATGATGTGAGAGTGATGCCGAAAACTCGGCCTCTGTGCACTGGTGCTGAATCGAATCTGAGAGAGAGAGTTTTGGGTGATCTAGATAAGAATAGCTTTATTGCTTTGCCAGGCAAAGGGGGACACAGAGAGCTTGTGCCTCTCAAAACTGTGTGTCCCAACCTGGGAGGATTTGGTGAGGAGTTTTATAGAAATGGTTCAAGGGAGGAGTTGCTGATAAGGATCAGGGTGTGTGCAGGGCCTGTACTCAGTAAATCTGGCCACAGGTGGTCTCCTGATGAGCTTCTCTGGAATGAAGAATGCTAATATCTTCAATTCGTTGGGGGTTTTAGTTCTTTAAAGAGCTCAAAGATATCATTATGTGTATCCCTTGAGGTGGAACCAGGACCCTGCCCCAAGGCTGCACTATTGTTTCTTGGCTGCTCCTCCTTTGTCTCTGCATTCTCTCCCTTCCCTGATTAGCAACTGTTCAAATCTGCCCTTTGGAACTCTGGGAAGGTCATGGAGGTTGGAGTCTACTCCCCACAAACAAGAAACAGGGGACATGGAAAGGCTACTGTGTCCAGGAGCCCCATAGGATCCTGCTCAGTTTCAAGGGGACTGAGGTGCAACAAGATATAGGTGGATGTGGTATGAAGGGACTGGGGACCAACAATGGGATGTATGTACGTGTGATGTGAGGCATTTCTGTCCTCAACCCTCAGAAAATATTCTACATGACCATGTAACACTCTTCTCTTCCATGGTGATCATGGAAGCCACGTGTTTTAGATCATATAGCTTCAAGTACATAAGAGCTACCTGTCCTGCATTTGACAATGGTGGGAGTCAAAAATAAACTTTATTGTGTTGAGCCACTGAGGTTTTTAGGATTTATGAACCGTCACAGCCTAGCCTAGCCTGTCTCACTGGGGAACCTGAGTCCTACCAACATGGGCCTGCCACATTAGTGAGCTTGGAAGTGGATCCTCCTCCAGTTGAGGGATGAGATTCCTGTAGCCCTGGATGACACCTTAATTGCAGCCTAATAAGAGACCCTGAGCCAGAGGTACCCAACAAAGCTGCACTGATTCCTGACCCACAGAAACTATGAGATAATAAGCGTTTTGTTGTTTCAAGCTTCTAAGTTGTGGGATCATGTGTTACACAACAACAGATAACCAATACATACCCATGTGTCTATCGATAGATGAGTGGATAAACAAACTGTTCTGCCCATACAATAGAATGCTAGTCATCAATAAACAGGAATGAACTATTGAACTACAACATGGATGAGTCTCAAAATAATAATTAAGTGATTAGAAGCCAGAAAAAAAAAGTACATACTATAAAGTTCCACTGTATAAAATCTAGAAAAGACAAACCAGTCTCTAGCGGAAGAAAGCAGATCAGCGGCTGCTTGGAAATGGGGGGCGAGGTGAGGTTGGACAAGAAGGAGTGAGGAAGGGTAAAGGTTGCAAAGGGTCATGAAACTTCTGTGAGTGATGGCTGTGTTCCTATTTTGGTTGTGGTGATGATTTTACAGGTGTAAACATGTCAAAACATCAAATTGTACCCTTTATGTTAATTATAGCTGAATAGAGCTGTCAAAAAAATACCTTTGTCCAGTTATACGACTCTAAAATGATTGACTTTGTTTGAAGAAGTGAGTTTTGCTTCAGCATCTTGAAAAGTCAGTGGTGCATTCTTCCCCCTAGCCTTACAGTTGCACAAAACTGCACCCTTGTAATCTTGTCTTTGTATTCACCAACATTGGCCTCTCTGTTAAAGAAACACTGTCAAGTACAACACCTACTCCTAATCAAAATAATGACTTGTTAAAAGTGATTGTCTCTCCTCTGGTCCAGGTCTGTGGGTATTTCATTTACTCTTCTGACTTCGACCATCCTCTTCACGCTCTACCCCTTAAGGCAAGACCACAGGCTCTTAGGCTGATATATTCCCAACCCAGATACAAGACAAGGAAGCCTGTTAGTGGGTAAACAGATGAGTGTTTGTCCAACCAATTTTATTAGCAGTGTAAAGAGGAATCAAAACTGCATTCTGTACGTGGTAAGCCTTACAGGGGGAAAAAAAAAACCTCTCAGAAATCTCAGACTAAATCAGCCAGGAGGCCAATTCTCACTTTTTTAGACCTCTTTAATGTGGCTTGTTGCTTGATTTGCCACAGTCAACCTGAAGAGCTTAGTTTATTTCTAGTCTTCCCTCATTCATTTCTTTAACTTACCCACTCCTTTGCCAGCTGTCTGAGGAGTCACCAGACTCCATGCCAGAAAGCCTACGTGACTTGGGCATGAAGTATGAATCTAGCTAAAATTCTGATATGACCTTAACACCTTCCAAGTTATGAAATCAAGCAGTTGAAACTTTTAGTGGCTGACTAAGCTTCTAGAAGCCATAACTTAGAAGATACCTAATGAATTTTATAATTAATTAATTAATGGATCATTTGACTTCAGCAGAGCTGAACATCATTCACTGGTTTTAATTATTTCCTGATTAAAGAAATTACATTTTTTGTTTATAGGATTTACTAAGCAAAGGGTGCCAAATAACAGTTTATTAATAGATATAAACATGTATTATAGATATAACAGTTTACAAAACCATAACTTAACTGTATACCTTTTATCATGAGAGTCATATTACAAGGTTGTCAGCAAACCCTGTTATATCTCACTTTTTGGAAAAAACTTGTTGGGAGTCCCTTGAATATTTTGAGATGCCTGGGATTACTGGATAACAGTATGCCTTTCTGATTCTGTTAAATTCTTTTCTCCTCCAGTTTGGAGAGAGAGAACTGAAGACAGGGTATATCAAACCCATCAATGGCTTTCCCCTGACCTCTCATTCTCTCCTGACATCTACCTTATTTGTTCACTCTTCTTTCTTCCTCTTGTCATCTAACACCACAGCAACTCTTCAGCCCTTCGGGACAGGTGATATGTGTTTATTACAAGGCTGAGGCAGGGCTGTGGCAGGACAGAGGTGAAATGTACAGTCTCATGCTTTTTTCTAGTATCATGGTCTCATTTGAAAACCAGAGAATGAATTTAACCTCAGAACCAAATGAGAATTAAGGGTTGAGGATTCAGTGAATCAGAGGGCAAAAGTCTACTAGAATAGCACATGTAGATAAAAGGTGGGGTTCTGAAGTTTGAATCAAATCTGAGGAGAAGAGAACGTGACATGAGTCCCTAGAAAAGAAAGACTGAAGGGCTGCTCCTCCATGCTGGGTAGATTCTAGAGAGAATAATCTGAAATGAAGTCTGAATCACAGTTCCATTGCTTAAAGTTATGTGTCCTCACTGTCTCAATTTCCTTATCTATGAAATGAAGACAATAATATTTACCTCATAATATCTACTCATGCCCCAAATCTGACATGTTGTAAATAATCAAAGTGTGCAAAATGTTTAGAATAGTCCCCAACACATAGTAACTGCTTAGAAAATGATGCAGTGTTTCTGAAGTGCCTTCTAAAATGTACTGAGAGAAAAATATATTTTATGAGACATTAGTAGGCATCATATGAAAAATAGTTCTGTCATCAAATTAATTATAATATATTAAAGAATTTTAATTTTTGAATAAATTTTAAACCTCTGAAAGCATTTAATAGGCTTTTATTAGAGAGATATTGTATTTGGTATTTCCCAAATTTATTGGACCAAAGGACCATTTTGGCTAATTCTATGGCGCACTCACTGACAGTGGTTAATTACGTGATGTAAGAGAAAGAATTTACTTAGGATACCAGCAAATGAGAAAGTTTAGCTTCAGTAAGTGTGTTCTTTTCTAGAAAAAAAGCTAGTTTTAATTTTAGCTGACACGTATTTGGTATTTGTATTTTAAAGTCTAATATCACTTTATTACATAGTTTTATTATATAATAAATGTAAAATAAATATTAGAGACACCATAATCTTCCCAATACTCAGGGCTTCCAAAAAGGTCTTAATCCAGCCCAGCTTTTTGAGAAAAACTGGTTTACTATGGCTTGAATTTATTTCTATAGAATTAATAAATAAGAGAACCTAGTAGATAAAATACACAGTAAATATCACTCATAGGAATTAAAGAAATCAGAGCAGTAAATGGACTTTTATGATAATAAAGGGCCAATTCATTATGAAAACATAGCAATTGAAAATGTGTATGCACCCCAAAACCTGGAAGGCCGAGCTGCTACCCTAGTGGGCTCAGAGAGTAATTTTGCCTCATGAAGAATCATACCTTGAATCTCACCCATTCATGATTTAGATGAGATTTAGATGAGATTTTGGACTAAGAGTTGATGTTGGAATGTGTTAAGACTTTTGGGGCTATTGGAATGGTGTGAAAGCATTTGGCATGTGAGAAGTACATGAATTTTAGGGAACCAGAGGGAAGAGTATTATAGGTTGGATTGTGTTCCCCCCAAATTTATATGTTGAAGTCCTAATACCCAGTACCTCAGAATGTGGCTATATTTTAAAATAGGGTCTTTAAAGAGTTACTTAAAGTTAAATGAGGTCATTGGGATGGGCTCTACTCCAATATGACTTGATGTCTTTATAAGAAGAGGAGATCAAGACACAGACACACACAGAGAGAAGTACATACAAAGACAGAGGGAGAAGGCAGCTATCCAAGGAGAGAAACCTCAAAAGAACTAATGCTGCCAATACCGTCATCTTAGATGTTTAGTTGCCAGAGCTGTGAGGAAATACATTTCTTTGTTTAAGTCAGTCTGTGGTACTTTATTATGGTAGTGCTAGCAAACTAATACAAAATATATGAAGTAAAACTGACAGAACTGAAAAGAGAAACAGGCAAATCCACAATTATAGTTGCAGACTTCCACACTGCTCTTTTAGTAATAGATAGAATTGGTTGACAGAAATCAGTAAGGATATAGAAGAACTGTACAACATTATCAACCAGCTAGGTGTAATTGACATTTATACTGTAATTTGTCATTGTAATTGTAAATTGACATATAAAATGCCACAGAACAGTAGCAGAATACATATTCTTGTTAAGTGCACATGAAATATTCACCACCATAGACCATATTATAGGTCACAAAACAAACATTTATATACTTCAAAGAACTGAAATCACAAAAAGTATGTTTTCTGATCATAATAGAATTAAACTAGAAATTAATAGCAGAAAGATAACAGGAAAGTCTCCAAACTGGCAATTAAACAATATGCTTCTAAAAATCCATGGGTCAAAGAAGAAGTATCAAGGGAAATTGAAAAATATTTTTAACTAAATGGAAATAAAAATACAATGTATCAAAATTTGTAGAATACAGCTAAATCAGTGCTGAGAAGATATTTTCTATAGCATTAAATACTTATATTACAAAAAAGCCAAAAATCTCAAATCAACAATCTAAGCTTCTACATTAAGAAACTAGACACAAAAAAGCAAATTAAACCCAAAGTAAGTACAAGGAAAGAATAAAGTTAGCGACAGAGTTCAATAAAATTTAAAATAACAATAAAATATTAGAGAATCTCAATGAAACTAAAACATTGTCTTTTTTAAAAAATAATAAAATTGATAAACTTCTAGCAACAGAGTCAAAGAGAGAGAAGGCACAAATTACCAGTAACAGGAATGATATAGAATATATTTCTATAGATCATGATGTCTTTAAAAGGATAATGAGAAGACTACAAACAATTCTAATTCAACAACTTAGATAAAATGGACCAATCCCTCAAAAATGATAAAGGAGCAAAATTCTCTGAGGATGAGGTAGACAATAGTCCTTAACTACTAAAGAATTTGAATTTTTAATTAAAATATCTCAAAAAGAAATCTACAGGCCCAGATTATTTTGCTAGTGAATCCTACTAAAACATTTAAAATTCTAAGCAATATCATTCATAAAATAGAAGAGTCAGAAACACTTTGCAAGCAATCTTTCCCAAGCCAGCATCCTGACCCCAAAATCAGACAAAATTCTTTAAGAAAAGAATTATGCAGACCAATATCCCTCAAAATCATAGATTCAAAAAATCCTCAACAAAGTATTACTAAGTTGAATTCAGGAATACATGTAAAAATAATGATAATCTATTTTTTAAAATAGAATTTATCCCAGGAATGCAAGACTGGTTCAATATTTGAAAATCACTTAAGGTAATCCACTAAAATCACATTCCAAAGGAGAAAATCCACATGATCCTATTAATAGATGTAACAAACATTTGACCTAATTTAACATTCATGCAGGATAAAAACTCTCAGCAACTAGGAATAGAAAGGAACTTTTGCACCCTGATAAAAGGCATCTACAAAAACCTACAGCCAAGATCACACTTACTGGTAAGAGATTGCTTTCTCCCAAGATAAGAAATAAAGTAAGGGTATTCATTCTCACTACCCCTACTTAACATCATACTGAAAGGCCTTTCCATTGCAATGAGGCAATAAAAGTAAATAAAAGGTACACATATCAGAAAGGAAAAATTAAATCTACCTCTATTCATAGGTGATATGATTGTCTATATAGAAAATCTTACAGAGTCTACCAAAAAAAAAAAAAAAAAAACCCTCTGAAACTAAAAGTGAGATTAGCAAGATCATGGGATACACAGTCAATACAGACACAAATTTCTGTATACTAACAATGTACAATTAGAAACTGAAATCTTAAAAATAGACATTTATAATATCTCTAAAAAATGAAATACGTAGTTATAAAGCAAACAAAACATGTTTAGGCTCTATATGCTGAAAACCACATGGTACTAATGAAAGAATTCAAAGATCTAAATAAATGGAGACATACTATGTTCATGGATTGGAAAGCTCAACATAGTAAAGATCTCCATTCTACCCAATTAGATCTATAATGAAATCAAAATCTCAGCAGGATTCTTGGTAGACATAGACAAACTGATTCTAAAATTTATATACAAGGGCAAAGGAAGTAAAATAGCTAAATCAATTTTGAAAAAGAAAAGTTGGAGGAATCACACTATCTTATTTTGAAAATTTCTGGAAAACTGTGGAAATCAGTGTAATATTACTCAAGAGATAAACATATAGATCATTGGAACAGAATAAAGAATTCAAAAATACACCCACACAAATATAGCCATTTGATTTTCAATAGAGATTCAAAAGCAATTCAGTATTCAACAAATGGTATTAGAACAATTGGACATGCACATGCACAAAG
Organism: Grampus griseus; assembly: GCF_964374135.1. Taxonomy (NCBI): domain Eukaryota; kingdom Metazoa; phylum Chordata; class Mammalia; order Artiodactyla; family Delphinidae; genus Grampus; species Grampus griseus. Next base: position 37,829,676 of record NC_139000.1, on the reverse strand, counting down.
AAAGAAAAAAGAATCTTGATCTTTAAGATTTTGTTAAAAGTTAACTCCAAAAACATCATAGATTTAAATTAAAATGCTTTTAAAAAAAAAAGCGGAAATTTTCATGATCTGGAGGTAGGCAAAGAGTTCTCATATGCAGCACCAAAAGTGTGATCTACAAAAGAAAAATATGATAAATGGGACTTATTAAAATTTAAACCTTTTCATCTATGAAAAACAGTTACAAGAATTAAAATATAAGCTACAGACAGGGATAAAATATTTGCAATTTACATACCTAAAAATACATGTATCTAGAATATATAAAGAACTCCCTAAACTCCCCAAACTCAACAACCCAACTGAAAAATATTTTAACAGATAGGAATAAGATAATATAGATGGAAAATAAACACATGGAAAGATGTTTAGTATCATTAGCCACTAGGGAAATTGAGATTAAAATCATAGTGATGTGTCCCTACACATCTATTAGAATGATTAAAAGAAGTAATTCTAATAATACCAAATGCTACTGAGGATGGGGAGCAACTGGAACTTTTGAACATTGATCTTGGTGATACAAAATAGTACAACCACTATGGAGAACAGTCTGGCATATTCTTATAAAATTAAATGTGCATTTATTATATGACCTAAAGATCTCACTCCTGGGTATTCACTATAGAGATATGAAATGTATACTCACACAAAAACCTATAAATGAATGTTTATAACAGCTCTATTCTTAATCAAAAGCTAGAAATAACTTGTGTCCTTTAACAAGCTGTGGCATATCCAGGCGATACAATACTATCCAGCAATATAAAAGAAACCATTTATGTGCACATGTCTTAGTGCAAATACATTATGCTGAGTGACAGAAGCCAATCTCTGAAGGTTACAAACTGTATGATTCAATTTATATGACATTATGGAAGAGGCAAATTTATAGTAGAGAACAGATCAGTGTTTTTCAGGAGAGTGGTAGGGGAAGGGTAGGATCATAAATTTCTTCATCTAATTTGAGGATAGGATTATTTCTTATTATTTATTTTATTTATTTTCAATGTACATGTAATGTACATGTTTCTGTTCTTCTGGGAGCCTAGCACTTGGGAATGCAAACAAAAAATTTGATTCTACTTTTTTCAGCCATGTTCTTCCTTTTGTAATGCAGTGAATATAAAGGGTGAGCTGATTGAATATGGAAAGATCAAAGGTAGGAAGACATAATAGTTGTGATATCCATTTACTGATGAGCAAACAGAAATTTGGATAAGCTAACAATTTGCTCAAGGTCACAGAAAGAGTAAATGGCAAAGTATATTCAAATTTCAGTCATTTATTTTAAGTTCTGTAACTTCCCCATTGTAATATTTTAGTGAGATAAGAAGTTTTCTCAGGGAAAGAAGAGATCTTTTGTTGGGTGAAAAAAAGCAGGAGGGGCCACATTATGTCTTTTGTGGGCCCTGGGCACTCTGGCCTTCAGGACCCCCTTCTTCCATAATGATATCAATATTAAACATTACTTTTCATATAACTTTAAATATTTCAACTTTTTTCCTATTTAAAAAAAATGTAATAGATTTTCAAGTGCCCTAAAATTCTCATTTTTTTAAATTTTCATTTGAAGAAAATTAAACTTTTTCTTCTACTCTAAAAGTTATTTTTTCTCCTGATTTTAAAAGAAATTAAAATATTTTTGTGGCCCCCAAAATGTATCAGGGGTTCTTGGCAATGTGCCTACTGTGCATAATGGATAAGTTGTCCCCGCAAAGCAATCTAAACACTGGAAAAATTCTTTAAGTTTATTCTTATAGTGAGGGCATGATAGTAGCATGACAAAAATGACACCTCTGATTCCAGTCAACTTAAAGCTGACCTTCAGGAAAAGAGTTAACACCTACTTACCACATCACTAATGCATTTCTTTTTTTGTTTTGTTTTGGTTTATTTTTCTTTTTTCCAGTGTTGGTTATCTTTTTTTTTTTAACATCTTTATTGGAGTATAATTGCTTTACAATGGTGTGTTGGTTTCTGATGTATAACAAAGTGAATCAGCTATACATATACATGTATCCCCATATCCCTCCCTCTTGCGTCTCCCTCCCACCCTCCCTTCTCCACCCCTCTAGGTGGACACAAAGCACCGAGCTGATCTCCCTGTGCTATGCAGCTGCTTCCCACTAGCTATCTATTTTACATTTGGTAGTGTATATATGTCCATGCCACTCTCTCACTTTGTCCCAGCTTACCCTTCCCCCTCCCCGTATCCTCAAGTCCGTTCTCTAGTAGGTCTGCATCTTTATTCCCATCTTGCCCCTAGGTTCTTCTGACCATTTTTTTTCCTTTTTTTTAGATTCCATGTATATGTGTTAGCATGCGGTATTTGTTTTTCTCTTTTTGACTTACTTCACTCTGTATGACAGTCTCTAGGTCCATCCACCTCACTACAAATAACTGAATTTCATTTCTTCTTATGGCTGAGTAATATTTCATTGTATATATGTGCCACATCTTCTTCATAGATTCATCTGTCGATGGACACTTAGGTTGCTTCCATGTCCTGGCTATTGTAAATAGTGCTGCACTGAACATTGTGGTACATGACTCTTTTTGAATTATGGTTTTCTCAGGGTATATGCCCAGTAGTGGGATTGCTGGGTCATATGGTAGTTCTATTTTTAGTTTTTTAAGGAACTGCCATACTGTTCTCCATAGTGGCTGTATCAATTTACATTCCCACCAACAGTGCAAGAGGGTTCCCTTTTCTCCACACCCTCTCCAGCATTTACTGTTTGTCGATTTTTTGATGATGGCCATTCTGACTGGTGTGAGATATCTCATTGTAGTTTTGATTTGCATTTCTATGATGATTAATGATGTTGAGCATTCTATCATGTGTTTGTTGGCAATCTGTATATCTTCTTTGGAGAAATGTCTGTTTAGGTCTTCTGCCCATTTTTGGATTTGGATTGTTTGTTTTTTTGATATTGAGCTGCATGAGTTGCTTGTATGTTTTGGAGATTAATCCTTTGTCAGTTGCTTCATTTGCAAATATTTTCTCCCATTCTGAGGGTTATCTTTTCGTCTTGTTTATGGTTTCCTTAGCTGTGCAAAAGCTTTGAAGTTTCATTAGGTCCCATTTGTGTTTTTTTTTTTTTGTTTTTATTTCCATTTCTCTAGGAGGTGGATCAAAAAGGATCTTGCTGTGATTTATGTCATACAGTGTTCTGACTATGTTTTCCTCTAAGAGTTTGATGGTGTTTGGCCTTACATTTAGGTCTTTAATCCATTTGGAGTTTATTTTTGTGTATGGTGTTAGGGAGTGTTCTAATTTCATTCTTTTACATGTAGCTGTCCAGTTTTCCAGCACCACTTATTGAAGAGGCTGTTCTTTCTCCACTGTACATTCCTGCCTCCTTTATCAAAAATAAGGTGACCATATGTGCGTGGTTTATGTCTGGGCTTTCTATCCTGTTCCGTTGATCTATATTTCTATTTTTGTGCCAGTACCATACTGTATTGATTACTGTAGCTTTGTAGTATAGTCTGAAGTCAGGGAGCCTGATTCCTCCAGCTCCATTTTTCTTTCTCAAGATTGCTTTGACTATTCGGGGTCTTTTGTGTTTCCATACAAATTGTGAAATTTTTTGTTCCAGTTCTGTGAAAAATTCCATTGGTAGTTTAATAGGGATTGCATTGAATCTGTAGATTGCTTTGGGTAGTAGAGTCATTTTCACAATGTTGATTCTTCCAATCCAAGAACATGGTATATCTCTCGATCTATTTGTATCATCTTTAATTTCTTTCATCAGTGTCTTATAATTTTCTGCATACAGGTTTTTGTCTCCTTAGGTAGGTTTATTGCTAGATGTTTTATTTTTGTTGCAGTGGTAAATGGGAGTGTTTTCTTAATTTCACTTTTAGATTTCTCATCAGTAATGTATAGGAATGCAAGAGATTCCTGTGCATTAATTTTGTATCCTGCTACTTTACCAAATTCATTGATAAGCTCTAGTAGTTTTCTGGTGGCATCTTTAGGATTCTCTATGTATAGTATCATGTCATCTGCAAACAGTGACAGCTTTACTTCTTCTTTTCCAATTTGGATTCCTTTTCTTTTTCTTCTCTGATTGCTGTGGCTAAAACTTCCAAAATTATGTTGAGTGATAGTGGTGAGAGTGGGCAACCTTGTCTTGTTCCTGATCTTAGTGGAAATGGTTTCCGCTTTTCACCATTGAGGACAATGCTGGCTGTGGGTTTATCATATATGGCCTTTATTATGTTGAGGAAAGTTCCCTCTATGCCTACTTTCTGGAGAGTTTTTATCATAAATGGGAGTTGAATTTTGTCAAAAGCTTTCCCTGCATCTATTGAGATGATCATGTGGTTTTTCTCCTTCAGTTTCTTAATATGGTGTATCACGTTGATTGATTTGCATATACTGAAGAATCCTTGCATTCCTGGGATAAACCCACTTGATCATAGTGTGTGATCCTTTTAATGTGCTGTTGGATTCTGTTTGCTAGTATTTTGTTGAGGATTTTTGCATCTGTGTTTATCAGTGATATTGGACTGTAGTGTTCTTTGTGACATCTTTGTCTGATTTTGGTATCAGAGTGATAGTGGCCTAGTAGAATGAGTTTGGGAGTGTTCTTCCCTCTGCTGTATTTTGGAAGAGTTTGAGAAGGATAGGTGTTAGCTCTTCTCTAAAAGTTTGATAGAATTTGCCTGTGAAGCCATTTGGTCCTGGGCTTTTGTTTGTTGGAAGATTTTTAATCACAGTTTCAATTTCAGTGCTTGTGATTGGTCTGTTCATATTTTCTGTATTTTCCTGTTTCAGTCTTGGAAGGTTGTGCCTTTCTAAGAATTTGTCCATTTCTTCCAGGTTGTCCATTTTCTTGGCATAGAGTTACTTGTAGTAATCTCTCACGATCCTTTGTATTTCTGCAATGTCAGTTGTTACTTCTCCTTTTTCATTTCTAATTCTATTGATTTGAGTCTTCTCCCTTTTTTTCTTGATGAGTCTGGCTAATGGTTTATCAGTTTTGTTTATCTTCTCAATGAACCAGCTTTTAATTTGACTGATCTTTGCTATCATTTCCTTCATTTCTTTTTCATTTATTTCTGATCTGATCTTTATGATTTCTTTCCTTCTGCTAACTTTTGGGTTTTTTTGTTCTTTTTTCTCTAATTGCTTTAGGTTGTTTGTTTGAGATGTTTCTTGTTTCTTAAGGTAGGATTGTATTGCTATCAACTTCCCTGTTAGAACTGCTTTTGCTGCATCCCATAGGTTTTGGGTCGTTGTGTTTTCATTGTCATTCGCTTCTAGGTATTTTTTTTGTTTTCCTTTTTGGTTTCTTCAGTGATCTCTTGGTTATTAAGTAGTGTGCTGTTTAGCCTCCATGTGTTTGTATTTGTTACAGACTTTTTCCTGTAATTGATATCAAGTCTCGTAGCGTTGTGGTCAGAAAAGACACTTGATACGATTTCAGTTTTCTTCATTTACCAACACTTGATTTGTGACCCAAGATATGATCTCTCCTGGCAAATCTTCCATGAGCACTTGAGAAGAATGTGTATTCTGTTGTTTTTGGATGGAATGTCCTATAAATATCAATTAAGTCCATCTTGTTAAATGAATCATTTAAAGCTTGTGTTTCCTTATTAATTTTCCTTTTGGATGATCTGTCCATTGGTGAAAGTGGGGTGTTAAAGTCCCCTACTATGATTGTGTTACTGTTGATTTCCCCTTTTATGGCTGTTAGTATTTGCCCTATGTATTGAGGTGCTCCAATGTTGGGAGCATAAATATTTACAATTGTTATATCTTCTTCTTGGATTGATCCCTTGATCATTATGTAGTGTCCTTCTTTGTCTCTTGTAATAGTCTTTGTTTTAAAGTTTATTTTGTCTGATAGGAGAATTGCTACTCCAGCTTTCTTTGGTTTCCATTTTCATGGAATATCTTTTTCCATCCCCTCACTTTCAGTCTGTATGTGTCCCTAGGTCTGAAGTGGGTCTCTTGTTGACAGCATATATATGGGTCTTGTTTTTGTATCCATTCAGCCAGTCTGTGTCTTTTGGTGGGAGCATTTAATCCATTTACATTTAAGGTAATTATCGATATGTATGTTCCTATTACCATTTTCTTAATTGTTTTGGGTTTATTATTGTAAGTCTTTTCCTTCTCTTGTGTTTCTGCCTAGAAAAGTTCCTTTAGCATTTGTTGTAAAGCTGGTTTGGTGGTGCTGAATTCTCTTAGCTTTTGCTTGTCTGTAAAGCTTTTAATTTCTCTTTCAAATCTGAATGAGATCCTTGCTGGGTAGAGTAATCTTGGTTGTAGGTTTTTCTCCTCCATCACTTTAAATATGTCCTGCCACACCCTTCTGGCTTGCAGAGTTTAACAGTTAACCAGCTGTTAACCTTATGGGGATTCCCTTGTATGTTATTTGTTGTTTTTCCCATGCTGCTTTTAATTTTTTTTTTGTATGTAATTTTTGAATGTTTTATTAATATGTGTCTTGGCGTGTTTCTCTTTGGATTTATCCTGTATGGGACTCTCTGTGCTTCCTGGACTTGATTAACTATTTCCTTTTCCATATTAGGGAAGTTTTTAACTATAATCTCTTCAAGTATTTTCTCAGCCCCTTTCTTTTTCTCTTCTTCTTCTGGAACCCCTATAATTCGAATGTTGGTGCATTTAATGTTGTCCCAGGTGTCTCTGAGACTGTCTTCAATTCTTTTCATTCTTTTTTCTTTATTCTGCTCTGCAGTAGTTATTTCCGCTGTTTTATCTTCCAGATCACTTATCCGTTCTTCTGCCTCAGTTATTCTCCTATTGATCCCTTCTAGAGAATTTTTAATTTCTTTTATTGTGTTGTTCATCACTGTTTGTTTGCTCTTTAGTTCTTCTAGGTCCTTGTTAAACATTTCTTTTATTTTCTCCATTCTATTTCCAAGATTTTGGGTCATCTTTACTATCATTATTTGAATTCGTTTTCAGGTAGACTGCCTATTTCCTCTTCATTTGTTAGGTCTCGTGGGGTTTTGCCTTGCTCCTTCATCTGCTGTGTGTTTCTCTGTCTTCCCATTTTTCTTGACTTACTGTATTTGGGGTCTCCTTTTCACAGGCTGCATGTTTGTAGTTCCCATTGTTTCTGGTATCTGTCCCCAGTGGCTAAGGTTTGTTCAGTGGGTTATGTAGAGTTCCTGGTGGAGGAGACTAGTGCCTGTGTTCTGGTGGATGAGGCTGGATCTTGTCTTTCTGGTGGGCAGGTCCACGTCTGGTGGTGTGTTTTGTGGTGTCTGTGGTCTTCTTATGATTTTAGGCAGCCTCTGTGCTAATGGGTGGGGTTGTGTTCCTGTCTTGCTAGTTGTTTGGCATAGGGTGTCCTGCCCTGTAGCTTGCTGGTCATTGAGTGGAGCTGGGTTTTGGCATTGAGATGGAGATCTCTGGGAGATTTTTGCCATTTGATATTACATGGAGCTGGGAGGTCTCTTGTGGACCAGTGTCCTGAACTTGGCTCTCTCACCTCAGTGGCACAGCCCTGATGCCTGGTTGGAGCACCAAGAGCCTGTCCTCCACATGGCCAGGAAAGCCTTCCGGGTGCTGGAGTAGGGAGTCCACGGGCACCGGGCTTCCAAACAGACAGCAAGAGACAAGAGCTGGGCACAGGGTTAAGGGTGGAGAGTTGGCAGGTGGGGTAAGGGCCAGGCAACTACAGTTTTTTCCCTGGTATCAGACGGGTCTGTCCCAGAAGCTGGAAAATTTGACTACAATGGGCGGTGTGGTGCTGGAGGGTGAGGAGAGCCTGCTTCCAAGTTTTGATAGCATTTGTATGCAGAGTTCTGTGTGTATTTTCAAATTATATGTTTTTAACTCATTTAGGTCACTATCAAGGAACATGATAGCTGGATTGTAAAGTAACTGTTTACTATTTATGACTGTTCCTTTTTGCATTCCCACCAGTGAATAAAAGTACCTGTTGCTCCATATCCTTGTCAGCATTTGATGTTTTCAAGGTTTCAGATTTTAGCCATTCTAATAGGTGCGTAGTTGTATCTCATTGTCATCTTAGTTTGCATGTCTTTAATGACATATGATGTGGAGCATCTGTGCGTATGATGTGGAGCATCTGTTCATATGCTTATTTGCCATTTGTATATCCTCCTTAGTGAGGTGTATGTTCAGATTGTTCATCCATTTTTTCATTAGTTTTTTTCTTATTGTTGAGTTTTAAGAGTTCTTTATATACTTTGGATACAAGTCTTTTATCAGATATGTGTTTTGCAAATATTTTCTCCAGTGTAACTTGTTTGTTTTCATTTTCTTAACAATTTCCTTTGTAGAGCAGAAGTGTTTAATTTGATTTTAATGAAGTTCAGCTTATCAATTTTTCTCTCATGGATTTTTTTTGGGGGGTGTTTTATCTAAAAATTCATTGCCAAGGTTATCTAGATTTTCTCCTATGTAATCTCCTAAAGGTTTTATAGTTTCACATTTTCCATTTAGGTCTGTGATCTACTTTGAGAAATTTTTAAGATGTAATGTCTATATATAAATTCATTTTTAACATTTGTTCTTTTTTGTTTGTTTTTTACTTTGTTTCATTTTGTTTTGCCTGTGGATGTCCAGCTGTTTCCGCACCATTTGTTGAAAAGTCTATTGTTTCTTTATTGGATTGCATTGGCTCATTTGTCAGATTAGTTGACTATACTTGTGCGGTCTATTTCTGGGCTCTCTGTTCCATTGATCTCTTTGTCTATTCTTGTGCCAGTACCACGCCGTCTTGATTACTGTAGCTTTATATTAAGTCTTGAAGTAAAATAGTGTCAGCTCTCCAACTTTATTCATCTTCAATATTAGATGAAGGGGAAATTGGCAATTCTGGTTTTTTTCCCTTTCCATATAAGCTTGTTGGTGAGGTTTTTTATGTAAATTCAGTATACAACATAAAGAGTCTAAAGATTACTAATCAAAATGAAAGAATGTACTTCTACTTTTCCATTTAAAAGAGTAAACATCATGGTGATCATTTAAAAATAAAAATGAGGGCTTCCCTGCTGGCACAGTGGTTGAGGGTCCGCCTGACAATGCAGGGGACACGGGTTTGTGCCCTGGTCCGGGAAGATCCCATATGCCGCAGAGCGGCTGGGCCCGTGAGCCATGGCTGCTGAGCCTGTGCGTCCAGAGCCTGTGCTCCGCAACCGGAGAGGCTACAATAGTGAGAGGCCTGCATACCGCAAAAATAAATAAATAAATAAAAATGATTTGTTTGCCGCAAACTCAAATGAGTTTTTTTTTTAAAAGCCGCTGTCTTATGAGCAATTTTGCTAGGGAATGGTAAGCTTCTCTTTCTTGCTACTTGAAAGTCCAATTTGTCAGAGAGGGCAAAGAAGATAAAAGGAATTTCCAACACATACTATAGAATGTATAAAGTGGTGGGCCCTGTTATGTTTCCTACATTTTTCTTGAATGATGTGGAAAATGGTACATTCCAAAGGCTAACATCTAGTAGTAAAGATAGGACTTTAGTTCTCCTACAGATTAGGCACAAGGGAATTTGAGATACATCTTTCTCTAAAGTGCAAAGTCTTTTGGGTCTTCTTCATATGATACCTTTGACATTTTAGGTAAAAACTCAAGATTCTCTGAAGCGTCATAGTAACTTGGGCAATATCAGAGAACAAAAGTCGTGTGGACTCTCTGTAATAGGAACAAAAATTGATTCAAATTTTTGAAAGTTAATAACTATAGTCAATTAAATCATTCATTGTTTATTCTCTAAAATATTCTATCAGTTCTTAGAGCCTTCTTTATTATTGCATTACCTGCCTAAATTCACAGAACTGCTCCCTTTCCTTCTTCCAGAGGATATCTCCCCAAATCTAATCTTGTTCTAAAAACATTTTGTAAGCAGCTTTTTTTAAACAGGCATGTTCCATATTTATTTAGCTGCTTCTCTTTCCTTTGTGCCTGTGCAAACAGTATTAACTCTGTTAAATTTTGTAGGACAAGTATGTGTGTTAACTTGATCCTATATAATGGGACATTAAAAGCAAAATTTCAACAAGGAATAGCATAGCATAACAGTCATTAATAGGGATGAGTACAATCAGTATGTCTTCAATGGTAGTCCATGGTCTTGCTGTAGGCATTTGATCATTACATGGTACTGTATTGGGTTTTCAATTATAGTTGATTGAAAAGTATCAACAGACCTTTACACACACACACACACACACACACACATACACACACACACACACACACACACACATACACAGTGTAAAACTGATTGTCTTCGCCCCATGACCTATCTCAGCAGGGAACATCCTTCATTGCTCCTTCTTCCCATTTTCTAAAGAATGTGAGTCCCACCCAATGGAAGTTCTGTTTTGGAGTGACTCATCTCTTTCAGTAACATTATCAGCATTTCCACTTTGTTCCAGTTACAAGATGCAGTCCCCAGAATAATGTAATGCCCTCCTGCTAATTGCCAAGGCAAATAGAGGAACTGCTACAACTCTTCAAGTGCTTTTCATTTTACATGTTGATTTCTCGCTTCCCACTTGGGAAAGGTGTGTTTGGCTCTAACTGCTTTTGATCTAATGGTTCTGTAGTCTGACCTACTTTCATTTTTCTTACTGCTGACATTTATTTTATTTTCTTTATTTAAGGCCAAAAAGTAACAGAAAAGGTAATCAGCATGCATTTAGGTCATTGTCAGTGTCCCAGTTACATTTGCATTTTTCTGCTTAAAATCTAATGCTGCCTTTGAATGATTTAAGATATTTGGACAAGGGGAAAAATAACCCTTCCTTCCCATAAATCCAGAGTGAAAACAAAGAGAATACATAATCCACCTGCCTTGATTCAGGACCATGCAAGTTACAAGAGCTGCAGTCATAGATTTTGTCTGGCTCCCAGAAATCATCCCTTTAGGACCAGAATCCAGGTGAGGCAGGGAGCCTCCCATTTCCCCGAAGCACTAGAGGCTTTGAAGGACCCAGCGGACGGAAACCTACCTTTCTGATTACCGAGTTTCAAGGCAGAGTGTGATCTTCCTCCCACATAGGAGAGATGACATCCAACAGAGGAATCCCAGAGCTCTGTCTCACTCTGTTACTGTGGGGAATAGCACAAGAATTATGCGTCAAGGGTCATTTACATATGTTGAGAATCAGAATGAGGTTGGTAAAGACCTGCTTAAATGATCAAGTTGCAGTAAGGACACGGAACCTAAGAAGGCAAAATTGTGCCACATATCAGGACATTTGGGACAGATACTGGAGACAGACAGGAACCACGGTGACGAGTTTAGTAATTTAAGGGCTCTAGAGAGTGGTAGGATCTCATCTATGCCACCAGTTAGAGGGCCTCACATCAGTTTCTCAGTTCTGGTTTTCTTTTACTCTTCAAGGATTCAGAGTGCCACATTTCCCAAACTGCATTCTACTCCACGATAGCTGCTAGTAAGGCTAATGCCTGTTTCTGTGGTCAAATAAGGTCAAGGAATGCTGGTTTACAGAAAGTTTATTTTCTTGTTTTGTTGTTAATTTACAGTTTCTCTGAGTATTTAATGTGAAAATGTATGTTGTGACTCTCCAAAAGAGAGGAAAAGTATTAGATATGTTTTAAACCTATTGATAAAGGAATCTCTTTATGGAATAACGCTGTTTTTGTTTTGTTTTGTTTTCATTTTTATTGGGGTATAGTTGATCTACAATGTTGTGTTAGTTTCAGGTGTACGACAGAGTGAATCAGTTATACATATATATCCATTCTTTTTCAAATTCTTTTCCCAGATAGGTTAACACTTTTTAGTTTTTGCTGAAATAACATGTACATATGATTACAAAATCAGATATTGCAAATGAAATGGTCATGACAGTCACAGTCTCTGACCCCCATTTCTGGTCAATATATATTCCTTCTCCAATAGGAAACTTCCTTTAACCAAGTCTCTTTTAAGATTTTCTGGTGATTATTGGTAATTTTAGATTTACAGAAGCATTACAAGGATAGCACAGAGAGATTTTACATAACCTTTTACCCAGCCCCCCACAATGTTAACATCTTATATGACCCTGGTGCACTTATCAAAATAAAGAAACTAACACTAATACAATACAATTGATTAAATGAGAGATTTTATTTTTCTCCTGGTGTATTCTTTTTCTATTCCATGATCTAATCATAGATATCATATTTGTATTTAGTCGACTTTTCTCCTGACTCTCCTCTAATCTGTGAGTGTTTCTTAGTCTTCCTTCTCTTCCGTAATCTCAAAACTTTCAAAGAGTAGTGGTCAGGTTTTTGTCTGATGTTTTATCACAGTTGTACTGAAGTTATAGATTTGGGGGAAGAATACCACAGAGCTACCTTTCTCATCGTATCAGGGGTATGTGGTATCAACATGACTTATTACTGGTGATGTTAACCTGGATCACTTGGATAAGGGGCCATCAGCAAGGTTTCTCCACTGTAAATTACCATTTTTCCCTTTCCATGTGCTGTTCAATAGAACTGAGTCACTGAATGCAGCCATACTCAAAGGTAGATGACTTAAGCTCCAATTTCTGCTGTCAGGGGTTTCAAAAAGTTGTGGATGTACGCTAAAGTCACTGCAAAAAATAATAAATTTTTTGGAAGAAGATACTTTAAGACTATGCAAATATTGCCTTAAAGATTCTCCCACTAATTTAGACTTTGTCAGTGGATCTTGCCTGCAGATCCACTGTAGTATTCTTTTTTTTAATTTAATTTTTATTGGAGTATAGTTGCTTTACAATGTTGTGTTAGTTTCTACTGTATAGCAAAATGAATCAACCATTCATATATGTGTGTGTGTGTGTGTGTGTGTGTGTGTGTATCTCCCGTCCCTTTTGGACTTTCTTCCCATTCAGGTCACCATGGTGCATTAAGTAGAGTTCCCTGTGCTGTACAGTATGTTCTCATTAGTTATCTATTTTATACATAGTATCAATAGTGTGTCAATCCCAATCTCTCAATTCCTCCCACACCCCCCCCTTGTTATCCATACATTTGTTCTCTACCTCTGGGTCTCTATTTCTGCTTTGCAAAATAGGATCATCCATACCATTTTTCTAGATTCCACATCTATGTGTTAATTATTTGTTTTTCTGTTTCTGACTTACTTCACTTCCCTTATTCCCTCCACATTTATAAATTAGAATTCTTTTGTAAGGGAGACTCGTCCCCTCTCTTCTATTTAGTCATTTATGTATGTATATATCTATGTATGTATCTATTCAAACATTATTTATGTCAGTATTGGTTCATGGATATTTCTTTCTTTCTTTGAGTTATAATCCAATAATATAATTTATTTTCTCACTTAAACTGTTCCAGTTTTAACCATTGGCAGCTTTTTCAGGTTAACTCTTATGTCCTTTGGACATGTCCCATCTTTTTTTTTTTAGGACTTTTTTACTTTCTGGCACTACAAGATGGTCCAAACTCACTTTTCCTACTCCAGCCCAAGGTTTCTCTGGCTCCTTTTATTAAAGGATGGTATTTAGAAACAAATATCTGGGCACTAGGTGTACTCATTGTGAATGAAGTATCATGGCTTGTAGCCTCTTTCAGTGGACAAAGCTAGGAAATAAAGTATATATACTAATCCATGTGTATACACATATCTAAATTTTTTTTTACCTATCTGTATATGTGTATGTGTGTGTGTGTGTGCGCGCACGTGTGTGTGCACTTATAAACACAAGTTCATGCTAATATCTCAAACTCTAATCCGTCACTATAGATTTCTTCCTATAGCATTTCCAACTTGCTTGTTTTTAAATTCTTCTCCTGACAGTGAAAGTGACTGGGGTCTCATCAACAATGTACTTACTTATTTATTCACTCTAGTATACCAATATAGTGGTTTCAGAATTGGTAAATTATATTCCTGTAAGAAACAAATTTATAAAGTATAATATAGTTTTGTGTACAGTTCTTTTTTTTTCCTTCAGGCTTAGTAAATCTAACCTTACTGTTTTTCAGAATTATTTAGCTTCTTTCTTCCCCATCCCCTTCAATGCCATTCAATTTTATGCCGTACAAATTAACGTACAGTGCTATGGGCTGTGGCAAAGTCATGTATCCACCATCACAGTACCATATAGAAGAGTTACACTGCCCTAAAAATTGCCTTGTGCTACCCATTTGCAGTCTGCCTCTTGCCCATTCCCAATTTCTGGCAACTACTGACCTGTTTTCCATCCCTATAGTTTTGTCTTTTCCAGAATGTTATATAATTTAAGTCGTACAATATGTAGACTTTTGCATCTGGCTTCTTTCACTTAGCAAAATACATTTATAGTTCATCCATATTGTTGAGTGAATTAATAGTTTATTTCTTTTTATTGCTGAATTATATTCCATTGTATGGGTACACCCATATAAACAGTTTGTTTGTATGTTTACCGAAGGACATCTGGGTTGTTTCCAGTTTTGACAGTTATGAATACAGGTTTTTGTATGAACATAAAATTATAATTCAGTTGAGAGTGTGACTTCTTAGTAATATGGTGTGTGTTTATAAGAAATTGCCAAAGTTTTCCAAAATGGCTGTACCATTTTGCATTTCCATTAGCAATGAATGAGAGTTCCTGTTGTTCCTCATTGTCTCTAGCACTTTATATTTTCAGGTTTATTTTTTGGGGGGAGGGGTGGTTTTAATTAATTGTAACTATTCTAAGAGTTATGTACTTGTATTTTATTGTAGTTTTAATTTGTATTTCGCTAAAAAAAAAATAACCAGTAAAGCTGTCTGGGCATAGAGTATTCTTTTATGGAAGATTATTAATTACTTATTCAACTTATTTAATAAATAGAGAAATATTCAGGTTATCGCTTTCCTCTTAACTGAGTTTTCATAGTTTGTTTCTTTCAATGAATTGGTCCATTTTACTGTAGAATTTATGGGCAAAGGATATATTCTTTGTAGTCTCTTGTTATCCTTTTAATCTGTGTCAGTAGTGATATCCCCTCTTTCTTTTCTCCTACTGCTCTTTTGTGTCTCCTCTCTTTTATTTCTTGGTCAGTCTGGCTAGAGATTTGTTCATTTTAATAATTTTCTCAAGAAGCAGCTTTGGGTTTCATTCATTTTCTCTGTTGTTTTTTCTGTTTTCAGTTTCATTTATTTCTCTGCTAATCTTTATATTATTTACTTCCTTCTGCTGTTTTTGGTTTAATTTCTCTTTTTTCTCTAGTTTCTTAAGCTGGTAACTTAAATTACTGATTTTTAGATTTTTAAAAATTTTCTAATATAGCATTTAATTCTGTAAGTTGCCCTCTGAGCACTCTTTTATTTGTATCATACCAATTTTTACATATTTTATTTCCATTTTAATTTAGTGCAAAATATATCTCAAAGGTTTCCCTTTTGACTTCTTATTTGACCCATGGATAATTTAGAATTATATTGCTTAATTTTATTTTATTTTATTTTTATTTATTTATTTTTGTGGTATGCGGGCCTCTCACTGTTGTGACCTCTCCCATTGCTGAGCACAGGCTCCGGACGCGCAGGCTCAGAGGCCATGGCTCACGGGCCCAGCCACTCCACGGCATGTGGGATCTTCCCGGACCAGGGCAGAAACCCGTGTCCCCTGCTTCGGCAGGCAGACTCTCAACCACTGTGCCACCGGGGAAGCCCTGCTTAATTTTAAAATACTTTTGAACTTCTTCTATATGTTCTTGATATTGATTTCATGTTTAATTTTGTTATGGACCAAGATATTTTGTATTATTTAAATTATTTTAAATTTGTTAAGATTTCCTTTATGGCTAAGGATGTAGTTTTTCTTAGTGAATGTTTCATGTGCACTTGAGAAGAATGTGTATTCTGCTGTTGTTGGGTGAAGGATTCCATAAATGTCAAATAAGTTACATTGGTTGATAGTGTTGTTCTAGTCATCTATAGGCTTAATTATTTCCTGCCAACTTCTTCTATTAATTATTGAGACGAGAGTGTTGAAGTGTCCAACTACAGTTATGGATTGTCTATTTCTTCTTTAAGTTCCATCAGTTTTTGCTTCATGTGTTTTGAAGCTCTGTTGTTAGGTGCAAATGGATTTAGTATCTGTAGTGCTTCTTGAAATACTGCCCTTTTTATCATTATGTGATGTCTCTTTATATCCCTGGTAATATTTCTTATTCTAAAGTCTTCTTTGCTTGAAATTAGCTACTCCAACTCTCTTTTAGTTAGCATTTGTGTAGTATACTTTTCTCTATCCTTTAAACTATTTATGTTTTCATATTTTAAATGAATTTTTGTAGATAACATATTAACTATGTTATGGTTGTTATAGTCTTGTTTTTTTAATCCATTCTCACAACTTCTGTCTTATAAATGGTTTGTTTAGATCATCACATTAAAGCACTATTGCTTTAACATCTCTACTCCTTTTTTCCTTTTTCTTGTTTCTCTTGCATTAAGTGAGGATCTTTATGATTTCATTTTATCTCCTGATTTATTACTTATATCTATTTCTACCCCCTTTCTAAATCTAGCTGTACATTTATTTTTACATTCACAATGCCAACAACATTGTGTTTAAAAATCATAATTCTGAAACAGTCTCTTATACTTTGCCCATAGGTTGGGCCTAAATTTTATATTTACAACACAATGGCTGTGTAATATTATTCACTGGAGAATCATAAATTGTGCTATGATTACATTTCCTTCTTTTCAATCTAAATACATAATCCCCTACGCTACTCAAAGAAAAATGGACAAAAGATTTCCCGTTCTCACCTGCCAGTAACTCTTCAAAAGCATGCTGCATTTTGCTTTATATTTGAACCATGCCTTTCTCAAACCATTTTATTCACTGTTTACAATGTTTTTTATGGTGTTTTTTCTTTCTTTGCATGAAGGTGACACATAAGCAATATTTACCATATTCTTTATCTTTCCAATGTTTACATCCTTTTTCTACTGGTAGAATCCATTCAGCTATTTTCCTTGAAGCCCACTCATTTCCTGTTGCATGACTTTTTTGCATAGTATGCTATTCTTTCTTAAGTATCTATCTTTTTTCCCTTTGCTCTCTGCCTTTTTCATATTTTAAATTGATTTCACTGATTCATTATTAAAGAGTCCTCTGTTTTCCTGCTCAAATTTGGATTGATTTCTTCCTCGGCCTATTGAGGAATCCCTTACTGCTCTCCTAGTATGTAATAACTGTTTCTTGGATCCTATAACTTCCTCCCTCTAGGGTTACCTTTTTGCTAGAACACATCTTTAAGTACCCTCATAGGAAAGTGTGCTTTGGAAGGAGTAAGGGTCAACTTTGTATCTTTTACATTTCTGAAAATTTTCTTTACTCTGATCTAAAAATACACAAACAAACAAACAAAAAAACTAATGATTTGAATAAGTAGAGATAAACTTAGAAATAATTTTTCCATTACAAATTAAAAGGCATTGCTCCAGTTTTGTCATTGAGAGTTTTTATACTCTGATTTTTGATTCTTTGAGGTGATCAGTTTTTGCTCTCTGGAAGTTTATATGATCTTTATTTTTTCCTGTACTGAAATTTCACATTGATGTGTCTAGGTATAAGTTCTATTGCAAGTACCTTACTTGGCCCTGAGGCCTTTCTTTCCCAAACTACAGACAGATGTTGTATCTCTTGGGTTGACCTTAAATATATTTTCCTTTCTTCCACATTTTATGGTTATTTGTCTTTTTGTTCTGTATTTTAGGGTAATTTACTTACTCTATCTCTAATGGCATTTTATTTTAGTAGCATATTTTTAGTTTTTAAAATGTCTTATTATGTAACTATTCCAATTTTGTAACATTTCTTTGATTTGGAGGTTCGTATCTTCTCAATTTTCTTGAGTACAGTAACAAGAGGGGCATTTATTTTTAGTTATTCTTGGCTGTTTGTTTCCTCATTTGTTCATTTGTGTGTTCTAAGTCAAGGATCAGTTTTCTATTGGTTTATGATCTGTAATTTTTCTGTTTTAGGCTGTTCTCAAATGGTTGATTAAAGTTGCTTACTTAGTCAAACATAAGAATAAGGCAATAGGAAGATTGGCTGAGAGTCCTGTATTATTGAGACAAGTTTTATAACTTCCAGCATTAGTTTCAAGATAAGTAAGGTAGGATGGGTTTTGCAAGTAGTGGAAAATAAAGGATTTTATTCTGCAGCACAATTATTCACAGTAGCTGCTTCAAAAATCATCCAAGACCATTTGTTCAACTCATTTGGAATGAAAACTGTCTGAGGTTCATTTGGTCTAAGATATAAAGTCCTGGCTGTCATCTCTCTGTAACTCAATATGGGGTGGTTTACTGTTCTGTATAGACTTCTGATTAATTATTCCCTGTGGTTTTAGGGCCATCTTTCATTCATGCCCTATTGTACTTGCAAATTTGTGTTAGGAGATTCATCAACGTTCTGCTAGGGAAAGTCAGCTGCCTTACTCTTGGAGACTTTTGTCTGTATATTTTAGGCTCTGGTTTCTACTGCTTAGCTTCATCAGTTGAAAATTCCTTCCTTTTTCCATTGTCTGGAAATTTGATGGAATTTCTTATTCTATATTATGCCCATTCCCTTCCTTATTGTTTTGGATTTATACCAGTTTTGTTCTGTTTTTTTTTTTTTTTTTTAGTTTTATTGTACTGGGATTTTGTGAGGTAGAAGGAATAAATGCATTTATTCAGTCTGCTAACTTGGTCTGCTCATAAGCTTTTGCAACAAGTATAAACATTCTCAAAAAAAAAAAAAGGTTAGGAGAAGACACTGATGCCTGCAAAAGATGATGTGAGGGAAAAACAAACAACATTTAACTGGGAGTTCAGGAGACAAGAGATCTAATCCCAACTTTGCTGGAGAAATCACTAGTTCCTAATTGCTTGCTTTTTCCCTTAACCTCCCCCTCCCACTTCCGCCGCCATAACTAGAACTTCATTAGAATCTCTTCATTTGGTCTATCTGGGTGAATTCTCTTTCCTCTCTGGATCATGGCTGATATAATTGGTGACTAAACATCTTTTAAAAGCAAGATTCCAGCACATTTCCCAGAGAGAACAAGGATGGAGAGAAAGATGAGGAAAGGTGTCTTCTTCCTTTTCTGGGTGAAAGCCTGGATCCTGTGACATGTTCAAGGACCAAAAGTTTTCTTGGGCACCTTTCCAGCTCTCATTTTGACTCCTATTATTTAATTAGACTTATGTAATGAAGATTTTCCCAAGCATCCAACTGCAGCCCTCCTCTTTGTGCAATCAGGCTGATAGCAAAAGTACAATGAGATGGTTTCAGGGGGAGTGGGAGGATGATGTTAACCTCTTTGATAATCTACCTCAGCATTCACCTTTGAAACAAAGATTTGACATTGGCTCGACCTAAGCAAGTCCCCCCAAAACACCACTATCCTATTTTCAACTTCTAAACTGACAGCCAAGTCTAATGTCCTCATATGTAGAAATTCTTAAGCTACACCTGCCATTATGTCTTCTCTGTCCTATCTAAGATTAATCAATGACCTGTAACATCATCAGTAGGATCCTGGAACAGGTCATGTACCTGCCTATTGTTCTAAGTCCAGTACCTTCTATATACATCAGAACTCCAATGCAAATGAAGTTGTTGGGTATTGTACAAAGCAAATTAATCAGAAGGATTCTTTTTTTTTTTTTTTTTTTTTTTTTCGGTATGCGGGCCTCTTACTGTTGTGGTCTCTCCCGTTGCGGAGCACAGGCTCCGGACGCGCAGACTCAGCGGCCATGGCTCACGGGCCCAGCCGCTCCGCAGCACGTGGGATCTTCCCAGACCGGGGCACGAACCCGTGTCCCCTGCATCGGCAGGCGGATTGTCAACCACTGTGCTACCAGGGAAGCCCCAGTAACACTTTTTAAAACACATGGATAAGATATAATAACTGCCTTGCCAAAAGATGACAGTTTGGTGGTTAAAATTATAATATAGCTCAGAAACATTATGATAAGATTAAGTAGAAAATTCTAAGAAAACACGTAAAAATTATATTTAAACCAGTTTGAGGAGGTTAGAGAAGACCTTCCTGAAGAAGTAGAATTTAAGTAGAAACATTCAAAGTTGTTTTCAGGGAAAGAAACAGGTGGGGAAAGTAGGAATGGAGGCTCTCTGGGAGAAGGATCTGAATGTTCAAAGACCTGGAGCTGAGAAAGAGAGAGCATAGTTCAGTAAGTGTCAACCACTGCGTGCAGCAAGCGAAGAAGTGAGAGACAGCCTGGGGAGAGAACTGGGACAGATCACCATTACCTTCTGGGCTTTGCCAAGAAGTTTGTATTTTATCATCCTATGTAGGACAGTGGAGAGCCGTGGAAGGATTGTAAGCATGAGATAGACAAGTCAAATTCGTGATTTAGAAAGATCATTTCATACAGAGGATGCACTATAGATGGGCAAGACTAGGCTAGGGATACCAGAGAGAGAGAGGGAGAGAGCAGTTTACAAAAGCATGATTTCTATCCCTCTTGCTAATGGCTACCAAAGATTCTTAGGTTAATTATGAGTGAATTGTATGAAATCAGAGGTCTTCTAAAACAAGGTGAGGGACATCATGTTGGGGAGGGGGATTGGAGTGATTTTCTGTTACTACGTTCATAGACATGGAAAATTCTGTATTAATGTCCTATTTCTGTGATGCGTATACCAACAAAATGGAGGAGAAGAATATGTTTGGGGTCAAATATAAGATTATTTAAAATATAATATTATTTTAAAATATTATTTCTATCCCCAGAGCACTCAAAATAACAGAATCCAATGGAAAAAGGAAAATTTCAGGCTCTAATGTAACTTCATTAAAGGAATCTAACAAAGGGCAACCATCTTATTGCAAAGTAGACTTAAATCAACTGATCTGTCTTATGGTGTGAATTTTAATTAAGACCAAATGTATATTCTCAAGATAAGTGGAGGATTTCAGCAATTATCTAGTTATTCTAGGCGTATTAGCTTCTTTTCTTGAAAACATATAGTTTATCATGACAAAAGTATGGGCTTATTGCTTGCATTACCTGATAATTGCCTCACTCTCCTTTTTCATTTGGTATCTGCTGATATAACCTCAAAGTCCTTCATAAAGCTCAGAAGTTAATAACATCAAAGTCTTTTCTTTGAAATTCATTGCTGCTGTATTTATAAGCATAGCCCATTATTCACTGGCTCTTCTGAGGAAAAAAAAACGAAGGAGGGACATGGCTTACTGTCCTCAGAAGCTGACTTAGGCTTGTAGTCTCTCAGGGGCAATTTGAATCCCCCCCCCCAAAAAAAGTTCAAACATTCCTTATCCTGAGTGTTGTAAGTAATTACTCACTTCTGTTTTCCAAATAGGCAACCATCTCTAGCCCCTTTACCCTTTAATCTGCTGCAACGTGACATAAACGGTATATGGTAATCCCACACCACTTAGAATTACTCCCCAAACACATTTGCAAGGGAGAATCATTGCTTTACACGGTGTCAGGAAACCAAAGTATAACCTTTCTAAAAATTGCTAAAGAGAGCAATTTTTAATAAGTTAATCTACACTTCCTCCAGTAATGAGGTAACTAAGGTTCAGTCTGCAGTATACCAAGAAAGGTAGGAGCCAGAAGTTCTTGTACAGTTTTTCTAAAGTTAAAACAATACACTAAGATTCTTAAAATCCAGACTTATGGATTACCTATTAGTTGGGCTGAACCTTTAAAACTGCATCTCTAATTCTAAAAGTTATCATTTCACACCAGTTTTATACACAGAGCATTTTGACTGTTTCACATATCTTTCTTCTTCATGTGTTTCCACGAGTTTAGAGGTGTGTGTGCTAGGGTAGGGTGCAGGGAGGTTGGAGTAATTTCTTTGTATTCTAGAGGATGGTAGAGGTGATTCCTCTGATTTTATCATGCTGGAAGAGTCAGTGGCTTGAACACTGCCTATAAGTGAAGATTTTTAGATGTTTGTGCAATTTACAGCATGTGTTTATGTTTTCGAAATGTTTTATTTTATTGGTCAATTGATTGGTGATGCTAGGGTGGTTTGAATCAGCAGAAGCTGATTGTGTGACTCCCATTAGTAATTCAGTTGCAACAAGAAAAGAATACTTATGCTCTTCAGTAAATTCCCACTTAAATGTTTGATGAGTTCACATATGATTGAATCCTCTTTCAAGGTTACAATGAGACTGGTCAATCACCGCTAAATCTTTAACATCAAATGTAGTATCAAATATCCACGTGCTGCTCTACAATTCTCAGCCTCTCTTGCAGTTAGATTGGGGCCGAATGATTGTGCTGAAGCCAATAAATGTGGGTGAAAGTAATGAAAGCTACTTCCAGGCCTGGAGGTAAAGAAAAAATCCATATGATTTTCTGAGCCCCTCTTCTCTTGCCAGAGTGTATTGTTTATGGATCTTGTGCAAAAAATTACTACGGAACTTCGTGGTTTAAGCAGTCTTCGTTTCTATGGATCAAGAGTTTAGGTGTAACTTAGCTGGGTGCCTCTGGATCAGAGTATCTCAGAAGATTATGTTCAAGATTTCAGCAGCGGGTGCAGTTATCTCAAGGCACAACTCGGGGAGGATCTCCTTCCAAGTTCACTCACGTGTCTGATGGCAGGACTCTGAGCATCACTGAACCTTGGCTGGAGAACCAGTTCTTTGTTATGTAGGCCTCTGCATAGCGCTACCCACATGATGGCAGCTTGTTTCTTCCAGAGTGAGGACTCCAAGAGAGTGGGTAGAGAGAACAGTATGAGCAAGACAGAGTTACAGTCTTTTTATAACCTAATCTCAGAAGTGACATCCTATGCAGTTTATTAGAATTGAGTACTTAGATTCAGCTCACACTCAAAGGAAGGGGATTACACAAGGGTGTGAATATCTCAAGATGGGAATCATTGGGGTCCATTCTAGAGGCTGTTTACCACACGTGGTGATCCTCAAGGCCATGTACTTCAGGTGGTGTAACTACATGATGGAAACCTGAAGGAAGCACCACTTTTACACCAGGAACATCAACCTTCCATAAGGGAGCTGGTTGCAGAAAGAGAATCCCTGAACTCCTCAGGAGTCCCTCCTCCAAAGAGCAACTGGGAAGGCTGTGCAGGTGCAGATATACCTACTGAGAAGATAGAAGACTTACTTTCATCATCTGAATCAAATCCAGACCTTGCACAAATTTCTTTTGTGCAAGGTTTCTTATACATAAAAGTGAAAATTATTCCTATTCAACATCTTTATTTAAAGAATTAAGAGGGAAAAGTGAATCCCATTCACAATAGAATCAAAATTAAAAAGTACTTGGAAATAAATTCAGCAAGGAGGTGAAAGATATTTACACTGAAAACTATAAAGCATTGATGCAAGAGATTGAAGAAGACATAAATAAATGGATAGTCTCTGCTTATGGATTGGAGAATTAAAATGTCCATACCACCCAAAGAAATTTGCAAACTCAGTGCAATCCCTGTTAAAATTCCAATGGCAGGCTTCCCTGGTGGCGCAGTGGTTGAGAGTCCGCCTGCCGATGCAGGGGACATGGGTTCGTGCCCCGGTCCGGGAGGATCCCACATGCCGCGGAGCGGCTAGCCCCGTGAGCCATGGCCGCTGAGGCTGCGCGTCCGGAGCCTGTGCTCTGCAGCGGGAGAGGCCACAGCAGTGAGAGGCCCACGTACCGCAAAAAAAAAAAAAAAAATTCCAATGGCATTTTTTCAGAAAAAGAGGAATCCTAAATTTCACATGAAACCACAAAAGATCCTGAATGTGTAAGGAATTTGTACAACTCAATAGCAAAAAAAAATCAAACAATCCAATTAAAAATGGGCAAAGGTCCCGAATAGACATTTTTCCAAAGATGACATACAAATGGCCAACAGCTACATGAAAATGTGCTCAAAACCCCTAACCATCAGGGAAATGCAAATCAAAACCACAAATCAAAACCTCATACCTGTTAGGATGTCTTTTATCAAAAAGGCAAGAGATAATAAATGCTGGGAAGAATGTGGAGAAAAGAGAGTCCTTGTGCCCTGTTGGTGGAATGTGTATTGGTACAGACACCGTGAAAAATGGTATGGAGACTCCTCAAGAAATTAAAAATAGAACTATCATATGATCCAACAATCCCACTTTTGAGTATATATCCAAAAGAAATGAAATCACCATCTTAAAAGATATCTGTACTCCTGTGTTCATTGCAGCATTATTCACAATACCCAAGGTATGGAAACACCCTAAGTATTGGTTGATGAATGAATGGATAAAGAAAATATGCTGTATATAGCTACATTGCCATATAGCTATATATGCAATGGAATATTATTTAGCCTGAAAAAGAAGGAAATCTTGCCAGTGTGACAACATGGATGAACCCAGAAGGAATTGTGCTAAATGAATAAAAGCCAGAGAGAAAAATGCAAATAACACATGGTATGATTTAGATGTAGAATCTTAAAAAAAAAAATTGAACTCATAGAAACAGACAGTAGAGTGGTGGTTGCCAAGGGCTAGGGTGTGTGGCAAATAGGGAGAGGCTGGTAAAAGGATACAAAGTTTCAGTTGTAAAAAGAATAAGGTCTGAGGATCTAATGTATAACATGGTGACGATAGCTGATAAGACTATTGTATAATTGGAATTTGCTAAGAAAGTAGAACTTTAGTATTCTCACACAAAAGGCAAACATGTGAGTTGATGGATGTGTTAATTAACTCAATGATGGGAATCCTTTCACAATGTGTATGTACGTCAAATCATCACGTTGTATGCTTTAAATATATTACAATATTATTTGTCAACTATACTTCAGTAAAGCTGAAAAAAAGATGGAAGCAGCCTGGATTCTCAATTCTATGCTAGTTGGGAAAATGTGAAGGAAATCTTCCCACTCTACATCAGATTGTGATATGAGCAAGTAATAAACTGTTGCATTAAGCACCTGACAGTTCAGAATTCGTTTCAGGAGCGTTATTTGAGATGAGCTTGACTAATGCATCAGCTTTCATATCCTGGTTCCCTAAGTATGTTTATTCTTTTACAAAACGTTTTTTCCCAAAAGCCAGTTCCCATTTTGATCATCATCATGATCATTAACAAACTAGTATTGTATTCGTGGTTTGCGCTGGTCTTTTTTGTAAGTGCTGAGGGTAAAAAGGGGCAACAAGTTATATTTCTTCTATTAGATCAGAAATTTCATGGCATGGGCTGGGATGTATTTATTCATTTATTTGTTCAAAAATATTAACTTTATATGCATTTTTATATACTCTACATTTATCTTTCTATACCCTATAGTACTTAGAGTAGGTGAAAATTAACTTTATTAAATGAATGTACTTAGAATCCAAGGAAATATTTTGGTTATCTTTGCCCCCATCCTTATTTCCACTTATCATTTATCTCCTACTCATCCTTAGGGTTTTGGTTTAGGAAACCCTAAACCAAATTTTTCAAGGAAGTTTTCTGCAAACTGCCAAAACTGAGATGTGCTTCCAGAGTGCCCTGGGCTGTTTCCTCTTGTAGCCCTTATCACACCCTATGGCAATAGCCTATTTGCCCATATGACATCTCTAGAGTGGAAACTAGTGACTTGGAAGCATTCCTGTTTTCCCAGCACTTAGTATATAGTACATAGAACATAGCGCATAGTAGGGACACAAGCATTCTCTAATAGAAGTATAAATGAATCAATAACACATTCCAGGGTGAATGAATAGTAGAGACATTAAAGCTTCCAGGAAAGCTTTTGTATTTCAAAGATGAGGACACTGAAACACCCCACATCTGACCAATTGATGATTTACTTGATCAGGCTAAAGAGATGTATCTTTGCTGATCAGTCAGGGTGAGTAAAGGGGGTTCATACCTCTATAAGCCAAGCAATGAGAGTAGAGTGATAGATATTAGCTATTAAGTAGCATTGATTCAAAAGACGAAAGCCAAAACAATAACAACAGGGGGCATTGTGCTGTGCAAGGCAGAATAAATATGCGTGTGGAGATGTTCACCTGGGAAGAAATACTTCCCATCTTATGGTGGAAAAGATATTTCTGAATTTAAAAGCTTTGTATGTACAGGCACAATGTTTGGGGATTTATGTAAAAGGTCTACGACAGGCAAATCCATAGACACAGAAAGTAGGTTCCCAGTTGTCAGGGCATGGGAGAAGGGAATGGGGAGTGACTGCTAACAGGTATGGAGTTTTTGAGGGGGAGGATAATGAAAGTGTTCTGCAATTAGATGGTTCTGATGGCTGTGCTACCTTGTGAATATAAATACCAGTCAATTATACACTTAAAATGGTGAATTTTATGGTATGTGAATATACCTCAATACAAAAACGTTATTGAAGCACAAGATAATAGGGAGTAAATAAACAATACAAGTTTCTAATGTTATTCTAAAATATTTTATAGTTTTTATGTTGTAAAAATGAAAATACCCAAGTTAATACTAGAGACTAAAGTGTCTCTGGCAACCACTCTAATAGTTGAACTAGTTTTAGCAAGCTCTGGATTATTTGCTATAATATTATCATCTCTTTTCAGGCCTGGATTTTTTAATTATATCTGGTCTTCAAAAATGGATACTTGGAGGAAATGTGCACATAATATTTTATTATAATTGGTTATTTTTCGAAGATGGATGTTAGTTGGTTTTCCTTTATCCTAAACTTTTTCTCCTATCCTGCCTTTCAACCACTGAGAACTGCTTTTTTGAAAAGAAAAGTATTTTGTGGTATCTCCCTTTATTTTCTCTTCTCTTTGGAATATTAAGTTTTTAAAAATGGATTTTTGCTACACAATGTTAAGCACAATCATTTAAGGTGAGTTTCAAGACTCTATGAAATCTCCAGTCACTCACAAAGATGAAAGGCCTCTGTGACCCGTTTATTAAACGTCCCTACTATCACCTGAGGAAACTTAGTTCTTTTCCTTTATTTTTTAAAATAAATTTATTTATTTATTTATTTTTGGCTGTGCTGGGTCTTTGTTGCTGCACATGGGCTTTTTCTAGTTGCAGTGAGCAGGAGCTACTCTTCATTGCGGTGTGCGGGCTTCCCATTGCAGTGTTGTTGCGGAGCATGGGCTCTAGGCGCCCGGGCTTCAGCAGTTGTGGCACGTGGGCTCAGTAGTTGTGGTGCACTGGCTTAGCTGCTCCGTGGCATGTGGGATCTTCCTGGACTAGGGCTCAAACTCGTGTCCTCTGCACTGGCAGGTGGATTCTTAACCACTGTGCCACCAGGGAAGTCCCTCCTCTTCCTTTAAATCTTTGGAACCTGGAGCTACAAACAGAAATTCTATTAAAATATGTTGCAAAAACAATTCATCTTTTACAACATAGAATCAAACATAAAATACACTTCAAGAGGAAGATTGAGAGTGCAGTTTGTGAATTTCATCAAATGTTCCCGTTACAAGAGACAGAGGAAGTAGGATGTGAAACAAAAACTCACTGACTACAACTAAAACAAAACTAGGTGATAAAGTATCCCCATGAACCCCTAAATATGAGCAGCTAGGAAAAAAAGGAGCATCACAGCATCTATAAAGTCAGCATAATATCAGCATCTGTATGGGAGGAAACCCAAGGAAGTATACAGGGTGCTGACAGACATAAGAATGCAAGAACCCCAACATCACTAGCAGATATCCCCTGGAAGTTTCAGCTAGCTAATTGAATACCAGCAGTTAGGGATTTTTTGGGTACAATTCACAGTATATGTAACATTAAAGAAGCTAGCAACAGCAACAACAAAAAACCCTATAGTATTGAATTGGAATTGGAAAAATCAGCATAAACTCAAGATGTATTTTATCTTTAGATAATATGCTTTCTAGATCTGCTTCCTGAAAAGACCTAGAAATACTGAGCAACCCTATAGCAATGAACCTCCTCAAATTTTTTACTCCAAATAACACTTTTCACAAAAGAAAACAAGTCACATCAGAGAAATGTCTAACTCCATGTTCAGAGCAGGAAATATACAAAATAAGCCTGGAAATATACAAAATAAGCCCAGTTGGGTAGCAAGGAAGTGATCAAGGACCACTGTGTCAAAAGGACTTGGGAACCAACCTGAGGAAGCTCCTACTGAGCAAAGATGGGGCAATTTAAGTGTCAGTAAACACAATAGCTGCAGTGAAATGAAACATATCAAATATGTTGCAATTGGTGAGTTCAAAGAAAGAAAGAAGAGCAAGAGAGAGAGGAAGGAGGGAAGAAAGGAAGGGAAGGAGGGAGGGAGGAAGGAAGGAAGAAAAGGGAAAATAACTAATTGCTAGTAAACCAACTTATTATTTGCCAGCTGGTGAATAAAGGAGGAAAATGAAGCATATTTCTTATCTTTCCTAAATGAACTTCTACCAGTTAAATAGTAGATGAGGGAAAGCTTCTCTTTATAGAAGTATTCCAGCTAATACATAAAGAAGGGATAATAGAATTAGGGTATCACCATATTGAAAACCCAGATTAATTAGTGGATCTGGACATGAGTCACCAATAGCTGCTAACATCATGAAATGACATCATGTACTTTTTGATGAAAGAATTCAATATCACCTGTGAAGTGGTCTTGCCAAAAAAATCAAACCTGAATATGATTATGCCTCTAGATCCAACTACCAATTTACAGGAAATATAGAGGATAGAGGAACATGCTAAATGACACCAGCAATATGCAGTCAGCAAAATTCAGAATGTAGAAAACTACAGGACAGCCAAACCAATTTATTTGATAAATTAATTATAAGAGGACAAAAAGAGATGGAAGGATTATTAGTTTTTTGAAGCAGACTAAGAAATATCACTTAATAGCAACATGTTGACTTTATATTAATTCAGAGCAACTTAAAAAATATACTATTGAAGCTTGTGGAAATTGGAACACTGATTGAATATTTGATAACATTACAAAATTTTTTTTCATTATTTACCGTGATCATAATGATATTATGGTTGTGTGTGTGCAATAGTCTTTATGTTTTAGATATACATATGGAATGGTTGAAAGATGAAATGGTACCTGCCATTTGCTTCAAAATAATATGGAGGAGGAAATTAGATGGAGGTAGAGATAAGTAAAAGGATTAGCCATACATTGAAAGAATTATTAAATCCAAGTGGTGGTACATAGGAGTTTATTATATTTTTTCTATTTCTCTATGTGTTTGAAGTTTTCCATGATAAAATAATTAAAAACAAAATTATTTAAAATGTATTTTGGGGAAAATGTTGAATGTGAAATCCATATATATCAGGGTATTTATCAATGCTGTGATAAACCTTTGTTTTATACGAATTGCTATTGAAAATATTCAGTAGCTAAAACCACTAAAGTAAGCACTAGAACATTTGACTACAAATTAGTTAGAAAGAAAATTCCATTACTCATTTTTTCCCTCAAACACTGCTGGTACTGGCCTGGATCTGGAAAACTGACTTCTAGTCTTATCTCCCATTGAATATCTGTGTGAACCTAAACAAACCACCTGTTGATCTGTGCTATGCAAACAAGTGGAGGGCTCACCAACACAATAAACCAGCCTCTAGTTTAATAAGTAAGTTTTATTTGCACTCCATCCCACCAAAAACTGGAGGAAAAATAAAAATTGAGTTAGCAACAATTAAACTAAAAGTAGGGATTATGACAGTTTTGTTCTTTGCTATATTCCTAATTTTTCATCACAAATGCCTGGTACATGATAGATACCCTAAAACTGTGAATGAATGAAAGGATGGAAAGACGGATGGATGAATGAAGTTTATATAAGTGGATTCCATGTATCTGTAAGTAAATCCCAATATAGTCAGCTTAGACTGTGAATATTTATATCTAACTTTCAATAATTTTCAGGCTACAGTTGCATTTCTCTACTGTCTAGGTTAGTGGTTCTCAAAGTTTAGCCTCCATAAGAATCACCCAAAACGCTTGTAAATAGATACCAAATTCTAAGCCCCACACCAAATTCTTAGATTTGTCTTTCAAGCAAGCTCTCAGGTGATGCTAATGCTGCCAGTCTATGGAACACACTTTGAGTAGCATTGGGAAAGCCAGATTTTGTCACCAACCATCCCCCATCAGAATTATTTGGAGAACTTTTTAAATATTCAGATTTCTATGACTCTCCTGACACCTACTAAATCAGGATTTCTGAGAGTTAGTCTCAGAAATATGAATTTTAAGGAGCTCTTTGAGTCATTCTTATGTACACTCAAGTTTGAGAATGGCCTAGACTAGTGCTGTCCAATAGAACCCTCTGAGATAATGGAAATGTTCCATATCTGCTCTGTCCAGCACAGTGGCCATTAGCCACATGCAGCTACGGAGCACTTGAAATGTGGCTACTCTGACTGAGAAACTAAATTTTTATTTTACTTTATTTTAATTAATTTAAATGTACATGTAAATTGCCACTCGGGGCTAGCGGTTACCATATTAGAATATGAAGGCCTAGATTTTCAAACTTACCTTCTTAAAAGTAGAGTTTCCTTCAGTCATGGCAGAAGGGGAGACCCAGATGTTCCTAGGATCCTACGCTTTTCTGCTAGAGCAAACCCCCCTTGGTTACCTTGGGCTTTCATTTTATATTATGGTCCCTCAACCAACTGGAGTCCATGACCCTGTAGGGACAGCCCTAAAGCTCCTGTGAAAGATAAATCAAAGTGCTCTGACAAATTTTCAAATGAATGGCACATAGGTTAATGGAATAATTATTTATCTGCCAAACAATTATGCTTTGAGTCAATTTAATGCAGCTTCTCAAGGGATTCCCAATATGCTCACCAACTTATTATCTCATTAATCCTTATAACCACTTTGTGAGCAGGAGAAAGGACTCAAGTTATTATCCCATTTCACACACAGAAAAACTGACTCTTAAAGGAAGAGAGCGACTTCTGAAATCTCCCCAGCAACTCCCTTATGGGAAGTTATAATTATTTTTTGTATTTGTCATTCTCTGTAAGTAATTAAGGTTCCTATACTCACGGACACCTCAGTAGTGCTTTAAAAAGCAATTTACTGGGCTTCCCTGGTGGCGCAGTGGTTGGGAGTCCGCCTCCCGATGCAGGGGACATAGGTTCGTGCCCCGGTCCGGGAAGATCCCACGTGCCGCGGAGCAGCTGGGCCCGTGAGCCATGGCCGCTGGGCCTGCACGTCCGGAGCCTGTGCTCCGCAACGGGGGAGGCCACAGCAGTGAGTGGCCCGCGTACTGCAAAAAAAAAAAAAAAAAAAGCAATTTACTTTCTTTGGCACTTAACTATTCATGAAGATGGAACTTGGGCCCTGAGTAAAATGAGACAGACCCAAACTGGACTCAGACATCCTAGGGCTTCCAGGGTTTCATGGCATAACCCACAGGCTGCCGAATGAATGAATGAATGAAAAATAAATAGAATATTTATTTATTTAGCAGAGAGATGTCCACATAGGCATAACAATATACATACTAATACATACTAACAACGTACTTACTAATTACATTTTTTTTTTACATTTTTACATCTTTTCTTTTAAGAATCACAGTAGGGGTAGGAAGATTGTTTTGGGTAGCATAGAAGTTGGGAGACTGGAGATGGGATAATAAGTCTCTCTCTCCAAATGACAAATTTCAGGTCCTCCCCAGGTGATTTAGTTTCATAGCAAGATTTATGCCTGGGGCACCATCCTCAACTAGATAGATTGAGACAAGACCATAGGCCATCGAAGTCAAAGGCATGAAATACTAATTAGATACAAGTAGCCCAAGGAGACTCGAAAATGCCGTCAGAGTCCAAAATTTGCAAAGCCAGCTGCAGTTTCACTTTGCTTTATACACTGTCATTTGAGTTACCTACACAAAACCTAAAGGAATGTAAAACAGAGATCTCATGGACGGGTTTGCCCTGCTGGGAGGAGGGAGAACTCCCAGTTGCCTGCTCGCTTTCTTTAAAGCAGAGCTTCCTCTCGATAAGAGGTAGGGAGGGCAGATTCTGGTGGACGTTGGTGGGCAGGGAAGGGGAGAGGAGAGGGAGATGAGTGCCTGAAATTGGGATGGCAGCCCTATGTTTAAAATGGAGAACACCTCCAAGAAGGGGGCCCTGGGTAGACTTTATTCACTTAATAGACTTTAAGTGCCTGAGGACACAGTACAAACTCGTATCACATTATCAGACAGGCCCCCTCACGGCATCAGTGTCGGCAGAGGCTCATGAATATGTAAATACTATATGTATCTTGGAAACATGCTTGACAAGAGAATAGCTAAAATGAACTGATTCTAGTTATAAGCCCATCAGCCTGCCATTCTTTATGTTTGAACAGGCAGGCTATTGCTAGGTGACAGATCATTAAGGCTATCCACTCAGTCAGCGGAAATGAAGAAATAATTTGTTCCTAATAACCTTCAGATGACCTCCCAGGCAAAAGGGAGTCTTTAAAGTGCTGTCTCTGCCAATATATGTCAGGCGGCGCGTGGGGTTCTTCTGGCCCTGCAGTCAGAGCGGGGCGGCTGGTGAAACAGATTAATAAACACCTACTGACAGGGACATATCAGGAAAAGATCTCATCACCTGCCATTATTGGGTTGATGAATAATTCAGAGCTCTCCATCAGAGCTGGGAATTTCAGGCTGTGCGGAGATCTACATCCACAGGGAGGAGGGCAGCCTGAAGACACTGATTCCCAGCATGAAATGGGGGCCTAGGAGCGGTATTTCTGTCCCAGACTGTGCAGGCATCAGGCAGGGGTAGGGGTATGTGTGGAAAGGCATGGAAAGGTTTACCTCCTCAGAAGGTGACCAGTAGGGTTTAGGACCAAAGAGCCAGTAGGAAACTTCTCAAAGCTACCCGACTGTCATGAAAAGTTTAGTGGCCAGGGAAGGCCCCCGGCGCTTATTTGTCTATCACCATTGTTGGTGAAAGAGGCCTTGGCCTTTGCTTCCTTACCTTGCTGGTGGATTCCAGAGGAACAGATAGGTCAGTCTCTCCGACTTGGCCCTCATTCCTTGTGTACTTAATCTTGCCTCCATTCCTACTTTCTTCCTATCGGTGAGGAAATATTTGCCCTGCAGATGTAATCACTGTAACAGCTTTGGGGTCAGATAGGCTTCTATGGGGATCTCACGACAGTCTCTAACTACCAGCTGTGTGATCCTGACCATGCTGGGATTCAGTTCCCCATCTGTAAAATGGGCTCAACAATGTCTGATTCAGACAGTTATTGTGAGGTTAAAAAAACAAGTATGCCTGGAGAAGTCCTAGCCGAGGGCTGGGACCAAGCAAGTGCCCACTTTCTACTGGAGACATATATTGGTTGCCTTCATCTGTCCATCTGTTTTTTGATCAGAGACAAGGCAGGAAACATATTGTACAGGCAAATTTAATAATTCAAAGAGAGTTAAATAAAGGGACCATTTCCATAGATGCTGGCAAGGTTTAGCAAACCAACTAGGGATAGTGACGTGCCCCAGACCAATAACAGCAGGGATCCCTTAGTCCCTCTAGGCCTTAAGGGGCAGGAGGAAGAAGCCAGCCATTTACGACAAGAGATTTGCTGCCTGACAGAGCTTTCTGTGGAAGCTCCTAGCCAACCATGGTGATCTGGCATGTTGGGAGCACAGGACAAACATCCCCACTGCACTCTGCTCCTGCCCTCCAATCCCTGCCAGGAGCTCCCTTTCACTGAACCCAACTGGATGCCAGGCAAGAGGCCAGTTGATGGGTCTTTAAAGGTCAGCTGCCTGGGGCACAGATCAAGGTGGAGAAAGGTGGGAATTGAATCTGGAGGGACAAACAGAAGAGATCCAGCATATTCACCTGACTGATCAGATTGTCCGCACTTCTCTATCTATGGTGTCTTTCGATGTGTGTCAGTTAAAAGGAAAGCAAAATAAAGGGCATATCTATGCATTTTAGGACCTTAAAGACTAGACTAGGTGGGGGTGGGGGAAAGGAAGAGAAAGAGAAAAAGAGAGAGACTGAAGAGTAATGGAGTCAAGTAATAATAATATAATAATATAATGCAATCAAGAAAATTTAATAATAATATAATGGAGTCAAGAAAATTTAGGCCATCATGTAAATCATTCCATATCCTTTACTAAGTTACTCTTTCTGGTTCTGACACCCATAAAATAAAAACTTTGCACTACTTGATGTCACAGAGCTTTCTTAAGATGGAATGAATGACCTAAAGCATTATAATAGAGCAGCTCCATCAATGCTTTCCCCTCCCCATTCTCAAATAAGTAATGGCATGGAAGACAAAGATTGCCATTCTTTGGAACTCAGAGCCACACAACATCTCCTCCTGAACTTGAACTTGATTTAGAGCTCATGGTGCTAAAACCCGTTTGATGAAATGTATGCATCATTCAGAGCCTAATCCTTCCAATTCAACCCAATCTGAGTTTCACTGGGCTGGAGCTTTTTGACTTTAGTCAAGAGGTAGGAGAAAATGTGATGTTTTGTTCCTAAAAGATAAGCACAGAAAAGCCTCTGGTCAGAAAATTAGAACGAGTGTATAGATCTTTCTGAGTCAATCAACTGTAATGAAACATCGTTTTAAAGAATCTTGTTAAGTGGCTTAGAGATAAAGTGCATTTTCTAAAACATTGGTTTCACAAAGTAGAGTGAAAGTTAGGATACATTTGGTAATTCTAGGGCTGAGCAGAGGCAGAGAATGAGACTAGATAAGGTAGAGAAGTGAGCAGAGCTGGGAAGGAGACAGAGAAACACAGCAGGAATGACCCTACATTGGCTACAATAGAAAGGCTGGATCATCTGAATTTCCATCCATCTGGA
This sequence comes from Grampus griseus, assembly GCF_964374135.1. Lineage (NCBI taxonomy): Eukaryota > Metazoa > Chordata > Mammalia > Artiodactyla > Delphinidae > Grampus > Grampus griseus. The sequence continues at coordinate 37,794,901 of NC_139000.1, read as the reverse complement.
TCATTGTCTTTCTTAAGCATTCTGAATACCTTTGGTTCTATTGCATCCTGTATATAACCCTTAGAAATAGCATGCTAGAGGAGGAAGTCTCCCATCAGGTCTCAGATGGCCTTAAAGAATAAGCTCTTTGGTCATTTGATTCCAGAACCAATATGTAATTCACTCATTCATTCATTAACTAATATTTTCAAGAAATATTTATTGAGGACCTATTAGATTCCAGGAAGTCTTCTGGAAATATATTTCTAACTTACATTGATGCCGTAGTCAGAGGAAGTCCCTGAATTTTAAATGATAAAGAATAGCCAGCCTTGCGAGGATCAGCAGAGAGAGCATCCCAGGTAAAGAAGGGATACAGAGGCCCTGGAAGCCTAACCAAGCTCGGCCTGTATGAGGAGCATGAAGGGCGGTGTGGCTGGAGGATGGTGAGTCCAGATAGCAAAGCCTGAGACTGGAGAGGAAGGAAGGGAGCATGCTACAGGGTGTTATGGGAGTACTCACTACCCATCTCCAGACTCCAAATAATGAGAAAAAGCAGATTGCAGTGGGAAGTTCAGCACCTTGTTGGGTTCAGTCTTCACATGCTGACCTTGCATCATAATGCAGCAGGTGGAAACAACAGGGCAAGCACAGCCGATGTGATATTAAAGTGCCTCAGGGATACAGTTAAGCCACAGCAGAGCTGCCCAGGGTATATCTCCTTTGCCATCCTCTTTTTATTACCCATTATATTTGCACTTCTTCTTACAGTTTTGATAGGGAAAGGTCTAAAAGGCCATGCTTTGCCAACACATTCTCCTGAGGCTTCCTCATAGGACAGGCAGCTCTAATTTTAGAAAGGGACACAACAGACTAACTAGCCAGAAGCACATGGCCCATCCACACATGAGGGGGCTGGAGGAGTCCCCTCGCTCAGGAATGGAGAAGGGTCCCCAGCACGTAAGCCACTCACATGGCCTTTCTCTTCTACAAGGCTTATTTTCACTTTTGGATTGGAACTTGAAGAGAACACCAGAATATGTTTTCTGGACCTTTGGTTTTTCTTGTGAGTTAATTTCACGTATCTTCAAAAATATGGTTTCTCATCTGTACACAGACAGAGGGAGAGCCAGTCTCCTTTAGAAACTCGTCTGAGTACGAATAAGTGGGTGTGTTATTTCTGGAGAAGTTCCACTGATCATTTCAGTTCCCATTTTGGCTATATTCTCCTCTATATTGCTCATTTTCTGAAGATATCTCTTTGTTTTTGTTGCTGCTGCTGTTACTGCTTTCCCAGTAAATCGCCTCTGGGCTCTGCCATGCAGCGGAAACTTTTTTCAAATGCAGGCCCATTAATGTAATCAGTAGCCATTACTGCTTAAAGCAAGTCAGTTACTGAAGTACATAGTTAAACTTGTAAGTGACAAAGAAAGTAAGCCAAAGAAAGCAAGAATTGGGGTGGGGGGTGGGGGAGGAGTAAAGATGATTTACAAAGAATGTCAAAATGGAAAACTTTTTTCTTGTTTCCTCCTTCCTTCCCTATATCTTTAGATGTAGCATGATGAAGAGTTTCTCTTTTTTTTTTCTTTAATTTATTTATTTTTGGCTGTGTTGAGTCTTCGTTGCTGCGCCGGGCTTTCTCTAGTTGCGGTGAGTGGGGGCCACTCTTCGTTGTGGTGCGCGGGCTTCTCACTGCGCGGGCTTCTCTTGTCGCGGAGCACGGGCTCTAGGCATGCAGGCTTCAGTAGCTGTGGCACGCGGGCTTAGTTGCTCCACGGCCTGGGTTCTTCCCGGACCAGGGATTGAACCTGTGTCCCCTGCATTGGCAGGTGGATTCTTAAGCGCTGTGCCACCTCGAATGATGAAGAGTTTCTTACACCAATAGGATTAAGACATCTGCTGGGAAGGGAAGTGACACCAGGCATAGAGTCTGGGAAAGTAAATCCTAATCAGGGTGACCATATGTTCTGGTTTGCCTGGGAAAGTCCAAGTTTCCACCTGTTCTTCTGGCACAGTTGCTAATAATTTTCTCCCTTCACTTTCAAAAATGTCCTATTTGGATGGTAAATTACATGGTGGCCCTAGCCCTAATTCTGCCTCTTCCACTAAGCAGGCATGTGTCTCTGGATAAATTCCATACTTCTCTGGATTTGGTTTCTCAAGTGTTTGGATGAGATTGTAACTACGGTGCTCTTTATCCCAATATTCTATTGTTCCATTAAGAATAAAAGAAGACAACATAGAGTTTTGTAGATTATGGAATGTGCATGCTTTTAATGAAAGAATATCACTTATTTCTGAGGGGAAAGTTTGACTCCTGGTTTAGTACAACTGCCTCTGTCTTCTCTAACAGGCATTTGTTAATGATGATTGGAAGGATGATTGGCGCTACTCTTAAGATCTTAAATGCATTATCTTATTTAATCCTAACAAAACTATTATGGTTTCTATCTTATACGGACTGATAGTCACTTCAAACTGTCTTTCAAATATAATTGTATCTGACTTTAAAATACAGTGTTCTTAACCACCATGCCACATCTAGGATGCTTTGAGCAAAAGCAGCAAAGAAAGTACTCAGTGTATCAGTCAGGGTAGGCTAAGGTGTGCTGTAGTAACAAAGAATCCACAATCTTTCTGGCTCAAAACATTTATTTCCCAGTCATGTTACATATCCATCAAGGGTTATCTGGGGGCATTGCTGTGTGCTGTTCTTTCTCTAGGACCTAAGCTGATTGAGCAGCCATCATCTGCACTGTAGACCCAGTTCATTGGTAGAAGAAAAAAGGCAGCATGGCAGATTGCACACTGCCTCTTAAAGGTTCATCCAGAAAAGACCACGTCACTTCTGTTCACAGTTCATTGCATACAACTTCATCAACTCAGGTCATGTGACTACCTCTAACTGCAAGAGGACAGGAAGTAAAATTGTACAGTGGACCAGAAATAACAGGAACATTTGGTGAAAAGCATTTAGCCACACCAAGGTACTCCTAGAACAAAAGATCTAAAGTCCCTCTCACAGCGTTAAAATTCTGAGTTTCAATCACCTCTAAGCAACATTTCATAGAACTAGGCATGCATTTTTGACTCTATTTCTATAATGCTTTCTTAAGCCCTTTGTTATCCACAGACATACTAGCTCATCTCTGTTAAAAACATTCTTTCTATCCAGATAAGCAGGTTGAATGATATGGATATAAACTACTCCTAATCCACTTATGTCCCTCCTCTCTCTCACGTCTCAGCTGTATCTACTATAAAACTAAGAGATGCCAGTTCAGTGAAGGAAAGGGTGTGTTTACCTCAGGAAAGAGTGTCTTTATGACACAGATCTGCTCTGATGAATCCACTAATGTGAAATTTCTGACCCAATAGGCAGTGATTGCACAGCTCTGAGACTTCTCTCATTATTCATGAAATATGTGCCGTGCAGTGTCAGTGCTCTCCCTGCAGACCTGCTGCCAAGCAATTACTCATTTCCATCACTTAGCCTTTTTATTATTATTATTTTTCAGTGGGTATCTATATATTCACTACACTTCAAGAAGCAAAGCACAGTCCCAGAATGAAAATGATGCTTGTCTTGTTTGATTTTAAATAGAAAAGCACTTTAAGTCCTTAAAAATTGATGTTGTTTTAAACTTTACAGAAGGCAAGAGAGGAAACCGGTAGCTGCAGAAATAAATGGAGAGCAATCAGGAGCATTTCCAGGGTTATACATATTTGCTACCCAAGAGCTGCTGGAGGGACTATCTTATACGTCCTGATTTATTTCTCTGACTCCCCCCAGGAGCCCTTAAGAGGAACAATGAACCAGAAATGGCGACAGAGCTCTGGTTGAAGTCCTTTGCCAGAGGCAGGAGTATTCATGTTCAGTGGCCCGTGCTTAGAAAAGGGACAGGCTCCAGGAGCCATGTCCCCTTCTCAGCACAATGTTTGTTTGTATAGCCCTTGCAGATATAAAGTCTAATGTAAAAGAATGGCTGCCTTTTGCTGCTATGTGATAAAATCTGTTCAGAGCACTTGTATCCTGGTGAACATCACAACTGAGAAACATTCCAACACCAGAAGTTAAAACAGAAGAGCTTTGGAAGTGTGAAACTTCACTAAACAAAAAGTCCTCAGTCCTAGGCTCCAATCCTCCTGCGCAGGTAGTCTTCTCAGAATCTGTGGTCCATTGCAATGATGGCCCCAGCTCTTCACAGTCCCAGTATCCACCCCTTCTCTCGTGAATTTGTGGTTACTCATTAAAAAGACATTGTCCCAGACTTCCCTGGTGGTGCAGTGGTTAAGAACCCACCTGCCAATGCAGGGGAAACAGGTTCAATCCCTGGTCCAGGAAGATCCCATATGCCATGGAGCAACTAAGCCCATGCACCACAACTACTGAGCCTACGCTCTAGAGCCCGCGAGCCACGACTACTGAGCCCGCACACCACCACTACTGAAGCCCATGCGCCTAGAGCCTGTGCTCCGCAACAAGAGAAGCCACCGCAATAAGCCTGCGCACCGCAGCAAAGAGTAGCCCCCGCTCACCACCACTAGAGAAAGCCCATGCGCAGCAACAAAGACCCAACGCAGCCAAAAATAAATACATAAATAAATAAATTTATAAATAAATAAATATCTCTGCCTTAAAAACAAAAGAAAAGGCATAGTCCCTTTCTCCATTTCTTGAATGTGAGCTGGTCTTATGACCTCCTTAGCCAATAATTATGCAAAAGTGATAGCAGGCCAATTTTGAACCTATGCCTCCAAAGCCCTTGTGTGTTGCCATGTGACCTCTCTTGCATCCTCACTATCACCATGGAAATGTGCCTGCTGGAAGAAGAGAAACATGGAGCAGCTTCAGCCCTAGTTGTTTCAATGAAGGTCAGACAGACTGACAGCCAGCTGACCCCCAGGCACATGAAAAAGCCCAGCCAAGATCAGCAGAGCCACCTTGCCAAAACCCAGCTGACCCCAGACATATGAGAAATACATGTCTATTGTTTATTATTAAAAGGTCTTGTGACTTTGTTATACAAGTTACATAACTCACTCACTCAAACCCCATCAGGAAATTATGACTTTCTTTTTTTCCCCTCTCCCACACCTCACCCTGATATTTATTTACTTTGGTCTTTCCATTTTCTTTAGTTTCCTTACTCTATTTCCCTTATTATCATTAAGTGCATATCACTGTGCTGGACAACATAGTTAATACAGGGACTGGTGAATCAGGGAACTTTCTCTCAAGGAGTTCTCATTCTAGCACAGCAGTTCTCAATATTTTTTATCTTGACTTACTTAATGGATGGCATTAATATGTGCAAGACACTCTCAAGAGCAAACGGAGTTATGAACAATTTCTGGTGCATTAGCTCTTTCTCTCCCATGTCTCCTATACCTAAGACATTGCATTTGAATGCTAGCAAGTCAAAGCAGCACTAAAAGGCTTGAAACATATCATAGATGTCAACTTGAATCATTTGTATGATGTTATTTTACCTACCATTAGTTGTAAATTACTTACAGTACCCTTTGTTGCTGATTGCTGCATCCTGGGTTTTGATATCCCAGAGGAGAACAAGTGGCCTAGTGAAAGGAGAATGCTGACATCCCGGGTCTTAACTGCAGTCCACAGCATACTGAAAAAAGGGCTTAGCAGAAATATAAGCAACAGACTGGGGGTGGGGGGTGGGGCGGGCGGACTCAGAAAGGAACAAAACATTCCACCTGGGGCACACAGCGATGCTTCCCAGAAGAGCTGACATCTATCTGGCCAGGGTTTTGACAGAGTAAATTAAATCACTTCATTTGTAAGAAAGCACTCTTTATCCCTTGTCCTCCAATCCCAGATGTCACCCCAATCCTTTTGACTGGGTTCCGTCGAGGTTGAAATTTCCATCAGAGCAAAGAAATTACACATTATTGCCACAGCTTACTGAGATAGATGATGAGAAGGTAACAGCTCAGAATCTGGAGCTTTGAGCCCAGATTCCCTATTACTGCGTTTCTTCCAGAAGGATGCTCACAGAGTCAGCCTCCCTCACTTACTGGCCAGATCTACCAGTTCTCTATCACCTGGCTAACAACAGAGCTGGGACAAATATGGCTTTCTTCTCCCTGGGCTAATGTTCTTTCCAGTTTGTTGAGTGTTTGATGATCTTTAGATGTCCCTTCTAACCTTGGCTTCTGAGTCAGGTTTTCTTTTGCGTCTTGCCTGCCGGTTTAAAGAAGGATTTATAGACACCCTCCCCGCACACTCCTGCTTTGGAGGAGTCAAAAGCACTCCTCCAAAGCAGGAGTCAAAGCTGCTCTATACAGAAAGAGGCCTTTGGGATTCTCGAGGACTCTAGTTTAAGAAAAACTCTTTCCTGTTTCCTCCTCCCATGTCTATCCTAGAAAAGTATGATCTTTCAGTTTCACTCTAAGACGCAGGTTTCCCAAGTGGTTTCCTCATTATGCGACGGCACAGGAAGGGGAAACAGTCCTGCGTTGGAAGTAGGTATCAGAATGAGAGCAATAAAGTTCTACAGGACAGTATTGTGTAAAGGAGGAGACCTGGAAAGGTGCATTCTTTCATATAGTTTGAAAAAAGCGAGCTTCACTGGCAGATGGGGAATGTATGTGGAGCCTTTGCTCCCCTCTAGGAAACCACAGTGCAGAATTTTAAGGTTTAAGAGCAAAGCTAGGCTATCCTCTGCAGTTAACAGTTCTTTGAAGAAACAGCTGCTGGCTTGCTGCTTGGCCCTAATAGAGATTGAATGCCTGATGATAGGCTGTAGACTTACAGAATACCTTGTTATCTTTATGGCATTCCACATAATGGTGCTTCTGACCAGGGAATCCATTAACAGTGAGCTGTCTGATACACCAAGCCATAAAATTGGGCGGGCACAGTAGCACGCCATCATCAAGTAGGAATGCTGTATTTGAGACTCCCCATGAGGACGTTGCTCAGATTTTCATGGTTCCTACTTTTGCCGCGTTCCCTCCTTTCTCTCAACCTACCCCTAAGGAGTTCCGTATGACCAGCTGACCAAGAAAGAAAAAATTCAGGTTTGCTTTATAGGTGGTTTTGCATGAAAAGCTGGCAGCATCTAAAAGTAGGCAGTTGTTACACAGCCTCGCTTAGGAGTGGCATGAAGGACGGTGGTGAGGGAACATCCTGACGGTAGGCAGAACTTTTGAGCAGTCTACCTGGTTATTCATTTTTGCCTGGAAGGAGAGAGGGCAAGGTACGGAACTATATGGATTCAAGGGCAGTGACTAATGGTTTGGTTGGATGATCAGAAACTTGAAGGAATACCACTTAAAAGTTGGTAGAAGGAGGTCTGGGGAGAAATAAGTGGATAGGTCTCTCAGAATAAGCAAAATATGAAAAGATCTTTATGTCTCACAGCAGAGAAGTTTAATGATCAAGTGACCAAGATGACCTATTCCGTGGATGTTGGTCAGCCTCTTTTCTGAGCAACCCCATCCTTGCCCATTGGGCTAATAAAAATAGTGGCCAGGTCAGGAGAGCTGAAGGCTATGCATGGACTCAGCAAGATGAACTTCCACTCGCCAAGCCTACAGCCCCTGCTCCAGGCCCACCTCCCATTGCCGGCTGCACATCTGCAGAGGCAGTAGCTGCACAGAGACAACAGCTTCCCAAGGACATTTCCTTAAGCTCCCCCTTCATTGTCCCAATTTGGTGGCAGGACATGCTGGGTTTCTCATATTTCTCTTCAAGCTCTGATTTCAGGAGATTGCTAGTGGGCATCAGGAGGATGTATTAATAATTCTTTCTCTGCTCCTTCAACTTCCACTTCCAGATCTTCACTTCCCCAGCAGGGCAGGGGGCCACATTTGTATAAGGTCTAATTTCCGTAATAAATCCCCTGTTCCGATAACACTCATGAGAGCTTCGCTTCCCTGACTGAACCCTGGCCGGTAAAAGGGGATTAGGTGTGGGTGAGTAGACCATGCATTTTATCCAGGTGAGGCCCTTTAGGATCGCTAGCTTTTCAGGACGTGGCTTTTATGTGTAGTTCTTCTGCAGTCTGGAAGGTGAGGACTAAGATGGAGTGGGATTGCTATGCATAGAAAGAAAGGAAAAACTGGAAGGAAATTCCCCAAATCTAAAATAATGTTAAAAGTCTTGCTTTTGGTGGCAAGGCTACATATGGTTTATGTTTTCATTTTTTTCTACTGCTATTATAATTTCCAAATTTTTTACAAGAAATAGATTTGATCTATTACTTGATTAGTGAAAAAATAACAAATTTTGTTTCGAATAAAATCAGGGAATTAAAAAAGTTCAGGTTACTTGGTGACATATACATACCCTAAGGTATAATACAAAATCCATTTGTTGAATAGAGTTGAATTAATCAGTTTACACTCAATGTATACCAAGAACAAGGTTACTAGTTCAAAAAACACACCAAGTTTCAGTACCTCAAACAGTAAGTAAGACTGAGTGTGTTAGTGAAGCTCCTTCCATTACAAGAGGAGGCGTTACAAGGCTCAATATATGGTGGTTTGTTGTAAGAATATGTAAGACATTAAAATTGCTGGAATTTTTAACTGTCCCACATTTCACGGTGGCACAGAGTGTAGGAGACCCCTTGGAGCCTGGGCCTGGATTGAGGTTCATCTAGCTCAGAAGTAACTCTTGGGAACCTAGGAGAAAGTTATGGGTATTTATTCAAACATTTCGCTAATAGATAATTCAGCTTCTTCCTATGCTTTCCCCATGTGTACTCGCTGTTAAAGAAAATTAGATCATTTATAAGAAAAAATTAAAAATCAAGCTCATTCTTTGTATATCACAAGTATTTTATCATATAAGCAATAGGCAGCTACAGTGGAGATTGAAGCAGGAAAGTAAACTGAGACTTGAGGTTGAGATTAATAATAAAGCAGCCTGGAAACGGTGAAAGGAGAAAAGTCACAGAGGCAGAGAAGACAACTAGGATGTTAGTGTAACAAGCTAGGCAAAAAAATAATGTAAACCCAGTCAAGAAACTGGCAAGGAGAACCAAAACTTATGTTGGAGAAACTAATGGAAGTATCATATTAGCATAATTAGAAACCTATTTGTTTAACTTTAATGAAAAGCTGCATTTTCTTTTCTTTTTTTTTTTAACATCTTTATTGGAGTATAATTGCTTTACAATGGTGTCTTAGTTTCTGCTTTACAAAAAAATGAATCAGTTATATATATACATATGTTCCCATATCTCTACCCTCTTGCGTCTCCCTCCCTCCCACCCTCCCTATCCCACCCCTCCAGGTGATCACAAAGCACGGAGCTGATCTCCCTGTGCTATGCGGCCGCTGCCCACTAGCTATCTATTTTACGTTTGGTAGTGTATATATGTCCATGCCACTCTCTCACTTTCTCCCAGCTTACCCTTCCCCCTCCCGATATCCTGAAGTCCATTCTCTAGTAGATCTGTGTCTTTATTCTCGTCTTACCCCTAGGTTCTTCATGACATTTTTTTTTCTTAAATTCCATATATATGTGTTAGCATACGGTATTTGTCTTTTTCTTTCTGACTTACTTCACTCTGTATGACAGACTCTAGGTCTATCCACCTCATTACAAATAGCTCAATTTCATTTCTTTTTATGGCTGAGTAATATTCCATTGTATATATGTGCCACATCTTCTTTATCCATTCATCCAATGATGGACATTTAGGTTGTTTCCATCTGCGGGGTATTGTAAATACAGCTGCAATGAACGTTTTGATACATGATTCTTTTTGAATTATGGTTTTCTCAGGGTATATGCCCAGTAGTGGGATTGCTGGGTCATATGGTAGTTCTATTTGTAGTTTTTTAGGAACCTCCATACTGTTCTCCATAGTGGCTGTATCAATTTACATTCCCACCAAGAGTGCAAGAGGGTTCCCTTTTCTCCACACCCTCTCCAGAATTTATTGTTCCTAGATTTTTTGATGATGGCCATTCTGACTGGTGTGAGATGATATCTCATTGTAGTTTTGATTTGCATTTCTCTAATGATTAGTGAGGTTGAACATTCTTTCATGTGTTTGTTGGCAGTCTGTATATCTTCTTTGGAGAAATGTCTATTTAGGTCTTCCGCCCATTTTTGGATTGGGTTGTTTGGTTTTTTGTTATTAAGCTGCATGAGCTGCTTATAAATTTTGGAGATTAATCCTTTGTTAGTTGCTTCATTTGCAAATATTTTCTCGCATTCTGAGGGTTGTCTTTTGGTCTTGTTTATGGTTTCCTTTACTGTGCAAAAGCTTTGAAGTTTCATTAGGTCCCATTTATTTATTTTTGTTTTTATTTCCATTTCTCTAGGAGGTGGGTCAAAAAGGATCTTGCTGTGATTTATGTCATAGAGTGTCCTGCCTATGTTTTCCTCTAAGGGTTTGATAGTTTCTGGCCTTACATTTAGGTCTTTAATCCATTTTGAGCTTATTTTTGTGTATGGTGTTAGGGAGTGATCTAATCTCATACTTTTACATGTACCTGTCCAGTTTTCCCAGCACCACTTATTGAAGAGGCTGTCCTTTCTCCACTATACATTCCTGCCTCCTTTATCAAAGATAAGGTGACCATATGTGCGTGGGTTTATCTCTGGGCTTTCTATCCTGTTCCATTGATCTATCTTTCTGTTTTTGTGCCAGTACCATACTGTCTTGATTACTGTAGCTTTGTAGTATAGTCTGAAGTCAGGGAGCCTGATTCCTCCAGCTCCGTTTTTCATTCTCAAGATTCTTTGGCTATTTGGGGCCTTTTGTGTTTCCATACAAATTGTGAAATTTTTTGTTCTAGTTCTGTGAAAAATGCCAGTGGTAGTCTGATAGACATTGCATTGAACCTGTAGATTGCTTTGGGTAGTAGAGTCATTTTCACAATGTTGATTCTTCCAATCCAAGAACATGGTATATCTCTCCATCTATTTGTATCATCTTTAATTTCTTTCATCAGTGTCTTATAACTTTCTGCATACAGGTCTTTTGTCTCCTTAGGTAGGTTTATTCCTAGATATTTTATTCTTTTTGTTGCAATGGTAAATGGGAGTGTTTTCTTGATTTCACTTTCAGATTTTTCATCATTAGTGTATAGGAATGCCAGAGCTTTCTGTGCATTAATTTTGTATCCTGCTACTTTACCAAATTCATTGATTAGCTATAGTAGTTTTCTGGTAGCATCTTTAGGATTCTCTATGTATAGTATCATGTCATCTGCAAACAGTGACAGCTTTACTTCTTCTTTTCCAATTTGGATTCCTTTTATTTCCTTTTCTGCTCTGATTGCTGTGGCTAAAACTTCCAAAACTATGTTGAATAAGAGTGGTGAGAGTGGGCAACCTTGTCTCGTTCCTGATCTTAGTGGAAATGCTTTCAGTTTTTCACCATTGAGGACGATGTTGGCTGTGGGTTTGTCATATATGGCCTTCATTATGTTGAGGAAACTTCCCTCTATGCCTACTTTCTGCAGGGTTTTTATTATAAATGGGTGTTGAATTTTGTCGAAAGCTTTCTCTGCATCTATTGAGATGATCATATGGTTTTTCTCCTTCAGTTTGTTAATATGGTGTATCACGTTGATTGATTTGCGTATACTGAAGAATCCTTGCATTCCTGGAATAAATCCCACTTGATCATGGTGTATGATCTGTTTAATGTGCTGTTGGATTCTGTTTGCTAGTATTTTGTTGAGGATTTTTGCATCTGTGTTTATCAGTGATATTGGCCTGTAGAGTTCTTTCTTTGTGACATCCTTGTCTGGTTTTGGTATCAGGGTGATGGTGGCCTCGTAGAATGTGTTTGGGAATGTTCCTCCCTCTGCTATATTTTGGAAGAGTTTGAGAATGATAGGTGTTAGCTCTTCTCTAAATGTTTGATAGAATTTGCCTGTGAAGCCATCTGGTCCGGGCTTTTGTTTGTTGGAAGATTTTTAATCACAGTTTCAATTTCAGTGCTTGTGATTGGTCTGTTCATATTTTCTATTTCTTCCTGATTCAGTCTTGGCAAGTTGTGCCTTTCTAAGAATTTGTCCATTTCTTCCAGGTTGTCCATTTTATTGCCATAGAGTTGCTTGTAGTAATCTCTCATGATCTTTTGTATTTCTGCAATGTCAATGTCAGTTGTTACTTCTCCTTTTTCATTTCTAATTCTATTGATTTGAGTCTTCTCCCTTTTTTTCTTGATGAGTCTGGCTAATGGTTTATCAATTTTGTTTATCTTCTCAAAGAACCAGCTTTTAGTTTTATTGATCTTTGCTATTATTTCCTTCATTTCTTTTTCATTTATTTCCGATCTGATTTTTATGATTTCTTTCCTTCTGCTAACTTTGGGGGTTTTTGTTCTGCTTTCTCTAATTGCTTTAGGTACAATTGAGGTTGTTTATTCGAGATGTTTCCTGTTTCTTAAGGTAGGATTGTATTGCTATCAACTTCCCTTTTAGAACTGCTTTTGCTGCATCCCATAGATTTTGGGTCATCGTGTCTCCATTGTCATTTTTTTCTAGGTATTTTTTGATCTCCTCTTTGATTTCTTCAGTGATCACTTCGTTATTAAGTAGTGTATTGTTTAGCCTCCATGTGTTTGTATTTTTTACAGGTATTTTCCTGTAATTGATATCTAGTCTCATAGCATTGTGGTCGGAAAAGACACATGATACAATTTCAATTTTCTTAAATTTACCAAGGCTTGATTTGTGACCCAACATATGATCTATCCTGGAGAATGTTCCATGAGCACTAGAGAAAAATGTGTATTCTGTTGTTTTTGGATGGAATGTCCTATAAATATCAATTAAGTCCATCTTGTTTAATGTATCATTTAAAGCTTATGTTTCATTATTTATTTTCATTTTGGGTGATCTGTCCATTGGTGAAAGTGGGGTGTTAAAGTCCCCTACTATGGATGTGTTACTGTCAATTTCCCCTTTTATGGCTGTTAGTATTTGCGTTATGTATTGAGGTGCTCCTATGTTGGGTGCATAAATACTTACAATTGTTATATCTTCTTCTTGGATCAATCCCTTGATCATTATGTAGTGTCCTTCTTTGTCTCTTCTAATAGTCTTTATTTTAAAGTCTATTTTGTCTGATATGAGAATTGCTACTCCAGCTTTCTTTTGGTTTCCATTTGCATGAAATATCTTTTTCCATCCCCTTACTTTCAGTCTGTATGTGTCTCTAGGTCTGAAGTGGGTTTCTTGTAGACAGCAAATATATGGGTCTTGTTTTTGTATCCATTCAGCCAAACTGTGTCTTTTGGTGGCAGCATTTAGTCCATTTACATTTAAGGTAATTATCGATATGTATGTTCCTATTCCCATTTTCTTAATTGTTTTGGGTTCATTATAGTAGGTCTTTTCCTTCTCATGTGTTTCTTGCCTAGAGAAGTTCCTTTAGCAGTTGTTGTAGACCTGGTTTGGTGGTGCTCAACTCTCTCAGCTTTTGCTTGTCTGTAAAGGTTTTAATTTCTCCATCAAATCTGAATTAGATCCTTTCTGGGTAGAGTAATCTTGGTTGCAGGTTTTTCTCCTTCATCACTTTAAATATGTCCTGCCAGTCCCTTCTGGCTTGCAGAGTTTCTGCTGAAAGATCAGCCGTTAACCTTATGGGGATTCCCTTGTGTGTTATTTGTTGTTTTTCCCTTGCTGCTTTTAATATGTTTTCTTTGTATTTAATTTTTGACAGTTTGATTAATATGTGTCTTGGCATATTTCTCCTTGGATTTATCCTGTATGGGATTCTCTGTGCTTCCTGGACTCGATTAACTATTTCCTTTCCCATATTAGGGAAGTTTTCAACTATAATCTCTTCAAATATTTTCTCAGTCCCTTTCTTTTTCTCTTCTTCTTCTGGAACCCCTATAATTCGAATGTTGGTGCGTTTAATGTTGTCCCAGAGGTGTCTGAGATTGTCCTCAGTTCCTTTCTTTCTTTTTTCTTTATTCTGCTCTGCAGTAGTTATTTACACTATTTTATCTTCCAGGTCACTTATCCGTTCTTCTGCCTTAGTTATTCTGCTATTGATCCCTTTTAGAGTATTTTTCATTTCATTTATTGTGTTGTTCATCGTTGTTTGTTTCATCTTTAGTTCTTCTAGGTCCTTGTTAAATGTTTCTTGCATTTTGTCTATTCTATTTCCAAGATTTTGGATCATCTTTACTATCATTATTCTGAATTCTTTTTCAGGTAGACTGCCTATTTCCTCTTCATTTGTTAGGTCTGATGGGTTTTTATCTCGCTCCTTCATCTGCTGTGTGTTTTTCTGTCTTCTCATTTTGCTTATCTTACTGTGTTTGGGGTCTCCTTTTTGCAGGCTGCAGGTTCGTAGTTCCCGTTGTTTTTGGTGTCTGTCCCCAGTGGCTAAGGTTGGTTCAGTGGGTTGTGTAGGCTTCCTGTTGGAGGGGACTAGTGCCTGTGTTCTGATGGATGAGGCTGGATCTTGTCTTTCTGGTGGGCAGGTCCACGTCTGGTGGTGTGTTTTGGGGTGTCTGTGGACTTATTATGATTTTTGGCAGCCTCTCTGCTAATGGGTGGGGTTGTGTTCCTGTCTTGCTAGTTGTTTGGCATAGGATGTTCAGCACTGTAGCTTGCTGGTCGTTGAGTGAAGCTGGGTGCTGGTGTTGAGATGGAGATCTCTGGGAGATTTTCACCGTTTGATATTATGTGGAGCTGGGAGGTGTCTTGTGGACCAGTATCCTGAAGTTGGCTCTCCCACCTCAGAGGCACAGCACTGACTCCTGGCTGCAGCACCAAGAGCCTTTCATCCCCTCGGCTCAGAATAAAAGGGAGAAAAAGTAGAAAGAAAGGATTAGTAGAGGAAAGAAAGAAAGAAGGAAGGAAAGAAAGAAAGAAAAAGAAAGAAAGAAAGAAAGAGAGAAAGAAAGAAAGGAGGGCGGGAGGGAGGGAGGGAGGGAAGGAAGAAAAAAAACAAAGAAGATGAAGTAGAATAAAATAAAGTAAGATAAAATATAATAAAGTTATTAAAATAAAAAAATAATTATTAAGAGAAAACAAAAAAAAAAAAACGGATGGATAGAGCCCTAGGACAAATGTTGGAAGCAAAGCTATACAGACAAAATCTCACATAGAAACATACATACTCACAAAAAGAGGAAAAGGGGAAAAAATCATAAATCTTGCTCTCAAAGTCCACCTCCTCAATTTGTGATGATTCGTTGTCTAAAGGAGGGAGGTAAGGAAAGAAAGAACGAAGATAAAGTAAAATAAAATAAAGTTATTAAAATAAAAAGTAATTATTAAGAAAAAAATTAAAAACAAAACAGACAGATAGAACCCTGGGACAAATGGTGGAAGCAGAGCTATACAGACAAAATCTCACACAGAAGCATACACATACACCCTCACAAAATAAGGAAAAGGGGAAAATATCATAAATCTTGCTCTCAAAGTCCACCTCCTTAATTTGGGATGATTCATTGTCTATTCATGTATTCCACAGATGCAGGGTACATCAAATTGATTGTGGAGCTTTAATCCGCTGCTTCTGAGCCTGCTGGGAGAGATTTCTCTTTTTCTTCTTTGTTCTCACAGCTCCCAGGGGCTGAGCTTTGGATTTGTCCCCGCCTCTGCGTGTAGGTCGCCGGAGGGCGTCTGTTCTTCGCTCAGACAGGACGGGGTTAAAGGAGCCGCTGATTCGGGGGGCTCTGGCTCACTCAGGCTGGGGGGAGGGAGGGGCACGGAATGCGGGGCGAGCCTGCGGCGGCAGAGGCCGGCGTGACGTTGCACCAGCCTGAGGCGTGCCGTGCGTTCTCCCGGGGGAAGTTGTCCCTGGATCACGGGACCGTGGCAGTGGCGGGCTGCACAGGCTCCCCGGAAGAGGGGTGTGGATAGTGACCTGTGCTCACACACAGACTTCTTGGTGGCGGCAGCAGCAGCCTTAGCGTCTCATGCCCGTCTCTGGGGTCCTCGCTTTTAGCCGCGGCTCGCGCCCATCTCTGGAGCTCCTTTAAGCAGCGTTCTTAATCCCCTCTCCTCGCGCACCAGGTACGTGGGGGGTTTCTTGCCTTTTGGGAGGTCTGAGATCTTCTGCCAGCGTTCAGTAGGTGTTCTGTAGGAGTTGTTCCACGTGTAGATGTATTTCTGGTGTATCTGTGGGGAGGAAGGTGATCTCCGTGCCTTACTCTATCGCCATCTTCCCGGAAGTCCCCTGCATTTTATTTTCAAAGAGTAAAGAAAGGTTGATCTTGCTTTTAGTCAGACATAATGTGGGATTTTCAGTCCTATGGATTTGTTAATTACAGATTTCTTCCTATCTGTCTGACAAGGCAACCTGTGATTCCTGATCGTATGGTTGCTGAAAAGCACTGGTTAACCGTAGACTAGGTTGTGCTGCAGTAACAACGCCCAAACCTCTGTGGCTTAAAACCACAAGGTAGGGGCTTCCCTGGTGGCGCAGTGGTTGAGAGTCCGCCTGCCGATGCAGGGGACACGGGTTCGTGCCCCGGTCTGGGAGGATCCCACATGCCACGGAGCGGCTGGGCCCGTGAGCCATGGCCGCTGGGCCTGCGCGTCCAGAGCCTGTGCTGCGCAGCAGGAGAGGCTGCAACAGTGAGAGGCCCGCGTACCGCAAAAAAAAAAAAACAACACAAGGTAATTTCTCCCTCACATACAGGTCTATCATGGGTCAGCTGAGGGCACTGTTGTGCAGCAGCCTGGCTCTAGGATCAAGCCGAAAGATCAGCCAGCATCTGCCACCACTTACCTTTCACTGTGGTAGAGGGGAAAAAGACAGTAGCCCATCATACACCAGCTTATAAAGCATCTGTCTAGAGTAGAACATTATACCTCACCGGTCAAAGTAAATCATATAACCCCACTCAACTTGCAGGGAGCAGAGAATTGCAGTCCTGCTGTGTGTCCAGGTAGAACCAGAAACTTCCTGTGAACAATGCTAATGTTCACCCCACTGGTTATGGCTTCTTCATTAGCAGTGTTGTCTTGGCTGCCTTGAAACTCATGAACTACCTAGAGATCAGGAAAAAGACTTTAAAGTAAGACTCCACCTGCAGCAGCCAGTAGTGATGCTATTAATTCCCACAAGCTTAGTTAGAAAGCCCTAAGGTCTTAGCTATTTATATAGCTGCAAACACCCAAGACACTTCCTGACAGATTATGGATGTGGAGTACAATAATAGCCTTAGTAGAATTTCCGTTCTGGTTTCTGTCTTGTCAGGAATCTTCCCTGCGGTCTACCTAGGGCCTCCCAAGCTGTACCCCGGGCTTGTTCTTCACCTTCTGCCCTGCTGTGCACAGTGACTATTAAGCAGCTGTCTTCTCCCACTGCGGTGAGGGCTGTGTGTCCACAAGGCATTGTTAGTGCAGCAACATATGCTGGTGGAGCACTTGGGAAGCAGGCTAGATGGAAAACAGGGGGACTTAATTGAATTAGAAGCACACACGCAGGATATTCTGGTCTGCGATCTTTGCAGCCCCCTCTCTGTTTGTCAGAGAAAGTCTGTCTACTTTCACATGATCTGCTAGCCTTTGAGATTTATTCTCTGCACCTTCTATTAAATCCAATAGCCGTCTCTTATTCTCTTGCATCCTCACATTCTATAAACCAAAGAAATATGGTCTTTTGCAATAGTTCCGCAGTCCTTGCCAAAAACAGACAAATGAAGTAGTGCTGAGGATGAATGAGGGCCTTAGGACATCGCACACACTGGGTTCCACCTTGCTTTGCACCTGCCAGCCCTCTAGGTATGGGTTCCCACACTTTCCTGATGATAAGACGCAACAAAGGTATTGGTTAAAATACAGATTGCCCAGTCTATCCTGGGGAAGATACGAATCAGAAGGTCTGGATAGGGCCTCAGGAATCTGATTTTTAAAACACTTGAGGTAAGTCTTATTTTCAGGAAAGTTTGGGAAACACTGGCCATTGCTTGTTCCCTTCCTCTTACAATACTTGGACGTTTTTCAGCTTCACCAAACAAAGCTGCAAGGCTGGAGAACGATACCACCAAACCTTTCTCAAATAACTTCAACCTATCTGCTTCTCCTATTATAAAAATTTCTAGCCTCTAGTTATATCATATCTAGTGTACTTTCATATACTTTTATATAGTGTTGGGCTATTGTCTCCAGCTGTTTCACTAGGTATGTGTAGTTTCTCCCTATAAGTATAAATTCCCAAAAGTCAAGACTAGTGCCTCTACTTTGTTTTGTCTTCCCTTCCCTCTTTACATGTGTAGCATCATATCCTCCTCTACCTCTGTCTCTACCATCTAATTATCTATCTCCCCATTAGAATGTAAACTCCATGAGAGCATGCAGCTTACCTCCTCCACAGTATTTAGAACTGTGCCCAGCATGTATTAGGTGCTCCAGATAAATGCATCTTGGCCTGTGGGGCAGATTAATAAGAAAGTTTTAAACAAGTCTGAGACATCTCAGATGTTACAAGGTTGCTGCTATCTTGACTGCTTTATCAATGTGATGATTCCCTTTCCTCCTTTTGCCCTCTCTTTCCAGCCCCTGCCTTTTTCCCTGACTAGACTGTCCAAAAGAGCGTTTCTCTAATCTAATGGGTAGAGAAACAGAAGTCCAGAGCTGAATACAAGTAATGTACAGTTTTGATTTTTGCTGGCCCGCAATCTATTTCTCTTCATTTTGTTAACAGAAGCCCGATTCCCTTTCAGGGAACCATCTCAGCCTCTGTACTGAGGTAGGAGTGACCCAGACCTGACAAATCAGTGTATCCCCTTGCCTCAAAGCTTGTTTCGGGAATGGCTATATGACCCCTGGGTCTAATCAGAGTTGGGGACTTTTGCTGGGACTTTGGCAAACACTGGCTTTTGTACTGCTGAGGTTGCTAGCTAGAGAATATTACAGTAGCCTAGAGTTTGGGGGGGGCCTCCCGTGGAGAGTGCCTGACTGAGATTGAAACCAGCACAGGGAAGAACAGGATGCAGTGCTGATCAGAGAAGACAGGCATAGAGAGAGTAGTGGTGACCCGGGAACACGCGCCCTGGGGACAGGCTAGGGGACGCACTTGTTCTGTGAGCTCTTGCAGGCGTCCTGCACATGGTCTGCATGTCCGGTGTCAAGCGCAGCCCTCGTACTCAGGGCAGGTTGGGTGAAGAAGAGAGCTTTGTTTGCAGGGAACATGCTGCCCAGGGGCTCACCCCACACGTGACCAGGCTCACCCCCTGTCGTCCTTTACCAGCAGCATTCAAAGGGCTTCCTAAATGCCCTTCCATGCTCTTTTTATACACTGTGCACTCATGCTACCAAGCCATCTGCAATAGATTTGTTTCCACGTTGGTCTGTGAGCTGCAACTTGAGAGCCAGGGCCGGATTTTCCAAAAGTTGTACCCCCATTCCTAGCACAGTGCCTGGAGGTGCTCCGTGCTCCCTACATGTTGGTTACACGATTCAGGGTATGCATAGAGTAGCTTACAGAGTTCAGCTCTGAGTTTCCTGACCTGAAAACACAAGGGATATGCCTCTACCAAAAATTAGAGCTACTGAGGGAAAAAACTTCTTGATTTCTCGACCTTGCTGGGCAGAGAAGAGTCAACTCTGAGCTGAAGTTGTTGGCCTTGCTCCCTCTCTTCGCAGATGACAGCCTCTGGTCAGTCTGTGAGGAGACACACCAGCAGCCTGCACTGTCCTGGCCAACTGGGTGGTTTCTCCGGAGGCCTCTAAGAGGCCAGGAGAGATGGGGCATGACAGAGCCAGGCCCGCTGCTCTGCTCACTAGAGAATGCCCGAGCTGGCCGGAATGACCCGCTGCACATGTGGGAAGCAGAAGAAGGGTTTCAGCCCCCAGAGGGAGAGGACAAGAGGGTAAAAATAGAGAGCGAGTAGGGATTTTTGGTTTTGGTTTTAGCATCTATGCCCGAGGAAACTGACAGCAAGCATCCCTCTGTGAATATGTGGATCCCACTGGATGGAAATGCAGGCTGAGGCACCAGCACCTGGCTCCTTTCTTTTTCTTTTCTTCCTTTCTTTTTCTCTCATGTAATAACACTTCCCCCCAATTCTTATGAAAATTTGGTAAAAATAGCTGTTTTCATTTGAGAAGCATTTTGAAGAGACCAGTCAAAAGGCCACTTTTCCACTAGCTATTGTGAATAATGCTGCAGTGAACATTGTAGCACATATATCTCCTTGAGGTACTTATTTCATTTACTTTGGATATATACCCAGATGTGAGATTGCTGGATCATGTAGTGGTTTTATTGTTTATTTTTTGAGGAACCTCATACGATTTTCCGTAAGGCTCTACCTGTTTACCTTCCCACTAACAGCATGCAAGGTTTTCTTTTGTGTCCATTGATGGATGAATAGATAAAGAAATTGCACACACACACACACACACACACACACACACACAAGCACATATACACACAATGAAATGTTATTCAGCCTTAATAACGAAGGAGATATGGCAGTATGTTTGAACCTAGAGGACATCATGCTGAGTGAAATAAACCAGACACAAAAAGAAAAAGGCTGCATGATCTCACTTATATTTAGAATCTAAACTCATAGAACCAGAGAGTATAATAGTGGTTAGCAGGGTCTACGGGGTTGAGGAAAATGGGGCGACGCTGGTCAAAGGACACAAAGTTTCAGTCATGTAGAATGAATAAGTCTAGAGATCTAGTGTATGGCATGATGACTATTGCTAATAATATTATATTGAATAGTGGAAATTTGCTGAGAGGTTAGATCTCAGGTGCTCTCACCACACACAAAAAAAATGGTAACTATGTGAGATGGATATGTTAATTAGCGTGATTGTAGCAATCATTTTGCTATGTATATGTGTATCAAAACATCATGTTGTATACCTTAAAATATATAATTTTTATTTTTTTAAAAAAAGGCCACTTTTCCTTACTACCCAATTCTATTACTGAGTAGGATTTCTGTAAGATTTTTCTTCCCAAAGGGAGAGGCCGACTACACTCTACTTCATAGAAACTCTCCCTTCAAATCATCACATTACCTCATATCTTCTTTTTGCACGGCTGCCTTTTTTTCTTTGAACTCATGTTGAAATCACGTCCAAAGTATGGATAACAAGTTGCAAGCAGGATTGTGGTCACGAAACAAATATTGCACCTTAAATGCCAGTGAACACAATTCAGGCAATTGGATAGACATTTCTTTCCTATCAGAAAGTATTTTGATGAATAAGATTCCTTCTTGGGCCAACATCACTCTCATATTATTTGCATCATCTTTGTAGCTCTGCTAGACTCCCTTCTTTTTATTCCCAGCCTTTCGGGCAAACTCTAATCAAAGTTTATATGCAAAAAAGATGGAGGAAGGTTCCTAGGTTATGGATAAAGCCAAATTCCACAGTGCTAGAGAAAGAGGTAATAGTTGTGCAAATACAGCTAGTGAACAGCTCCTCTGATCCAGCTCCTGAGGAAGGGGAGATGAATAGGATTCCTATCAGGTGTGCCCAACTGTTAAAGACCTAGTGTCTTATTTGCTTCTCTGGAAAACATGCTTACAAAATACAAGCAAATCCCTAAGGGGAACTCTCAGGCACTTTATGAATGTTAACAGTTTTCTAATCACTGATATTATGTTCACATAATGGCTTCTATTAACACAACAACAAGGTTTGCAACATGCCCTACAGTTACCTGATGCTTCTTGGTATTTCCATCTCATGACAGTGATAAAAAAGAATCCCATATCTTTCTTGATATCTTGAGGTAATTGTTCCCAGTTGCTGTAATACGAACTGATTTGGCTCCAGTGGAAATCCCACTAATAGTGACAAGCTGATATTTGCTACCATTTGATCTCAGAAACAAGAATACTGCGTTATATGTCTACTGTTATATGCTTTATATGTAAATTGTTAATGAACAGTTTACAAAGTGACATTGACCATTGTTATGTCGTGTATTCCAAAGACAAGTAGACTCAAGCTAGGTGTGACTCCTGAAACAGATGGCCAGTTTAGGTGACACACTCTAGTCTCTCAACTGACTGAACGGAAAACAATGGAAGGTATTGCTGTTGTTTTTTAGCATCATTTATGTCACTTTTTTCCCTCCCCCACAACATTTTTTGCCTCAACTATTTTAGCAAGTAGCATTGGCTGTAATTTGTACTTCACAGTCTAACAGGGAATTCCCTGGCAGTCCAGTGGTTAGGACTCCACACTTTCACTGCCAAAGGCCCGGGATCCTGCAAGCCATGTGGCATGGCCAAAAAAAAAAAAAAAATACTGAGATGCAAAACTAAGATATAATCCTGGATATTAAGAAAAAAAGAAAATGGATTAAAAAAATAACAAATACAAATATCAATGATAAACTGTAAATTTATCCTATTTTATATCATTTTTAGTTTTAGCTTTCCTTGATACTGATAATGATCATTATAACTAGTTTTAGGCAATTATGTATCGTAACATTAATCCTCATAAGACATGATTGACTAAGTATAAGTATATCCATGTAATAGATGAGGGCATAGATAAAAAGAAGTTTAGAAAGGCTGGAGACAGAGATGTGTTGGAGCTGATGCACGCCAGCCTCTGAGAACCAATTGTACACGTCTCTCCCAACTTCGTGTGCAGTGTCATCACATAGTAGCTTAAAACTGGCCACCGTGAAAGTATTTACACCATGGAATTTAGCAAACACTAGAAATCAGGGTACCCCCTCCCCTAAACGCTGGTTGTTAAACATTAAACAAGCGCTCCACTAGTTACAAAACTAGTAAGTGGCTGAGTTGAGATTTAAACTGTTCTGTCTGACTCTAGGCTGGGTGGAAACCATGGGCCCAAAAGTCAGGAGAATTTTGTTCTAGTACTAGCTTGCTTTGCCATGGAATTTTATGTCCTTAAGCCAATCCCTTCAAGTGTCTACCCTGCATTTTATCATCTACAGCATCCGGCTCTTAAATATTTAAATAATGAATAAAAGTATGAAGAATTATTGAAGGGCACTATCCATATATTCTTATCTGGTAAGAACAAGAATTCTAAGCTTTGATGATCACCTTCCCCCACCACTACCATGTTCACTTAGTAGAATTGAAGAGAGGGCATTCCTGCCCCCATCCCCCCTTCTCTAATCCCCCTTCCCCTGGCCTCTTCAGTAAGGTTCTCCCAGAAGCAGACCCTGAGACAAGGATTCACGTGCAAGTTATTTGTTATGGAAGTGCTCCCAGAGAAACCAAACTGAGAAACCGTGGGAAGCTGACTAAGGACGGGGAGGAAGCCAAGCAAAGGCGTGACTTCAGGAGAAATCCCCTGGGAGCTCAGGAGCATACACCGCACACACAGTTTAGCCTCAAATCAAGGGAGCTGGGCTTTTGTGCCACCCCACCCTACACAGCCATTGGCTATGGGGGAGTTCACAAACTCCCAGACCCTTTGATCTCTCTGCATAGGGGGGAAAGCCCTATGCAGCAAAGATTGGAGAAGAGCAGAGCTGGGTATGCAGAGCTGAGAAGAAAGATGTACCAACAGTGTCTATTATATACTTCTGCATATCATGTTTTACTGAGAACCCTGCTGCATCCAGGCTGGCCAAGGGTAATACGGCTTTTCTCAGAAAGCCCAACATGATTTGTCTCTTCTCCTCCTAGCCAAATGGGAGCATGTTAGGGCACTAGAACACTCTGGAAATCTGGGAAGTAAGAAAATAGTCCCTCAGGATAAGGACATCCAGCTCTATTTCAGAGAAAGAGAGACAGAAAAAGGACACACATGGCAGACACCACACTTATGCTGAACTGGCTCTGAAAAAAGGGGATGACCACCTGGGGAGGAGACACAGTGTGTCCCCCACTACAGTGCACCTTTGAATGTGGAGCTTTCCGTGCTATGACATGCCACAGTAGTTGATAGTCTTCATCATCCACTCTTATCCCAACCCCAGGTAAAAATTAAAAGTACATGGCCAGTTCACTTGAATGTTTATACCACTCTTTAAGTTTGTTCAGCAAAGAGATCGTACCAGGTTTCTGGATGGGCATTTGGGCTAAGTATAATGCAAAATGATCCATTCAATGCATTAGGCATTCTTGGGACAGGAACCCATAACCCACTGAAAAATCTCTTTACACTCCTGCATTATTTCCATGAAAGCCTAATGTGCTACGGAACTCAAAATGTTTTCCCTTCTGCGAAATGTCCACAAATAATGTAGGAATTATTACTCCATTGTATCCACTAGGAAACTGGGGCACTGATTAAGTGGCAAGTCCATTAGAGGAGCTGTACCAACTCATGCTTTGAAATAGTACCTCATTACATGGGGACTAGCTTTGAATATGAACAGTTTGAGATGTTACCTTGTGTTGCATCTAGGCAGCCACATCCCGTACAGTGCTCATCAGGTTTTTGGTTTGGGGATTTTTATCTCCTACATCATACAAACCCGTATTTTTAAAAATCATTTTTCTACTTGCTCCTTTTATTTTAAAATGTAATCCAAGTTATCTGAGGGAATAGAAAAATCCAGTGTGAAATAGATAATAACAGTTTTTAATAATCATTACTCATAAAACCTCAAGTGGCTTTGGTGGGCATCTGGTCATCATTAAGAGGATTGAATTTATCAAAGTCATTTTGCTTAATTAGGTGGCTAGCTGACAGGGTCTTTCTTACTGAAAAAGCATTACAATCATATGCAGAAGCCTCAAGAAGTACTTGATTGGACCGTGTTATCATTGTTTTACTGGCTATCATTAAATTCCCACTTGCAACCCCTAGGAGCTAATTCAAGCTCCAGGTTACTGCGCAAAGCTCACATAACCAGCTGGTCAACTTAAATTGAAGAGAACTTAACTAAAAATAATAAAGTGAATCAATATCTCAGGTCCTACTTTACATAGAGGAATTCATGCTTTGGTATGATGCTTGCTCTAAGTGTGGCCAATGCCTTACATCCACAAGTCTAAATCCTAGAAAGAGTGTAGCCTAATAACTTAAGAATGCCCAGTTAGTACGCTCCAAGTCATTCTTAGGTAGAGAAGGAGCTTCAGAGATTACATAATATGTTTTAACTGGACAAACACCAACTGTTCTTTCATGCAGGGACTAATAAGCTACAATTCAGTGATATGTCCATTTTTTTCATATGTATCAAAAAGGACAAAGAATGTAACATCCTAGTCTCAAAGTTTAAAAAAAAATAATCTAAACTATTTAAAAAGGGATTAGCCCTAAGAGTAAATGAGGAAGGTGAAATGATCTGTCTAAGTGGATATCTCTAGGGCAAAAATCAGGAGTGTAATATCTTACTTCACCAATACTAGGGGTTCTGACACTTTAATAGGCAGTTCAAGCCTTTCTCTTCTGGTAATGTCCTTTTACCTTATCCCTGGATAGGAAGCTGAATTCTAGTCTTTGAATTCAAATATCCCCCAAGAATCCTGTAGAGGCTGCCCACAGCTCACAGGTCTAATAACTCTTACCAGGGAGGAAGAAACAGGAATAATTGGATCCCATGAGCCTCTATTTACAGTAGTCAAGGAATGGAACATAAACCGATTGAGCTGTGTGGCTAGGCAAGCAGACTTGGGAACACCGTTTGGCAGGAAACAACCAGAGAAATAAGAAGGAGAGTTGGCCCCAGGGACCTTCTAATGCACAAGAAGTGGCTATGAGTGCGCATGCATGCTCCCTATCCAAGATGGAGAAATTCCAGGCAGTTTTTCCAACCTGTGAATGCTTGCTTACAGTGAAGGAAGATGTTATAACCGACACCTTAGACAGACTTCTTCTTAAAGTCTTTGACCTGCTGAATTCACAAACCAGCTGACCTGCTCTCACATTAAACTGTCTTACACGAGCTACCTTGTCCTCTGCATAAGCTAAGTTTCTTTTTTTTTAATTTCAGTATTTCCCTCATCATTTTTCCCTTCCCACATACAAACGCAGTTGACTGGAATCTTGCAGATATCAAATTGTAAAGCTTTCCTATATAATTAATTCATGTGCAAAAACAACATGGTCCTGGAAAAATGGGAGATTTTCATAGATTTTACCAAATTTTAACAACCTGATTTATTTTTAAACGGCAGGTGGGTTAGATAACAGGATAGGCTTTGGTACATGATAATCTTATTAACGGAAAAGAAACCACAAAACTTGTGGGTCTTGGTTCAAAATACCCTCTGTGTCTTAGTCTTTGATCAGCAGATCCAAATAGGGTGGGCTAAGAGCCCTAGTCTCTCATTCAAGTTGCTACCAACTACTTGTGTATTTGGGTAGGTCAGAAGTATTTTGGTCTTCAGGTTTCTTGATCTATAAAACATGAGGGAGGGATTTTGAGGGAGTCAGAAAAATGGAGTGAGAAGGCAATATAAGGAACATACAGAGCCAAAGATTTTTCCAAGCCATGAAGATATGTAAAGCCCCTCACCTGCCCAACCTATGAGCTGAAGGGCTCAAGTTCTTCAGCAAGTCAGAATGGAGTCAGTGTAGAGGACAGATATTGGACATGAGAAGTTAGTGGGATTCAGCAGAAACTGTACCACAGGCACAGAAGTAACATAGGATAGTAGCACTCCATGGAGTTCCCAAGAATCTTAAAGGCGGCTTTGCCCTTCACATACAGCAAGGAATGGAAGCATAGCACTTGTTTTTAAATCTAAAAGCATGAGAAGACCTCAAACAACCTGGAGATACTTCATCCCCAAATCTTACAGCAATCCAATAAAGTACCTGTTGTCATCCCCATCTTACATCTTTCTGTTCCACAGTGGTCCACGTAAGAGAATAACACTGTGTTTCAGGAAGAAAAACAAAGAGGTTTGGGGGCTTTTGATTGTTTTTCATGTCAATCAAAAAGCCACAGTCTTGGGTTAATGACATCTAGGATTATTGTTTGGGAGAGAGGTGACATAAAGATGGTACCCACATTGACTTCCCAAATTGAGGGAGGTTAATAGAAGCGAGAGAGGATGCTTTATATTTCCCTAGATGGGAATTAGAGAGTAGAATTTCAGATGACCTTTTTTTTTTTTTTTTTTTTGAGGTACGCGGGCCTCTCACTGCTGTGGCCTCTCCCGTTGCGGAGCACAGGCTCCGGACGCGCAGGCTCAGCTGCCATGGTTCACGGGCCCAGCCGCTCCGCGGCATGTGGGATCCTCCCGGACCGGGGCACAAACCCGTGTCCCCTGCATCGGCAGGTGGACTCTCAACCACTGCGCCAGCAGGGAAGCCCCAGATGATCATTTTTAAGGTGTTTCTCACTCCTGTGACTCTCTAACCTGAGCAGCACAATTCCATCTGTGGTAACTGGGTGCAGAGTGTCTGCACTATGATACTATGATACATCTGATACTATGCAGAATCACCTTGAGGAACATCTGGAGACGGGGAGGGATGGGTACCTTTTTGTTGATTATAAGACAAAGCAATACTCAAAGAAAAACTTCCCCTCAGATTTCTTGAGTATTCTTTTTTTACTTATTCTGCTTTGTACAAAGTTTAAAAAAAAAAAAGTAAATTAACAGTTTCAGAGGATTCATGATCCCATTAGATAAATTTTCCCTCCCACGATGTCAGTACTGAATGTCATCCTGGTGCCTTTAAATGTATTATATTTCATATGGAGGATCAAAGCAAACCTTTCAATTAGTTCCTCAAGATGATTCTGCATAGTATCAATTCTAGCATTGAAGTTTTTGTGCTTATAAAACTCTTCACCATGTACAGGGATGAAGATGCTGACAAAACGGGAAGAGGTTTATCTGGGCCCTCATACATTTTTGCTTGTTCGCTTTGTTTGGCATATCTAGTCAGAATTCAGGATGAATTCTGTGTCCTTGGCGTGGAATAAAACTAACCAGACCATTATGAGCGCAAAGCTGGCGCTTAGCATTAATGATTCTTATCTACTGAATTCTCTGCTTTCTAAGGCCTAAGAACATCTGATGAGGCAGAGCTGATGAATGAAACTACATACTCTTATGAAAGAAACAGGCAAAATGAAACCAGTTTCATTTATGTTAGAATCCTAGGGTTATAGATGAAATTATTTTTTTCAAACCTTAAAAGTATTAGAAGCTTACCACAGAAAATTTGAGAAAAAAATTTTTTTAAAGCTATCTCTTTTTACAATAATATTTTGGTACATTTTTATATATGTTTTTCACATATTTGAAATCATGCTTAATATACAATTAAGTATACTGTTTTTTTAACATATCATTTAAAAGAATCATGTTGTAAACTCTCCCTAAAGGTAATTTTAAGTGACAAAATAAATTCCTTACTGTGTAAGTAAGCCATGTTTTATGTGGAGTATTTAAGCTATTTTAATTATTTTTTACTAAGTAAAACTGATCACATGGGGTGACACTTAAGTATCAGGTGTATAATGTTTTTTACCGTGGCAATAAAACTTAATGTATTATAGTGCTCTTTCCTCAAAAATATTGGGAGGAAAGCAGGCAGGCATGGTGTTCCTTTTGAGGCATAGCAATCATACCTTTTGAATATGTATGTCTGTGCTTCGAATATGACCCTGGTCAGAACAAGCAAAACAAACAAAAACGTGTTCCTTCTCCCATAAACAATAGAGATGAGCCAGGGGGTGAAGAGGCCCCAGCTCCAGCAGCACACTGCTGTTCCCAGCCTCTGAGCTCATAAATAGTCTCTTTTTCTGTTGTGTCCGTTCTACACGTTACCGTTTCCAACTAGATTCTAGTACAGTTATGGCTGTGGCCCAGATATTTGTGTTTCTTTTGGCCTGCCTAGTTCTTGTGGAAAGGTCACTGCCACTTCTTTGATTTCTTTGAGAAGAGACTTCAACCATCTTCTCCAACCTATGAGCGACTCGCATAGCTGTTATACTTTAGAGGCTGTGGGAGTTGGTAATTATTTTGTTTTTCTCATAGACTACAAAATCTTTTTTCAGGTGTCATTTTTCCATTCTAACTTTACTTATTTTTTCTGGTTGATGGTTCATTTCTCATCCAACCCTCCCAACACAGTTTCTGGCATTGTGTTTTCTTCTTCTCAGATCCTTTTGTTAGTTTTTTAATGGATTAACTATGAAGGAAAGTCTTTGCCTTGCTCCTGAATCCACCAGAATCTCAGAAGTCTCCCTGAGTCTCAGAAGGGGACACAGACAGTTAGAAGGCCAGCAGTTCAAAGGCATGAGGCCAGAAGCCTTTTTGCCCTAGCGCTGAAATGTTGCTCTGCTAATGTGTACCTCATGCCCAGTATTTCTTATTAATAAGGCACTAAATATGGGGTAATCCGGTGTTACCATTGCCAAAAGAAAATATCTGTCTTTTAATTAATTAATGTAAATGGGCTTTTACTGGAAAATAGAAGGGAAGTGTTTCTAGAACTCAGAACATAATGTTACACCAGGGAATACCATGCCCTCTTTTTATTTTAACGTGGAAATATTTTTTAAATGCAGAGACACTAGGTCTGGACTGGCTGAGAGAGAGTTCACAAATTATTGCAGAACAGGTGCTTTTTTGTAAACTCAGGACTTCTGTTTCCCAGTTCACTTTTGCTACAATTCACTTGCATTCAATCTGGTGGGAGCTTTAATCAAGCAAATTATCTGGGTGAAGCAATTTATGAAACAAGAAATAACTTACAGTCAAACTCCACTTCTTC
Source organism: Grampus griseus (assembly GCF_964374135.1). NCBI lineage: Eukaryota > Metazoa > Chordata > Mammalia > Artiodactyla > Delphinidae > Grampus > Grampus griseus. Next base: position 37,765,348 of record NC_139000.1, on the reverse strand, counting down.
CTTATTTCTATTTATCTTTCCCTCATGGACTGATGCAATTATCGCTCAGCTAGGGACTAACATAAATATTGATCAAAACAGCAACACTACCAGATTACTCCCTGGTGCGGCTTCAGTTCAACTTACATCTCCTTACTGCCTTTTCTCATGCAAAGGTTAACTTTTCTCTCATTTCTAAGTTCCTTTTTGCTTCCGTTTTTCTCTCAGGACAATCTAATTTACAATTGACCCAATTGGATTGATCCAAAGCCACATAATTTTCCCTCCAGCGTCACAAAATCTATTGTTGAAAGTAGACATTTATACACTGTTATACACTATGTAAACCAAAGGAGCTGACTTAATTAAGGAAAATCAGGAGGAGCTAATTTTTCAAAATGTGGGCTGAGCACATGCATTTGTCTTCTCTCTTTTCTCTAAATCTGTAATGGCAACTCCTAAAAGTGACAGAAGCCAGCATGGAGACGTCTGCCGACGAGAGATTAAAGAAATTCTTGGCATGGGGGACCTCTAGAAATGTGAAATAGATTGGCATCAGATTTTTCATCAGAATAAATACAAGCTAAAGGCAGCAATTCTGTCCTTCAAACTTTGAAAGTAAAATGATTTAGAACCTGTAATTCTAAACCCAGCCAATTTTTAGATGGATTCTGAGAGCAAAATGGAGTTCTTTTCAATAAGACATCATCTTAAAATGTTACTTCTCTGGCTCACTCACCTCTGCCCTGACAGGCGCCCACTCGCACGCTGCCTGCTGTGCTGCTCTGCCCGGCCTCAGCCCTGCCCGGGCTCAGCCACCACCTTCAATATCTCTGTATGCCCATTATGTAAGTTTAAGAAGCATATTGGGAGACCTTCAAGATGGTGGAGGAGTAAGACATGGAGATCACCTTGCTCCCCACAAATATATCAAAAATACATCTACATGTGGAACAACTCCTACAGAACACCTACTGAACACTGGCAGAAGACATCAGACCTCCCAAAAGGCAAAAAACTCCCCATGTACCTGGGTAGGGCAAAAGAAAAAACAGAGACAAAAGAATAGGTACGGGACCTGCACCTCTGGGAGGGAGCTGTGAAGGAGGAAAAGTTTCCACACACTAGGAAGCCCCTTCACTGGTGGGGACGGGGCGGTGGGTGGGGGGAAGCTTCAGAGCCATGGAGGCGAGTGCAGCAACAGGGGTGCAGAGGGCAAAGCGGAGAGATTCCCACACAGAGGATCGGTGCCAACCAGCACTCACCAGCCTGAGAGGCTTGCCTGCTCACCTGCTGGGGCAGGTGGGGGCTGGGAGCTGAGGCTCGGGCTTTGGAGGTCAGATCCCAGGGAGAGGACTGGGGTTGGCTGCATGAAGACAGCTTGAAGGGGGCTAGTGCACCACAGCTAGCTGGGAGAGAGTCCGGGAAAATGTCTGGACCTGCTGGAGAGGCAAGAGACCATTGTTTCGGGGTGCATAAGGAGAGGGGATTCCTTCCCTGTGTGCCCACAGAAGGTAGAGCACTGCCTAAGCGAGCTCCAGAGATGGGCGTGAGCCACGGCTATCAGCTTGGACCACAGAGATGGGCATGAAATGCTAACGCTGTCACCACTGCCACCAAGAATCCTCTGTGCAAGCACAAGTCACTACCCACACACACCACCACCCCCACCCCCCCCCAGGAGCCTGTGCAGCACACCACTGCCAGGGTTCCGCGATCCAGGGACAACTTCCCCAGGAGAACACACGGCGAGCCTCGGGCTGTTGCAGTGTCACGCCAACCTTTGCCACTGGAGGCTCGCCCTGCATTCCCATTATGACTACCGTACCCCTCCCTCTCCCTGGCCTGCTTTAACCCCCTCCTGTCTGGGCAGGGAATTAGATGCCTGACAGCAGCTGTCATACAGAGGCGGAGCCAAAACCAAAGTTGAACCCCAAGAACTGTGCAAACAAAGAATGGAAAAGGAAATTTCTCCGTGCAGCCTCAGGAGCAGCCAGTTAAATCTCCACAATCAACTTGATGAACCCTGCATCTGTAGAATGCCTGAATAGATAATGAAGGCTCCCAAAATTCAGGTGGTGGAGACTTTGGGAGCAACTGTACACTTGGGGTTAGCTTTCTGCATCTGATTTGTTTTTCGTTTTTATGTTAATCTAGTTTAGTTTTTAGTCCTTATTAACATTGGTGGATTTATCGTTTGGTTGCTCTCTTTTTTTTTTAATATTTTATTTTTTTATTTTTTATTTTTTTCCTTTTCCCTCTTTTTGTGAGTGTGTATGTGTATGCTTCTTTGTCTGATTTTGTCTGCTTAGTTTTACTTTTACCATTTGGTTTGGGGTTCTGTATGTTCTTTTTTTCTTTGGTTGGTTGGTTGGTTAGTTTTTGTTGCATTTTTTCCTTTTCCTTCTTCCTTTCCTTTCAAGGCATGTGGCTGGCAGGGTCTTGGTACTCCGGCCAGGGGAGTTTCAACAGTCAGTCCAAAACAAAGTAGAAGCAGACAAAATCACCAAAGGGTTAATTTGCTGAACATTTAGGAACTTTTTTGAAGCTTTTTTTTTAATGTTTTTTCAACTTTTCTGAGGTATACTTAACATAAAAATTTGCATATATTTAATGTTTACATTTTGATGAGTTTGGACATATGCATATATCATCACCACAAACAAGGTAATAAGGGGGGGAGGGGAAATAACACTTAGCATGACATCTACTCTCTTAACAAGTTTTTAGGTGCACAACACCCTGTTGTCAACTATGGGCACCATGTTGTACAGCAGATCTCTAGAACTCATTCATCTTGTATAACTGTACCTTTAAGCCCTGTTTTCCCCACTCCTCACCCCCTGGAAACCATCATTCTATTTCCTGCTTCTCTAATTTTATATTTTCTCATATAAGTGAAATCAGGCAGTTATTTGTCCTTCTGTGACTTAGCATAATATCTTCCTGGCCTATTCATGATGTTGCAGATGGTAGGATTTGCTCTTTCGAAGCCTTTATTTTGCTCTAACTACTCACCCTTTATTTGATTTGGTGAGCTTTCCTTTAAATGCAATCCCCTGGGGTGTTTTGCTGACTGAAGCTCTTCACTTCTACTGTCTTGGTCTGAAATACTTTGCCATAGCAGTTTTGCCATAGCAGGGGCAAGGACAGGACATGAGTTGGAACAAATAGAAAAGCCAGTAAACAGTGTTAATGGGAAGCCCATTTATTTGTTCCTTTATAAAATGCTAAGAGTGAAAGCAGGGGCAGGATAGGGGCAAAAAAAAAGGAGCAAATATTAAGCTTTCATAAGGGGAACAAAAATTCCCTGAAAATCAACTATTTAATGATTTCAGTATTTGGCAAGTTGATCATCACATTGGATCAGTAAGTCAGTAGGCTCCAACTAAAATATCTTCAAGAAAAAGAACAGGATTTTAGGAAAATACAAAATGAGTAAGAAATGAGGTTATTTAGGGATATGATGAGAAAGGTGTATGTATCATCTTCCAAGAAAAAAAGCAAAGCAATCAGAAACTCCATGGGAGGAAAATGCCATACAAAAAAAACTATAGAGCCAATATGAATCTGAAATTCAGCATGGCTTTAAACAATGTATAAAGTTAGAAAAAAAAGGAAAAGAAAATCCATTTGATCTGCACATAAGGAACATTCTTGGTTGATTGGCATGAGGTGAGGGATGGCGTGGCACTGGAACCATTAGAAAGGAAATTTGATAATAGCACACCATTAGAAAATACAAAAAGCAGAGGGGGTGAGCTTCAAGTATGATCAGGACATGCCTCCACTTTTCTGTAATTCTTGCAGCTTTTCCTTCCTCTGTCAGCTGAACTTTAATGCTGGTTTCCTCCTCAACTGCAAGATGTTTGCCTGTATCAATGGAGCCTCATGCTTCTTGTTCCTAATTGCGGGAGGGCAAGAGGGGCTTCCTACAGTCAGTGAGCTTTGCTGTGCTCACTGGACCGTCTCTGAACCAGTCCTCATGACCAGATGCCATGTGTTGATTGTTTTTGGTATGAATTGTCTGAATAGAACAGAAGTTACTTGAGTGAGGACAGTCTACCCAAACAACAGGCTGCTGTGCCATGAGGGAGGGGCAGGATGGGTTTGGAGGAGGCAAGCACAACATGCAACAAACCCTATTACTTTCATAGCTTTAAAGCTTTGTAGAAATTTGCCTTTTCCTTCAGTTTACCTTTAGGGTTTAGAACTGCACTGTGCAACACAGTAGCCACCATCCATGTGTGGCTATTCACATTCACATTTTAATTAATTGAAATTAAATGCAATTAAAACTGGTTTCTCAGCTGCATTAGCCATATTTCAAGTGCTAAAGAGCAAAGCTTAACTAAATCTACCATATAGGACAATACATATTTTAGACATTTCCACCAGCACACGAAGTTCTAGTGGACAGGTTGGAACATGAAGTGCTCTGACTTGAGGATGCGTATTTTCTATGGAGTATCCTCCTTAGATATGCTTTAGCCATGACTACAATGTTTGTTTCCTCCCAAAAGTTTGTAGCATCAATGAGACACAGGTTTTTCAGCTTTGGTTAATATTTCTTTCTTTTGTACTTACTTCTTCAAGGGAAAGCTTCCATGGATGACTAGACAGAGATTAAGAAGTAGACTAAGTATTTAGCCTTTCAGCACCCCTTTCTTTGTTCTCCCCTTATCCAAATCTCTCCTTACATGCCCCTTCCTCTAGACTGTGCTCCGCTCCACGATTTCCTCCTCAAGCAGTAGCTGATACCCCATGAGGCAGCTACCATATAACTTAGATTTTATGGTGCATATCCTCTTTATAGTGAAATTGATCTTAATGTATTTATGTGTCTGAGTAGTGGTTGGAGGCTTGGCTCAAGCATGGTGCAAAACTCAGTTTTTAACAAAGAGTAATAGGGGGTGGGGGGTGCAGTGATTTAAAGGTTTGCCAGGTGTTAAAAAAAATCCTCTAAGAATTAATGAGGTAATAGCTATCATTTACTGAGCACTTAGTATGTGCTAGGTACTTCTTTAACTTTTTACCTATAATATTCCATTTATTATTCCCCCAAATTCTTTGAGATGATTACTATTATTTTCCCGTTTCACTGATAAGGAAGTTGAAGGGCTGAGAGGTTAATCAGTTTTCTATAGGGTCACAAGGCTCTGAGATGACCCTATATAAATGGGCCAGACTTTTGATTCAAACCCAGGCAGGCAGCCTCTGTGGCTTTATCACCTTGCACTGGCTTGAGGAAGTCATCCAAAATTCACAGCACCAGCAGCTGCATTGCATCCCAGTCTAGGCTTTAAATCTTTGCTCTACCTGTTTATTACAAAGCAAACACAGACGGGGGTTCTCAGGTTAGTTGGTTGGTCTTATGAATCCCCCAAAGCTGAAAAGATCCTAAATAGTAAAAGTTTGCTTAAGAGTAGGAAGTCAAAGTTAAGCAGCAACTGATAAAGCAGAATTAGTGGTAAAAATCTGTTCAACATTTATTTAAACTTCTTTATTAATTTAAATCTTGCCCTATATTGACAAATCTGTTCTACAACAATAATTAGAGATTGTCAGTCGTTTTCAAAGAGTCTTATTTTTCTAGAAGAAAAAAAAATTGACTGGATCATATGCTTGTACTGGAGTTTACTAACATAGTGATTCTCAACCTTGGCTTCCCAGTAGAATCCCTTGGAGAAGCTTAAAAATTTCTACTGCTTCAGATTCTGTGTGTGTGCATGTTTGTGTGTGTGTGTGTGTACATGTGTGTGTGTAGCATTTCTCATAACTGACTCAGCTTAACATCTAAGCTGAGGGACTAAGCTTAGGTGGGATCTCCATTCTTGTCTTTGAATGGGATGTGAACTGCTTTTGGTAAATTAGACATTCAGCACTGCATGAGCCACGTCGTGCAATGAATGACGTACCTTGGTGAAAGTAAAGCCATGTTTGTGAGCCTGTGCATAGCTTACATCCCTGCCACCATGGCCGCTTTCGTCCATTGAGCAAGCACTGGGTGACTATGACAAAAGGTTGACTGATATCCACTGAGAATATCATATTATCTACCTGGTTATAATCCTCTCTACAGTGATTGCCTTTTGGTGGACATTCATATGGAGCACAAATACCTTCACAATCTGTGCCCATTCTATAAGATCATGACTGTCCACAGATCAGGTTTTTGGCTTTGAGAGCTAGCATTTTCCTGTTATATGCATCCAGCAACACTCTAATAGGCTGCTCATCTAGTTGTTTCTGGAAACACTGTTATCAATTATCGTCTTCCAAATATTTCTGTTGGCTAAAAAAATTCTGATTACTCACATGTGTTTGCTGCCCCTCGTGGTATATGTGCCACCTTCTCTTCGGTGATTAGGTACTGCTGTTGGCCTCTGCTACTCTGAGTTCTCCTCATCCCCATTGAAATCAAGGAGCCTGCATAGAGGGGTATACCTAGCCTGCAAAAGAGAGTAGACATAGAGCCTTTCAAGGATCCAGCCGCTCCTTCCACTAATGCATTTCCGAATGCTTTAGTGAAGGGAGTGCCTTCTGGACTTTCTCAGGGATCATACTTGGGAGGGGGTAGGGTGCAGGTCACACATGACAGAGTCAGACTACTGTTTGGATTCTCTCCAAAGCCTTTGGATTTTCTTTTCTGTAACATGACAGGGAAGCTCTGGAATCTCAATTTCTTTAACCATAGGTTTATCATGAAATCCAACTTTCTGTCTACCAACCAATTAGCTATTGGAGCTACCCAGTGTTGTATTCTGTCATTCTTGGTCTAAGACCCTTAGACTCCATTTCTGCACATTTTCTACAGGTTTCTGCTGATACATATTAAGAAAGTCTTTCAATTCTTTTGATATGTAAACTGTCTCCTCCTGGGCCATAGTGTGTTCCTGCCTCCTATAGCGTGGTGATATTTGACTCTGGCTATAGGTCTGGTAGCAACAGGAAGTGGTTGTCGTGTATCTTGAGGAGAACAAGACATCTTTCCCCAGTGAGATTGCCAGAGGCTTTTCATGCAAAGGAAGGCTAGTTTCCTCAGACGTTGGAAAGCTGGTAAGAAAAGCTCAGAATAAACTTGGGGGTCAAAATTACCAGTTTTTTCTGAACCCAACAATATAGCCTCATTCTAAGATTCAGGATCTCATTATTTTCCAATCCATATTCTAACTTTCATATAAGAAACCTTACAAGATTCTGAATAAAATTGTTGTTGTAGTTCAACAACCTGTGCAACTAAATTATGTGTTTGATTTTCAGCAATATTAACTCTGAGTCTACAAGAAATTAGAGAATGTTTAGGGCTATCGTAGAAACTCTCTGGTTCTCAAACTGTGACTTGAGCTGACTGTTAAGGGACCTGAGATTCTCACGTTCTTTCTGGTGTATTCAAGTGCACTTAAAAATATCCACCCCGCACCGCAGTCCTTGCAGTTGTCATTACTGTCGTAATTGTTATGTGGACCAACCTCTTGGGCTTCCAAGGCATTTGCTGCAGTGCATACTTCATCACAATCTAACACTGCAGATGGTTTGATTTATTATGATATCCCTGCATGCCATGGGTTACTGGTGTCCCATTTCCTATTGGCAAAAAGCTCAGCACTGTACTCAAGCCAAAGGGCACAAACAAGCCTAATCCCCAAATCACATCTTTCCAAGTCTGCATCCTGGGATCACTCTCCTTACCAATTCTGTATGATTCAAAGTCCAAACAAGATAGAAATCACACAGTAACTTGAACATGGAAAGTTTAATACCAATAACTGTTACTTGTAACAGGGGTGTAACTATAAAGGGGTAAAGAAAACTAAAAAACGCCCTAGGCTGAGCAAGAGTACCCAAGGAAAGAGCAAACTCTGAAGGGGGTTGATCCTCTTCAAGTCTGGCATTCAGACCTTGTTGAGAAGGAATTGTTGCAGGTAATGGACAGATGGACCAAGACTGGTAGATGGATATGTGGATGGAGTTATGGCATTGGCATCTTCCTGACCTGCAAGATGGTGTGAGACTGTGCACACATTGTCTGTGTCACAAGGGCCACGAGAAACAACCTTCTAGGGTACAGGTTGGCTGACGCTGCGGAGTGTGCCCACAGAGGGAGTTGAGGCATCAGGAGCCTCCTTATTGTCCGGGTGGCATGAAGTCTGGGGCACACAGTGTCCACCTTGGTAGAGTCTCAGCCTGGAAATCACTGGGCCAGGGATAGTGTCGCCAATTCATCTCAGCTACACAGTTGGGTAGAGCATGCTGGCTGTCTCCATGAAACATGCCACTGGAAACCGTGCAGGAGAACTAAGAAGAGTCCCTTTCTCCTTCACTGTCTCTCCACTGCCCTCTACTGGCAAAGCTTATCGTCATGCCCACTGCAAAGGAGGAATGTTTAAGGGGTAAAGCTCCATTATCACACAGCAGGTAACAAAGGCTGATTTTGAAGCTGAAAGACAATAAATTAGTAGGTGGCCCAACTAGTTATATACCATTTGCTGAAAAGAAGAATGACAATCATAATTGTTTAATTCTAAAAAATACTTGAAACCTGAGAGAAGTTAAACCCAGAATCCTCCCAAATTTTCTAACAAGCTGTTTGCAAAATTCTAATTGTAAAATTTCAGCTGATGAAATAGCCGGATAAATTTCCTTTTTCTTTATTTAAGAGAAAATTATCTTTGTTTCAAAATAGTTGCAGCAGTCTCTTAATTCTCATGTCGTGACACTGCAAAATCTGAAGTTTTTTTTTATGATTGTATATGATTGCATTTCACACAGAGAAAGCAATAGGACCTGATTATAGACAATGAAGCCTTTGATTACAGGCTAATTATCAATGTGGCCTGGTCACTTGCCAAACCCTGTCGCTCCAGGACTGATATGCCTCTCAGCTTCATGTTTATAGTGGTATACAATGCATTTCACAAATTATGGGAAATGAAATTTCTATGACTAGCTGGTGAAGGAGGTTTTTTGCTACTCTCTTAGCAAATCTCAGTTACACAATACAGTGTTATCAACTATGTTCACCATGTTATACATTAGATACTCAGACCTTATTCATCTTATAACAAAGTTTGTACCCTTTTAACAACCTCTCCCCATTTCTCTCACCCCCTAGCTCTGGCAACCACCATTCTTACTCTCTGTTTCCAAGTTCAAACTCTTTTTTTTTTTTTTAAGATTTCACATATAAGTGGTAGCATACAGTATTTTTCTTCCTCTCTCTGGCTTAATTCATTTAGCATAATGCCCTCCAGGTTCATTTACTTCATTGCAAATGGCAAGCTTTCCTTCTATTTTTAAGGTTGAATTCCATTGTACATACACACCATATTTTCTTTATCCATTCATCCATTGACAAACACTTAGGTTGTTTCCATACCTGGTTATTGTGAGTAAATATGCAGTGAACATAGGAACACAGATATCTCTTTGAGATAATAATTTTGTTTCCTTTGGAGGTATACTCAGACGTGGCATTGCTGGGTCATATGATAGTTCTATTTTTAGTTTCTTGAGGAAACACCATACTGTTTTCAATAGTGGCTGTATCAATTTACATTCCCAGCAACAATATACAAGGGTTCCCTTTTCTCCATATTCATGCCAACATTTATTATCTGTTGTATTTTTGATAATAGACATCCTAACAGGTGATATCTTCTTGTGGTTTTGAATCATATTTCCCTGGTGATTACTGATGTTGAGCACATTTTTGGTTGGCGATTTTTATGTCTTCTTTGGAAAAACATCTATTCAGGTCCTTTGTCCATTTTTTAATTGGGTTGTTTTTTTGCTTTTGAGTTGTATGAGTTCCTTATATATTTTGTATATTAATCCCTTATTGGATATTTGGTTTGCAAACATTTTCACTCATTCTATAGATTGCCTTTTCATTCATTAATGGTTTTCTTTGCTGTACTGAAGTTTTTTAGTTTTATGTAGTCCCACTTGTCTGTTTTTACTTTTGCTGCCTTTGCTTTTGGTGTCAAATCCAATCAGTTATTGCCAAGACCAACGTCAAGGAGTTTACTTCTTATGTTTTCTTCTAGGACTTTTATGATTTCAGGTCTATGTTTAATCCATTTTGAATTGATTTTTGTTTATGGTATAAGATAAGGGTGCAGTTTCATTCTTTTGCATATGCATATCCAATTTTCCTAGTGTCATTTATTGAAGGAACTATCCTTTCCCCAATTGTATATTCTTTGTGTCTTTGTTAAAAATTAATTGACCATATATGCATGGGTTTATTTCTGGGCTCTCTATTCTGTTTCATTGACCTATGATGTCTACAGCTTTGTTCTTTCTCAGGATTGCTTTGGCTATTTGGGGGTTTTTGTGTGTGATTTTATACCAATTTTAGGATTATTTTTCTTATCTGTGAAATATTCCTTTGGAATTTTGATAAGGAATGTATTGAATCTGTAGATTACATTTGGTAGTATGGACATTTTAACACTATTAATTTTCTAATGTATGAATGTGAATAGCATTCCATTTATTTGTCTTCTTCAATTTCTTTTACAAATGTTTTATAATTTCAGTGTACAGATCTTTCACCTCCTTAGTTAAATTTACTTCTAAGTATTTTATTCTTTTTTGAAGCTATTGAAAATGGTATTATTTTCTTAATTTCTCTTTCTGATAGTTTGTCATTAATGTGTAGAAATGCAGCTGACTTTTGTATATTGATTTTGTATCCTGTAAACTTTACTGAATTCACTTATCATTCCTAACAAATTTTGGTGGAGTCCTTAGGGTTTTCTATACATAATATCATGTCATCAGCAAACAGATAATTTTGGTTCTTCCTGTCTGTTTCAAATTTCTTTTATTTCTTATTCCTGTCTGATTGCTCTGGCTAGGACTTCCATCATTATATTGAATAAAGGTGATGAGAGTGGGTGTCCTTATCTTGTTTCTGATCATAAAGGAAAAGCTTTCAGCTTTTCATCATTATGATGTCAGCTGTGGGTTTGTCACATATGGCCTTTATTATATAACATTTCTTCTATATCCAAGTTGTTGAGAGTTTTTATTATAAATGGGTATTGAATTTTGTCAAATGCTTTTCTGCATCTATTTAGATGATTATATGTTTTTTTACAGTCTTCATTTTCATATGGTGTATCACATTTATTGATTTGCATATATTGAACCATTCTTGTGTCTGAGGAATAAATCTCACTTAATCATGGTGTATTTTCCTTTGAATGAATTGTTGAATTTGGTTTGCTAATACTTTGTTGAGAATTTTTGCATCTATATTCATCAGGAATATTCGCCTGTAGTTTTCTTCTAGTATCCTTTGTCTGGCTTGTATCAGGGTAATACTGACCTTGTAAAATGAGTTTGGAAGTGTTCCCTCCTGTTCTGTTTTTTGGAAGAGTTTGAGATTAGTTTTAATTCTTAATTAAATGTTTAGCTGAATTTACCAGTGAACCCATATGGTCCTGGACTTTTCTTTGTTTGGATGTTTTTGATTACTGATATAATCTCCTTACTAGTAATTGCTCTATTCAGATTTTCTATTTCTTCATGACTTAGTCTTTGTAGGTTGTATGTTTCTAGGAATTTATCAGTTTCTTAAAGGTTATCTACTTTGTTAGCATATAATTTTCATAGTAGTTTCTTATGATCCTTAGTATTTCTGTGGTATCAGTTGTAATGTTTCCTCTTTCATTTCTGATTTTATTTTTTTGAGTCTTCTTTCGTTTTCCTTTATTAATCTAGCTAAAAGATTGTCAATTTTATTTATCTTTTCAATAAAAAGTTCTTTTATTGATATTTTCCATCATCTTTCTAGTCTCTACTCATTTATTTCATTTTATTTACTTTCTTCCAATAACTTTGGACTTAGTTTGTTCCTCTTTTTCTAATTCTTTGAGCTGTAGAGTTAGGTTGTTTATTTGAAATCCATCTTTTTTCTTAATGTAGGAGTTCATCACTGTAACATTTCCTCTTAGAATGGCTTTTGCTGCATCCTATAAGTTTTGGTATTTTGTGTATCCATTTTTATTTGTCTCAAGATATTTTATTTCACTTTTGATTTCTTCCTTGACCCATTTGGTTGATCAAGAATATGTTGTTTAACCCCCACATATTTGTGAATTTTCCAGGTTTCCCCTTGTAATTGACTTCTAGTTTTCTGGCAGAAAAAATGATTGATATGATTTCAATCTTACTAAGTTTTTAAGGCTTGTTTTGTGGCTTAACATATGATCTATCCTGGAAGCTGTTCCATGTGTATTCTTAGAAGAATGTGTATTGTGCTGCTATTGTATAGGATTTTATATGTATATATATATGGTATAGAATTATATATAACTATAATATATAATATAATTATAATATATTGTAATATATATATCTGTTAGGTCCACATGGTACCCTTAGCCAGCCACTTGTGAAGCATGCAGTCACACCCCTACCAGGGAAAGACTGGAAGATAAGTGTTTTTGCCAGCTCTCACTCTACTGAACCCTGAGACCATAGCTGTGCCAAGCGCTTATGTGCCCTTTAACAACTGTTTCTTTGTTTGTTGTAGTCCTTTGGGACTTGTAAATGCAAGCCCCATTCACTTTCAGAGCTAGGTGATTTGGGTGCTTGTTCCTTAGGTGGTAGCCTTAAAAGTTGGTACACAGAGGAAATTGTGGTGCAAATCCTTCACTCTGCAGGAAGAAGCTGGAAGTGGGGGTCCCCTCCTGATTATATGGCAGTGTGCCAGGGGTGGCTTTTATGGTGAGAGTGTGTCTCAGCATTTACTACCTTTTTACCTTTTTTGATATGGGGATTTTCTATCACCTGATGTGTAGGAGTCACTCAACTCCGGATTTCTCTCAGAGGGAATTGCTTCATGTGGCTGTACTCAGTGCATCCATGGGAGGAGGGAAATTCAGCAGCCTCCTATGTCACTATCTTGTCTGGATCCCCCAGGTTACCTCAAACACTTTAAAGGACTAGAAACCTAAGAAGCAATATGTGAGAAATGATTTCATCAAATGCAAAAATTAATATCAACATATTAGTTGTAAGGGCTATCACTTGTATTGTGTCCTTTAATCCTGATGACTCCCCAGAAACATAAGTATTATCACTCCCATTTTAGAGATAAGAAAACTGAGATACAGGAAGGATAAATAACTTGCCCAGGTTACTAAGTCACAGAACCCAGTTGAAAAGCCAATTTACCTCCTTTGATGCATATATTTTTTTTACTTTGTTGCCTCTTAATAACAATTAAAACTTGTTAAAATACTTACTTAACACCTAAATAAAATGTCATCACAGGCTACATAGGGAAATTACATCAAATGCCCATGCAACTGGAACAAATAAGATTTTGGTATGAGAGGAGTATATAATTATATGAGCAATTAACTTATTACCTATTTTATTCAGTGTGCTGTAACAACCCCCCATTTCTTTCTTTCTTTTTCCTTTTCTTTCTTCCTTTTTTTTTTACTGGCTCAGAAAGTCTAAGTACATAATGAACAAAATATAATTTCTCTCACGTTATTTATGGGCTCCTTCCTTCCGTGTAGTTTTCTAATTGTAACAGGGTCAGCTTCAATTTGCCATATGGAAACTTAATTGAAAATGAATGGATAATCCAGACCACTAAAAGGTCAATCCTATAAGGAGAGAAAATAGGGCAAGTTAATAATTTAACATCATATAGGATTTACTGCCTTTTAATTTTCTACACATGTATACTAGTCTTTCATAAGCACTAGCTCTGGTTTTGAGAATTGCAAAGATCTTGCCTTTAAAGTGTTCTGTAAAGTAAACCACTGAAGAACTCTGAGGCTGTCTGCTCTTCTTCTAGGAAAGTGTTAATTAGATTTGATAGTATTATTTAAAATGTTTGCTGAAACAGTGCATGTCAAGCATAATTCCAACAATCAAAAGTGTTAATGAAATAGATATTTTTGTGAGTTTGCCCCCTTTTTGAGCTATGCAACGTTGGGCTAGGAGGAATCAAGTCCTGTGATTTACAACTTTAAAAAAATGTTTTTCTAACAATAGGAAAAGTTGCAGAATCACCTTTCCTGCAGAATGAAACATGTTGACTAGAGGTCCACCTGTTCAGGACCAGAAAGCAGCTATGTATTCTTCAACACTTGCTCCCTCTCCTATAGCACTACCCTTCTCCATCCTACCTGCCACATATGTAGATATAATTTAGTTGAAGCTTCAAAGTAGTTGTTTTACTAAAGAGTCCTATTATTTTGAGTGGGAGATGTATCAACCAAATTTATAACTCATTTTAAAATTCAACTTTATTAAAAAATAATTTACTTAAAATAAACTGCATCCATTTAAAGAATAAAATTTGATGAGTTTTGACAGTTAACACCAGTGAACCACCACCATTATCATGATACAAAACCTTTCTATCACCTCCAAAAGATTCCTCAGGCTCACTTATAATTCATCTTTCCCTTAGCTCACAGCTCCAGGAAATACTTGGTCTACTCTTTGTTACTCGAGATTAATTTGCATTTTCTAGCTTTTCATATACTCTGAAGACTTTTGTTTCTGACTTTTTCCATCCATATGGACAGCTTTTTTTCCTACTGAGTAGTATTCCATTGTATGAATATACTACATTTGGTTTATCTGTTTGATTGTTGATGGGAATTTGGTTTGTTTATAATTGGGCCCATTATTAATAAAGGTTCCATGAACATTCACATACAAGTATTTGTGTAAACAAAAATTATATTACTCTTCTGTAAACACCTAGGAGTAGAATGGCTGGGTTGTATGGTAGATGTATACTTATTTTTTTAAGAAATGTCAAAATTTTTTCCAAAGTGGTTTTCCATTTTATATTCCATCAGTGGTATATGAGCATTTCAGCTGCTCCACATCTTTGCCAACACTTGGTATTATCAGTCTTTTAAATTTTAAGAAGTTTAATGATTATATATTGGTATTATATGGTCTTATTTCCTCAATGATTAATAATGTTGAGCATATTTTTATGTATTTGTTGGCCATTTGTACATCTCCATTTTTATGTGTCTGTTCAAATTATTGAGTTGATTGTCTTCTTATTAATGAGTTGTAAAAGTTCTTTGTAAATTCAGGATACAACTTCTTTTTTTAGGTATCTTCTTTGTGAATATTTTCTCCCAGTTAAGAGTTCTCACTATTGACACCATGAAACCATTAATGGTTCCTATAACCCATTTTTGAGGCATATTATATGGCTGGCAAAGCAAAAGAAAAAAGATAATGCATTATTCCATCAGATAATTTTAAAATATACATTATTCACTAATTAGCAGTGATTATCTTCTTCTCAGCCTAGGCTATAAACTATATACTTCATGGTCTGATTCTTCTTCTCTGAAAATAGTACATTATAGTTAATGCACAGGGATTTTCTTGACACTAATATCCTTGCTATTTTAATGTCTAGTTTAACACACACAGACCTGCACACACATAAACACAAACACACACACAATGCAATTAAATGACCCCAAACCATAATTTCCTGTTAAGTATTTGTCTTCTTATGTAAATGGACCTTTTTCCAAATGTGGAAATACCTGCTTAACAAGTGTCTTGCCATTAGCCCACAAAACAGGCATAGTCATTTATTAGAAAAACGAAGTGGACTCAGCACTCATTCCCAGCCTGAGATGCTGAGCATTAAGGCTGAACTCAGAAGAGCTTTTACAACCAATTGATACAGCTCTGAAAATGGAGTTTTCCACTGGTAATGCCCGAGACCCTTGAGTACAGAACTAGGCTCTGTGGTAATAAACATCTGACATTTTCATTTGCAAGTATTCATGTTTCATTTTAGATAATGTTCCCCCTATTTACTTCTTCAGCAGTAACGCATCAAATATCCTACAGTGTAATCTTTCTCTCAGCACTTATCAATGAACTATGAAATAGTATTAAATAGAATTAATTAGAAGTTTTAATGAATCATGTCTGTCCTCATTTATTATACAATGTAATTTTCAAGGAGTGATTAATTACAAGTTACAGATGAGTGAATGGTTAATGTAGTTTGTTAACCTTACTAAGGAGTGACTGTACACAGCAAGCTGCTTCTCCTCTGTTTATTAGCACTTGGCTTGTACTACCATCAGTTGAAGTGAATGAAAAGGTTTTAGTGACTTTGCAATTAATATGCACTGTCAGCTAATAATTTACTCCCTTATTTTGTTTCCTGTACATTATATGAACATTGTTGAGATTCAAAGGCTGAATTTAGCTACCCTTATTTTGAAGTGTTTCTATGTAACTATTAATATGCCCATATCATGGCCATCTGAACTGCATGATTATTTTAAGTAGACCCTATTTAATACAAGGTAGCTTGTTTGAAATGAGTCTTCCTGTATATTTCCTTGAAGAATATACCAATTTACCACATTATTATTGTCATTATCTAAAAAGTGGTAGCTGGCTGCCTTTCATTTTCAGTTTTCTTACATGCACCCTTCAGAAGCAGAATAATGCCTAAGCTGACAAAAATATAGTAGCTAAATACAAAATACTTTTGTGGACAAGAAGTAATTGAGACTGGTGTATGGGAATGCCATAAGGGTTTTTGCCTTCCCAACAGCCACTCTAACATAAGACCATGGCATCCTTGGGGATGAGCCACCATCTTACAACATTCTAGTCTGTTTTTCCTTTAAAGGACTCATTAACAACTATGGTTGTATGGAGGTGGAAAGACGTCATGGCATGTCTCCCACAATACCTCCATTTGCTGGCTGAAGTGTAGCAACTCATTTTTGCTGTGCAAAGCAGACACTGGTGTTTTCTGTTCTGAATCTAAGGAAGTTTGATAGCTCTTTGGAGGCCCAGCTAACCTCAGTAGGAAAAATAACAATATTTAATTACATCCCTGTGATATTTGACAACTTTCATTATTTTCTCATAGGCATTATCTTATTAAATCTAGGTAAAAATCTCATGAATGAGGAAACTATGATTAAAAGATGTTAACTGACTTATCCAGCACCCCTCAAGAAGTGAATGGATGAACGAAACATTCATTAATTTAACAACCATTTACTGAGCACCTAATATGAGATACCTACTACTCTTTTGCGGCCTGGATAAGACAAAGCCCTTTTCATCATAGACCTTAGATACCAATAGGGGAGACAAGAAATAAATGAATAAAGATAGTGATAAGTCCTGTGAAGAAAATTAAAAAGGAAAAAGGTTAGAGAGAAACAAGGCATGAGGAAGGTTATTTTAGAAAAGGCGGTCGGAGAAAGGCTCCTTTAAGAAATGTTATATAGAACAAAACTGACTGATGAAAAAGTCAGTTATATGAAGAAAAATTCCAGGCAGCAAGAACAGCCAATTCAAAGGTCGTGAGCCCTTTGGTGTGTTTGAGGTAGATCAAGAGACCAGTGTGGCTGAAGACAGATATAGCTAGGAAGAGATGAAGTTAGAGAGATAGACAGGCAAGAGATCTTCTAGTTAGTTCCCTCGGGGGCATTGGCAAAGATTTTGGATTTAAACTCAAGAGAATGGGTGCTGAAAGGAACTTTCCAATTCAATTTTGCCCAGAATTTTTAGGACATGAGAAATGGAAGACAATGTTCTAGAACATCAGGTAGCATTTTAATCTCCATTTCTTGTTATAAGGAAGAAAGGTAGAAAAAGGAGTTTCCCCATGAGCCTAGAATTTGAAGCTATTAATATAAAAGTATACCGGCAATGTCCTGTCTTCCTTAGAGAACTGAACTTTCAGACAAGCAATGCTCTTTGAAGTCAGGGACTGTGTCTTACGCACTTTTCATTCTGTTTGGCACACAAATCAATGTCTCATGTTTCCAATCAGTGCTCTCTGAAATGAACTGAATGGCCTGATACGTATTGTTCTGCCCAACCTATGTCTGAAAAATCGTGATAGAATAGGCCATGTTATTTGAAATCGCTGTAACAGAACAGAAGGATCCAGAAAGCAGTCCTCACTTAGCACTTGGCTTCACAGTATATGCTATTGATCCAGGCATCCAATTTGTCTGTAGTGGGGTATTGCTAATCCCTGAAGCAAGTGTATAGTAATGCACTTATTTTGAAAACATTTTCTTTGCTTAAATCTACATTTTCTCACCTACCTCCCCAAGTAAAATTGTGAAGATTCACTAACGTTAATTCTCAAAGGAATGCTATGGAAAATCTATTCCTTCTACCACTCTCCACAGACTCTGAGAGGTGATGGGCTCAGATGAAGGAGCAATACCATTTTATGTTACAGCAATAGGATTTTACTCCGGAATCTCAATACCATAAACTTTTAAGAGTCAAATTTTTTTATCGATCCACTTTAAAATGCATGCCTTTATAATCACAAAAGCAAGTGTAAGAGAGGAAAAAACTTTCCCCACTACTCTCTTAGGTTCAGTGACTGGGGCCTGCAAGGTTTATTACCCTGATGTGGTGATGGTTTTAAAGGTATACGTGTATGTCCGTTCTGTTCTACTATTAGTAGACTGGAAGGTAAATTTCAATGTAATCACACTATATGAACACAGGAATATGAAACAAGGGTCCAGCTTTTGCCAAGTTCTATTATATAGTAATTGACATAACTAAAGGGAAGAGAAAAATTGTTTTTAATTACAAGATATTATGCAAGTGCTAAACTGTATGCTGCATTATGTAAACATATATTAAGTTTCTCAGAAGAGATATAAGTTAGAATGAAAGTTTGAGGAGAAAATCACTAGTCAGTTCATAATTTGATCTTTGATAGACTTTATTTTTTAGAGGAGCTTTGGTTCACAGAAGAATTGAGCAGAAAGTAGAGAGTTCTCATAGACCCCCTGTTGTCTCCCCACACGTAAAACCTCCCCCACTATCAATATCTGGCACCAGAGTGGGACATTTGTTACCAATCAGATGAACCAACATTGACAACTAATTATAACCCACAGTTCATAATTTACATTAGGGATCACTCCGGATGATGTACATTCTATGGGTTTTGACAGCTGTGTAATGGCATGTCTCCATCATTATATTATCATATGGAATAGCTTCACTGCCTTAAATCTCCTTTGTGTCCTGCCTATTCATCCCTCCTTCCCTTCAGCCCCTTGCAACCACTGATCTTTTTACTCTCTCCACATGAATCTACTTTTCCAACTCTAAATTTTATGAGCTTACAGATCAAGTAGTTCAATGAAAATTTAGCATTCAATTTGAGATGTGTTTTCACTGCAAAATATAGATCAGATTCTAAAGGCTTAGTATGAAAACAATGTAAAGTGTCTCAATTTTTCATACTGATGACATGTTGAAATAATAACAGTTTGGCTATATTGAGTGAAATAATACATGTCCTTAAAGTTAATTTTGTCTATTTATTCTTACATTTTTAATGTGGCTACAAACATTTTAAAAACAATATGTGGCTTACATTATATTACTGGACAGTGTTCCTTTAGACTTATGATAGCTGAACTCCAGAAATATCATTAACTGGGAGATCAAGCATTTCTCAGACATTATGAGTAACCTGCCTTCCACTCTATTTCATTAAGTTAATATTAGAGAAAAATTTAAGAAATTTGCCTGAGTAAATATGATCACCTGTAGACTAAGATTAAATCATCATAGGTTGATATGTGGATTTAGTGAAACAATATAAAGGAGTTAAACATTTTAACCATAAACATGGAAAATGAGTCCCTGTTTTTATATGATATCCATGGGTCTTATAACCACATGACCCCATTTTGCCTGTAAACATCACCCCTCACATTCCCTTCAGCTTTTTAGTGAGCATCTTTTCCATGTGGGGTATTGATCTAATAACAAATGCCAGAATTTTCCCAAGAAAATGGAAGTAGCCAGGTAGAACTAGTTTATTTTTATCATGAGTTGATAGCCTTCTCTGTTCTTTCTACCTCATCATACATTAAATATGAAATCAGAAAGAAGGAGAGAGAAACTGGAACTGCAAAGGGTTTTTGGAGAGAGAACAAGTGGAAGGTTGCACATCTGTACTCTCAGCTTTTCTTAGCTCTTAAATTCACTGATGCTTAAAGGGGGAAATAGCACTTAAAACTGCTATACTGGTACTCACGCTCAATCCGTAAGTCTGCTCTCATCTGTGCTTCTACGATGCTGGGGGTGGGGGCCGGTGGAGGAAAAGTGTTCTTTTCATGCTCACTCAACTCTCTCCCAGTTCTTGCCTGCACGTGACGTGCAGGAGGACATGAGAGCATGAAAATCTTTGACTGAATTCTGAATGGCACCTTGCTGTTTCTACCTCAGCACACGTTCTTAGAGCACCTTTGCTTTGGTCTCTAAGTTAGATGATTTTCATTAGCTATTTGGGCTCATCTACAATAAAATAACAAACCCACCTGTAAATGGGTGCCAGGGTTTGGCTGTCCATAAAAGGAGAGCTAGGACATATACCTCACAGTTTTTAAAAGAGCTGAGAAGGATATCTGACAAGTATCATTTAACATCTATTACCTCCTTTCCTATCTGAGTAGAAGGATGGCATAGTATTCTTATAAGTTCTATTTTAAAGAAATGAAAGATTTAAAGAATTGTAAAGAGCACTTGAAGAGTGAAATAAATGCATCTCTGATTTTAAAGTTCTATCAGATTGAGAAGTCACTTCCTGTTTATCCACATACCATGTTCATTCTCACTTCATGATGCTTCCTTCTGTCTGGAATCCTCTTCCTACTGCATGCCTATGACTTGTCAACCACCTCCTCTTCATCCTCCATATTTCAAATGAAATGCCATTATCTCATGGAGGCTGAGTATAGTTTAAAGTCAAAATTAAAATAATGATTGGAATTCTTATTTCTTAAAACCAGTGAAAGCAGTAAGATGCTGGGAGAAAGTGATAAAAGTTTAATCATCTCTAAAATCCGTGACCTTCAGGGTAACTTGGAGGTACCCCTTTATTACACTTGCAAATTACCCTACACTTCTTCATAGCACACAGCACAATTATAATTAACTTTTCAATACCTGTCTCAGTGACTAGACTACAGATAAAAGTAAAGAGACTGTCAGCTCAGAATAAAAATAAGCTCCATGAGGGAAAATGTTGTTCTGGACTTTATTCCCAATACCCAACCTAGTTCCTGGAATATAGTAGGCACTGAATAAAGATTTATTGAGTGAATTAATAAATAAATGCAAGAATGAAGAGGTTATACTTCATGTTCATAAGTAATGCTTTACCAGAAAGGATATTTTGGGAAATAGACCACAAACCCATACATATGGAATGATTGAAATCAATGAATAGAATATTTCCTTCACTTTTCAATATAAAGCGCTTCAATATCAAAAGTCTGTACACGTTCTTTAACCAACGGCTGAAATGTGCTGTTGTAAATGAGCTAGGTCATCATCTGTATAGCAAGATGTAATAACAAAACTCTGAAGTTAATAAATCAATCGTGTGTATGTTTAGGATATACTATTAACATCAAAAGAAAAAAAGAAGGATAGAGACCTTCAAGATGGCAGAGGAGTAAGACGTGGAGATCACCTTCCTCCCCACAAATACATCAGAAATATATCTACATGAGGAACAACTCCTACAGAACACCTACTGAACGCTGGCAGAAGACCTCAGACCTCCCAAAAGGCAAGAAACTCCCCACGTACCTGGGTAGGGCAAAAGGAAAAAGAAGAAACAAAGTCAAAAGAATAGGGTCAGGACCTGCACCTCTGGGAGGAAGCTGTGAAGGAAGAGAAGTTTCCACACACTAGAAGCCCCTTCACTGGCGGAGACGGGGGTGGCGGTGGGGAAGCTTCAGAGCCACGGAGGAGAGCGCAGCAACAGGGGTGCAGAGGGCAAAGCGGAGAGATTCCCACACAGAGGATTGGTGCCGACCAGCACTCACCAGCCCAGGAGGCTTCTCTGCTCACCTGCTGGGGCGGGTGGAGGCTGGGAGCTGAGGCTCAGGCTTCAGAGGTCAGATCTCAGGGAGAGGACTGGGGTTGGCTTCATGAACACAGCCTGAAGAGGGCTAGTGCTCCACAGCTAGACAGGAGGGAGTCCGGAAAAAAGTCTGAAACTGCCGAAGAGGGGTGCACAAGGAGAGGGGATTCAGAGCACCGCCTAAACGAGTTCCAGAGATGGGCGCGAGCCGTTGCTATCAGCGCAGACACCAGGGACGGGCACGAAACGCTAAGGCTGCTGCTGCAGCAAAGAAGCCTGCATGCAAGCACAGGTCATTATCCACACCTCCCTTCCCAGGAGCCTGTGCAGCCCGCCACTGCCAGGGTCCCGGGATCCAGGGACAACTTCCCCGGGAGAACACACAGTGCGCCTCAGGATGTTGCAATGTCACACCGGCCTCTGCCACCGCAGGCTCACCCCGCATACCGTACGTCTCCCTCCCCGCTACCTGAGTGAGCCAGAGGCCCCTAATCAGCTGCTAGTTTAACCCCGTCCTGTCTGAGCGAAGAACAGACGCCCTCAGGTGACCTACACGCAGAGGCGGGGCCAAATCCAAAGCTGAACCCCGGGAGCTATGCGAACAAAGAAGAGAAAGGGAAATCTCTCCCAGCAGCCTCAGGAGAGGCGGATTAAATCTCCACAATCAACCTGATGTACCCTGCATCTCTGGAATACCTGAATAGACAAAGAATCATCCCAAATTGAGACAGTGGACTTTGAGAGCAACTGTAGACTTGGGGTTTGCTTTCTGCATCTAATTTCTTTCTGGTATTATCTTTATCTTAGTTTAGTATTTAGAGTTTATTATCATTGGTAGATTTGTTTATTGAGTTGCTTGCTCTCTTCCTTTTTTCCTTTAATATATAGATATATGTATTGTTTTCCTTTTTCTCTTTCTGTGAGTGTGTATGCATATGTTTATTTGTGTGATTTTTTTCTGTATAGCTTTGCTTTTACCATTTGTTCTAGGGCTCTGTCTTTTTTTTTTTAGCATACTTTTTAGTGCTTGTTATCATTGGTGGATTTGTTTTTTGGTTAGGTTGCTCTCATTTCTTTCCTTTTTTATTACTTTTTAACTTTTTAATTTTTAATAATTTAAAAAATTTTTTTATTTTATTTCATTTTTTCCTTTCTTTCATTCCTTTTTTCTCCCTTTTCTTCTGAGCCATGTGGCTGACAGGGTCTTGGTGCTCTGGCTGGGTGTCCAGCGTGAGCTTCTGAGGTGGGAGAGCTGAGTTCAGGACATTGGTCCACCAGAGACCTCCTAGCTCCATGTAATATCAAACAGCGAAAGATCTCCCAGAGATCTCCATCTCAACGCTAAGACCCAGCTCCACTCAACGACCAGCAAGCTACAGTGCTGCACACCCTATGGCAAACAACTAGCAAGACAGGAACATGACCTCACCCATTGGCAGAGAGGCTGCCTAAAATCATAATAAGGTCACAGACACCCCAAAACACACCACCGGACATGGTCCTGCCCACCAGAAAGACAACTTCCAACCTCATCCACCAGAACACAAGCACTAGTCCCCTCCACCAGGAAGCCTACACAACCCACTGAACCAAACTTAGCCACTGGGGGCAGACACCAAAAACAACGGGAACTACAAACCTGCAGCCTGTGAAAAGGACAGCCCAAACAAACACAGTAAGTTAAGCAAAATGAGAAGACAGAAAAATACACAGCAGATAAAGGAGCAAGGTAAAAACCCACCAGACGAAACAAATGAAGAGCAAAGAAGCAGTCTACCTGAAAAGGAATTCAGAGTAATGATAGTAAAGATGATCCAAAATCTTGGAAATAGAATGGAGAAAATACATAAAACGTTTAACAAGGACTTAGAAGACCGAAAGAGCAATAAAACAATGATGAACAACACAATAAATTAAATTAAAAATTCTCTAGAAGGAAACAATAGCAGAATAACTGAGGCAGAATGGACAAGTGACCTGGAAGATGAAATAGTGGAAATAACTACCACAGAGCAGAATAAAGAAAAAAGAATGAAAAGAGTTCAGGACAGTCTCAGAGACTTCTGGGACAACACTAAACACACCAACATTTGAATAATAGGGGTCCCAGAAGAAGAGAAAAAGAAAGGAACTGAGAAAATATTTGAAGAGATTATACTTGAAAGCTTCCCTAATATGGGAGGGAAATAGTCAATCAAGTCCAGGAAGTGAAGAGAGTCCCATACAGGATCAATCCAAGGAAAAACATGCCAAGAAATATATTAATCAAACTATCAAAAAGTAAATACAAATAAAAAATAAAATACCTAGGAATAAACCTACTTAAGGAGACAAAAGACCTTTATGCAGAAAACTATAAGACACTGATGAAGGAAATTAAAGACGACACAATCAGATCGAGAGGTATACCATATTCTTGGATTGGAAGAATCAACATTGTGAAAATGACTATACTACCCAAAGCATTCTACAGATTCAATGCAATCCCTATCAAACTACCAATGGCATTTTTCACACAACTAGAACAAAAAATTTCACAATTTGTATGGAAACACAAAAGACCCCAAGTAGCCAAAGCAATCTTGAGAAAGAAAAACAGAGCTGGAGGAATCAGGCTCCCAGACTTCAGACTACACTACAAAGGTACAGTAATCAAGACAGTATGGTACTGGCACAAAAACAGAAATATAGGGCTTCCCTGGTGGCGCAGTGGTTGAGAGTCCACCTGCCAATGCAGGGGATACGGGTTCATGCCCCGGTCTGGGAAGATCCCACATGCTGCAGAGCGGCTAGGCCCGTGAGCCATGGACGCTGAGCCTGCGCGTCTGGAAGCTGTTGCTCTGCAACGGAAGAGGCCACAACAGTGAGAGGTCCGCGTACCACAAAAAAAAAAAAAAAAAAAAAAAAAAAACAAATATAGATCAATGGAACAGGATAGAAAGCCCAGAGATAAACCCACGCATATATGGTCACCTTATCTTTGATAAAGGAGGCAAGAATATACAATGGAAAAAAGACAGCCTTTTCAATAAGTGGTGCTGGGAAAATTGGACAGCTACATGTAAAAGAATGAAATTAGAACACTCCCTAACACCATATACAAAAATAAACTCCAGATGGATTAAAGACCTAAATGTAAGGCCAGACACTATAAAACTCTTAGAGGAAAACATAGGCAGAACATTCTATGACATAAATCACAACAAGATCCTTTTTGACCCACCTCCCAGAGAAGTGGAAATAAAAACTAAGATAAACAAACGGGACCAAATGAAACTTAAAAGCTGTTGCACAGCATAGGAAACCATAAACAAGATGAAAAGACACCTCTTAGAATGGGAGAAAATATTTGCAAATGAAGCAACTTACAAAGGATTAATCTCCAAAATATACAAGCAGCTCATGCAGCTCAATATCAAGAAAACAAACAACCCAATCCAAAAACGGGCAGAAGCCCTAAATAGACATTTCTCCAAAGAGGATATACAGATTGCCAACAAACACATGAAAGGATGCTCAACATCACTAATCATTAGAGAAATGCAAATCAAAACTACAATGAGGTATCACCTCACACCACAGAATGGCCATCATCAAAAACTCTACAAACAATAAATGCTGGAGAGGGTATGGAGAAAAGGGAACACTCTTGCACTGTTGTTGGGAAGGTGAATTGATACAGCCACTATAGAGAACAGTATGGTAAAAAACTAGAAATAGAACTACCATATGACCCAGTAATCCCACTACTGGGCATATACCCTGAGAAAAACCATAATTCAAAAAGTGTCATGTACCACAGCGTTCATTGCAGCTCTGTTTACTATAGCTAGGACATGGAAGCAACCTAAGTGTCCATCAACAGATGAATGGATAAAGAAGATGTGGCACATATATACAATGGAATATTTTTCAGCAATAAAAAAAATGAAATTGAGTTATTTGTAGTGAGGTAGATGGTCCTAGAGTCTGTCATACAGATTGAAGTAAGTCAGAAAGAGAAAAACAAATACTGTATGCTAACACATATTTATGGAATCTAAAAAAAAAAAAATGGTTCTGAAGAACCTAGGGGCAGGATAGGAATAAAGATGCAGACGTAGAGAATGAACTTGAGGACACAGGGACGGGGAAGGGTAATCTAGGATGAAGTGAGAGAGTGGCATGGACATATATACACTACCAAACGTAAAATAGATAGCTAGTGGGAAGCAGCCACATAGCACAGGGAGATCAGCTCTGTGCTTTGTGACCACCTAGAGAGGTGGGATAGGGAAGGTGGGAGGCAAGAGGGTGGGGATATGGGAATATATGTATAGCTGATTCCCTTTGTTATAAAGCAGAAACTAACACATCATTGTAAACCAGTTATACTCCAATAAATATGTTTTTAAAAAGTAAAAAAGAAGGAGAAATGATTAAAAGCCGTTGTCTCTGGGGAGTGGATCTCAGGGTACTTCAGAGTGACTTCCTTTGTTTGGAAGTCCTTCTTTATTATTTTTAACCATATTTTGTATTTATTTGATGAAAAAAACAAAAGTCCTTATCCATTTTCTAATAACTCAGCCTCAATAATCAGTCACTCATTTCCCACTTAGTATCCTTTGCTTTATGGTACTAAATTTCATATTTTCTGTACTAAATTACAAGGTTATTGACACCACATTCATGTCATACACATCTTTATACTCCTCATGATATATACTGCAACATGTTCTACATAGTATATATTAATATCTGTTGACTGACTAATGAAGATTGAAGGTTATCATTTTAATTCAAGTGAGTCATGTTTCTAATTTAATTTTCATTTATTTTCACACTCCCTAAAGAAGCTCATTTTTGTAAATGACCTCGCAACTTTGGATATAGTCATACCTATTTTCCCATTAAATGAATATTGTAAGAACATATCATGAAGATAAAGGGGTTAATACATGACTTTCCATGTAGGAACACCTAAACATGTTGGTGTTCCAGGCCAGCAACATGATGACATTTCCAGGTGAACATCTAATGACCCTACATGATAACCCAATGTCAATAATAATAATAATAATAACAATGCTATAGAGCTTTTGAGGGTATCTCAATGATTATCCATTAAATGGTTTACTATAGAATAGTACAATGTTAAAATAATGACTAGGGCTCTTATCATTTTTAAATCTAGTGAAAGCAGCAAAAGACTGGGAGAAGGTGATAAAGGTTTAATCATCTATAAGTACAAAGAAATGTGTCTATAGTCATGCTATTTGTTGCCTTTTAGAATCGTAGTTATCATGCAATCATAAAATCCCAGGGTTGAAGAGACCAGAAGTGGTCATTTTTCCAGTTTCTCATCCAGTGTGTCTTAACTTTTTGCTACAACATTCCAATAAATAGTCACCCTGCATGGCTAAACATTCTCTCCCAAAGAGACTGATGTTGATTCTAAATTGTTTTAACTTTTGGAAATTTTTCCCTTATACTGAGGCAAAAAAAAAAATCTCTATGTATAACTTTAATGGGTTGGTATTGACCTATTAAGGCCATCCAGAATGAATCCAACACGCACTTCCTGTTAGACACTTTCAGACATTTGAAGAACAGTTTTTGTGCTTCTGAGTCTTCTCTTTCCTTGTCAACTAAATAGAATATGAATCCCCACCCACTGCTGAAGCCTGCCCTTAGAAGTCACATCCACCTGTCTGTATTCCCTAAATTACCGTTGCATTTCTGTCTTCAGGAATCTCTGTTACTTTGGGTTAAATTTTAGAGAGAAACATGAAAAGACCTGGAAAACATTAAGATCCTGGTAATCGCAGGAAGTATATTAGAAAGAAATCTAAACATTTGTTCTTGGGAGGAATTCCCAATGTGAGGCAATGATTTCCAAGGTCAAGAGTTTGGAACAAACCCAAGAAAACATTTACCCTTCTTCCACCTACTAGTTTGTCTGGAGGTTAGAGTTAATTTTTAAGTCCAACATCATAGCAGCTCTGAATCGCCCTCCAGAACTAAGGATACAGGACCCACAGCAGCAGGAGGCAGAATGAACAGGCTCTGTTTACACCTTTTCTTTTTTTTTTTTAAGTCTTTGCCATTTTAATAGCTTAATTGTTGTTTCCCCTATTACAAGACTTAATTTTAAGATATTCTTCATGGATAAACTTATTGACCTTCAATGTCTGTTCCCCAGACTTTGAAAGCCAATGACCTTGTCGGAAACATCACCTTTGCCCCCTGTCTAACTGACACCAAATGCACTGGGCCAGGGGTCTTATTAATAAATTTTCTTTCCATTACTTCATTAATAGCTGAATTTCCTTAAACCACTCTTTTCACTTCAAGACAAAGGGATTTCTCATTGAAATAAGAACAATATTTTGAGTGCTCATAGAAAACTGAATTTAAGAGTTCCATGCAATTACATTTTTTTTTTTTTTACTCAACTCATATCATTATTCTTACCCTGAAGGTAATCAGTATGAAAACTGTCAAAAATCTTTGCTTTTCTAGCTTCTAGCCTTCCAAAATTTTGGTCTTCCATTCAGGAGGTTTTAAAGCAAGGGATTCAAATTTAGGGAATTTAGAGAATGCAAAGGATTATATGGAAAATTCAGTTGTTCCTTGGACTTCCATTTCTTATTTTGTTGGAAGCATCTCAGCTATGGTCTCAGAACTGAAAGCATACAGGTCATTAAAATGGGTTAAGAAAGAAGATGTGAGCGCTCATGGAAACCTTGGGCTAAACCAAAAGTGGGAGTCAAATTGAAAAGTGACATTGATGTCTTTCTTGCTATGACTAAATTAAGCTCTAAAATTTTATTATTCCCAAGTCATCATCTATGTTCACATCCATTGTATTACAGCCACATTCTAGGTAATTGTCAAATTTCAATTTGGCTTAATTTTTAAGCTTCAGGGGAGTTATATCAGATTTCAACCTAAGAGCAGGTACTTGGGAAAGGCAGAGCCATCTTTGCCTGTGACAAGGAGAAAAATGTGGAGGGTTTAGAAACACTCCTGTACTACTGCCCTGCTTAGTATTGTGACAGCAAGCAGTGCTAACCATCAAGAAAGTCATCACAGATCTTAGGTCTGTGTCTCAGAATGTGCCCCCAAAAGTCTGCACCCATTCACTGGGGAAGCTTGTTATAAAATGCAAATACCTAAGTCCATTCCGATAAAAAAAAAACTCAAAATCTTCAAATGGCTGACATCATGCAAAATTTCACCATGAAATCCCAGTCTTACAAGCCCCTTTATAGACTTAATCATCTGCTAAATCTTTCCTTCTTTATATTTTATTTTCAATATTTCAGGAAATGATTTATCCCCACTCCCCTCACATACACGTTTCAAAGTCCCCACACAGGTTGCTATGCAGATAACAATGCAGATGTCAGTAGCTTCCTTTAAGAGATCTCAGAATGCAATCTATCAAAAGGCACATGCCCTGGGTTTTAGAGAGGGTGTTTCATTTCATGCTGATGAAATCATATACTGTAAATTCCTGACCTAGATAAGCATCACAAAGTCTATAATGTATTCCTTCCTACTCTCATCTTCTGCATGTTCAAGTGTCTTCCACCTACTTTGCAATCTGCAATCCAGTCCCTTTTCATTGCTTCTTATTGTCGTTTGCTTCTTTCTTTTTCTTGAAAATAAAAAAAAACAATTGTTGATTAAAGTAATAAAGCGCTCATAAAATAGAAACTTCTGAATGATCTTCAACATCAGCACTGTAATTCTGACTTGTGAGCCAACACTACTGCTTAAGTCACGTCTGTCGGTTTCTAAGTTAGCACAATTCAGCATTTGAGTTCCCAAGAAGTCATAAGATACCCAGAAGAACTTAACATCTGTAGATCTGTATGGGGTCTGAAATTGTGCTTCTGCAGACGGATCAAAAAGAACTAAACCTCACCACTTCCTCAAGCCCCAGTCATCCTACCCTGCAACTTAGTCTGCCCTGCATATAAGCAGTGAAGTCAGAATTTGCACAAAAATATCTGCCCACAAGCCTGACACCCCTTTAGAGGCATTCCTTGGAATTAAGACACTATCACAATTTATTCAGGTTCCTTTTATACTGCAAATAAAGAGAGGAGATGGCAGGAAGGTCACACGTTAAGTTAGCAGGTTAACTGATTAGCTTGTTCTCACCTTGAGCTAGAAGAAGTGAGGCAGAGGATTGGTCAATTTTAATAGGGTACCAAAACCGGACATGGTTTATAAACTCTTTGAAGAAGTGAACACTTATCTTTGAAATTCTCAACACATCTAGCTTATCATTGGTCTTTGTATTTGTTGAAAAATACTTGGTGCAGAGAGCACCAAGAAGCAAACTGAAGTTATTTAATGTGTTTGCCAGAGGCTGGCTCTTCTTACCTTGGCTTCTTCTGCTTAGTTACCTTTGACCTCAGCTTACTGCCTATTGATGTGTTGATTATTGTCTTGACATATGCTCCTTGTATTCTATGTGGGTGAGTTTAGATTTCCTAAAGTTTTGTTTCTGACCATCTTATCCAGGAGATAAGGAAAGAAGAGCAGATGTTAGCCTCTGTGTGTTTGTGACAGTGGTGGTAGGGAGGAGAGAGCTCTGAAAATATTATTTATGATCATCTCACCTTGAAAAAAGAAATAAAAATCACTCCCAATAAGCTTAGGTTTACATATTGAGTGTTTTTGATTTAGTGTGTATGGTACTTAATAGAGGCAAAAATAATTTTGTCCTGATCAGTACATCACAATTTGGCTTTTTG
The DNA here is from genome assembly GCF_964374135.1 of Grampus griseus. NCBI lineage: Eukaryota > Metazoa > Chordata > Mammalia > Artiodactyla > Delphinidae > Grampus > Grampus griseus. The sequence goes on along the minus strand of NC_139000.1, from coordinate 37,734,694 downwards.
AAAAAAAATCTAATATTATTTAATCTTTACTACTTAATCTTTTAATAGTCAATCTAATATGATTTAATCAAGTTAAAGCAGCTGGTCCATTAATGAGGTGCCAACACTTTACAGGGGCTTTAGGAGTAAATAAACCAATAAAAAGGAAGCATCATTTTCAGTGTACCAACAGGCAGCTGATTGTGTTTTGACTGGAGGAGTGAGATGTGGGTGCAGAAGGAGAGAGAAGAGTAGGATGTTATTTAACATTAAGTAAGGACTACACCTTATATCAGGGGATGGAAGGAACTGCTACAGCCAGCAAGTCCCTTTCAGAGGATGTGCTAAGACCCCACTAACCCATCTGTCTTTGTATTTTTGTTTGGTTGTTTGTTTTGTTTTGTTTTGTTTGCAAGCATTGTAATAGTTTATTTTTCTTTAATGCTAAGTTACTTTTATTTTTTTCCAGGATGATTGAGATATAATTGACAAAAATTGTATATATTTAAGGTGTGCAACGTGATGGTTTGATAGACATACACATTGTGAAATGATTATAATCAAGTTAATGCATGCATCACCTCACATAGTTACCTTTTTTTTGGTGTGATGAGAGCAGTTATGATTTACTGTCTCAGCAAATTTCAGTTATACAATACAGCTTATCAACTAGAGTCACCATGTGATACATTAAATCCTCAGACCTTATTCATTTTATAACTGAAAGTTTGTAACCGTTTAACAACCTCTCCCCATTTCCCCCACCTCCCCAGCCCCTGATAACCACCATTCTACTGTCTGTTTCTATGAATTGATTTTCTTTTTTTTAGATTCCATATATAAGCAATGCAGTATTTGTTTTTATCTGTCTGGCTTAATTTACTTAGCATTATTTACTTATAAGTTGTACCTTATAAACTACAGGTTTATCCATGGTGTCGCAAATGGCAGCATTTCCTTCTTTTTTAAAGTTGAATAATTATCTATCTATCTATCTACCTGTCACATTTTCTTTATCCATTCATCCATTGATCGAAACTTAGGTTGTTTGCATACCTTGGCTACTGTGAATAATGCTGTAATGAACATGGGAAGGCAGATACCTCTTTGAGATAATGATTTTGGGGGTTTTTTGCATATGTATCCAGAAGTGGCATTGCTAAATCATACACTAGTTCTATTTTTAATTTCTTGAGGAAACGCCATACTGTTTTCCTAGTGGCTGTGCCAGTTTACATTCCCACCAACAGTGTACAGAAGTTCCTTTTTCTCCATATCCTCACCAGCATTTATTATCTCTTGGATTTTTGATCATAGATATCGAAACAGATATGAGGTAATATGTCACTGTGGTTTTGATGTGTGTTTCTCTGATGATTAGTGATACTGGGCACCTTTTCATGTACCTGTTGACTATTGTATGTCTTCTTTAGAAAAATGTTTATTCAGGTCCTTTGCCCATTATTTTGTTTTTATGCTATTGAGTTATATGAATTCCTTGCATATTCTGGATATTAACCCCTTATTGAATATGTAGTTTGCAAATATTTTCTCCCATTCCATAGGTTGCCTTTTCATTTCATTGATGGTTTCTTTTCTTATGCAGAAGCTTTTTAGTTTGATGCAGTCCCACTTGTCTATTTTTGCTTTTGTTGCCTATCCTTTGGGTGTCACGTCCAAAAAACCATTGCCAAGACCAACGTCAAAGAGCTTTTCCCTATGTTTTATTCCAGGAATTTTATCATTTCAGGTCTAACATTTAAGTCTTTAATCCATTTTGAGTTTGTTTGTGGTATATTATAGGGGTCCGATTTCATTCTTTTGCATATGGATATGCAGTTTTACCAGCACCATTTATTGAAGAGACTATCCTTTCCCCATTGTGTGTTCTTGGCTCTCTTGTTACAGATTAGTTGACCATATATTCTTGGGTTTATTTCTGGGCTCTCTATTCTGTTTAATTGATGGATGTGTCTTTTTTTATGCTAGTACCACACTGTTTTGATTATTATAGCTTTGTAATATAGTTTGAAACCAGGATATGTGCTGGCTCTAGCTTTGTTCTTCTTTCTCAAGATTGCTTTGGCTTTTTGGGTTTTTTTGTGGCTCCATACAAATTTTAGGATTGTTTTTCCTATTTCTGTGAAAAATGCCATTATAATTTTGATAGGGGTTGCATTGAATCTGTAGATCATTTTGTAGCCCACTTTTCTTTGGGATTGAATAAAGCTAGTCAAGAAACAGAGGAGTGTAATTGGATAAAGCTAGTCAAGAAATGGCTAGAGAGACATCTCCCAAAGTAGTTCCACTGCTGTCCACATTTGTTCTAGGGAAGAAAATGCCAGGATCCTGAGATTATCTCATCTGCTTAAAATTCTTCCTGGGTTAGAATGTGAGAGAAGAGAAATTTGGCCAGTTGTGCCATGTCCTTCTTTGCCCACAGCAACAATAACAATAATAAACAAATGTTTTATTGAATAAATACTTTGTGATAAGGATTGTGATAACATTTATCTGAAATATCTCTTTTACTCTCCCACATGTTGTAAAGGAGTTACTGTTTTTACCCCATACAGTCAAAGAAACTGAGTCTTAAAGGGAGGTTAAGTATCTTACACTTGGTAACATAGCTGCTAAATGCTGAGGCTAAGATATGAATTCATGTACTGCTGAATCCAGAGGTTGCATGCTTAATCCCTGCACAGCACCACTTTTCAATAGACTCTCCGCCTCCATTTTTTAAATTCCAGGTCTCATGTGCTTTATTTGGTTCATCTGCAGAAATGGAACAGAGAGAGCTAGAATGGGCTGTTCATTTCTGAAGTTGCATTAGCAGCCACATGGAATCAATATGTCCTGCAGGAGGGTATCTCTCAATCTATAGATCTTAGAGGGGAGGGGCTAGTCCACTAGCAGTCTTGGACACAACAGACTTTGAGAATGGGAGTAGAGTATAGCCCATCCCAGGTCTCATCAATGCACCTCAGTTTCTACACATGAGAGAGAAATCATTAACAGCCAGTCCATTTAACTAGATAAGGGGTAGGTAGAGATTGGAGACCGAAAAGGCATGCTTGTTATATTATCCTTCTTAGCTTTGCCTGGGTCTAGATCAGCTATCCCTGGACAATTTTTGATTAGTCCTAGAAAACAGTCAACAACACAACATTGTAAATCAACGATATACTCCAATAAAAAAATGAATATAAAAAAATAAGGAGTACCTATAAATTGTGGGTTTTTTTTTTTTAAAGTGTCTCTGAACTGTTGGCAACTTGGAGGAACTTGGAAAGTTTGTTTGCTTGTTTTGTTTTTTTTATTGGGGTATAGTTGTTTTTCAACGTTGTGTTACTTCCTACTGTACAGCGAAATGAAGTAGAGTTCCCTGTGCTATACAGCACGTTGTTATTAGTTATCTATTTTATACATATTAGTGTATATATGTCAGTCCCAATCTCCCAATTCATCCCATCCCCCAACTTTCCCCCCTTGGTGTCCATACGTTTGTTCTCCACATCCGTGTCTCTATTTCTGCCTTGCAAACTGGTTAATCTGTACCATTTCTCTAGATTCCAAATATATACGTTAATATACGGTATTTGTTTTTCTCTTTCTGACTTACTTCACTCTGAATAACAGACTCCAGGTCCATCCACATCTCTACAAATGACCCAATTTTGTTCCTTTTTATGTCTGAGTAATGTCCCATTGTATACATGTACCACATCTTCTTTATCCATTCACCTGTCGATGGACATTTAGGTTGCTTCCATGACCTGGCTATTGTAAATAGTGCTGCAGTGAATATTGGGGTGCATGTGTCTTTTTGAATCATGGTTTTCTCTGGGTACATGCCCAGGAATGGGATGGCTGGGTCATATAGTAATTCTACTTTTAGTTTTTTAAGGAACCTCCATACTGTTCTCCATAGTGGCTGTATCAATTTACATTCCCACCAGCAGTGCAAGAGTGTTCCCTTTTCTCCACACCCTCTCCAGCATTTATTATTTGTAGATTTTCGGATGATGTGCATTCAAAAAAAAAAAAACCAAGTAAATGGGAGACTGAGTTATTTAATGAGATTTTAAAATTACGGGTTTTACATTAACATTCAACCTATATGGTATTGAATCCTTGCCAGAAAGTAGCAGGTAATAATTTTACTTTTGTTTATGGAGTTCTTGCTCCAAGATCACTGCCCTGCATATATCACCAGAGAACTCTTTCTAAAGAATGTTAGCTCTCATTTGCTTAAAAGCCTTTCATGCCTTCTGATATTTTTTATTTAAAATTATCATTTTATTATATGTAAATTATCCTTTAAATTTATTTATTTATTCATAATTTTAATTTTGAAAAAATCTTTATTGGAGTATAATTGCTTTACAATATTGTGTTAGTTTCTGCTGTGTAACAAGTGAATCAGCTATACATACAGATATATCCCCATATCCCCTTCCTCTTGTGTCCCAATCCCACCCCTCTAGGTGGTCACAAAGCACAGAGCTGATCTCCCTGTGCTATGCAGCTGCTTCCCTCTAGCTATCTATTTTATCTTTGGTAGTGTATATATGTTTATGCCACTCTCTCACTTTGCCCAGCTTACCCTTACCCCTTCCCCTTGTCTTTCTGGTGGGCAGGACCACATCTGGTGGTGTGTTTTGGGGTGTCTGTGAACTTATGATTTTAGGCAGCCTCTCTGCCAATGGGTGGGGTTGTGTTCTTCTCTTGCTAGTTGTTTGTCAAGGTGTGTCCAGTCCTGGACCTTGCTGGTCGTTGAGTGGAGCTGGGTTTTTGCATTGAGACGGAGATCTCTGGGAGAGTTCTCACTGATTAATATTACATGTATGGGGCCAGGAGTTCTCTGGTGGTCCAATGTCCTGAACTCGGCTGTCCCACCTCAGAGGCTCAGGCCTGATACCTGGCCGGAGCACCAATACCCTGTCAGCCACACAGCCAGGTACGTGGGGAGTTTCTTGCCTTTTGGGAAGTCTCAGGTCTTCTGCCAGCATTCAGTAGGTGTTCTGTAGGAGTTGTTCCACATGTAGATGTATTTTTGATGTATTTGTGGGAGGAAGGTTATCTCCACGTCTTTTTCCTCCGCCTTCTTGAAGCTCCTCCTCCATGCCTTCTGAGTTTAGATAAAACTCTTTGCCAAGGCTCACAAAGCCTTCCTCTCACCGGTCCTGTACACAACTCCATACTATGTATCATGTATTACTACTTGCAAATTCCAAAACACGTCTTACTCTCTCAACCCTTATGGCCTGCCTTCCATACTGATCCTTCTGCCCCCAAAGTGGTCCCTCAGTTGTTTACCTGGTCAGTTCCATTCAACTCAACCTATAATGTCAATTTGCATCTCCTTTCTCTGGGTCACTTCTCCAAATCATCTTACCCAGACTGAATGAAAAGTATGGGCTAGTGTTCTCACCATTGACTACAGCCCAGCAGGTGGTCAAGAGCTCAATTCTGCAGTCACACAGCAGGGTTTAAGCTGTCCTTTAGCCACTTAATAGCTGAGTCCACTTAAAGTATTTGTTGACCTCCCTATACCTCACTTTCCTCATCTATAAGATGGATGTTAATAGTACCACACTCAAAGATTACTATAAAGATTAAGTGGAACAATATAAGTAAAAAACTTAGCACAGCACCCAAATCATTCTAAGTTCTCCATAGATGTTAGCTAATAGTCACCAATTAGTAACACTCCAGTGTTTTGGCATATTTACTGTCATACCTCGCACTAAACTGTGAGCAAGTTGAGGTCGGGAGCCAATCTTTTGTTTCTATGTTCCCTTGTGCTTTGCACATAGTAGGTGCTTCATAAATATCTGTTAAATGAGTGAAGATTAAAGATCATAAAGCTGATTGATGAATGAATAAGATGCTCATGCTTAAATATACCAATTATTTAATTATTGTGTTAAATATGTCTAGGGTTCTTTAAAATTCTCCAAAGGAGGGTTCACCTGTTTCAAGTTTGACTTGTTACACTGAGCAGAGATCATATCCATAACATGGAAGTATGAGAAAGTGGCCTCTTTATTAAAACAGTATAAATTCATCTGAAGCTGAAGAGAACAGCTTCAGGATTAGAGCTTCTAGGTAAAAAGAAATCATTGTAAACCTGGTCCTCAATTCTTTTACCCTCTTTTCTGCTCCATGTGAGATTGTTTATGCTGTCACCAATCAGCATGTAAGGCCTCCAAAACTAATTCTACTGCCTCTTGTAAACCCTACTTTAGATATGGACTGAAATCTCCTTCTTGGCACACTCTCACAATAGTTGTCCAAAACTACAAAGAACGTAAAAATAACCAAGTTTCTCAAGTACAGGTTTATGATGGCAAGACTAAGAAGTCCTAATGTCCTGGTACCCTTTCACCACCCCATAGAAACTATGGTCGATTGGTTCATTTGTTCAATATCTGCTCTAATTTCCATCTACACTGCAGAAGTTAGAAAGATACAAACGAAATTTCCCAAATGCTTTTGCAGCTGGGTTGCAAATGGGAAATAGGTTCTCCAGTCACTAGCACTGAATTTAGTGGGGAGAAGGTGGAGAGAGAGGGAATGGTTTGGGCAGTGTCTGTTTTGTCAGCAAGGCTAAAGTTCTCTCAGGCACATGTGGCCCTCCTCAGCCCTAGACCACAGCTGGAGTACTGTGGTCCTAGAGCCAGCACTGGGGCCAGTCGATCTAGGTCCCTGGCTGTCTTATGGCAGCAAAGGCGGCTACTACTTGGGTGTGTTATTTCTACAAAATTGTATTGAAAATCATTACTAGGAGGCCCAGTCTGGAGCCCACTCCCTCTAGCCCAACCACAATTTTGTAAAAACCTAAGTCCTGTATTAAATTCTTTTCTGCTTAAAATAGCTAGAATAATACTGATACAATCCCCTTGGAATCCTTTTCTTGCAGCTTTGCTGTTGCTGTGGTCATTTTATTCTCTATCCAACGTCTTCTCCTGGCTCCCCATCCTTCTTCCTCCAACCTTACCCATCCTGTACTAGACACTGATTTAATAATGTTGTGTTTCTCAATATGGGAGTTAGAGTCCAGGGTCATACCTCTTGCTTCTCAATTCCCTCAAGGTTATAAACCACCCCACTCAGTTTACTTTCCAGCCCAAAGATTCCATTTCTCATTAGGAAGGACACTGTTCTTTACGAATGATTTACAGACACTCACTGAGCCCCAGTGAATAACTGAGCCCAGTGAGGGCTTTTGCATCTACTCACTTTGGGAAAAACATCCCCCTTTTTCCCAGTGTCAAATAGTTCCACCAACTACAAATCCCTCAAAGAAGAATACCCCAAGAACACAAACCTGAAGAATTTCCCAAAAACACAAACTCAGTAACAGATAATGAGAATTAGCACACATAAAACTGCAGGATGGACATAGGAATAGAGCCTCAGCTTTCACAGTTTACAATAAGTTTACTCATAAACACTAAAAACAAGGGCCTTTTGCTTCCTCCTTATGTTCCACTCCTCTCACTTCCTTCTTAAAAGATGAGGTTCACCCTCTTATGCTGAAATCACATTTTGATCTTATTAAACAGTTACACAACCAGGTTGTGAGCACTTTGACATCAAGAACTGCCTTACCCATCTTTCCATCCTCAGCACCTAGCACTGGGCCTGGCCCAAGTTACCATGTGCATTCTAGCAACAATTCTGCAACACCAACTGGATGTCTTACAACTGAATTATATTCTTTTTTAATTGAAATATAGTGGATACAACTCAATTATATTCTGACACTAAGTACCACAGTTATTACAGACCTCACAGGTTAAGGGCTCAGTCCCATAAGACTGTCCCCACTTCAGAGGCCAGCCACAAGTCTTTGGTGTCCCCAAACTACTTGCACTTCTTCCCAGATGGCTACAAATTTGAGGGTTGTTACAATACCCTTTAAGTTTCACAATTCAGTAGAATGACTTACAGAACTCACTGAAAGCACTACACTTATAACTACCATTTTATTATAAAAGTTATAACTTAAGAAAAACTAAATGGAAGAGGTGAACAGGACAAGGTCTGGGGAAGAGAGATGCAGAGCTTCCATCCCTGTGGACTCAAGGGTGTGCCATCCTCCTGGTACATTGATTGATATGTTCATAAGCTTGGAAGCTCTCTGAGCCTCATTTTTCAGAGTTTTTATTGAGGTTTCACTAGGTGGACATGAGTGATTAAATCACTGGTCACATGTTTGAATTGAATCTTCAGTCCCCCTTCTCTCCATGGAGGTTGGCAGGGGGGCAGTGCTGAAAGTTCCAACCCTGTAATAATGAGCTTGGTCTTTCTAGCATGGTTAGCCCCTCCCTGGAAACTATGTAGGGCCCCACCATGAATCACCTTATTAGCAGAAACTCAGGTATGGTGGGAAGGGGCTTGTAAGGAATTAAAACAGACACTCCTATCAGGAAAATTCCAAGAGTTTTTGAAGCTCTGTGCCAGGAAGCAGGGACAAAGACTGGATATATGCTTTATTATATCACAACATCTGAGACGCATTTGTCAAATTGAGTTCCGTTGGCTACCTCCAGCTTCCTGTTAGTCACTTTGTAAAAATTAAATGCCAGGGTCTTCAATTCTAGGATCAAAATTCTCCCACTGGAAGTAATGATCTTTAAGCTCTTCCCTGACTATTCATTTAAAACACAGCTTAAATAATCCCCAGTTAAAAGCTTGAATTTGTCTCTTTTAACTACAGATGATAGGAAATGAATTCCACCACCCCAGATGGGCATTTGGGGCTTTAGTATATTAACTATTAACATTTTTACATCGCCTTTGAAGTTGCTATTGTGGGGATATCAGATACTTTTATGGCCCAGAGTCTAGGTGAATATACTTCCCTGCCAGCCAGAGTAAATATCAAGCGTGTTAAGTTTTATCAAAGTGTGCACTCAGTAGAATAAGACATTGCCTTGTGCATTGAAGCAGTTTTGTTTTTAACTACAAAAATGGAATAAGAGCTTAGAGATGTATAGTTACTATGCTTCAGGGCTTATATTACTTTTATTAGAAGAAATAAAAGCTACAGGAAAGATTTACTTAGGTATGGAAGGAAAACATTAGCTATGTAGATTAGATAAGTAGGTAGATAGGTAGGTAGGTAGATAGATGATTTACACTTATATATATACACACATATGGGCACATATAAATGCATGTATTTGAATATACAGGGAGTCAGTGAGCTTTTTTCTGCAAAGGAGTAAATAGTAAATATTTTAGGCTTTAAAGGCCACATGGTCTCTGTCACAATAACTCAACTCCGCCATTATAGTAGAAAAGCATCTATAGACATTACATAAAAGAATGGTTGTGGCTGTGTTCTAATAAAATTTTATGAACACTGAAATTTGAGTGTTATGTAATTTTCATGTCACAAAATAATATTCTTTGTTTGATTTTTTTCAACTATTTAAAAATGTAAAAACATTTTTTGCTCTCAGACCATACAAAAATAAGCAGTGGCCATAGGCTGCTGGCCCTTGTTGTAGACAACAAAGGTTAATCTAGTGATGATATCTCTTTTCTCAGGTCGCATGATCAGATTGAAACTGCATCAGCTTGGGACTCTAACAGGTGAGTTATTTGAATTCCACTGGACGTTAAAAGAAATCCTCATAAATAATATTATCCCTCGATCTCTCTAGCCCACTCTCACATGCTGCTCCCCTCTCTCCCTCCTCTGTCTCTATCTCATTCTTGAAAGACAACATGGGTTTAATGGTACATGTGCCCCAGATACTTCCAACATTGATTGTTCATGCTATTAATATCAAGGTAACATAGCTGGTGACAGCTTCTTTCATTGATTCATAATTCACGTCCCTGTTAAACGGTATCTGATCCAATGAGTTATACATATTTCACTCTGAATATGCTAATGTTGTCAGTTGATATCAAAAGAAAAACCACAACTTATTTCTTTCTTTACTGAGGAATTAAGGGAGAAAATGCCTCTGTTGTGGGTGCGTAGGAAATCCCAAGGCCTGGAAAATACCTCTGACTCTGAAAGATCAAATCCTGTTCAAGTTGAAATCAAACTGCCTCTTAGGGATTCTGCCCAAGTCAATGGTGGTTGTCCTATGGCAACATGGCAGTGTTTCTTATGTACTAGCTTCACAGAGTTTCAAGAGATAGCTTTCCTTTACAAATATATTTCAGGAAGTGGTTGTATTTTTTAAAGCAATTTTAAAAACTCTGTTTAAGTGAATAGGTTCATCAATCAGAAAGCCCAAAGGAAGGTGGCGAACAAAAGGGCAAAGTTTTTTTTCATTGTTATTAAAGCAGAGAAATAATATCTGAGGCCTGAGGCTCAATTTGTGAAGAGCATGAACCACGGGACTCCTGTTCAAGGTAGGCAGCTGCTGAGACACTTCAAAAGATCATCTTTATTGCAGAACAATTGCCTGACCCAGTTTCCTGGTCAGCAACATGCTTTTGTAGAAACTTCAGGAACTGATGAAAAAGCTCAGCCAAGTTAGCATGTGTACTTTCATCTGGGGCTATCGGGAGGAAAAATATGGAAAGGTTTCCAGGTCCCTTGGATTTAACACTTGCAGGTGTAGTGACACAGAAGCAAAGAATAAAACAAAAGATATGAGCATGTTTTAAAAGGCAGTATCTGACTTCTTGGCAAATGTACTTGATATTAGGATTTGTAGAGAGGTCTTTCTATATTCATAGTCTTTTGCCTATCAAAATATTTTGATATCATAATAACATCCTACTGTAAAGTACACTTGGACCATTGACTAAGGATTCACTGCCTTGATATAGAAAGATATTCTTCCACCCAGTCTTGTGTCTCATTGCAAAGCAACAATCCTTAGTGCATAAGCATCTAAACAATATTTTATTTGGAATTCCAACATGCATCATAAAACTAACATAAAGAGAAACAATGTATGTTTTAATGATTTCGAAAGGGAAAACACATTTCCACAAATGGCTCTAAGTTAAGTTCCATTCATTGAGTGCTGGAAAATATGACATCTTTTAGCAAAGAACTCTTCAGCTTTTTATTTTAAGCATCTATATACTTATATTTATCAGTAAAAAGAATCTTTCAAAAGAGCTATTCAATTTTAGAAGCTCCTTATCCAGTTTTTTCGTTCTTTAGGGTAATTTTGGAAAATTTCATCTTAATTCATTTTTAGCCTTACTTGTTGTATTAGTTTCCTAGGGCTGCTATAAAAAAGTACCAAAACCAAAGTGACTGAAAACAACAGAAATCTGTAGTCTCACAGTCCTAGAGGCTAGAAATCTGAAATCAAATGGTCCACAGAGCCAAACTCTCTCTGGTGGTTCTAGGGGAGAATCCTCCCTTGTGTCCTCCAGCTTCTAGTATTTTCCAGTAATCCTTGGTGTTTCTTGATTTATAGATAGATCACTATAGTCACATGGCTGTCTTTCTCCCTGTGTTTCTTTACATGGTCTTACCTCTGTGCACATCTCTCTCTGTGTCCAAATTTCCCCTTCTTTAAGGACACTGGTCATGTCGGATTCACCTTAATGACCTCATTTTAACTTGATTACCTTGGTAAACACCCTGCTTCCAAATAAGGTCACATTGTGAGATACAGAGGCTTAGGGCTTCAGCACATCTTTTGGAGGGGGACACAATCAACCCATGATATATTTATTGTTATGTATTTAATATAGTAATAACATTTTTGTTGTTTATATATAGAGTGTGGCTACAAAAATTCAACAGCAACAAAGAAAGTGACACTTAGTGATCCCTAAGTCATTTCCAGTTGCATTAGGCCTTCACAGCTTGGAATGTCTGCCCACAAATGTAGCTTGGTCCAGCCCATCCCAGGCAAACTTCAGGACAGAAGCAGGTCTGGATCTCTTTCTGGAAGGACTTTTCCTGAAGTTCCTAATAAAATATCTGGGCACGTATTCTGACCCTCTGTTAGAATTCACTTCTAGGCCCTCCAGGTCCCAACAGCCATAGTGATTCTACAAATGAGCTAGCACCAATGGAGCAGAGAAGTCCAGATTGCAATTACTCTACAACTCCTCTGATGACATATCACTCCTGGCTGGCACTGTGGCATTGGGAGATGATACGGCTCACAGACCTATTAAGCCTTTGGCATTTGAGTGTTTGGAAAATTTTGTTTCAAACAGATAAATGTTAGAGCCTAAAGCAGTGGCTCAATTTGAATCATCTGCTAAGATCTAAGATCTAAAAAAGTCCTGGTTGCTGGTCCTCACTCCTATGGGTGTAACTGAATCAGGTTTCTGTGCAGCCAGAGCACCAGCATTTTTAAAGCTTCCCATGCATTTCTAGCGTACAGCCAAAGGTGAGAACAGATGATATAGCTCAGCGCTCCTCAGACATTAACGTTTCTAGGAATCATGAAAATGCGGATTCCGATTCCACAGGTCTGGGGTGGGGCTCGAGATTCTGCTTTTCTAACAGGCTCCCAAGGAACGGTAAAGCTCTTGGTCCACTGACCAGACTTTAGCAGCCAGGATCTAGACAGCTGATTCTCAAAGGGGATGCACGATGGAGTAACCAGCAGAGCTATATAAAAAATACCGATGCCTGGGTTTTACCTCCAGTGCTTCTGATTGAATTGGTCAGGAGTGCTGGCAGCATCAGGGCTTTTAAAAGCTTCGCATGTGATTCTGGAGTGCAGCCCAGGTTGAGAACCACTGCTGTTGAGAAAAGGCAGAAACAGCCTTGTTTCCACAAATCTAACAACGTGGGCAAGTGGGCTGCACTGCGCATCATCTTCAGTGGTGGCTACTGAGTCTGACTTCAGAGTTTGTGCAGCATCAAAACAAAGGCTGCCCGAGGAACCAGGTACATGTGCATCACAGATTTTTAAGGACAGGTGGTAGGGGATCAGCAGGCAGAAGTGAGAAAGCAGACATGGCCAGTTCTGGGGGATGGTGTTCAAAGAGGTTAATTAAATCCCTTTTCATGTCAGTCAGCCGAGGCATTTCTTAGTTCAGCCTGAGAGCTGAAACAAGCTTTTGTAACAGCCGTCAGAACTGTTGGAGCAGACCCTGATCCAGGGTGAGGAAGGCTAAATATCCCACTTCCCCACCACCAGGATGGCATGGCCATATATCCAGTATTAGTTTCTGCAGGTTGTCCCAGAATCTGATGTGGGTTGGCATTTTAGCACTTTTGCATTTTAGCACTTTGGGTTTGAACAAAAAATGGCCACTCTAGTCAAATGGTAACCTGTGTGTTGTAGGTTAAATCATGTCCCCCAGAATTCATGTGTTGAAGCCTTTACCCCCAGTACCCCAAAATGTGACTGTATTGGAGAGAGGGCCTTTACAGAAGTTAAAATGAGGCTGTCAGACTAATCCAGTCTGACTGGTATCTATATAAGGGGACATTTGGACACACTAAGAAATACAAGAAATGTACGGGCACAGAAGAAAGACATGAAAACACATTTTAAACCTCTGCTTGAGTCACATCCACTAACATCCCATTGGTCAAAGCAGTCCACAAGGTCAAGCTCAAAATCACAGGTGGGTATATATACTCTACCCACCACAAAGCCATGGTAACGGCATGAATGTAACATTCTATTTAAAGGGAAGTGAAGAATTAGATTAATTTTTTGATCTACCACACTAGGTTCCATCAGTGTATTTTTAGCATTCGAGTGGCCATGGAATTGGTCTTAATAAATGAACTTTAGACTAGGGTCTTACCATCAATCATATCTAGAATGCTTGTCTCTGACAGTTTTCTGTGAAGCGGTCACTTCTCATTGCTGAGCCTCAGTTTCTTTAAAAATTAGGAGTCCGTTAACTCGATTGACAATTACAACACAGCATCCACTTGTTTGTTTAATTAGCTGCACATATTTAAAAGGATTTTATGTTACAATCCAGTTACTCCTAACAAATTGGAGAATCTGACTACAGTGAACATCAAAGCAACAATCACCAGAAGTAGAGTTGCATCTGCCCCTTTAGACGTCAGCCCTCTCCTGACGCCACGGTTCCCACCAGGCAGCTTCTCTCGTTAAGAATATGTGCTTGCCTCCTACTGGTATTTGAGTTTAGACCCCTCACTCTAGAGTATCCAGCTACAACGTTCTGAGGTTCTAAATTTAGAAAGGCTAACTCCCAATACGGACTCATTCCCAATATTGCTCTTCATATAGTCTCTGTGTTTGTCCGCGTTTGGGGACAATTTCTAACCAGAACTTTTGCCCTGCACATAAGAATCTATTCTTCACCCTCTTTATTCACAATCAGAAGGGAATGCCTTCTGCTCACAAATGCTCCAGGTTTCCATGTTCTCTTAAGGTTTGAAAGTGATGTGGTGCTTAAGCTAACTTGTTCTGGGGATGGTTAGGAGCTCACCCTGAAGAGAAAGAAACACAGGGAGAGATCTTTTCAGGACTCTTCCCTTCCCACCCGGCTTCCTCAATCCATCAGCAGTGTTGTCAAAAGAATCATCTTCAACCAGCTTTCCTACTTTCGAAAGCAGCTTGTCTTTTGGATGAGCTGCCGCGATGAGTGGGCTTTCAGGCATACTCTGCTACCCCATGTTTCATCACAGTGTGTCTCTCACAGAGGAGACCCTCAGAGAGGAGACATCGGAACTTGGAAGTAAAATCACAGACAGGAGATTGCACCCTGTAGCAAGAAGTGAGATTTAGAGGCGAGTGATGTTGTTATTGCTCTGTGTTGGTTTGGGCTGGGCAGCTGACCCAGAAAAAGAGAAGGAAGAGGTTCCCAGGAGCAATACCTAAGAGGAGGCATGAGAACAGAGAAAAGTGAGAGAGACCCAGGAAAGCCAGAAGCACCCTGGAAAGCAGGTTGAAGAAAGAATCGCTCTTTCTTTCTTTCTTTGACCCATTTGAACCTTGACTATGGCCCTTATGTGAGGGTACCCTTCCGGGAGCTAGAAATAACATTTTCAAAATCGTTTTGTGGTGAAACATATTCATAGATTTGTATCTCATTTAATCTTTTGTAATGTCTGATCTTGTTAATTTGTTACTCTTAGGAAATCATGTTTTTACTGGACTCAGACTTAGAGGTAGAAGCTCACAGCAGGTACAGCCTCTGTCTCTTGGCAGTCTGTTCCTGGCATTTTCCTTTGGCCTCTTTCATTCCCTTGGCCAAAAGTGTATCATATTCTGCTGGCTCGTCCTTAGTTTGCTTGGTATGCAGTTTCTTCAGAGCGATACACTGATGTTTGTGTCACAGGAAACGTGGAGTAACAGGACACTGAATCCTGAGCACTTTCGTCCTGGGTTTCTTACCTTCTTTGTTCAAGGGCTTCCTTACAATACACTAGTAGGCATCATCTTCAGAGAGATTGAAAATTTGCAATTCTGATAGTTCTTTTGGGCCCCAGGTGACAAGCTTCAGTAGTATTAGTCCAGGAATATCCTTCTCCCTTTTTTTTAAAAAATAATAACCAAGTTGAGAACACTCAGACTGGCGTCTACAATGCAACCTTGAACAGATTTGTGCTCCTTTCTCCAGTTCTCCTCGGTCTATAACAGGAATGCCCCTTACTCAGTGGCAGGCAAGCACAATCGTTTACTGTGCATCATTATCCCATTTTATATATGAAAAACAGAAGCAGAAAGAGAGATTCATTCCATAAATATTAGGTGCAAGGTTTGAAACTATGTCTCTGCTGCCCCAGACCATGCTTCTTCCCCTACGTGAAACAGCTGTCTTTAGATAAATATGTAGGGCTGGAACTAAGGTCTAAAACTCTGTTAAAACACTTCCCCAAATTCACACAGCTACTAAATAGCAAAGCTAGGATTTGAAACCAGTCTTTCTGACTCTAGGTCCTAAATTCTTAAGCACTTGGATGACTAGGATTTCTAAATCTTCTCATGTAGTTGGGTATCAATCTGGAGCTTAAATATATCCTGGGAAGGGGATTACATAAATTTATAACTATTGAGGAAACTGAAGGAAGAATTATTGATCTTCCCAATTAAAATGAATCCTGTTGGCATACATGGCTCCCAGTATGCAGGTATAGATTAGGCAAAGAACCAGGAGTCTCTGTGATCAGTTCAGCCTGTGTGTGGGCAGGGAGGACCTGGTACTCTGATAGAGACAGGGATACTGAGCTTAGGAGAAACATCTGGGTCTGATACCTGGTGAATGGACACAGGCAAGTCATCCCAATGCAGTGGAGTAGAGGGTTCAGGGTCCAGTAAGATCAGAAACCAAGAATTAGAGTGAAAATAAAGCAAAAGTGATGACAGTAACCAAAGTTGGAGAGAATTATGTCTGTAATGTTTTGTAAACATTGTGTTTCCTACTTTGTGGGTGAAGAAATTGGGGTTGAGAAAATTTAGACACCTCGCCCAGTGCCAGAGTCAGAACGTGGCTGAACCAAGATTCAAACCCCAAAATGCCTGGCTCCTCAAGTAGCAAGATGAGGGCAAGGAGCTTTCAGGAGCAGTAGGGTTCAGGTTCATCTGGGCTATTAGGAAATTTACCAACACTCAGTGAAAGCAGAGGGCCAGTTGCCCTCAGCATGGCCTTAAGAGGAAGCGCTCAAAAGCCAGCATCCCACAACAGGCACATTCTGAGAGAGGAGAGAACACTTGTTTTTAAATAAAGCCGTTTAACCTCGTGATGTGAAGACAGGAGAACAAAGCAGTAGATTCTTTACTATCTTGGGGGAAATGCTCAAATAAACTATTCAGGCAAAGGGAAGAAGGAAGAAAGGAAGGGAGAGAGGGGAAAAGGGAGGAAGAGAGGAAAGGAGGGAGCAGAAGAGAAAGAAGTGAGGGAGGTGAAAGGGAGAATGAAAGGGGAGAAATGAAGGCAGAAAGGAAGAGATGGAAGGAGAGAGAAAAGAAAGGATAGAGGAATAAAGGAATTAAAGGAAAAAGAGACTTTTAAAAGACTTGGAATCTACCACAAATTAGAGCTCTCAGCAGTGAATCTATAGATAGCTGTCACTGAAGGTTATTTTTAGATAATGAAATTAAATACAGCTTTTTATCTTCTGTGCCCCTGTAGATCATGAGTTCTGGAGATCATGGTCTACAGTACATATGCAATCTTGATAATTCTCCAAGGACTTAGAACAATACTGTGCATACAGTGGCTGTTGAATAAATAAAAGGTTGACATTGATTGATAGTCTCTTCCCTAAAGGAAATTGATCTCCAATTCAAATCTCCAACATAACACTGAGCAAGGTTAATCTTCATATCCCCACAGATGGAGACTAATGGGATAGGCCTAAGTAGGCAGAAGTGCATCAGGAAACCAAATTGGGAAATGATAGCTATTGTCACCCAGGGAATTGCCAAAAGCGAATGTCACTCATGGCCCCCAGCTCCAACGTCTGAACATTTTTTATTCCCCAGAGATATCAACAGACTGGTGAAAGAACACTTATACAAATGAAACACGCATATAAATAAAGTTTTAATAAATTCTTAAAAACTGACTTTAGCAAGTTGGTCACGAACAACTCTTAGTTATTTGCTTTTGAAAAATGGTAGCTGCTAAAATGTTGAAGGTGAGTGAAGGACAGTTCCTCCTCTTCATTCTTAAACCGAATCTCAGATGAAACGCTGCCATATACACAGACAAGTATTTAAAAAACATACCTCAGCAAAGTGGCCCAGGACTTTGTAAAAAACATCCATTAGCAAGCTGACACTAAGTAGTTCATGCAATGGGCCCAGTAAATTTAAAGAAGTCCTAACTTTTGTCCTTTCAGGTGCTCCTCAATATCTTAGCCAGTCCACATATCTTAAATACCATTCATTTCACCAATGAGAGCCCATTTCTAATATCCAGTGGCCAGTTTCTCCAGTAAGAATCTATGTCAAATATTCACTATGCTGGTTAACAAAACTATGGGTGTGGATAAGCGATAAGGATAAAAAACATGCCTTTAATAGTTACCTCTGAAGTG
This sequence comes from Grampus griseus, assembly GCF_964374135.1. Classification (NCBI taxonomy): domain Eukaryota; kingdom Metazoa; phylum Chordata; class Mammalia; order Artiodactyla; family Delphinidae; genus Grampus; species Grampus griseus. Next base: position 37,716,777 of record NC_139000.1, on the reverse strand, counting down.
TGGCCTTTGTTATTTAATGTTAGATAACCACCCAGGAAATGTGGATTCCTATTTATAACAACTGCCCCTTGGGTAGAAAAGTCAGCACACACATTTATATTATACTAGCGTTGTGTTGAGTATTTTAAAGTATATAACAAGCAACATAAGATAAATGATAAACCATATTTAAATATTTTCCTTTTCTCTGTAAAAACAATGATTTTAATAATTGGCAAATGAAGTACCTTCCAATATAGACCCTAAATATATTCAATATTCTCTTCTTGAATGTGAGAGAATATAAAAGCAAAATTGCCTATTATTTATATAAACACAAGAAAACCCAGCCACTCCCAGATAATTTCATACCCTGCAATATGACCAATATCCTATTCTGAGCAGTAAGTTTTTGTTTTGTTTTGTTTTGTTTTTTTTGCTATACGTGGGCCTCTCACTGTTGTGGCCTCTCCCATTGCGGAGCACAGGCTCCGGACACGCAGGCTCAGCGGCCATGGCTCACGGGCCCAGCCGCTCCGCGGCATGTGGGATCTTCCCGGACCGGGGCACGAACCCGTGTCCCCTGCATCGGCAGGCGGACTCTCAACCACTGCGCCACCAGGGAAGCCCTTGAGCAGCAACTTTTATGCTTGCCTTTTCAGCTGAGAAAGCACACATCAGCTGGAGTCACTCTGCTTCCTAGTTTCTAGGTGTTTGGCTCAAACCCTGATTCCAAAGGCAACTCTGTTGTCCTACGTAAGACTGCAGTAAATACCAGGAGACGTTCAGTCTGAGGTCCCCTCAGGCTCTGGCAGGTGCAAGAAGCTCCATGCCTGGACTCAGTGTAGTTCACCTGCCAGTATGTCCCAAACATTTTTCTCAGCATCTTGACCCTAATATGGAAATTAGCTCCTTTCAACTGATTTTCAGAATATGCACACCTGCACTCTCTCCCTCCCTCACTCATTCACTCCCTTATTCAATGTCTTTACGAAAGTTTTGGCAAAGTTGAGGGCTTTATACCTCAAAATACAAAAATTTTAAATTTAACAGAAAACTACTTATTTTGGCTATTCTTCCACAGAGACTGAGGTCCCACATCTGGTTGCTTACTCGTCCCTGCCACAGTGGCATTATTGGTTTCATGACATAGTAGTTACATTATTTGGTAGAGCAGGGTTAGTTACTTTCCTTCAAAGTCTCTCTTCCCTCACCCCCCGCCCCCCCCCCCCCGTGCTTTCAAATTTTGCACCACTGGGTGATTTGATTTTCAGAATTGGAAGGAGCAACAAACGGCATTATAGTCACCATAATGGCCATTTTAAAGCCGTATTATGTGTAAGAAAGAAATATCAGGAGCACTCAGATCATAGGACAATTATCTAGAAATTTTTTTTATTACTTTTTTGTTCGCGTTGGGTCTTTGTTGCTGCGCGCGGGCTTTCTCTAGTTGCAGCTAGAGGGGGCTACACTTTGTTGCGGTGCGCGGGCTTCTCATTGCAGAGCACAGGCTCTAGGCAGGTGGGCTTCAGTAGTTGTGGTGCGTGGGCTCTAGAGTGCAGGCTCAGTAGCTGTGGCGCACTGGCTTAGTTGCTCGGTGGCATGTGGGATCTTCCCGGACCAGGGCTCGAACCCATGTCCCCTGCATTGGCAGGTGGATTCTTAACCACTGTGCCACCAGGGAAGACCTTTTTTTTCTTTTTCTTTTGGCTAGAAATTTCTAATACAACTTTTCTAACTTTCATTCTGAATCATTAACACAAGAACTGTTAGCCAGCAAGGGTCATTTCTCCATTCTTCTCTGCTCATGGAACCATACATTATTATGTTTCCCACATCTAGTTTTATGATATATAACCTTGCTTTAGTTTTCTACAGAAGAAAATATTGTTTTATTTCCTACATGAACGAGATCTTACTCTCCCAGAGACAACTTTTCTCATTCTATTTGACTCTCTGAAGATGAAACTCTCTGAAGATGAACAACTGACCCTTTGAGATTATAAACATAATCCACAGATGTGTTTATATTCCCCCTGAGGTCTGAATTGTAAGGTGATAGAGAAAGAGGCTGACGTATTTATTCTGGATAAACTTCTCATGTTTGTTCCCTTTATTGTTATAAAAAGATAAATCTGGGGCTTCCCTGGTGGTGCAGTGGTTGCGAGTCCGCCTGCCGATGCAGGGGACGTGGGTTTGTGCCCTGGTCCGAGAAGATCCCACATGCCGCGGAGCGGCTGGGCCCGTGAGCCATGGCCGCTGAGTCTGCGCATCCGGAGCCTGTGCTCCGCAACGGGAGAGGCCCCAACAGTGAGAGGCCCGCGTACCGAAAAAAAAAAAAAAGATAAATCTGGGCTCTATTTGCCTATCCAAATGCAAGTTAGGGAAATGTGGGCCCTAGTGTCTTCTGATGCCTGAGTATGTGGAGATCAGAGAGCTTGAACTTAGGTAGCATGGGCAGGTATGTTTGCTTCCAGAGCAGTCCTGTCCAGGTGCCTGCGACAAGTTTGGGGCATGTGGGCTGCCAAGAACTGCACTTTTGTCCATGTAGAAATATATGTTTTGTGAAGAATAAGCAGCAGTGAAATAGCAAATCCATACGAGCAGTACTTCTCAAACTTTAATGTGGAAAGGAATTACCTGAGCTCTTACTAAGATACAGTTTCTGACTCAGCATGTCTAGGGTGGGGCTGAGATTCTTTCTAACCAGGTCTCCGGCAATGTCAATGCTACTGGTCCAAGTAGCAAGATGTAAGAGGGACTTCCCTGGTGGTGCAGTGGTTAGGAATCTGCCTGCCAGTGCAGGGGACACGGGTTCGAGCCCTGGTCCAGGAAGATCCCACAGGCCGTAGAGCAGCTAAGCCCATGCACCACAACTACCGAGCCCGTGCTCTAGAGCCCGTGAGCCACAACTACTGAGACCATGTGCCACAACTACTGAAGCCCACGTGCCTAGAGCCCGTGCTCCACAGCAAGAGAAGCCACTGCCATGAGAAGCCCACGTACCGAAACGAAGAGTAGCCCTAGCTCTGCACAACTAGAGAAAGTCTGTGCACAGCAACAAAGACCCAATGCAGCCAAAATTAAATAAATTCAAAAAAAAAAAAGATGTTAGAGACAGTGAAGTCCTCATATGAACTCCAGAGGACATTCTAAATACAAGATTTGAATTTTATTTCAGTGGTACTAAGGACCTCATAAGTATATATTCTTTTAAATGTCTGAATAAAGTCATACTATTTTAAATTTCCTTTTTGTGGAAGTATTGGGCTGGCCAAAAAGTTCGTTCAGGTTTTGCCGTACGATGTTACAGAAAAACCTGAACGAATTTTTTGGCCAACCCAATAACTAGCATACATAATAAGTGAGTAGATTATGCTTCATGGGTTTTTCACAAAGCCATTTAACCACCATCCAGACCAAGAAAGAGAATATTACCAGCATCCCAGAAGCCTCCCCACACCCGTGTCTAAATCACTGTTTTCCCCGTCCTCCTTCTCAAACCAGCCTTACTCTTACAAGCAGAGATTAGTTTTATCTGCTATAAACTTTACATAAACAAAATCGTGCAGTAAGTACTCTTTTGTTTCTAACTTTATTCACCATTATTTTTGTGATATTCATTTACATCATTATATGTGGTTAGTTGTTTCTCATTCCTCTCTACCAGAGTCAACAAACTTTTTCTTTAAAGAGCCAGATAGTAAATATTTTCAGCTTTGGCTGCCATATGGGCTCTGGTAAAACTACTCCACTCTGCTGCTGTAGCATGAAAGCAGCCCCAGATGATACACAGACGAATAGACCTGGCTCTCTTCAGTTAAACTTTATTTTCAAAAGCAAGCATAGGTCAGATTTGGCCTGTGGGTCATAGTTTACTGATCCCTGCTCTTTTGCAGTCCATTGTAAGTATTTATTACAATTTATCTCTCCATTTTCTTCTTAACGAGTATACTAGTTTTCTATTGCTGCCGTAATAAATTATCACAAATTTAGCAGCTTAAAACAATACAAATTTATTATCTCCCAGTTCTGTAGGCCAGAAGTCCAGGTGGGCTCAACTAGTTCCTTTCTTCCAGGTCCTATAAGGCTGAAATCAAAGTGTTGGCTGGCCTGGGATCTTATCCAGAGGCTCTGGGAAAGAAATTGCTTCCTACTCATTCTGGTGGTTGATAGACGATTGTCCCTTGTAATTGTAGGACTGAGGTCCCTGTTTCCTGGCTGGCTGTCAACTGGAAGCTTCCTTTAGTTCTTCCAGGTCACTCTTTAGTCCTTGCACATGGCCCCCTCAATCTCAGAGCCAGCAACAACACATCAAATCCTTCTCATACTTGGAATATCTCTTCTAGAAGCTGCATTGTTTTACGTTCCACATTTAAATGTACCGTTTTCCTCAGCTGATTTAGGATACGGTATAAGGGAGTGCTGAAGAATCGTTCTTTTTTCCATGTGGCTATCCAATGACCCAGCACTATTTAGTGATAGTACTGCCCTTTCTCCACTGCTCTGTGGTGTCACATTGTCATCAGTCAGTGGCCATGTATATGTGAGTTTATGTTTGGACCACTCGTTCCATTGATCTGGTTCTCTATCCTTACACTGCAAATGACTATAGCTTTATTACAAGTGATACGATAGTGTAAGTCTTTGCATTTTGTTCTTCAAGATCATGAGTCTGACTGAGTTTGATCTGAGACTGATTTTGATTGGCATGTGCTACCTGGTAGGGAGTTTGTAAGGGTGGCCTCCATCTGCCTCTAACCACTGAAACTACCAATGCTTACTGTAAAGAACTGGTATTCACTGTATGAATTACTTGGCTATGGTCAGTTTCCTAGGCATTGCTAGGTAATTTTGTACTTTATCCTAAAGGCAAAAGGAGGCAGTAAAACAACTTAAGCAAGCAATTAGAGTTTATTGCTTTTTAATAAAGAAGTTAGATGAGACCATGAGATTCATGGTTAAATCTTGTTTTAAACAAATATAATAACAATCATAAAGAAGATGGGTGGTGAATCTGGAGTTTATTGAAGTGGTCAGAGCTAGAGACGACAGGGCCCTGAGATAGGCCTGTGACAATGGTTGTATAGAGAAAGTGGTAGATGTGAGAAAGATTTAATGGATGCTACTTGGAGATCAATTACATCTAGGGTGTTGACTCCATTGATAAGGGACATAATACCTAGCAGCTACTGACAAAGAATTCTGGAGAAATTATGTATAAGGATAATGGGTTGAGTATTGAGCATGTTGAGATTAAGTTGCCTGCAACCTATCTAAATGGAAACATTTATCAGAGAGAAATAGGGGCTGGTGCTTGGCAGAGAAATCAAAGCTGGAAATAGATTTGGGGGAGTTTTCTGTATTTAGATGGTAATTGGAGCCATGATTGAATCAGACCATCCAGAGAATGTGTACAAAACAAGAATAAGAGAGTATTATAGATAGAATCTTGGTGATTGCACCATCTATAAGGCATACTAAAAAAGGGAAGGGGGGGAATGATTTGTTGTAAAAATAGGAAGGGAATCGGGAACAAATAATAATCTTAGATCTACCTCATGTTACAACTAACTCTTCAATCACAGAATTATTTCCATCTCAAAATAATAGAGACACAGATGTAGAGAACAAACCTATGGACACCAAGGGGAGAAAGCAGGGGTTAGGGGTGGTGGTGGTGGGATGAACTGGGAGATTGGGATTGACATATATACACTAATGTGTATAAAATAGATAACTAATAACCTGCTGTATAAAAAATAATGAAATTCAAATATATATATATATATTGCACAGAAAAATATTGATCTTATCTTTGTCCTTTTCTGTAAGAATCCATCAAAATAGTGTTTTCTATAGTTGAAGCATTAAGTATAATGTTAATAAATTATATGACTATATCAGAGATTAAACTGAGGAAGTCATTCATAAATAATGATTTTCATGATGCAGCGAGGTAGCCTCATTTTAATTAAAAACAAGTAATGACAGAGAAGTGGAAGGGAAAACGTCTCAGCTGGAATCAAGTGCTTAGGATTACAAAGAATAAAGGAAATTTTCCTTGGAGCATGGAGATGGTTACGGTGAGGTGATTAAAATGAGAGGAATTTGGTGTATCCCTGTCTTCAATCCAGGGTTCTATTTGCATGCGCTGGTTAGACATTGGATATGTCCACCTTCTGATGATGAGGTTGGGAGTTCCTAGTTATCTCTCTGAAGTTCCTAGCAGGGCCCATACAATGAGATACCTGAGATGTGGGTAATAGTGAAAAAGAAGGCATGCTGGGATGGGAAAGCCACTCTCCCAGGCCAGCTGTCCTCAACCTGTGAAGAGTCTGTTGCCCTCGGGGCTCTTGAACACAACAACCAAAGGCCATTTGTTCACAGGTTCCATGTTCATTTCATCCAGTAAAGGAGTTGCTTCATCCACAGGGCAGGAAAACAATATAAAATTAGAGGAGGAAATCAAATCAATAGTCAGTCCAGCAGGAGACAGTGTGTGTTCTCATTTGAGCTGTTAGCAGGTGCACTCGGTGAATACAGAGAAGTTGATAAATGGCTGATTCGATAGACTGGTAGCAAACACATGCTTTGCCAGAGATGACTTTTTAAGTCACCATACATCAAACAGACAGTGTCAGCCTTTGAGGGTAAACCTGTGAAGCCTTGTTGTGCTCTTTGAACTACCTCTGAGACCGGAGACTGAAAAGGGGCTTGAGTATTCCTCTGAATCCACTGGGAGGATTGAAAGCTTCAAAGAGGAGAGCCATCATATCCAAGGGGAGATATACTGATTGAAGGAACCAGTGTGAAATAGTCTTTAATAATTACCAGAAAGCTGGAATCGACTAGTGTTTTGCTGAGCTATATTTTATCTTTATTGGATTAACTGTGACACAGTAGGTTATGTCAAAGGGAATCTGCATGAATATTAAAAGTAAATGTGGTGTGAATAATAGATAACTTACATTAGATGCACCAGCATGCAGTAATTTTTATTCACCTACATAATTAGATTAAAACAAATCTGCTGAATAAAATACATTGTCTTGCTATAATCTGGTTTGAAAACATCCAAAAGTTATGGCCATAAGGATGTTTGCTGGTATTTTACGTATAAATACATAATTCACCCTAAGAAATGTTTCCTAAAAGGTTCCTGGTAGTTACAAGAGTAGGTGACTGTGAACATCAGTATTCTTACTGGTCTAGTAAGAAATGCCCTTAAGGTCACATTAAGACTCCTACAATGTTGATACCAGAATAAAACAACCAACATGCAAGTTTTATGTTCACCTCTGGGAAATGAGCTGTATTTCTCTCTTGGGCTGGGAAAACTGGCGTTAAGATTTTTCTGGTAGATCTCAATCCTCCTGGTCTTCACACCGGTATCTTCTCATCTCCCACCCTCATCTGCCCAGATGCTGCTTGCCATTGCTGAAGAAATTCAGCTAGAATCTGTTGTAACAGGAGGTGAGTTACAACACTATCTAATTCCACCCAACTATGGATGCTGGGGACTCCCTCATCCACCTCTCTCTGCTCCTTGAGGCTTCTGAATATCCTGGGCTATTGAAAAAGAGAGTGTCCATGTAGGGACGTTTGACTGTGGCTCAGCAAAGTCTATGGGAGGCATGGGCATCCCTTCTGTGGGATGATGCACAGGTAATATGCTGGCAGATACGGGCAGAAGGCCCTCCCTAGAGGGCCGTGTGGCTCATCAGGCAGGTGACAAGTGCGGTTTACTCTCATGTTGATGAATGGGCTGCTGGTCCTAGCTGGTTCCTTACAGCTCTGTGGTACTGGCAAGAGATGATGTTGGGCTCTTTCTGCTGATCCTGCTTTCCTCCGTATGATGCTCAGGTGCCACTTCCCTCCCTCATCCAGCTCCTCTTCCCCTTTCTCAGTCCAGCGCACCTTGGCTAAGGTGGCCACAGTCCCTGATTTGCCTGGGTCGTGTCCCGACTTGCTCATTTGGTGCAAGCATGATGAATAATAATGCCCCTTTTCATTCTCAACAGTGACCCATTTGGACATTAAGTTATGTGGTCACCCTAGTCTCGTCCAGTCTTGCTCGGGCGGTCATTGTCTGAGTCCCCCAGTCTTCTCTTGCAGTCTGTTGTTACGGCACAAACTTGATTCCTTGCCTCCTTCAGGGCATTGTGCTTGTCTTCTTAAAAGCCTCTTTTTATCTCCACAAAATCAGCTCTTGCAAACAGAAAGTTTGGCTGTGCAAGTAGGTCTCTGGGGCTGGCTCCACAAGCTTATTTTGAAGTCCAAGATGGAACATTAACTGCTTTGTTTCCTCTTTATATTCCTGCCACTCTAATTCTCCTTGAGGCAGTGTAGATGGCTGATGACTGAAAGTATCATATACAGAAAAGTCCAGAAAAGAAACCCCAAGGGTTTATATGAAAAGTTATTTTCTCACCATTCTCCCACTTCCAAGTCCCCAGTTGCAACTTGCAATCTCAAGATATTCTTGTCACACCTTCTGTGCCTGGTGTAAGTTTTGTGGAAAAAATAATAATCGCTATTAACTATTGAGTATGTACTAGCATCCAGCACACAGGTTACCTCATGCACTTGCAACAATCCCCTAAGGAGGTTATTATTATCATTATCCCATTTAACAGAGAAGTTAACTCACCTGAACAAGGCTATACAGCTCATAAGTGGTTGAGCCAGAGGTTAAGCCTGGGCAATTTGACTCCAGAGCTCAGGCACTTAAAACAAAAAGCACTCCTAACGACGCAAAGCTTGCAGGTCTATAACTTGGCAGATGAATTAAAATACAGTATAAACTTCTATTCCTAAGAAAGAGGAGGGTATGGTAAATGCTGTCAGAAACCCGTTTTCAATTGTGTAGTTTCCCCCAAATGACCCCCAAATCCTCCCAATAGCAGCTTCCAAAGGGACCTTTGCCGATCTTCTTCTGACAGGATGGGCCAAAAGTCCTCCCCCAAGAATTGCTCTCCTCATAATTATTCACATCTGTGTGCCTTTCAGCTCAGAGACAAGTTCCCTGCACGGAAAGGGTCGATGGAGGCGCTGTTTGGTTAAAAGCAACAGCAAGTCCCTCCCTCCAAAGGCAGCGTGTCCGTGTATAACGTGGCACCTGAGCTCCACCTACCGTGCTTCTTGAGGTTGCGCTAAACACCAGAGCCCAGCTGGCCCAGGACTGAGACCCGCTCAGCTCCCAGGTGCCTGCAGTCAGCTCTGAGGACCCTACTCCCTAAACAGCCATCAGAGAGGCTGCCAAGATCACACAGGCTGCATTCTCCCACAGCTTCTCACAGGAAGTGAGAGACGAAGGGAATCATGACAGACGTAGAATCTGCAAATGTACCTAGATGCATGGATTTAAAAGGATGACTAATAACAGGTGAATATGGTCTAGAAATCTAATTTACCATGTATATGTGTCAGAGCAGAAATCACTTAAGCTAGTCTCTCATGAGAGTTGATATAGTACATAAATAGAATAGCCATTATAAATGTAGAGTGCTTTGCGATTGTCAAAGCAATCACACTGAAATTACCCCAGCGATACCTAATCTCCACTATATAGTCAATATGCGCGTGGACCTATATTGATAAGATGGAATTAATCTCTCAAACGCAAGGCTGTTTTTACCCTGTTTGAGTTAGGTGTTTTTCAGTGATGGAAGAGGTCAAAGCAAGACCGGCAGAATTTGTCTGAATTAACACAGGTGTTCCTACATGTGGTGTTTGGGTTGTGATTCTCATTTGTGGCTTTTATTGTTCCCTTCTCAACATTTCACCACAGTGGCAGATGTTTCCTGAGTGTGCACCCCTTGTATTGCTTTACATCCCTTTGCAGAACGATACTGGGTCAGGGCCTCTCATGAGGCAACAGCTAGTGAATCTGTTTTAAATTTTTTTCCCTTGATCAATGTAATGTATGCAAGTAGTAGGAAATCAAATAGAAGAGACTGGCTTATAAAATACAGCAAGAGTCTATCACCTCACAGCTTCCCACTGCACTCTCCAAGGGCAGTAACATTTATTTCTGTTTCTAGGTTTTTTGAGCATTAGACATGGGTCTGAATAATTTGTTTTTAGGGCTAATTTTTGATGTACAAACTTTACATCAATTTAACTTCCTGATATGATTGAAAAGGGTACTCTTTAATATGATCTTCCACACCCTCTTTCCCTTCTCTCAGTTTTTAATGGTTATCTCACTATTTTTTAGTGCTGCTAATAGTTACTTTTGAAACTGCAAATGAAATTCATAGCCCCTGATTTCATGTTCCGTACACTTTTGAAAATGTAGATTGAATCCCCAAAATTGTAAAATAAGAATTTTTACTGCATGTATCCTTCCCACTCCCTCACCCCATCCTTCCACGTCCCAATCTTTTTTTTTTTTCCCAATCTTTTTTAAACATTTAACTGCAGCTCTTATTTTGACAAGTTGATTTCAATAGTTTACAACCACTTGTAACTATACAGATATTGCTCATCGTGAAGTCAAGGGCATGCTAGAGTTAAATTTCATCGTCTGCACTTCCTATAACATCACACCTCCCTCCATCATTTGAATCACAATGATCCTAGTATCAAAGTCACTGGTGAAATATCTCCTTTCTTTCCCTCTAACAGTAAATCAAAACCATGCCATATTTTGGGTTGTTTTATATTTGGGCGATGAGTGGACTTTTTTCCTGTCATTTCTTATTGCCTTTCTTTTTTTTATAGTTGAAAGAAATATATCCCTTCATTATGTGCCAAATGTTTTGCAGGCTCTCATTCTTTTACTTGATATACATCCCTATCTTTTGAAGATAGTTTACTTGGCTCCCACTAACCCCACGTTCTAATTTGGACTTGCTGCTTTGTATAGCAACTCCTTTAGCTACTGTCTTAGTATTTCTTTTTATTGGATTCATGATTGCAACAAGTTCCTTCCTTTGGGTGCTAGAGTATATCCTCAAGTAATTTTCTTAGATATGGTGAATACGAAGTAAACTTCCTGAGTTCTTGCATGTTTGGAACGCTTTGGTTTTGCTCAGAATGTGACTCATTGTGGGTTGGGGTTTTTTTGCTCATTTGTGTTTTGGGGTTTTTCTATTCATGCTGCTTATTGGTTACTGGACTCCATAGCTTTGGGACTTTTTGTCCTCTTATTTCTTTAATACTTCCCTCTATATTCTCTCTGCTTTCTCTCTGGATATCCTATTAGAGGCTTGAACTCCTGGACTGATCCTCCACATCTTTTATTATTCCCATAGTATTTTCTTTCTCTTTGTCTTTTTACTCTACATTCTGGAATCTTCCAATTCTTCTGTCAAATGTGTTATTATAGCAATCATGTTTCAATTTCCAAGAGTATTGTGTCTTCTCTTATTGTTCATTTCTTAGCAACCTGTTCATGTTTTATAGGTGACATCCCATTTTGACTCTCTGAGAATCCCAATCACATTTTATTCAAGAAGTTTTTTTTTTAATTGAAATGTTTATTGAGATAACTGGGATTCATATGCAGTTATAAAATACACAGAAATCCCAAGCATACTTTACCCAGTTTCCACTCCCCCCCCAAATTTGCAGAACTGCAGTATATCACAATCAGGATATTGACAATACACTCATCTTATTCAGATTTCCCCGGTTTTGATTGAACTCATATATGTGTGTGTATGTGTATTTAGTTCTAGCATTTGTGAAGGTTTGTGTATTCTTTACCACAGTCAAGGTACTAAGCAGTTCTATTACCACAAGGATCCTTCATGTTGACTTTTTATAACCTCCCACCTCCCTCGCAGCTCCCTTCATCTCTACTTGTCAACCATTCATCTGTTCTCTATTTCAATAATTTTGTCATTTAAAAATGCTATATGAATTAAATACTATATTATGTAACTTTTGCGGATTTGCATTTTTCACTCAGCATGAATTACCTGGAAATTCATCCAAGTTGTTACGTGTATTGATATTTTGTTCTTTTTTATTTTTGAGTAGTATTCCATGATGAGCATGTAACACAGTTTAACCACTTACCAGCTAGAGGACATCTGCGATGTTTCCAGCTTTTGGCTATTATGAGTAAAACAGCTGTGAACGTTCATGTACAGGTTTTGTGTGAACATGTATAAATACCCAAGAGTGCAATTTCTGGGTCATATGGGAGATGCATATTTAGTTTCATAAGGAACTATTGCCACTATTGCAAAGTAGCTATGAGCATTACCACCAATAATGTATAAGTGATCTGGTTTTCTCCATATCCTCACCAGCATTCTAGGTTATCACTACTTTCTTATTTTAGCCACTCTGATAGGTGTGTAGTGATATCTCATTGTACTTTTAATTGGCATTTCCTTCATGGCTAATGATGAATATCTTTTCATGTACTTATTTACTATCCGTATGTTCATGTCAGTGAAGTGTCTCTACATATCTTTTGCCCATTTTCTCACTGGGTTCTTTGGGTTTTTTGGGGTGGGAGTTCTTCATATATTCTAGATATTAGTTCTTTATTGGATATGTGATTTGCAAAAATTTCCCCCAGTGTGTAGTTTGCCTTTCCAGTCTCTTTACATGGGCTTTTGCGGAGCAAAAGTTTTAAGTTTTAATGAAGTCGAATTTATGGTTTTCCTTTTCCCTCCCTTTTTTCATGCTTTTGGTGTCAAGTGTAAGAAATTTCTGCCTATCCCTAGATCCCAAAGATTATTACGTATGTTTTCATTTTCTAAAAGTTTTATAGACTTACATTTTACATGTAAGTCTATGATTAATTTTGACTTAATTTTTGTAAAAGACATGAGGTTTTAGTTGAGGTTTAATTTGTTGTCTATGAATGTCCAATTGCTCCAGTACCATTTGTTGAAAAGGCCATCCTTCCTTTAGTGAATTGCTTTTGGTTCTTTGCCAAAATCAATTGGGCATATTTGTGTGGTGCTCTTTTCTGTTCCATTGATCTATGTGTCTATCCCTTTGTCAATACCATGCTCTCTCGGTTATGTAGCTATATATAGCAAGCCTTAATATGTGATAGTGACTCCGCCCACTTTTTCCTTCTTTGTCAAGGTCGTTTTAGCTATCCTGGGGCTTGTGCCTTTCCATATAAATTTTAGAACAAGCTTGTCTATGTATATAGAAACCCTAGCTGGGATTTTTATATAAATTGCACTAAACTGACAGATTAATTTGGGGAGAATTGACATCTTTACTATGTCAAGTCTTCCAGTTCATGAACACTGCATGCCTCTCCATTTATTTAGGTCTTCCCTGATTTCTTTTACCAGGATTTTGTAATTTTCAGCATACAGATCCTATATGTGTTTTGTTACATGTATACCTAAATATTTTAATTTCTTTGCAGTGATTGTAAATGGTATTGTCCTTTTCATTTAGGTTTCTATATGCTTATTGTATTATTATTATTATTATAGGATTGATCTTGGTGTGTGTTGATCTTGTATACTGTGACCTTGCTGAACTTATTAGTTCTAGGTGTTCTTTTATAGATTCTTTGAAATTTTACATATAGACTATCATGTCATCTGCAAAAAGAGACAATTTTATCTCTTCCTTTCCAACCTAAATGCCTTTTACTTTATTTTCTTGCTTCATTTCAGTAGCTAGAACTTCCAATACTATGTTGAATAAGAGTGGTAAGAAAGAACATCCTTGCCTTATTCTTTATCTTAGAAGGCAAGCATTCTATCTCTCGTCCGGATATTAATTGTAGGTTTTTTGGTAGATGCTCTTTATCAAGCTGAGGTAATTTCCCTCTATTCCTAACTTGCTGAAATTTTTATATCATTAATATGTTTTGAATTTTGTTAAATGTTTTTTTCTGCGCTAATTGAGATGATCATATGCATTTTCTTATTTAGCTTGTTGATATGGTAGATTACATTGATTAATTTTTGAATGTTGAATCAGACTTGCATACCTGGAATATATCCAACTTGGTCATGGTGCATAATTCTTTTTATATATAGTTAGATTCAACTTGCTAATAAGTTGTCGAAGATATTTGCATCTCAGTTCAGAAGCGATATCGGTCTATCGGTTTATATCGGTCTTCAATCATATTTTTTTTAAGTTCTATTCTGCTACCTGTAAATTTTCTGTTTTATAACTACTTATTTATTTTTGTCTTTCCTCTTCCACGCTTCAGGATTTCTTAAATGTCTAGTAATTCTTAATTTTCCATTCATTAAAGTATGGGTATCAGGAAGCCAATAAGAAGTTCCATGTAAGTAGGTGGGGCTCCTCTACCTCACTTTACAATGTACAGGCAGAGAGCGAGTCATCAGTACACAAAATATTATTAAAAACTTCCCCAAGGACAGAAGGCTATTGAAAAACTCAAAAACAAAGCAGAGCAGAGATGCTCGCCCTAGACTACACACATGGAGATCTGCTTGCTGACTAGAAGGAAGATGATAGCAGCAGCAGAAACCCTGAGAGGTATAAGCTACTAGTGAAATGGAAAGGACAGGTGAGAAGTGGTAATGAACACAGAGGATTATTTCAAGTTCTATATTTGGAATTGTCCAATTATTCTACCTCTTTCCTTGTTGTCTTCTGGAGTTTTTGGTTTTATTGACAGATAAGGTCTTTTCTAAGTAAGTTGAAAATATGATTGGCAGCAGTTAGGGCCACTATCTTAGTACCAGGGCTCAAGAAAAAAAATCTTGCTTCATTACAGATTTTGTAGATATCGAGATATTAAATGATTGTCTCCTAGATCAGTGGTCCTTAACCTTTTAGGCACCAGGGACCGGTTTTGTGAAAGACAGTTCTTCCACGGACGGAGTGATGGTTCAGGCGGTAATGTGAGCGATGGGGAACAGGAGATGAAGCTTCGTTCACTCGCTGGCCCACCGGCCACTCACCTCCTCCTATGCGGCCCAGTTGTCAACAGGCTGCAGACCAGTACAGGTCCATGGCCCGGGGGGTTGGGGACCCCTGTCCTAGATTATACACTCATGTTTTCAGGTTGTTATTCTGAATCAAAATCTAGTAGAATATGTTATAAAATTTATTTTAGGAAATAGGAATCTACCCCAGTGCTTGAAGAGAATGGTAGAATTTTTATCCAGTTTTTCCCTTTATAGAAAGAGTAAGAAACATCCCTCTGATTTTGAAAACACGAACCAGTTGGTAAACTCTTCCACTTCCTCATCTATAAAGAACATGATTCTTAAAACTTTAGCTTTAATCTCAGATATGAAGTCCCCCCCTTCCATTCTCACCTTTGTGGATCTAGTTCCGTAAGGCTGGGTACTGCCTGGGATAGACAGCTAGGGCAAGCCAAGCTTCAGCCAAAGGTAGAAGGGGAACTCAGGTGAGGAATGTAATGAAACTTGAAAAAAGCCAGCAACGAGGTTATCAAGCACCAAAAACCGCATCCCTCAGGTAGGTTCACAGGGCAGGCAGGAGACAAAGATGCAATACCTTTTTTTAGATGAAAAGTTTCTCTACGGCCAAGCAAAATCCTGTAATGGCTTTGGGTATGTTTCAAAGAGCAGTGCTCTCGGAGATTAGAAGGGGGTCCCGAGATGTCATCACTATCATTGCTGACAGATAATCTGATTGAGTACTTCCAATGGCAGGGAAGTCAGTACAGTAGGAGATTGCTCATACTGCCAGAAAATACGTCTTCCATAAATAGTTCAACACATATAACTCCCTAAAATAAAAGTGGCTGTGTGCCTTGGTTTGCCCGGAGCAATTCTAGGTCATACCTACCATCCCGATATGACTATTAAGTGTGTACCCTTTCATTCTCAAAAGTCTCCTAGTCACCTACCTACAATTGCTATATTTTAGTTCTAGTTTTGTCCCTGAAACTACAAGAGGTTCTCCATATATGAGGATGATCAGTACCCAAGAAAGAAGACCACTTAGAGGAAATCCACTTAAAGTGGAAACCAAAATCTCATGGTGAAAAGTGAAAAAAGTGTTTTGATTGGGCCAGCACTTTGAAAGTGAAACTTAAAAGTATAGAAAAAAGTGTATTTATCTTATACCTCTAATAAAATTTAGCTGAGAATTGTATCTATAAGCTAGAATTAGTTTTTCTCAAGAGGTTAAAAAAAAAATGTTTAGAGATACAAAATATTGATAGAATGATTATAACGTCATATCTTAACTTTTACAATATTACTATAATTTTTATAAACATATATACTCATTTTCAAGGGTTTCTCTTAATCCTTTATCATACTAATTATTCTTGTTTGAAGTACCAATAGAGCCATCTTTGCAAACTTATCTTCTTTACTCTTCATTTGGACAGCCATGTTTTTCAATGACTTTGAATGGAATCTAGTAGTTCTCCAAAATCACTTTCACCAACTCTATGAAATCCTGCCTGGTCTGCAAGATAATTTGCAGTTTCCCCATGCAGTAAATTTACATTGATTTCCATTGTATTGTTAACAATTTATCAACATCAGACAGTGTGGGAAAATAAAAATATTTTGATGTGATAGGTATGGTTATACATCCATATGGAGCAGTAAGGTGTTTTATATCTGTGCTTTTAAAATGGTGGGAACTTGATTAATTAAGATTCAGATGTGTGTTCTGTCTCTAACAAAAACAATAATATTAAATACCATTTTTGAACATTAACTATAAGGCTCTGTGTTAGGCAGTATGGATACAGAACTGAATATATATTCCTTGATATCAGCAAACAACTTAAAAAGCAAAAAAAATGAATTAAAAGACAAAGATCTAGATAAGCAAAATGCAGTGGGATCTACAGGTTAATCAGAAATGTCCTAGTGGGTGGGATATTTGTCAAATGAGGAGAGTTGGTCATGCAAAACTGTGGGTGGGGAAGGAAGCACCAGGCAGAGAGAGCAAACGACCTGTGTGAAGTTTTTCAAAGATGAAAATAGCAGGGCACTTTCTGAAAACTGTATTGAAATTTTTTCAAAAATGGACGGAGCATTGCATGCAAAGGAACAGTGCCAAGGAATGGCACTAGTGAGAGTGTCAAGACCAGACACTGATTGACCCAGTAAGTGCAACAGAATAAAACCAAGCTATTGTGGCTGAAATTCAACTGAGAAGAATTGCATTGAAAATAATTAAGAAGGAGCAGCCCACCCAATCAGTATCACCCAAATTACCAACCCTAAACTGAGACACTTTCTTAAAATCCTCTAACCCAGTGTTTTTTCTTGGTATATATTATGCTGCTTTCATACCTGTAATATGTTGGCTTAACAGAAAAGAGCTTTTGTGGGTATAAATTCATGCAAAACAAGACAGATAGACAGATACAGATGGACAAAAAAGGTAGACAGAAAGATAAACAGTCATTTTTTTTGCACACACAAGATTTCCAAATACTCCATTTTGTATTTCTTTATTTTCTAACGCCTGCAGAGTGCATTCATAGTCTTTGATTATTTCCAAATCTTTTTTAAAATAAATATTGAGAACCTACTAATTTCTATGAACTATGCTAGGTTGGGAATACTAAGATGAATATGATAAGCTCCCCTTTCTACTGAAAGCCTTTTCAAAAATTTTTATTGACATATAGTTGATATACAATGTTGTGTTAGTTTCAGATGTACAGCAAAGTGATTCAGTTATACATATATATATGTATATGTATTCTTGTTTGACATTCTCTTCCATTATAGGTTATTAAAAGTTATTGATTATAGTTTCCTGTGCTATATAGTAGGTCCTTATTGGTAATCTATTTTATATATATAGTAGTGTGTATATTTTAATCCCAAACTCCTAATTTATCTCTCCTTCCCTGCTTTGGTAACCATAAGTTTCTTTTCTATGTCTGTGGGTCTATTTCTGTTTTGTAAATAAGTTCATTTGTATCATTTTTTCACATTCCACATATAAACAATATCATATGATATTTGTCTTTCTCTGTCTGACTTACTTCACTCAGTAAGATAATCTCTAGGTCCATCCATGTTGCTGCAAATGGCATTATTTCAGTCTTTTTAATGGCTGAGTAATATTCCATTGTATATATGTACCATGTCTTCTTTATCCATTCATCTGTCGATGGACATTTAGGTTGTTTACATGTCTCGGCTATTGTAAATAGTGCTGCAGTGAACATTAGGGTACATGTATTGTTTTTCTGGATATATGACAGGACTGGGATTGCAGGATCATATGGTAGCTCTGTTTTTACTTTCTTGAGGAACCTCCATACTGTTCTCCATAGTGGCTATACCAGTTTACATTCCCACCAACAGCATAGGAGGGTTCCCTTTTCTCCACACCCTCTCCAGCATTTATTATTTGTAGACTTTTTAAAATTTTTATTTTATATTAGAGTATAGTTGATTAACAATGTGTTAGTTTCAGGTGTACACCAATTTCAGTTATACATAAACATGTGTCTATTCTTTTTCAAATTCTTTTCCCATTTAGTTTATTATAGAATACTGAGCAGAGTTCCCTGTGCTATACAGTAGGTCCTTGCTGGTTATCTATTTTAAATATAGCAGTGTGTACATGTCAATCCCAAACTCCCAGTCTATCTCTCCCTCTCATTCTTTCCCCCTGGTAACCATAAGTTTGTTCTCTAAGTCTGTGACTCTGTTTCTGTTTTGTAAATAAGTTGATTTATATCATTTTTTTTAGATTCTGCATGTAAGTGATATCATATGGAATTTGTCTTTCTCTTTCTGACTTACTTCACTTAATATGATAATCTCTAGTTGCATCCATGATGCTGCAAAAGGCATTATTTCATTCTTCTTTATGGCTGAGTAATATTCCATTGTATATATGGAGCACACCTTCTTTATCCATTCATCTGTCGATGGATATTTAGGTTGCTTCCATGTCTTGGCTATTGTAAACAGCACTGCAATGAACATTGGGGTGCATGTATCCTTTTGAACCATGTTTTTCTCTGGATGTATGCCCAGGAGTGGGATTGCTGGAATATATGGTAGCTGTATTTGTAGTTTTTTAATGAACCTCCATACTGTTCTCCATAGGGGCTGTACCAATTTACATTCCCACCAACAGTGTAGGAGGGTTCCCTCTTCTCCACACCCTCACCAGAATTTATTGTTTGTAGATTTTTTGATGATGGCCATTCTGCCCAGTGTGAGGTGATACCTCGTTGTGGTTTTGATTTGCATTTCTCTAATAATTAGCGATGTTGAGCATCTTTTCATGTGCCTCTTGACCATCTGTATGTCTTCTTTGGAGAAACGTCTATTTAGGTCTTCTGTCCATTTTTTGATTGGGTTATTTGTTTTTTTGATATTGAACCACATGCACTGTTTGTAAATTTTGGAGACTAATCCCTTGTCAGTTGCATCATGTGCAAATATTTTCTCCCATTCTGTGGGTTGTCTTTTCGTTCTGTTTATGGTTTCATTTGCTGTGCAAAAGCTTTTAAGTTTAATTAGGTCCCGTTTATTTTTCTTTTTATTTCCATTACTCTAGGAGATGGCTCAAAAAAGATATTGCTGCAATTCATGTAAAACAGTGTTCTGCCTGTGTTTTCCTCTAAGAGTTTTATAGTGTCCAGTCTTACATTTATATATTTAATCCATTTTGAGTTTATTTTTGTGTATGGTATTAGGGAGTGTTCTAATTTCATTCTTTTACATGTAGCTATCCAGTTTTCCCAGCACCACTCAATTGAAGAGACTGTCTTTTCTCCAGGGTATATTCTTGCCTCCTTTGTCATAGATTAGGTGATCATATGTGCGTGGATTTATCTCTGGGCTTTCTGTCCTGTACCATTGATCTATATTTCTGTTTTTGTGCCAGTACCATACTGTCTTGACTACTGTAGCTTTGTAATATAGTATGAAGTCAGGCAGCCTGATTCCTCCAGCTCTGCTTTTCTTTCTCAAGATTACTTTGGCTATTCGGGGTCCTTTGTGTTTCCATACATATTGTGACATTTTTTGTTCTAATTCTGTGAAAAATGTCATTGGTAATTTGATAGGGGTTGCATTGAAACTGTAGATTGCTTTGGGAAGTATAGTCAATTTCACAGTATTGATTCTTCCAGTCCAAGGTCATGGTATATCTCTCCATCCCCATTTGTGTCATCTTTGATTTCTTTCAGCAGTGTTTCATAGTTTTCTGAGTACAGGTCTTTTGTCTCCTTAGGTAGGTTTATTCCTAGGTATTTTATTCTTTTTGTTGCAGTGGTAAATTGGATTGTTTCTTTAATTTCTCTTTCTGATATATGACAGAAACTAACTTTCGTTGTTAGTGTATAGGAATGCAAGAGATTACTTTTTTCGATTTTTTTAATCAGTTATCTATTTTATACATATTAGTGTATATATGTCAATCCCAATCTCCCAATTCATCCCACAACCACCACCCACTTTGCCCCTTGGTGTCCATGTGTTTGTTCTCTACATCTGTGTCTGCAAGAGATTTCTGTGCATGAATTTTGTATCCTGCTACTTTACCATATTCATTGATTAGCTCTAGTAGTTTTCTGCTGGCATCTTTAGGGTTCTCTATGTATAGTATCATGTCATCTGCAAACAGTGACAGTTTTACTTCTTCTTTTCCAATCTGTATTCCTTTTATTTCTTTTTCTCCTCTGATTGCCGTGGCTATGACTTGCAAAACTATGTTGAATAATAATGGTGAGAGTGGACATCCTTGTGTTGTTCCTGATCTTCGAGGATATGCTTTCAGTTTTTCACCATTGAAAATGATGTTTGCTTTGCATTTGTTGTATATGGCCTTTATTATGGTGAGGTAGGTTCCCTCTGTGCCCACTTTCTGGAGCATTTTTATTATCATAAATGGGTGTTGAATTTTATCAAAAGCTTTTTCTGCATCTATTGAGATGATCATATGGGTTTTATTCTTTCATTTGTTAATATGGTGTATCACATTGATTTGCATATATTGAAGAATCCTTGCATACCTGGGATAAATCCCACTTGATCATGGTGTATGATCCTTTTAATGTGTTGGATTCTGTTTGCTAGTATTTTGTTGAGGATTTTTGCGTCTATGTTCATCGGTGATATTGGTCTGTAGTTTTTTTGTGACATTTTTGTCTGGTTTGGGTATCAGGGTGATGGTGGCCTTGTAGAATGAGTTTGGGTATGTTTCTCCCTCTGCAATTTTTTGGACGAATTTAAGAAGGATAGGTGTTAACTCTTTTCTAAATGTTTGATAGAATTCGCCTGTGAAGCCATCTGGTCCTGGGCTTTTGTTTGTTGGAAGATTTTTAATTACAGTTTCAATTTCATTACTTGTGTTTGGTCTGTTCGTACTTTCTATTTCTTTCTGGTTCAGTCTTGGAATGTTATACCTTTCTAAGAATTTGTCCATTTCTTCCAGGTTGTCCATTTTATTGGCATAGAGTTGCTTGTAGTAATCTCTTATGATCCTTTGTATTTCTGTGGTGTGAGTTGTAATTTCTCCTTTATCATTTCTAATTTTATTGGTTTGAATCCTCTCCCTTTTTTTCTTGATGAGTCTGGCTAAAGGCTTATCTATTTTGTTTATCATATCAAGGAAGCAACCTTTAGTTTTATTGATCTTTATTGTTTTCTTCATTTCTATTTCATTCATTTCTGCCTTGATCTTTATGATTTCTTTCCTTCTACTAACTTTGGGGGTTTTTTGTTCTTCTTTCTCTAGTTGCTTTAGGTATAAGGTTAGATTGTTTATTTGAAATTTTTCTTGTTTCTTGAGGTGAGATTGAATTGCTCTAAACGTCCCTCTTAGAATTGCTTTTGCTGCATTCCATAGGTCCTGGGTCGTCATGTTTTCATTGTCATTTGTTTCTATGTATTTCTTGATTTCCTCTTTGATTTCTTCAGTGATCACTTGGTTATTTAGTAATGTATTGTTTAGCCTCCATGAGTTTGTGTTTTTTTACAGGTTTTTTTTTCCTGTAATTAATTTCTAATCTCATAATGTTGTGGTTGGAAAAGATGCGTGATATGATTTCAATTTTCATAAATTTACCAAGACTTGATTTGTGACCCAAGATGTGATCTATCCTGGAGAATGTTTCATGCACACTTGAGAAGAAAGTGTATTCTGCCGCTTTCAGGTGGAATGTCCTATAAATATCACTTAAGTCTATCTGGTCTATTGTGTCTTTTAAAGCTTGTGTTTCCTTATTAACTTTCTGTCTGGATGATCTGTCCACTGGTGTAAGTGAGCTGTTAAAGTCCCCCACTATTATTGTGTTACTGTCAATTTCCCCTTTTATGGCTGTTAGCATTTGCCTTATGCATTGAGGTGCTCCTATGTTGGGTGCAAAAATATTTATAATTGTTATGTCTTCTTCTTGGATTGATCCCTTGATCATTATGTAGTGTC
The DNA here is from genome assembly GCF_964374135.1 of Grampus griseus. NCBI lineage: Eukaryota > Metazoa > Chordata > Mammalia > Artiodactyla > Delphinidae > Grampus > Grampus griseus. The sequence goes on along the minus strand of NC_139000.1, from coordinate 37,694,478 downwards.
CTTCCTTACCTCTTGACTATTTTAAAGTCTATTTTATCTGAAATGAGTATTGCTACTCCAGCTTTCTTGTGATTTCCATTTGCACGTAATATCTTTTGCCATCCCCTCACTTTCAGTCTGTATGTGTCCCTAGATCTGAAGTCGGTCTCTTGTAGACAGCATATATATGGGTCTTGTTTTTGTATCCATTCAGCCAGTCACTGTCTTTTGGTTGGCACATTTAATCCATTTACATTCAAAGTGATTATCAATATGTATGTTCCTATTATCATTTTCTTAATTGATTTGGGTTTGTTTTTGTGGGTCTTTCTCTTCTCTTGTGTTTCCCACTTAGAGATGTTCCTTTACCATTTGTTGTACAGCTGGTTTGGTGGTGCTGAATTCTCGTAGCTTTTGCTTGTCTGTAAGGCTTTTGATTTCTCCATCGAATCTGAATGAGATCCTTGCTGGGTCGAATAATCTTGGTTGTAGGTTTTTCCCTTTTATCACTTGAAATATATCCTGCCACTCCCTTCTGGCCTGCAGGGTTTCTGCTGAAAAATCCACTGATAACATACAAGGGAATCCCCATAAGGTTATTTGTTGCTTTGCCCTTGCTGCTTTTAATAGTTTTTCTTTGAATTTAATTTTTGTTAGGTTGATTAATATGTGTTTCAGTGTGTTTCTCCTTGGGTTTATCCTATATGGGACTCTCTGCACTTCCTGCACTTGGGTGGCTATTTCCTTTTCCATGTTAGGGAAGTTCTCTGCTACAATCTTTTCAAATATTTTCTCACACCTTTCTGTTTCTCTTTTTCTTCTGGTACCCCTATAACTCGAATGTTGGTGCATTTATTGTTGTCCCAGAGGTCTGTAAGACTGTCCCCATTGCTTTTCATTGTTTTTTCTTTATTCTTCTCCTCTGCAGTTATTTTCACCTTTCTCTCTTCCAGCTCACTTCTTCTGCTATTGAGTCCTTCTAGTGTATTTTTCATTTCAGTTATTCTGTTGTTCATCACTGTTTGTTTGTTCTTTAGTTTTTCTAGGCCCTTGTTAAATATTTCTTATATTTTCTCAATCCATGCCTCCATTCTGTTTCTGAGATTTTGGATCATCTTTACTATAATTACTCTGAATTCTTTTTCAGGTAGGTTGCCTATTTCCTCTTCATTTATTTGATCTTGTAGGATTTTACCTTACTCCTTCATCTGTAACGTATTTTTTTGTCATCTCATTTTTTTTTTGATGGGTGGGGCTGTGTTCCTGTCTTGTTGGTTGTTTGGCCTGAGGCATCCAGCACTGAAGTTTGCAGGCAGTTGGGTGCAGCTGGGCCTTGGTGCTGAGATGACCTCTGGGAGAACTCACACTGATGAATATTCCCTGGGGTCTGAGGTTATTTGTTAGTCCAGCAGTTTGGACTTGGCACTCCCACGACAGGAGCTCAGGCCCAGGCTGTGAACTAAGACCCTGCAAGCCATGTGGTACAGCACAAAAAAAGAGCATAACAAAGAATAAAAAAATAAAATTAGAAAAACTCAAAATGAAAATGAAACAACAAAGCCAAACAAACAAACAGAACCACAACAGCAAAAAAAGAAAAGAAAGCCAGAAAAGGCCTTGGTGGAGCAGTGCGGGGGGGGCCTTAGGTTCAGGATCCACATGGCCAGAGGGGGCCCCCAAGGGCAGAGGTTCAGGCCTGGGACCCCCAGCAGGCTCACCAGGGCCTAAGCAGGCAGGGGAGACGCTGGCCGCATTCCCCTCTGATCTCCCACCAATCCCAGGAAGGTCTCTCCCCATCCCTGTTGATCCCCCCACTGTGAGTGGGCCCCTCCGAGCATGGGAACCCCTCCCTTCCCCAAGCTAGTCCCATCCCACCTCCTCTCCACCACATCCTACCCAAAGGCTGTGGGACTGTATATTTCTTGATTCTGGTGGGAGAGACTGGTCTAGAGGCTTGTGCAGGCTTCCTGGTGCGAGGGGCTGGTGCCTGCCCGCTGGTGGGTGGAGTTGGGTCTTGGCCCTCTGTTGGGCAGGGCCATTGCAGGAGCATGTCTAGAGGTGTCTGTGAGCTCAGGAAGTCTTTAGGGAGCCTGTCTGTTGATAGGTAGGACTTGTTCCCATCCTGTTGTTTGTTTGGCCTGAGGCGTCCCAGCACTGGAGCCTACAGGCTGTTGAGTGGATCCAGGTCTTGGTGCTAATGTCCCAAGCAAGATGTCTGTCAGCCTTCAGATGAGTACTCGCAGATATGTTCACCACCAACTTTTATGTCCCGAGAGAGCAACAGCCACCTCCCACCTTCCCAGGAGACCCTCCAAGACCAGCAAGTAGATCTGGCCCAGGCTCCTGTGAAGTCACTGCTCTTGCCCTGGGTCATGGTGTGCACAAGACTTTGAGTGCATCCTCCAAGAGTGGAGTCTCTGTTTCCCCCAGTCCTGTGGAGCTCCTGTGATCAAGACCCACTGGCCTTCAAAGTCAAATGCTCTAACATGGGGCTTAGAACTCTCACATGGGAGAACTTCTGCAATATAATTATTCTCCAGTTTGTGGGTCACCCACCCAGAGGGTGTGGGATTTTATTATATCGTGAGTGCACCCCTCCTACCATCTCATTGTGGTTTCTTCTTTGTCTTTGGATGTAGATTATCTTTTTTGGTAGGTTCCTGTATTTTTTATTGATGGTTGTTCAGCAGTTAGTTGTGATTTTGGTGTTCTTATGGGAGGAGGTGAGCTCAAGGTCTTCTATTCCACCATCTTGTCTTCTCCCTTTGACTATCCAATTCTAATCTCCAACCAAGATGGGCTCAAACCCACCTTTTTAATGTGAAATTATTCTGGCAAGTTATTCTGGCTAAAGTTTTCGTATAGCAGGGCTACAGTTAGCCAAGAACATAAGACTTTTCAAATATGACCTTGAATATGACTGATTATAAAATATTATATGAAAGAAACCCTTGTAAATCATAACTTTGACTTGTCCTGTCTTTTGAGAAAATGAGAAAACGCCTTTTTTCATTGTAAAGTTATGTAAATCTCTGAAAATAACCACCTTGTGTAATTAAGTGTCTTAGGTCAAATTCCCTTGAAGCATACTCTGTGACAGGGATTTAAATATGCATGATAAATTGAGGGAGTGCTCTTGAGGAAATGTCCTATGAGGGAGGGAGTGAAGCATAAGGGAGGGAGTGAAGCAGGATAGAGAAGGAGTAAGAACTGGGCAAGGATGTGGAATATAAATTGTACCACAAAATTGTATTCCCGAGAGGAAGGGGCTTATCAGCCATCAGCTATGGCCCTTCCTTGGGATGGAGGCTGATACTTAAGAACCCATCAAATGGGGGTCCTTCAAGATGGCAGAGGAGTAAGATGTGGAGATCACCTTCCTCCCCACAAATACATCTACATGTGGAACAACTCCTACAGAACACCTACTGAACTCTGGCAGAAGACCTCAGACTTGCTAAAAGGTAAGAAAATCCCCACGTACGTGGGTAGGGCAAAGAGAAAGGGAAAAACAGAGACAAAAGAATAGGGATGGGACCAGCACCTCTGGGAGGGAGCTGTGAAGGAGGAAATGTTTCCACAGACTAGGAAGCCCCTTCACTGGCGGAGACAGTGGGTTGGGGCAGGGGGAAGCTTCAGAGAGATGGAGGAGAGTACAGCAACAGAGGTGCAGAGGTCAAAGTAGAGAGGTTCCCACACAGAGGATCAGTGCCAAACAGCACTCACCATCCTGAGAGGCTTGTCTGCTCACCTGCCAGGGCAGGTGGGGAATGGGAGCTGAGGCTCGGGCTTCGGAGGTCAGACCCCTGGGAGAGGACTGGGGTTGGCTGCGTGGAGACAGCCTGAAGGGGACTATTGCACCACAACTAGCTGGGAGGGAGTCAGGGAAAAAGTCTACACCTGCCAAAGAGGCAAGGGACCATAGTTTCAGGGTGTTCGAGGAGAGGGGATTCCTTCCCCACGTGCCCACAGAAGGCAGAGCACTGCCTAAGCAAGCTCCAGAGAGGGATGTGAGCCGCAGCTATCAGCTTGGATCCCAGAGACAGGCATGAAACGCTAATGCTGCTGCCACCAGGAATCCTGTGTGCAAGCACGGGTCACTACCCACACCCCATCTGGGAGCCTGTGCAACACGCCACTACCAGGGTCCTGAGATCAAGGGACAACATCCCTGGGAGAACACACAGCATGCCTCAGGTTGTTGCAATGTCACACAAGCCTCTGCCACCACAGGCTCACTCCTCATTCCAATTATGACTACTGTACCCCTCCCTCTCCCCAGCCTGAGAGAGCAAGAGAGCCCTAATCAACCACTGCTTTAACCCTCTCTTGTCTGGGCAGGCAACAGATGCCTGAAGGCGACCTACACGCACAGATGGGGCCAAAACCAAAGCTGAACCCCAGGAGCTGTGCGAACAAAGAACAGAAAGGGAAATCTCTCCATGCAGCCTTAGGAGCAGGGGATTAAATCCCCAGAATCAACCTGATGAATGCTGCATCTGTAGAATACCTGAATAGACAATGAATGGTCCCAAAATTGAGGCGGTGGACTTTGTAGACTTGGGGTTTGCTGTCTGCAACTGATTCATTTCTGATTTTTATGTTTATCTTAGTTTAGTTTTTAGTGCTTGTTCATTGGTGGATTTTTTCATTGGTTTGGTTCTCTTTTTTTTAATTTTATTATTTTTTCTTCCTCCTTTTCATCTGAGCCATGTGGCTAACAGGGTCTTGGTGCTCCGGCCGGGTGTCAGGCCTGAGCCTCCGAGGTGGGAATGCCTAGTCCAGGACACTGGACCACCGGAGACCTCCTGGTCCCAGGTAATATCAATCGGTGAGAGCTCTCCCAGAGATCTCGGTCTCAATGCTAAGACCCAATTCCACTCAACGACCAGCAAGCTCCAGTGCTGGATGCCCCATGCCAAACAACTAGCAAGACAGGAACACAACCCCCACCCATTAAGTTCACAGACATCCCAAAATACACCACCGGACATGGCCCTGTCCACCAGAAAGACAAGATCCAGCCCCACCCACCAGAACACAGGCACCAGTCCCTTCCACCAGGAAGCCTACACAAGCCACTGAAACATCACGCATGGGGGGCAGACACCAAAAATGACGAGAACTACAAACCTGCAGCCTGAGAAAAGGGGACCCGAAACACAGTAAGTTAAACAAAATGAGAAGACAGAGAAATATGCAGCAGATGAAGGAACAAAGTAAAACCCACCAGACCAAACAAATGAGGAAAATAGGCAGTAATGATAGTAAAGATGATCCAACATCTTGGAAATAGAATGGAGAAAATACAAGAAACGTTTAACAAGGACCTAGAAGAACTAAAGAGCAAACAAACAGTGATGAACAACACAATAAGTGAAATTAAAAATTCTCTAGAAGGAATCAATAGCAGAATAAGGATGAGTGAGCTGGAAGATAAAAGGGTGGAAATAACTGCCACAGAGCAGAATAAAGAAAACAGAATGAAGAGAATTGAGGACAGAGACCTCTGTTGTCTCAGAGAACGCTGGGACAACATTAAACACACCAACATTTGAAAACTAGGGGTCCCAGAAGAGAAAAAAAAAGGTCTCAGAAAATATTTGAAGAGATTATAGTTGAAAACTTCCCTAATATGGGAAAGGAAATGGTCAATCAACTCCAGAAAGTTCAGAGAGTCCCATACAGGATAAATCCAAGGAGGAACATGCCAAGACACATATTAATCAAACTATCAAAAATTAAATACAAAGAAAGAATAGTAAAAGCAGCAAGGGAAAAGCAACAAATAAAATACAAGGGAATCCCCATAAGGTTAACAGCTGATCCTTCAGCAGAAATTCTGCAAGACACAAGGGAGTGGCAGGACATATTTAAAGTGACAAAAGGGAAAAAACTACAACCAAGATTACTCTACCCAGCAAGGATCTCATTCAGATTTGACAGAGAAAACAAAAGTTAAGAGAATTCAGTACCTCCAAAGCAGCTTTACAACAAATGCTAAAGGAACTTCTCTAGGCAGGAAACACAAGAGAAGGAAAAGACCTACAAAAACAAATCAAAAACAATTAAGAAAATGATAATAGGAACATTCATATCGATAATCACCTTGAATGTAAATGGATTAAATGCTCCAAAGAAATGACACAGACTGGCTGAGTGGATCCAAAAACAAGACCCATATATCTTCTGTCTACAAGAGACCCACTTCAGACCTAGAGACACATACAGACTGAAAGTGAGGAGATGGAAAAAGATATTCCATGCAAATGGAAATCAAATGCTGAAGTAGCAATTCTCATATCAGAACAAATAGACTTTAAAATAAAGACGGTTACAAGAGACACAGAAGGACACTGAGTAAGGATCAAGGGATCAATCCAAGAAGACATGACAATTATAAATATTTATGCACTCAACATAGGAGCACCTCAATACATAAGGCAAATGCTGACAGCCATAAAAGGGGAAATCAACAGTGACATGATAATAGGGGACACTAACACCCAACTTTCACCAAGGGACAGCTCATCCAAAATGAAAATAAATAAGGAAACACAAGCTTTAAATGACATATTAGACATAATGAACTTTATAGGACATTCCATCCAAAAACAGAATACACTTTCTTCTCAAGTGCTCATGGAACATTCTCCAGGAGAGATCATATCTTGGATCACAAATCAAGCCTCGGTAAATTTAAGAAAATTGAAATCGGATCAAGTGTCTTTTCCAACCACAACACTATGAGACTACATATCAATTACAGGAAAGAAACTGTATAACATATGGAGGCTAAACAATATGCTACTAAACACATGGAGGCTAAACAATATGCTACTAAATAACCAAGAGATCACAGAAGAACTCAAAGAGGAAATCAAAAAACACCTAGAAACAAATGACAATGAAAACACGATGACCCAAAACTGATGGGATGCAGCAAAAGCAGTTCTAAGAGGGAAGTTTACAGCAATACAATCCTACCTCAAGGAACAAGAAAAATCTCAAACCTAACATTACACCTAAAGCAGTTAGAGAAAGAAGAACAAAAAAAACCCAAAGTTAGTTAGCAGAAGGAAAGAAATTATAATGATCAGATCAGAAATAAATGAAAAAGAAATGAAAGAAACAATAGCAAAGATCAATAACACTAAAAGCTGGTTCTTTGACAAGAAAAACAAAATTGATAAACCATTAGCCAGAATCATCAAGAAAAAAAGGGAGAAGACTCAAATCAATAGAACTAGAAATGAAAAAGGAGAAGTAACAACTGACACTGCAGAAATACAAAGGATCATGAGAGATTACTACAAGCAACTCTATGCCAATAAAATGGACAACTGGAAGAATTGGACAAATTCTTAGAAAAATACAACCTTCCAAGACTGAACCAGGAAGAAATAGAAAATATGAACAGACCAATCACAAGCACTGAAATTGAAACTGTGATTAAAAATCTTCCAACAAACAAAAGCCCAGGACCAGATGGCTTCACAGGCGAATTCTATCAAACATTTAGAGAAGAGAAAACACCTATCCTTCTCAGCCTCTTCCAAAATATAGCAGAGGGAGAAACACTCCCAAACTCATTCTAAAAGGCCACCAGCACCCTGATATCAAAACCACACAAAGATGTCACAGGGAGAGAAAACTATAGGCCCATATCACTGATGAACATAGATGCAAAAATCCTCAACAAAATACTAGCAAACAGAATCCAGCAGCATATTAAAAGGATCATACACCATGATCAAGTGGGGTTTATCCTAGGAATGCAAAGATTCTTCAATATATGCAAATCAATCAATGTGATACACCATATTAACAAATTGAAGGAGAAAAAACATATGATCATCTCAATAGATGCAGAAAAAGCTTTCGACGCAATTCAACACCCATTTATGATAAAAACTCTCCAGAAAGTAGGCATAGAGGGAACCTACCTCAACATAATAAAGGCCATATATGACAAACCAACAGCCAACATTGTTCTCAATGGTGAAAAACTGAAACCATTTCCTCAAAAATCAGGAACAAGCAAGGATGCCCACTCTCACCACTATTATTCAACATAGTTTTGGAAGTCTTGCCACGGCAATCAGAGAAGGAAAAGAAATAAAAGGAATCCAAATCGGAAAAGAAGAAGGAAAACTGTCACTTTTTGCAGATGACATGATACTATACATAGAGAATCCTAAAGATGCTAACAGAAAACTACTAGAGCTCATCAATGAATTTGGTAAAGTAGCAGGATACAAAATTAATGCACAGAAATCTCTGGCATTCCTATACACTAATGATGAACAATCTGAAAGAGAAATTCAGGAAACACTCCCATTTTCCATTTCAACAAAAAGAATGAAATACCTAGGAATAAGCCTACCTAAGGAGACAAAAGACCTGTATGCAAAAAACTATAAGACACTGATGAAAGAAACTAAAGATGATACAAACAGATGGAGAGATAGACCATATTCTTGGATTGAAGAAACAACATTGTGAAAATGACTCTACTACCCAAAGCAATCTACAGAGTCAATGCAATCCTTTTCAAACTACCAATGGCATTTTTCACAGAACTAGAACAAAAAATTTCACAATTTGTATGGAAACAAAAAAGACCCTGAATAACCAAAGCAGTCTTGAGAAGGAAAAACGGAGCTGGAAGAATCAGGCTTCCAGTAATCAAGACAGTATGGTACTGGCACAAAAACAGAAATATAGATCAATGGAACAGGATAGAAAGCCCAGAGATAAACCCACGCACATATGGTCACCTTATCTTTGATAAAGGAGGCAAGAATATACAATGGAGAAAAGACAGCCTCTTCAATAAGTGGTGCTGGGAAAACTGGACAGCTACATGTAAAAGAATGAAATTAGAATACTTCCTAACACCATACACAAAAATAAACTCAATATGGATTAAAGATCTAAATGTAAGGCCAGACACTATAAAACTCTTAGAGGAAAACAAAGGCAGAACACCCTATGACATAAATCACAGCAAAATCCTTTTTGACCCACCTCCTAGAGAAATGGAAATAAAAATAAACAAGTGGGACCTAATGAAACTTAAAAGCTTTTGCACAGCAATGGAAACCATAAACAAGACGAAAAAACAACCCTCAGAATGGGAGAAAATATTTGCAAATGAAGCAACTGACAAAGGATTAATCTCCAAAATATACAAGCAGCTCATGCAACGCAATACCAAAAATCAAACAACCCAATCAAAAATGGGCAGAAGACCTAAATAGACGTTTCTCCAAAGAAGATATACAGATTACCAACAAACACATGAAAGGATGCTCAACGTCACTAATCCTTAGAGAAATGCAAGTCATAACCACAATGAGGTATCACCTCACACTGGTCAGAATGGCCATCATCAAAAAAATCTACAAACAATAAATGCTGGAGAGGGTGTGGAAAAAAGGGAACCCTCTTGCCCTGTTGATGAGAATGTAAACTGATACAGCGACTATGGAGAACAATATGGAGGTTCCTTAAAAACTAAAAATATAACTACCATATGACCCAGCAATCCCACTACTGAGCATATACCCTGAGAAAACCATAATTCAAAAAGAGACATGTACCACAATGTTCACTGCAGCACTATTTACAATAGCCTTGACATGGAAGCAATCTAAGTGTCCTTCAACAGATGAATGGATAAAGAAGATGTGGCACATATATACCACGGAATATTACTCAGCCATAAAAAGAAACGAAACTGAGTTATTTGTAATGAGGTGGATGGACCTAGAGTGTGTCATACAGAGTGAAGTAAGTCAGAATGAGAAAAACAAATACCATATGCTACACATATATGGAATCTAAAAAAAAAATCGTTCTGATGGACCTAGGGGCAGGACAGGAATAAAGACGCAGACGTATAGATTGGACTTCAGGACACGGGGAGGCTAAAGGGTAAGCTGGGACGAAGTAAGAGAGTGGCATGGACATATATACACTACGAAACGTAAAATAGATAGCTAATGGGAAGCAGCCGCATAGCACAGGGAGATCAGCTCGGTGCTTTGTGTCCACCTAGAGGGGTGGAATAGGGAGGGTGGGAGGGAGGCTCAAGAGGGAGGGGTTATGGGGATATATGTATACATATAGCAGATTCACTTTGTTATACAGCAGAAGCTAACACAACATTGTAAAGCAATTATACTCCAATGAAGATGTTAAAAAAAAAAGAACCCATGAAATAAAAGCAGTTTCTACAGTGTCAAAGGTCATCAGTGAGCTGTTACAGCCAACATTCACAGCAGCCTGCTAAAAAGACTGGGTAGGGCACCAAAACAATGTCTAACAGAAACCACCCCTTGGATTGCCCAAAGACACTTGTTTCTCACATTTCATTCAGTCTGTCTAGTACCCAATCCCAGCTGTTCCAGGATTCTATGGTCATAATTCCTAGGGAAATTTACAAGAGGGAATTTATGGGTCAAACTGTGGCATTTGGTGTTGCAGTTGGACCCTGATCATAATTGGTATTACTTTGTCCATCCTTCACCATCAGTTGTAGGCTTCTCTCACTCCTAGCTCTTACTTCTGGTTCTCTATGTGGTTAACCTGATGGCATGACCCAGATGCTCACCACTAAGGGATCTCAGGCCCTTATAAGGCCGTAGTTGTACTTGCCCATCTACAGTTCAGCTGAGCATAGGTATGCCAAGAGATGCCTAAGTGAATTACCTTAATACCAAACGTCTTCTTCCCTGCCCCATTATATAGCAGCGTCCGCATCCCTACCACTTACAATGATCAGAGACAATTACCCCTGCCAGTGTGGTAACTCCTTTCTGTGCCTACTGGTCTGCTCGCTCAGGGAGCTCAGAGAGATCATGCGACAGCCTTAACTTTAAATTGAGTGAGACTCTGTGTCCTCTGGTGGAAGTATCTCCCCATCTGCGAACTGGGACAATTGGACTGACAGTACAAAGTTGTGAGGATGGGAAGCACAAATTCCCCCATCAGATCTCTGGGAGTAGTGAAAAGCAGGCCCCTTTTACTTTTACCCTTTGATTCCCAGACTCATGTATTCTACCCACTTGGCACTTAGTACCACATAATAGTCACCCCCCACTTGAGCCTCAACATTCTGAAAGCCAGTGGAATTTAGATGTAGTGCTGGGAAGATTGGGAGGATGAGTGTCTTAGGCTGCTCCCTCTGAAACAGAGCCTGAGTAAAGGGTCTGAATGTAAGAGGCTTACTTGGGTGATGACTACAGGAAGCCCTCACAGAGGAGTGCGGAAGTAAAACAGGGAAGAAAAGGAAAACAATACACATGCATTAATGAACAAGTTACTGCCCTTGGCAACTTTGAATCAATCCCAATAGCAGCCTTTGGAGAGATTGTGGAATACACCTCAGCGTTTTCCTCCTGAGGGGCTAGGAAGCTAGAGTATTTATTCTCCAATTCCCATCCATAACTGGCTGAGGACTACTCTTCATTTTGCCCTCCGTGTGGGTTAGAGAGAGCCCTCAGATGCAGAGTTATAGAAGTTAGCAGTAAGACACTGCTGGTGAGTATGGGAATGGTGAATACCAAGGGCATATGGTAAAGACACCAACAGAATTTATTGCAGGTAGGTTTCCACCACGCAATGAAACAGGGGCTTTTAAGAGATGTTTAGCCTGAGTTACTTAAGGGGAAAGAAAGTGGCCTTTCTTATATACTGGATTTTGTGAATGAACATTTACACACATTACGATTGCATTCATAATTCACTTTGATATAAGAAAACCAGTTCAGAAGGTTGCTATGTATACCACCAGAGCCATGAGGAGAACAACTGGACTGCAGCTGAGAATTTGCAATATGGCTCCTAGTGGGCCTCATTTTCTCCCTTGGTAAAAAGGCAAGCACCTAATTCCAAGGAGTTTCGCTTCTGTAAAAAGCATTAAAGTTCTGGGGTAAGAGGAACTATAAAATGATACCATAAAAGTGACAGATCTCAATTTACTGGAAAAGAAGTACAAATGGCACATATCAGAACTGCATTAGCCAAGACCCTATAATTACAGATATTTAATAAAATTAATCTAATAGCCAGTAATCCAAAATTTTAAAAGCACACGTGAGAATCAAATAAAATAGAATGAGTGGAGTGCATTTTAGACTTTTAAGGAAATTATGGACTAATGATTTCTGCAGCAATCTTATGACTAAACTACCCCAGACCTCATAAATACTCTGAACTGAGTCTGAAACTCTACAGCAAACCAGATACAGAATCTTCCATGTTTAAGGGTACAACAATAATTTTAATTTACTTACTTGAGAGGAACAAACACAAAGAGCTTCAACAAAGACAATAGTATGGTGGAGTAGAATGAGTATAAGCCTTTATAGTCAGAAGATCTGGGTTTTGGTCATATCTTCAGGAATTACATGACTAGGAAAACCTGAGGAAGTTTCTAAGCTTCACTGAGCCTATTTCCTGAAAGTAATAACCATGATACCTTTCTATACACAGTATGGCAGAGTTATATTAACTGAGATAATATATATAAAAGTACTTTGTAAGCCACGTATGTTCAACATGATCAACATCTTAGTTTATATTACAATGAGAAAAGTGCAGAGCAATTAACCAGATCCAACAAATAAAAATCCCATTCCATGCAATTAGAAAGCAAAGATGGATGCTATGCAGTAAAGGTAATTTTGTGTAGACTACCGGAAAAAGGAAATTTTGTTGAATCACTGTGGTAGTGACTTCTATTCCTTACATTTATCTGGTCCTCTCTTCTCCTGGACATATGAGGATGTACTTTCCCCTGCCCCTTTGGAACTGGACAGAGCTACGTGACTAGTTCTAAGATAACAGTCTGTTAGCAGAAGTGATGGCTGACCCTATTGAGCTAAAGCTTTAACTGCCAATGCAAAACCCTCCAGCACTCTCTTTCCCTACCAAGGGGACTGAGGAGGTCTCAGTTGAGATAGTGGAACCAAAAGATCCAAGCCACCTGGAAAATGAGTTGCCAATTGGAGGACCGTTGCCCTGGAAGTTCACCTGGACCCACAATAGGCTTTGCATGAGCAGGAAATAAACCTCTGTGACACTTTGAGTTTTTGTTTATTGATTTTTGTTACTGCAGCATAATTCAGCCTATCCTGACTAGAATAATCACTGAGATCTTTATCAGGGGCTTCTGTGTTTCTACATATGACACAACCACACAGCTCTGAAGATGTTGAACTTTAGGCATCTGAATCTATATATGAATACAATCATATATGCTATTAATCAAGAAAGGAAAGTTTTTGTATCAATATTATTCAAACCCTTCAATTCACTAACTTGAATTAGGCTGCATCTTCACAGTGCTAGAAAAATTGGTTGGTTTAGTAAATTCAGAAGAAAAAAAAAAGTTCCTTTCCCTGGACAGGAAATAAAAGCACTATCTAAACTTCCACAGACATGTTTACAGAGTCAGTAATGAATTTTTCCACTATCCCAAATTTATTTTATATTATTTATTAAATATGTAGTATAATGCACCTGGCTAATTGCAATGTGGTTTCCAAGACAAGAGGATGGAGATGATTTTGTTATCATTTATTTATGATCTCACATTCTTCTAAAAGGATTTGGGATACAAATGATGAATCATTCTCCAATTTCCTTAACTGGTCTTATTCCATAGCAAATCACATTACAATGAACCAATCACAAAAGACCTGGAATTAAGTATAATGGCATTGGATATGTCCATTTATAAATATTGTAAAATATGGATTATAAATCAGTAAAATGAGCACCCAGAAAGATGTCTCTACCGTTACCACAAAATCTCCATGACTTTGGGCAAATTATTTATGTTCTGTTACCACTTCTATATCTATAAAATTGGGAACGTGTTGGTCATTTCAAACATACCATACTGGGAAAGACAGGTAGTACTGGGGAAGGGGAACTTACATAGAGAATAAGAAAACATTCCAAAGGGCATTCAGCTCATTGGAAAAGAGACTTGCACAGTAAAATCAAAAAGAATATTTCATTTTAAATTGCAGTGCTTTATCAAGTGTATATTTGGTTTTTAATTTCTCTTTTATTTTTAAAGAACTGACTAGGAAAGAATAACTGTCATTTAGAGAGGAGAGGGGTCATGGGGTAGGTTTCTGAAAGGGACACTTTGTTTCCTACATGGCTTTGGATCTGCTCTTTTAAATACAAATCAGTATCCCTATCCTTTGAGATATGTGGTTTGGTGGTTTGGAGTTTTGTTTCTGATTCCCATTTATACTAAAGACTAATGTAGTGGTAAGTGTGGTACCTGGGCCAGTAGTAGCAACAGCATCTGGGGACTTTTTAGAAATGTACACTCAGCCCCACAGCATCTATTGAATCAAAAACTTGGGGTGGGGCAAGGCAATCTGCCATAACAAGTCCAGCCTGTGCTTCTGAGGCATGCTGAAGTTTGAGAAACATTGGACAAAAGGGCCTTTCCTTAGAAATCTGCAAAAGACACCCTGATCCATTAAATGTATACTAGCATTCAGAGATCAGATATAAATTGAGCACTTGTAAAACCTTTTCTTACATTGAGAATCTATATTTTCTGATTCTCTTAGATTAAGATCTGACACCCTAAATTTCAAAATGGAGCCAGTTTTTATGTTTAAGTAATAAACCCTTGAAAATATGCAATTTATATTTGAAGTGCTGACACAATCTTAATGATAGCATTGCAAATGGCGACGCTATACTTAAGCTTCGATCTCCTTTGGAAAAGAAAAAGGGAGAGAGAACGTGAAGAAGGAGGTTACTGTTCAATGAACTGCTCTGTCATTTGCTGCAGTGATTCTTAATTGTGTCTCATTACAGCAAGATGATCATTACTCTACTTGTCTGTCTGATTTAGAGACCACTAAAAGTGTCTTGTAACTTGCAGCCATCTCCTTTGCAACAGTCCTTTGCCTCTCACCCTCATTACTCAGAATCTGTCCAATTATTTGTCATTAAAGTAATAAAAAGGACTGCAGCAGAAAATGTGGGAGGTAACTGTTGGAGGTCTGCCCGGGGAGGAAGAAAAAATGCAAACAGTTTTCAAGGCACTGGGAAGGTGACATCGTTAATTAAGTGTTAGGGAATATGCAAATCAGTCCTACTCTCAAGAGACTGTAATAAAACTGAGAAAACATTATTATCACTGCAAGTAAGAGAAGGCAGTGTTACCCCATCTGGAAGACTGTCATTTTCTGGTGGAGACTCAAGCAAAGAGGGGAGGGGGCCGGGAAGGAGTGAAGAAGGTGGATTGTTCAGGACCATTGAGTGTGCTCAGGCTGTTAAGAGTTCAGAATTAAGGTGTCAACACGGAGGACCAGTGGATTACAACTTTTAATGAGGGATGTTTGTCTAATCACAGGATTTGCACACCCAATTTCCTCTGCAAAATGACTTACAACTCATCAGCAGGCAGTGTTTTTGTAGGTTAAAGGAAGGGGAGAGGAATTGAGGTGGAGGCTTACAGCTGGCATAGTAGGCATCTTGGGTGTTTTCTAAAGGCGGTAATGAAGCAAATCACTTGAAGGTATGTGGACACTTGTTTACTTATTAAAAATACACTGATCACCAGCAGAAGCCTCTGGGCCTTTGCTCAAGCTGAAACCTCTACCCGGCATGCCTTTTCTCCACTCCTCCTCCATCTTGTTACTCTGGCTAACTCATTTCTTACCTTTTGAAGTTCATAGTGTCAGTTCCTTGTGAAATCTATCCCATTTCCACCCCAGATAAGTACATGCCAAAGCAAGAACGGAGTGCCTGCTATGCCGACACAGCTTCGAGGCAGGTTCTCTTGCTCTCTTATTCTATCCGGGTGGCAGATATTTATATAAAATCTTCTAACACGGAGATATGGGAGTGATAGTTTCCCAGGCAGACTTTCATTTGATCACAAGGAAATGAAAGTCTTTCTCAGCACCCTTTAGGAAAAATCATCTTGCATCCTGCATTAGTTAGCAACTGCTGCTTAACAAACCATCCCAAAACTTAGATGCTTAATTATTACTCAGGAGTCTATATGTCAGGTGGGCTTACTCATGAGCTTTCACCACCTGGACGTTGGGTAAGAGAGCTGCAGTTGGGTAGGCTGACTCCCTCACATATTTGGGTGTCTTTTGGCTCTAAGTTGGCCTAGAAAGGCCTTAGTCTGGAAAACTGGGATCTTCTTCATGGGGCTCTAATCCTCCAGTAGGTTAGTGTATATTCGTTTACAGGCTGGTGACAGGGTTCTGAGAGAGAGTGTAAGCATGCAACAGGTTGAGGCATAGGCTTGGAGTTGGTACACTCTCACTTTCGTCCATTTTATTAACCAAAGGATCATTGTAGAATCAAAGGGTGGGGAATTCACTTCACCACTTCATGGGAGGAGCTACAGTGTCACACTTCAAAGGGCTTGGCAACAGGCAGGATTGATGAATTGAGGTACTCAATTCTCATTTGTGGCCATGGCCGGAGCTGACTATCCTGTACTGTACAGATCATAGGGGGATCTTATTTATGCCAAGAACACTTCCTCTTAATCAGAGAATGAATTTCCTTGCTGCATTAATTTCCTGAGGCTGCCGTAACAAATTACCAGTAACCCAGTGGATTTATTCTCTCACAGTTCTGGAGGCTAGAAGTTCAAAATCTAGCAGGGTCATGCTCCCTCCAGGGTATCTTGGAAAGAATCCTGTCCTTGCCTC
This sequence comes from Grampus griseus, assembly GCF_964374135.1. Lineage (NCBI taxonomy): Eukaryota > Metazoa > Chordata > Mammalia > Artiodactyla > Delphinidae > Grampus > Grampus griseus. The sequence goes on along the minus strand of NC_139000.1, from coordinate 37,677,778 downwards.
TTCTAGCTTCTGGTGGCTCCAGGCATTTCTTAACTTGTGACCACATCACTCCAATCTCTGTGTCCATGGTCACATTGCCTCCTCCCTTTCTGTCTCCTATAAGGACACTTGCCCCTGGATCTGCAGCCCAAGCCTATAACCTATGATGATGGCCTCCTCTCAAGATCCTTAACTTAATTTGCAAAGACCACTTTTTCCAAATAAGGTGACATTTACAAGTTCTGAGAGTTAGGACATGGACATATCTTTTTCAGGGCCACCATTCAGTCCACTGCACTTGCCATCACCTTATTACTGTAGCTGACTCAGTTGTGAGACTAGAAATAGCCCTCATCCTCCCTTTATGTAGGTGGGAAAGCAGAAGCCTGGGGAAATGATGAATGGCAAGACTCTGCAAATGATAGTGACTTGGTTGCCCGTTCCATGTCCTCTCCCATTCCTGCCCTATTTCAGTCAGTGGTTTCAACTGGGAAATTATATGGGGTAACAGGCTTTTAGAGAACTGTATAGCAGTGTCCTGAGAACTGAACAAGTGTGGGCAGTGAGTTGCTGTGGAATTATTAAACCTGGTCACACATGCCTTAGTCCTCACTAACCCATGTGAATTCCTTTTTAGTTACCTACTATTATAAAACTAATCAACCCCACACTTAACATCTTAAATAATGTTATCTCTCATTATAATGGGATTTGACTACACAGGTCTTCTATTTCATTTGGTATCAGCTGGGGCACTAGGATATTGGAAAATCCAAATGGCCTAACTCATGTGGCTAGCAGTTGGTACTGGCCGCTGGCTGGAGCTTAGTTAGGGCTGTGGCTAGGGGCCATGGTTCTCCATTGTGTGGGCCTCTCCTTGTAACTGTTTGGGCTTCATTGCAGCATGCTGACTTGACTCCAAAGAGGATCATCTCAAGAGGAAGGAAGAAGAATCTGACATTTATTTTAAGGCATGGGCTTAGAAATATTAGACTATCAGTTTGACAGAATTCTATTCGTCAAAGTAGTCAAAGACCAACAAATATTTAAAGGAAAGAGAAACAAATTCCAATTCTTGATGGAAGTACCTCACGAACGGGTTACAGAAACTGGAGTGTTGACAACTATCTTTGGAGGCCAGTTACCACAGCCTTCCCTCCTCTATTCCACCAGCAGGGCTACCACTAGGGTTTCACGAGCATGTGTGGCTGAGTGGGTAAGTGAGGGTTGAAATCCTACTCATGCTCCACTTGCCAAACCACTTCCCTTGGCTAGAGCAGAGCTGAATCCGCTCATGTGGAAGGGATGCCTTTTCCACTTTTGCCCGATGGAATAATTGTAGCTTTGTCTACCAGCAGACCCATAAGTGGGCACTGTAACTTCCACTGTCATCACTCAACAAAACCAAGATTGCTAGCACAGGGATTTTGTAATAGAGCCAAAAGGATGTTGATCCTTTGAGACTGGCATCTGCTACTTACTAGCTAAGTTGACCTAGACAAGTCACTTAACTCTCTGCAATGGAGTTTCTTCATCTGCAGAATAGAGACAGTAATTTCTTTAATTCTGCCCTTTATTGCTCTCACAGTGTAATAGGGGTCAAGTGATATACATGTAAGACTACTATGGAAAATATAGGCTTCCATGTATATGTGAGTATCTAAAAAGTATGCTCACTCCCACCTACTTTTGCTGATGCCAATCCCCAATCTTTGTTTGGAAACTGCAACACTAAGGGCTATGAAACATTGGCCCAAAGAAATCCGCCTAAAGGAAGTGAGTAAGAATAAGACATCTGTTGTGATGACAAGAAGTCCATATTGGAACAGAGATCATCAGATATTATCACTTCTGTACCTCATTTACCAGGTTCTCTCAACTGTGAAGCATGAGGAGCTAAGAAACAGTCCTAGTTTCTACATCATTCTATATTTATTTTCCAAAGCCCCCCAGGGGGAAGAATGTTACCTGACCACTTTAAATGAGTGCAATGCATGTCGAAAACACAAGGCACTAGGTAAACGATAGATAATTACCAAGCACATATTGACATTAGGTAAAACACTCTGGCATTTTTCTGTGCTGTGGTCCATTGAACTATATCGCTGTGATGACCAAATAATGAATTACAGTCCATTTATGAAAGCACTGTGTATTTAATGCTAACCTTCTCCTACATCTTCCCAGTACCTTGACCATGACAACAATTGTACACACAGGTGGGTCTGAATACATTAGATTGCTCATTTTTATAGTTAATGAAAATTCAGACTGATGTTTTATACCCGTGTTTTCCATGCAAAAAACTAATTCATCCGCAGAGTGGCCTTGTTATACATTTGTGTGGTAGAATGAATACAAGTACCAACAGATAGCTACAGTTACCCTTGGGTAAAAGGGATAGAATTCATCTATTGTCCAGCATCATATTAATGTAGCAAGATAGGGCCTGATATAACATAGTGTTATTAACCTTTATTATTAATAATAAGCGGCCACTTACTATATGCCAAAACCTATGATGAGCGCATGATATATATATTTACTTTTTTAACTCTCACCCTAAACCTTTCAAGGTAGGTATACCTATCCTAATTTTTTGTTTTCGTTTTTGTTTTTGTTTTTTGCAGTATGCAGGCCTCTCACTGTTGTGGCCTCTCCCGCTGTGGAGCACAGGCTCTGGACGTGCAGGCTCAGTGGCCATGGCTCACGCATCCAGCCGCTCCGCAGCATGTGGGATCCTCCCGGACCGGGGCACGAACCCGTGTCCCCTGCATTGGCAGGCAGACTCTCAACCACTGCGCCACCAGGGAAGCCCATATCCTAGTTTTATAGATGAAGAATTTGAGGCTAGAGAGGTCACCTAGCCTGTCCAATGTCACTCAGATAAAGTACTGGAACTGGGTTTCAAATCCAGGTCTAACTGCCTTCAAATCCCATTCTTTTATATAGCCCATATATGGTACTGGCTTCTAGAAAATAATGTTTGTTTTTCTGGTAAGCTTCTTATGGATTTGAAAACTTCATAGCTTTTGGACCAAAGGAAGTAATGAATCCCCTTCAGTCCTATCACTCCACACCCCATTTCTAGAGGGGAAGTTCTGGATTTTACCTCTCATCTGAATTTCAATAAATTAGGCTATGTGACTTAGACTTTACAAACTCAAAGTGTCGAACATTCTTCAGAGAAGTAGAGGATGTCTCACATGTGCCAGCCCATTTGAGTAGCCTTTGTTTAGTCTCCTCAAGCCCACTTTGGGACCAGACTCAGTCATGCATAATATCCCAGAACAAACAAATCCAACTCCAAAAGCTTTGGCAAATTTAATGCTAATTTTACTACATTTTTTAATGGTAATGGAGAATTAACGTCCCACATCAGATTGGCCATAACCTAAAAGAACAATTTTATTAGACATCTTTGTTTCCCTAGAGTTTCCTCCCCTTTATCATCCAGTTTATGACTACCTTCTCCCTTTTTCTTTACAATCTCCTCAAATGCCCTTTATCAATTTAGTGCTTCCTTCAGTTTGAGTACCCAATTCAGTAATATAAGACTTCAAATAGCAGGAGACTTTAACACCCCACTCACATCAACGGATAGATCTTCCAGATAGAGAATCAATAAGTCAACAGAGATCCTAAGTGATACAATAGAACAGTTAGACTTAACTGATATTTTCAGGACATTACATCCAAAAAGAAACAGAATACACATTCTTTTCAAGTACACATGGAACAGTCTCTAGGATTGACCACATACTAGGCCACAAAACAAGCCTCAACAAATTTAAGAGTATGGAAATTATCTCAAGCATCTTTTCTGACCACAACAGCATGAAACTAGAAATTAACCACAGAAAAAGAAATGAGGAAAAAATAATTACATGGAGACTAAACCACATGCTACTAAAAAACCAATGGGTCAATGATGAAATCAAAGAGGAAATTTTAAAATACCCTTGAGACAAATGACAATGAAAACACAACCATACAAAATCTATTGCCTGCAGCAAAAGCCGTTCTTAGAGGGAAGTTCATAGCGATACAGGCCTTCCTCAAGAAACAATGCAGAAAAATCTCAAATAAACAACCTAACCTACCACTTAAAATAATTAGAAAAAGAAAAACAAAGAAAACCTAAAGTCAGCAAAAGGAAGGGAATAATAAAGATCAGAGAGGAAATAAATAAAATAGAGATTTAAAAAAACAATAGAAAAAAAATCAATAAAACCAAGAGGTGGTTCTTTGAAAGGATAAACAAGATTGACAAACCTCTGGCCAGGCTCACCAAGAAAAAAAGAGAGAGAACCCAAATCAACAAAATAAATGAAAAAGGAGTCATAACACTATACTGCGGAAATACAAAAAACCACAAGGGAATACTATGAACAATTATATGCCAACAAATTCGACAACCTGGAAGAAATGGACAAGTTTCTAGAAACATACAGCCCACCAAAACTGAATCAAGAAGAAATAGATAATTTGAACAGACCAACCACTAGAGGTGAAATAGAATCTGTAATTTTAAAACTCCCTTCAAACAAAAGTACAGGGCCAGAAGGTTTCACAGGCAAATCCTACCAAACATACTGAGAAGAGCTTAATACTAATCCTTCTTAAACTCTTTCAAAAAATTGAAGAGGAGGGAACACTCCCAAAGACATTCTATGAAGCCCCCATTACCCTGATACCAAAACCAGACAAAGACACCACCAAACAAGAAAATTACAGGCCCATATCTTTGATGAGTATAGATGCAAAAATTCTCAACAAAATATTAGCAAACCAAATCCAACAACACATTAAAAAATCATACACTTGGGCTTCCCTAGTGGCGCAGTGGTTGAGAGTCCGCCTGCCAATGCAGGGGACATGGGTTCATGTCCCGGTCCGGGAAGATCCCACATGCTGTGGAGTGGCTGGGCCCATGAGCCATGGCCGCTGAGCCTGTGCGTCTGGAGCCTGTGCTCCGCAACAGGAGAGGCCACAACAGTGAGAGGCCCGCATACTGAAAAAAAAAAAAAATCATACACCACGACCAAGTGGGATTCATACCAAGCTCACAAGGATGGTTCAACATACACAGATCAATCAATGTGATACACCACATAAACAAAAGACAAAAATCACATGGTCATCTCAATAGATTCAGAAAAAGCATTTGACAAAATCAACATCCATTCATGATAAAACTCTTACCAAAGTGGGTATGGAGGGAACATATCTCAAGATTATTTATTTATTTATTTTAGCTGCGTTGGGTCTTTGTTGCAGCACACGGGCTCCTCTAGTTGCAGTGCACGAGCTCTAGAGAGCACAGGCTCAGTAGTTGTGTTGCATGTGCTTAGTTGCGGTATGTGGGATCTTAGTTCCCTGACCAGGGATTGAACCGGGGCCCCCTTCATTGGGAGCATGGAGTCTTAACTACTAGACCACCAGGGAAGTCCCCAATAAAAGCTATTTATGACAGACCCACAGCCAACATAATACTCAATGGTGAAAAGCTGGAAGCCTTCCTGCTAAAATCTGGAACAAGACAAGAATGCCCACTCTCACATCTTCTACTCAACATAGTATTGGAAGTCCTAGCCACAGCAGTCAGACAAGAAAAAGAAATTAAAGGTATCCAGATTGGAAGGGAAGACATAAAATTGTCATTATATGCAGATGATATGATACTATATATAGAAAACCCAAAGACTCAACACAAAAACTACCAGAACTAATAAACAAATTCAGCAAGGTAGCAGGATACAAGATTAAAGTACAGAAGTCAGTCACATTTTTTTACACCAACAATGAAATATCAGAAAAGGAGTGTAAAAAAAAAAAAACTTTTAAAATCACAGCCCCAAAAATAAAATACTTAGGAATAAACCTCACCAGGGAGGTAAAAGACATACACTGAGAACTATAAAACATTAATAAAAGAAATTGAAGATGATTCAAAGAAATGGAAAGATATCCCATGCTCTTGGATTGGAAGAATTAATATTGTTAAAATGGCCATACTACCCAAAGCAATCTGCATATTTAATGCAATTCCTATGAAATTATCCCATGACATTTTTCACAGAACTAGAACAAATAATCCTAAAATTCATATGGAACCATATAAGACCCAGAATTGCCAAAGCAATCCTGAAGAAAAAGAACAAAGCAGGAGGTACAACACTCCCAGACTTCAGAAAATACTACAAAGCTACAGGAATCAAACCAGTATGGTATTGGCACAAAAAGAGACATATGGATCAATGGAACAGAAAAGAGAGCCCAGAAATAAACCCACACACCTACAGTCAATTAATCTTCCACAAAGGAGGCAAGAATATACAATGGGAAAAAGACAGTCTCTTCAACAAGTGGTGTTAGGGAAGTTACAGCCTCATGTAAATCAACGAGATTAGAACTCACCCACTCACCATACACAAAAACTCAAAATGGCTTAAATACCTAAACAAAGGACATGACACCATAAAACTCCTAGAAGAGAACGTAGGCAAAACATATTTGACATAAATCGTACCAATGTTTTCTTACGTCAGTCTCCCAAGGTGATAGAAATAAAAACAAAAATAAACAAATGGGACCTAATCAAACTTACAAGCTTTTGCACATTAAAGGAAACCATAAACAAAGAGAAAAGACAACCTACAGAATGAGAGAAAATATTTGCAAATGATGTGACTGACAAGGGCTTAATTTCCAAAATATACAAACAGTTCATACAACTCAACAACAGAAAAACAAATAACCTTATCCAAAAATGGGCAGAAGACCTAAATAGATATTTCTCCAAAGAAGACATACAGATGGCCAAGAGGCACATGAAAAGATGCTCAACATTGCTAAGTATTAGAGAAATGCAAATCAAAACTACAATGAAGTACCACCTCACCCTGGTCAGAATGGCCATCATTAAAAAGTCTACAAACAACAAATGATGGAGAGGGTGTGGAGAAAATGGAACCCTCCTACACTGTTGGTGGGAATGTAAGTTGGTATAGCCACTGTGGAAAACAATATGGAGGTTCCTCAGAAAACTAAAAATAGAATTACCATGGGATCCAGCAATCCCAGTCCTGAGCATATATCCGGACAAAATTATTGGGTTGGCCGAAAAATTCGTTCAGATTTTTCCATAACATCTTACAGAAAACCCCGAATGAACTTTTCAGCCAACCCTATATAATTCAAAAAGATACATGCACTATGAACATGCTATGTTCATAGCAGCACTATTTATAATAGCCAAGACATAGAAACAACCTAAATGTCCATCGACAGCGGAATGGATAAAGAAGATGGGGTCACTCAGCCATAAAAAAGAATGAAATAATGCCATTTGCAGCAACATGAATGCAACTAGAGATTATCATATGAAGTAAGTCAGAAAGAGACAAATACAATATGATTATCACTTATATGTGGAATCTAAAATATGACACAAATGAACCTGTCTTTGAAACAGAAACAGAATCATGGACATAAGAGAACAGATTGGTGGCTGCCAAGCGGGAGGGTGCTGGGGGAGGGATGGAGTGGGAGGTTGGGGTTAGCAGATGTAAGCTTTTCTATATAGAATGGATAAACAACAAGGCCTACTGTATAGCACAAAAACTATATTCAATATCCTATGATAAACCATAATGGAAAAGAATATTTACAAAAAGAATATATATATATATAAAACTGAATCACTTTGCTGTACAGCAGTAATTAACACAACACTGTAAATCAGTTATACTTCGATTAGAAAATAAGAATAAAAAAGACTTCATTAGAAAGGAGAGTTGGCTAATAAATAACAACTTTGATTTTTTTCTCTCTCATGTAAATTAGTGACAATGTCAAGGCATTCCAAAAGGGACATTCACCCTTTTTGAGTGCATGCTATATATCTCGACACTTTCATATAAGTGAAAAAACAAAAATTAAAACACAAGATGAATATTTCTATTCTCATTTTTACATAAGATGGAATTGGGTCTCCAAGTTGATCTGTCCATGTTCATACAGTTAATAAGGTGAAGAACCAGGTAAGGGTCCCATCCACATAAATTTTGCTTATCCCTCACAGAGTGGCTTGGCACAGAGTCCCCTGCAGATACTCAAAATATTAATTGACTAAATTTATACTCAGTACTAGTGAGTTTATACCTGCACTAGGGTATTGCAGTCAAGACCATTGCTTCTGTAACTAGGTGAGTACTTAAGGGCAATAAGAAAAACTGCAATCACAAGGGACAAGTCATTTGGTAAACGCAAACTCCTTTGAAAGAAACTGGAAGCCATAATTTCAAGGGAAAGAAGTAGAACAAGTTATGCATTCCCAGAATAAAGAGAAAAATGGACTGCTAATTTCTAACACTTCTGACATCGCTGACAAAGGGACAAGTTCTGTTTCCTTCTTAGGATATTGAAATAAGAGTTTTGAAACTTAGGTAGTGAGGCAGAGAATGTTACGTGTTCCTGGAATTCTACTTCCTTTTCCTCATGAGAGGACAGCTAGGCAGTAGTTCTCAGCCTCCCATGTGATTGAATTCTAGCCAACAGAAAGTGGGCAGCAATGATTTCTGCCCCTTCCAGGTCTGACCCATGGACACCTCCTATACAGTCCTCCACATTCTTCCACTATATTTTGGAAGATTCAGAGGATGGAAGAGGCATAGGATGGAGAGAACCTATATCCCTGAATATCTTAGCTCGTGTTCCCCTCAAAGCACAGCCTCAGAAAGGGACTTAGGTACAAATAGTTTATTGGGACAGTGACCCCAGAAAGCAGGATAAGAAAGCAGAGATAGTGAGACAGTGGGTGAAGGAAGCTATTAAAAGGGTTAGGTATTCAGGTCACTAGGATCGGGGAAGGGAGCATAGTTCCAGAAGTCTCCTGAGAGGCCTGCAAAATGCCACTTGGGATTTTCTGCCCAAAGGTTGAGAGGTAGGAGCATCTGTGCAGCGACTCACATCCGCATCCTCCCAGAGACCAAGAGCTGCCCTCAGGGGTACTGATCCCACTGTTGTTCTAAGCTGCACAAGTGCTAGGGTTGACTGAGCTCCTCCAACACCACTCCCGGGGACCATGGAGTTCGAGGATCTCCAGAGAAAGAATGAGGACGTGGAGCATGATGCGTGGAGGTGAGATGCTGATGGCAAGAATTGTTCATACCTATCCTAGCTGGCAGTCAGAGACAAGGACCAAAGGGTGTGGGTCGAGGCCTACAGTGCGTCTGCGGAAAGACAGTGTGGAGCAGAGCAATCCCTCCCCCTCCAACCCAGCCCACATTGAGCCATGACAAGAATGAGAAAAAGCTTTTATTGTGTCAAGTCTGAATGTTAGGGCTTTTGTCCGGTTCGGTTTGCTTTGGTTTGGTTGACATGTCTAGGTTACGCTGATAAATACAGATGGGAGAGTGGACAATCCAGAACCTATGAAGTTTCTGGTTTTGTTTTAAACCATGATGGATATTTAATCACCACATTAGTTAGATGTTAGATATTTAGATACCTTAGGGGTAAGCCATGATAAAGTGAAAATTATTTTCCTAAGACTCAGTGGCAAATTGAAAATGCAATATAAGTCTTAATTAAACTGAAATTTTAATTTTTTAAATAATGAAGATTTGAACAATGAACAATAATATTCACAATATTAAAGAAGGGTGGCAAAGTAGTTATATACAATAGATATTATGGGGAAATATAAACTGATAAACTTTTCCATTAATTAATCTGTATTAATAATACATATCAAGAATTTTCTAAAAATTCCTCAGTTTGTATTTTTAGATTCTAAAACTATCTAATTAGTCTATTAATTTTTGTCTGTGTTTCCCAAGAAAGTATTCAAAATTACTCCTTTGAGCTGTCCAGGAAGCATTACATGAGGAAATAGTCATAAATTCAGACAAAGATTTAAAACATAAGGAAAAAATGTCCCATTATTTATAATAGCATACAGTTGGAAATTAACTGAATGTCCAACAATAGGAGATTCATTAAATTATGGTACATCCACATAATGGACTGTCAGTGCTCATTATACTACATGACTTCAAAAATATTTAATGTCCTTGGGAAGTTTTCATCCATAAACTTATGTGAAAAAAGATACAAATTTGAACATGCAATACAGTATGTAACACAAAATATACATACATAAATTAACAATTAGAGGAAAATATATTAAAACATTAACACTATATCAACATTGTAACAATATACCTGTTAGCAATAGGATTATGGCTAATTTTAATTTTATTGCTTTGCTTTATTTCCTAAATTTGCAATTATGAGTATATATTTCCTCTACTATTGTAAAACTATTAAAATGTTTTAAATTGTTTTTTCCAAATGTATTTTATATACATAATGATGAGTCTGCTTTGGGTACAATCTGGGTGTGTTGGAAGAGTTGCCCTGAGACCCATGGAGTGCTTTGTTAGCAAACTTTGCAACAGGTGATCAGAGTTGTGTAGGGCATATTATTTATAGCATTTACTTAGGGCAAAAGTGCTTCAATAGGAACGTGATCATGTTGTTCCACAGCTAAAACTTCTTTGGTTCCCCCCCTGCCTTCAGAACAAAGTTCCAGTCCTTTAGGGTGGCACCCAAGACCTTCTCTGATTCAGCCTTTGCCTGCTTCCACAGCTGGCCTCTTACTCTGCCCATAGCCACCACTCTCCAGCCACGGTGATTTCCTGGCAGTTTGGGGAACACACAGTGCTGCCTCTGGTCTCAATGCCTTCAGATTGCTCTTTGTTGTTCTTGAAAGGGAACAGGAGTGAGTGAGCGGAATGTGTGAGACAGAGAAGGAAGAAAAGCCAAAAGCCAGTATATGGGTGCATTATCACATTACTGCTGTGAGCAAAGAGACTCAATTCACTGGTACCTCTTGAGAAGCCTACATAAGGCCTCCCATATTTCTCTGCTCAAAGGACAAGAGTTACGAGCCTTTATCCATCAATTCTCATCTGTTGGTTAAGAGTTGCCGCAGGGGCATTAACTCCCTCACATGTTTGAAATGCATACACACTAGGGATGCCTGCCTCTCCCTGAATCCCTTTGACTTACTTCTATTTACCACTCAAAACTCATTTCATAGTTTCTTTGGAAAGACTCCCCCGATCACCTTCTGCACCAAACTCCTAAAGCTCCCTTAGGTACCCCTACTCCAAGTACTCTTAGCATAAAGCTCTCTTGCAAATAAAATGGCATCAGTCATGCATCCTGTAATTGTAAGCCTTCTCTCCCATTACAGGTGCCACAAAGGCAGGGAGCAGATTTTTCCTTCCGTTTCTGTGTTCTGCCTGTATTCTGTACCTGCACAGGACCTGGCAATAGTAGGCACTTAATAGATAGATGTCAGTTGAATGAGTGCAGCAGGTAGTGACATACTTCTAACTAAGCATAAACATTAGGTCAATATCCCTTAGCATGTCTTCAGGTAGCCAACTGAGTCGTTCTCCTGAGCCAGCTCTCTACAACCTCTCCTCCGACACTGCATCGCATTGAAATCTCGGATAAGCTGCAGAAAGCGGAGCTATATGAAAGCCTGTGTCATTTGGTATCTGTGTGCCAAGAAGATAAAGCCCTGTAGAGAACTTAAGCAGTACAGCACATCGCGGTAATATATTTGTGCCAAATCACCCCCCTTCCCAGCTTTACAATTGTTCACATGTCCTTTCTGCCAGCCTAAATTTGCTTTTTCAGTCAGACTTTGCTTCGGACCTCATCATTGATGGTCCCTTGAGAGGCCCAAATCCTCAATTCTGACTTTTACTGGATACTTTTTTTTATTTTCTAACCTGCTGGCAGTCCCTAAAAATCCCCACTCTAAAAACAGGCTAAGATTTACTTTGTTTTCCTCAATATGCTTTACATATTACATTTTCTTTTATTCATTAGAAATTCCAATGGGTATTTTTCATGTCGTGTTAACTTGTACAATGACACAAAGACAAAAATATAAATAATACGTACTGGTTTTTTACCAACAGTTATTCAGTCATATTCTCAGCAAAATTTGTTAAATATCTCTGTCAAGATTCTTAACAGGACCCTCCTGTTCTCCATTTCTACCACGTAGCACCCAAGCTCCCTGCTATATACATACTGAAAAAGTAGCTAAAGTATATTAATTTAAGAGATAACAAATTATTAGCCTTTCCAGGATACCCACAGGTGTTAGTCTGATTCTGGTTTCTGGTTGTACCATATTCTTAGTTGTGTTTTTGGTCAATTCAGGCTTCTTCTATGTAGACAGAGGCATGCCTAGCACAGCTGTCCCTGTGATCTTGGACACTTTATAGGTAGCCTCTTATGGCTCATAGGGGGGGCAGTTGGGAGCATCAAACAGCCTCAGAGTTCTTGAGCAAAGTAGACCAAAATTGGGACCATGGAATACTAATAATTTTCGTTAAGTCATTAAGCATTCTTTTCTAACAAACAAACCAATACAAAAGAAATTTTGTAGTTGAGACAAGGGGTCTAACATTTTTCTGTTAAAGGACCAAATAGAAAATATTTTAGGCTTTGTGGGCTATATGATTCATCTCAGCTCTGCTGTTGTAGTGCAAAAACTGTCACAAACTCTATGTAAACAGATGGGAGGGGCTGTGTTCCAATACAAATTTGTCTAAAAAAGCAGATGGTGGGTCAGATTTGGCACATAGGCTGTAGTTTGCCAATCCCTGGTCTAGATAAATCGATATTATTCTCAAAAATCTTAGAAGTTCAAAAGAATTATTGAAATAATTAAGCTCTCATTTGCCGGGATGACAACAGAACAACTATTTCTTTTATTAAAGCCAAAGTATAAAACTGAACCCCAGCTCTAGGATAGGTGGTCTCCAAAATCCAGCACTGGGGCAGCTTGACTCTTGCAGAGTCCCACTGATCTGAGCTCCAGGTTTTGTCTGGTTTTCAGTAATACCCAGTAACTCACAGCAAAGTGTATGCTGAATAAGGAAATCTAATTATGTTCAAATAATCAGAATCTGTATATTTTGCTTAAAAGTAACAGGAAAAAGCTAATTTGATTTCCTAATGTGATACACAAAAACAAACTTCCTGTATCAGAGACTTCCTGGTAATCCTGATGGAAGGCTCCAATTTGACATCTTCTTAAAGGAAAAGGAGATGATCCTCTTGGAAAAATACAACCAGCAGATTGTGTATCTGCCCACTTCTATTTTCTTTTGTCCAGATCTTTTCTTGATGAAACTGGATTTGTACTGATGAGAGATTTATAGGTTGTGATTTTCAGAGAATTCAAGATAGAGGTTCCTATGCAACCTTACAAGGAAAAAAAATCTATTTCCTATTCAGGGTTTAATTTTACTTGAAGAAAATGAAATTAAACTATGACTCAGAGGAACCTGAGTGCATGAAAAAGTTATTACCAAAGGATTGTAGACCAGCAATAATGGAGTGTTTGAAGACTCAGTTACCTCAAAGTAAACCCCAAACCTTTATACATTCCCTCATTGAGCTTCTCTAGCCAGGTGCTTCCACTTGTAGGAATTCACTGGCATCAGTCCTACCTATGATCTTTTCCAGACAGTGGTAAGGAAGAATTGATCTTTTAGATTAACTCATACTGTTAACCAATTTTCCGGGGTAGCTTACTTTAAACAGAAGTAATGTATTTCACTCTATTAGCATATTTAGTTTTTGAATTTATAGTCTAAGGGGTTTTTAACCTTTTTGTACTATGGGTCTCTTCAGCAGTCTACTGATGACTTTGGATCCCTTAACAGAGTAAGGTTATTAAATTCATTAATTGAATTACACAACGTACATGGGAGTACAAAGGAAACCAAATTTAAGTACAATTGTCAAAGTTTTTTAACGTCTTTTTTTTTCTGTTGTCTCCATTTTTTTATCTCTACTTCTTCACTTCCTTGCCATTTCTTCTCTTTGTTCTCTGAGTAAACAAGGACTGAGGAACCAAACAACAAACTTTTAAAGAAGCCAAGAATCTCTGTGTTTCTAAGGATCCATATAGCTCTGAACTAAACCTGCCAGTAATAGAGGAAGCTAAGGAATCCAGCCAACTAAGAAAACACTAAGCTTCTTTCACCTAATCCAGTTCTAGGTATACCATGGACTCACCTCATCCTTTACATAGAGTGTATCGATCTAGTGTAGACAGTAGGCATTATTTTCTGGCTGTAGCATTATTCTTCCAACCAGCACCCACATATCTGGGAACTCCTATCCATCATTTGGATCTCAGCTTGGATAACATACCACTTCTTCTGAGAACTTTCACTGACTCCCAGGATTCTGGGCAAGAATATCATACTTTGCAAACCAACTGTACACTGAACACCAGAGAACTCACCAAGCCATACAATACCTGCAATTTCCTATTTACATTTTAACATGTCTATTTCCTACATCCGCTTCCTTCCAGTGCCTGGTACAAAACCTTGAATACATAGAGACTCAAAGAGTATTTGCTGGGGAAAAAAAAAAAATTCCTAACAAGGCAAGTCTCTAGCACCACATTTATTATCATTCCTTGCTATTATACCAAACTTGGACATTCCCCAAGAAAGCTCTGCAATTGGATGGTATAAGGCACCTCTTTCAGATTAACGACTAATTTGCAAAATTTCTAGTTGAATCCTCAAGATTTTCTTTTCACCAAAAGACATGTGTTAGAATGTTCATATCAGCACTATTCATTATAGCCACAAACTAGACACTACCCAAGTGCCCAGCAAAGGTAGAATGGATGAATAAGTTATGATATATTTATATACCAGAATACTAGAAGGCAATGAGAATAAAGAAACTATATGGGTAAATCACATAATACAATTCTGAGTGAAAGAAACCAATTTAAAAAAATGTATTTAGTAGATGAGTTCATTAAAAATAGGTGAAATGGGAATCATTTTTCAACAAATGGTGCTAGGACTAGATATTCACATGCAAAACAATAAATTTAGACTCCTACATCATACCACATACAAAAATTACACCAACAAGGACCAAAATATAGGCATAAGTATGCATGATCTTGGATTAGGCAATTTTTTTTTTAACACAAAAGCACAAATAACACAAGAAAATAGATTAAATTGGACTTGATCAAAATTTTAAAACTTTTGTGCTTCGAAGGACATCATCAAGAAAATGAAAAGACAGCCACAAAATGAAAGAAAAATTTTGCAAATCATGTACTTGATTAGATACCTATATCTAGAATGCATAACAAACTATTACAACTCGATGATAAAAAGACAACCAAAATTAAAAGTGGGCAAAGGTCTAAATAAACAGTTTTCCAAAGAAGATACAAATAGCCTATAAGCACATGGAAAGATGCAACGTTACTAGCCATCAGGGACGTGCAAGTCAACACCGCAATAAGATACCATTTCACACCCCTGAAAATGGCTATAATTGAAAAGACAGACAATCAGAGGATGTAGAGAAATCAAAATTCTTATACACTGTTAGTGGGAATCTAAAATGGTGCCCCCGCTTTGGAAAATAGTTTGGTAGTTCCTCAAACATTTAAACATAGAGTTACCATGTGAAAAATCTAGCAATTCCACTCCTAGGAATATACCCAAGAAAAATGAAAACACACTGCACAAAAACTTGTTGTACATAAGGATTTATAGTAGCATTATTCTTAAAATCCAAAATGTGGAAACAACCCAAATGTTCCTTCACAAATTAATACATTTTTAAAATGTGATATATCCGTACAGTGGACTGTTATTCAGCAATAAAAGAAATGTGTTGATCAATGCTACAACATGGATGAATTTTTTAAACATTGTGCTAAATGAAGGAAGCCAGTCACAAAGCAACACATGTTATGAATGAATTATGAAAATTTATTGAGTGGCATATTTATCATTTTTGAACCTTTTAGTGTCTATGTTTTAATTAAATAATTTCTATCTGAAAAAAATCTAACTGGGTCTGGTAAACAGGAAAATGTTCCCCAAAACTATCCATATCCTACTAATCACAGGAAACTGAATGTGTTACCTTATATGGCAAAGGGAATTGGGGGTCGCAGATGGAATTAAGGTTGTTAATAAGCTGATCTTAAAATAGGGAGATAATCCTGGATTATTTGTGTAGTCCAACTGCAATCACAAGGTTCTAAAAAGTGGAAGAAGGAGGCAGAAGAACGGTCAGAGTGATGTGATGTGATCTGAGAAGGATTCAACTTGCCATTGCTGCCTTTGAAGATGGAGGAAAGAGCCACACATCAAACAATACGGCAGCCTCTAGAAGCTGGAAGAGGCAAGGAAATTAGCCTACTCAGAGCCTACGGAAAGGAATGCAGCCTAGCAGACACCTTGATTTTTAGCCCCCTGAGACCCTTGCCAGACTTCTGACCTCCAGAGCTGTAAAATGATACATCTAGTGTTGTTTAAACCACTAAGTTTATGGTTATTTGTTTCAGCAGCCATAGAAAAGTAATATACTGAAAAACATCAATTTCTAAATACCTATTAAATCAGAATTGGGTAGAATTGTTTTTAAAGATAGCCTTCAGGCAACAGAAAAATTATAGAACAAAAATCATTTTTTCTAATGAAGCTGAGTAACTTTGCATATGCACCCAGACCCAGCACTGGTGTTAACCTCTCATGTGTCTCATCTGTGACCAGTGGTAGCAGATCCCAGTAAAGAAGAGAATTAATGGCTAATGTGCCCCAGATGACCAAACCTTGGCAGGTGGCCAGCTTAACAAGGTGTTAGGGAGCAAGCCAATAAATCTAGATAGCTATAAAAAGAAGTAGTGGTTGGGCTTCCCTGGTGGCGCAGTGGTTGAGAGTCCGCCTGCCAATGCAGGGAACACAGGTTCGTTCCCCGGTCTGAGAAGATCCCACATGCTGCGGAGCGGCTGGGCCCGTGAGCCATGGCCGCTGAACCTGCGCGTCTGGAGCCTGTGCTCCGCAACGGGAGAGGCCACAACAGTGAGCAGGCCTTGCGTACCACAAGAAAAAAAAAAGTGGTGGCAGTAAGAAAGAGAAATGAATGGGAAAGTCTCAAAAGTTTTCGAACTTGCATCTTATGACATTCGGTTGAGCTGTGCTCTCCAGTTTTGTCCAAATTTCAAAGCTCAAATGCCAGAAAAGACTCTGTTCCAAAACCACAAAAGCCACATTGAAAGGAAAATGGGAAAGATAATTCTTGGAGCATAAGTATATTTTAAAATTTTACTCTAGTTTTACCTTTGCATATGCAAAAATAGTGACAAGTACAAAATAAGCCTGAAAGTATGGTAAGAAAATGTAGTAAAGTGACAGTCATGGAAATGATTCTGTTACCACAATCTTAAGTATATTGAAACAATGTTCCAGAAACCATGAAACTTAGAAAACATGACCCCTGCACCATGTCCTTTCCGTTTAAATAGGAAATGCTCAAATTACCCAACAGAATAAAACTACTCTCATCCTCTCTCACTCACAAAACCCCAAAAGAAAATGTGTGAGTTCAGGCAGAGGGACAGCCTGCTCCTTAATTTTAATAGGTCTGAACTTCTCCCCAGAAATTATACATGATCCTATATAATACAATCACTTTTAGGAGACATAATTCTGTTTCTCCCCTATTCAAATTAGAATTTTTTCACATTACAAGTGTTCCCCTGGTTCAAGACATAGCATTCAACTGTAAAATCAATTTCTAGATCCAGAGAGCAACATTGATTCCTAATGCTACCATTCCGTGATTCCATGAGAACAATTTAGTTCCACCCTGAGACTCTGGGCAGAGATCAGAACAAAGGTCCTGGTATCATAAACTTTCCAACTATGTCAAATCCCAAAACAGAAAAGAGGAAAGAAGGGCCTCTGTGCTTCTTCCTAAAGCTCATCAGAGCCCTTTCTTGGTTGGTCTTAGAGATATAAATTGTCTCCCTCTGTGTACTCTTTAATTTTCTCTCCTCGTATTCAACATGAAGAGGGACCTGAGAAGGTTAACTGAAGAAGGTTAACCCACACAAAATATGCATTACCCATTGCCCTTTTCTGATTTCAAATTAAGTATATAATTAGTGAAAAAGGAAATCCATGCCTTCTGGTGATGAAAAATTAGGAAATCAATAGGTGGTTGCCTCTGCAGGGACTCAGGGGAATTTGGGGTCGTCAGTTGGGGCTGCCAGTTATAATATCTGAAATGGCAACACAGGCATCCTGTTCAGGCCTCAAAGCACTGAACAGATGCCCCACTTCTGGGCTGGCTGGCTCTGAAGATTTGCAGAGAAATGAAAAGATGAAATTGATCTGTGAAAATGTAGGTAACAAAGGAAAAGCAATAATATTGCTTTTAATACTGCCAGAAAGCTTAGAAAACAAAAGATTTTATACACATTTCTTAAAATATTAAAATGAAGAGAAATTGTTTTCTCCTACTTTTCCCCACAACTGCTACAAATGATGCATCCCTTCAAGCACTGTCTGCTACTTCATAAAGGAAGTTGTTATGTGGCTGCCCTCTTAGGTGTTGGAGGATATATAGCACCTTTTACCCTTAATTGTGTGTTGCCTTGATTTTATGGTCTGCTTGCACAAGCCAGCATTCTGTTAGTGCTGTTTGTGGGATGAATGCATTTATTGACGTGTGGAGCTTTCTGTGTTCATAAACTCCTGCATATGGGGACTTGAATCACCCTTTTTGTGTAAATTTTTTCAGTGACACTATCCTTTTCTAAACTCTGGTAACCCACAGCCAACTGAAGAAATAAACAGTCAGGTTTGTGTATTTGTATTCAGCTTCTTTCCCCTTTGTATTCAGTCTCTTTCCTCTTTGTAAGGTGCCCTGTAGCGTACAGTTTCAACACTACATAAACAAACCATTGTTGTATTCATTCACTTAGGTTTATGAACAGAAAGAATCCCAGAATTGTTTTTATCCATTCCAAGCCTTAATTATTGCTTTTAGAGAAATATACTATTTAATTAGCACCCCTGAATTTTCTCCCACAAGATAGACGTAATGCCTCATGTAGCAATTAGTATTTTGAAATTGTGTTATAATTTGTGCAATAGAAAATTAACCTAGATTGAGGTCACAGGTGTCCTTCTGAGGTATTTTTAACCTGGTTTCTTTAAAGTTAAACATAACTGCTATTCCTTTCCCTTTGACTAGCTTACCTAAAGAGGCTCCTCCTTCAGATCTAGCGGAGTGTTTAAATGCAGGGGCTTTGGACGGAGCCAGACTCAGATTCTACTTTTGACTCATTCTATATGACCTCTCTGGCCCTTGTTTTCACTGCTTTTAATAGAGAATTATTTTTCCAACATTTTAAAGTATTTAAAACATTAAAGGATTGAATATAATATGCTTTGCCACTGGACTGACTCATACTGCACTTCAAGTCTCAGATTTATCTAGGGAGCCTTTCATGATCCTCAACCCTGGGCCAGAGCTCCACCTGTGTACTCCCATTAGACATTCTATTTGCTTTATCATCCTGCTCTGTATTGTTTTTACATGTGTCTGAATCTATTTCCTACAACTTTCCCTCCTCACGCTTCCACACACTGCTGACTCTAAGCCTGCTGAGAACAGAACTAGATCTGTATTTTTCACAGCTTGTGATAATCACCGATGCTATTCACCAAATACATCCATGTATTTGCCCCTCTGGGCACATGGTGGCATTTAACTTCCTGACACCTTGTATGTGGAGTGGGCCCATGTTTGACCAATGAATCATCAATAGAAGTAATGGAAGTCACACTGCAGACCGAGTATTTAGTTACTGATTTGATACACTACAAGGGCTTTTTCCTTCAGTGAATGGCAACATTCAGGATGGTGGCTACCTGATGACTCAAGATGGTCAGCCCGAGAGCCTACAAAATACAATGAGAAGAGCCCTCCACTGGTCCATGATGGACACACAGAATGAATGACATATAAACCTATGTTGATTTATGTTACTGAGGTTTTGAGGTTATTTGTTATTGTTGCATAACTCTGCTCATCCTGACTGATGCACAGATATATACCCAGTCCTTGATACAGTGAGTAACCATAGTAGACTCTTCATAAACACTTAGTACGTATTGTTCCTCACCAAACATAGCACTACTAATCAGGATATACATTCATTCGCATTGTTCACGATACAGCATCCTTGCTTTCTGTGTGTTCTAAGTTCTCTTGAACTTGGGTGATTTTTGTAGCTACAAGAATGAAAGGCCCATCCTCCACTATTTGAGCCATGGACAGGCCTCCAGTAATCATTATCTGTAGAAAAGGCTTGTGTGGCCTGCCTTTGATCTTACAGCAACAAGTCATATTGGGCAAAAAGTGGTGCTAAGTTCATGGTAAAATGAACTGCCAACTGCCTCCGGTAAAATAAACTAATATTTTCTGAACTTTATGCAGTGGAAGTAGACCTCCTGGCCAAAGTTAAGAAAAAATTCACTTGTGTAACCAGCAAGAACTGAATAATGCATTTTCTACAAAAACCCAACCCATCACGGGTATAATTTTTTTTTTCTGTGGCCTACTGATTTGAGGACCCTCATGAGGCTTTAAGTTCTTGAGTATTTGAGATTGTTGAAGAGTAAATCTTGTTAATCATGGAAACAGTAAATCTTTTCCTTGTCTTGCTTCAAAGTTTTTGTAGACCAATAGATGGATGGTTAGATGGGGCACTACATCTGGTCAAGAGACCTTTGAACTTTGGTCCTGTATAGACAACCAGATAAGGGCAGAAAGTGAAGAAAATAAAAGAAGGGATGAAAAGAACAAGAGTTCAGGAAGAAAAGAGAGAGAGAGAAAAAAAAAGCATCAAGAAAAAATAATTTAAAAAGGAAGCTTTGGGAAACCAAAAAAGACAGTAGGAAATTTGGTAGTAAAATTATTAAACTAGTGAGCAATGAGATGGAAGAGGAAATGAGACACATTCCTTAAAAGTGAACTATGTTGGAGGCATCAGTTCACTGTGACCAAACAGGTCAGACGAACAAAGTATAGAACAGAACACTATACAACTTGAAGGCCAGGTCTCAATGACAGAGCAAAGAAGAAAAAAGTAAATATTATAATAATTCATATTAACAACCTAGTTAGAATGGTAATTAAGGTAAAGGTGGAAAGAATTTTGCATGAGTTGTATTGACAGTTTGCTCAATTATTTGGTTTTACCAGAGTAAACCTAACCCCAAGCTGTAGTTATCCCTTCACCACAACCACCACCACCTACCAGGGTTCTGGCATCACATAAATACATTTGTTATTTTCTACCAAGAATGAATGGTTTGCCTACGAACATGGAATTCTTGAAGCTCATTGTTGGCTGACAGACCTAAATTCTAGCTGAGCTAAAGAATCAATTGGGAAAATGAAAAATACACGGTAAGGACCACACACATAATGTTTGGCTGCTATATCTTGTTTCTCACTTTTGTGTACTGTTTTAAGATCCATGAGCATTCTTAGGAAAATAAAACCGCCAGGATACTTGGGAAGTACTCAAACTCATGACGTTCACAGAAGAGTGAGGAGGATGAAAAGAAATGAGACAAGTTGATGATGGCATCAGTTAAATACGTTCCCCTTGAGGTGCTCCAAGAAGGGAAGTTGTTCAGCCATAAAACAAAGACAGTTCATCGTTCTGCATGACTATTCCTGAATAGACCAAAGCATTTTTCAAAATCTTTGAAAGCTTCAAAAAGAAGGAAGAAAAGTTCTTAGAAAACTCTGTCACATTGAATCGGAAAATATATGAAGCTGGAATAGAACTAAGGAAGGCTTTGATGCTGCACAAAAGGTGTTCAGAATAAAGTATTGAGCAGAACAACCAGTCTCAGACCCGAAATGGTAGAAATGGTAGACGATTAGGTTGACTCAACCATCCGCATTTGTTACTTTCAACAAGAAATTTAAACTATTTTTTCAAAATTTTCAGTTTTTTCAAAATAGTATATATATATAATATACAAATCACACGCGTGTATATATATAAGAATATAATGTATAATATATATATTAATGTGTGTATATACATATGTGTATGATTTGTATGTATATGTGTTTGTGTGTACTGTGTGTGTGCACATATGTAATATATGTGTGATTTGTGTATATATGTGTGTGTGTGTGTGTGTGCATTTGTTTTTCAAATAGAGTAACTATTTCAAAGAGTTGCTCTTCCAGGACTGAACAATATATTTTACCAGAAAGGAATATTCTGGAAAAGGTTAAATTTAGAACTCATAAAAGTAGACATGGTGATGTAAGCTTCCTGCAGGCAAGAACATTTGGGACCTGGTACCCAAGAGGTGCACAATAATCATTTTTTGACTGAATAACTGAACTATAAAGTTCATTATTATAGTTTTAAGTTCTGTATGTAGTGAAGGACTTCAGTGACACCAGAAGCCCTTGTTTGCTATTTTTATTATCTTCAGGTAAAAAATCAATTGTTGTAGTTTCTAGATTAAAAAGGAAAAAACGCTACACCAGCCAAGAGGAGAGAAAAATAATAGGTTTAAAACACTCTCCTAGCAATAAAGTCCAGAAGTGCGATTTCTGATGCCTGAAACTATATTCTTTGTTACATTCCTCCTCTGCTTCCTGTTGGCACTAGACTAGTTATGTAACTTCCCTGAACTTCACTTCTCATCTGTGAAGTAAAATTGGTGACTCCCCCTCACCTTCACCCCGGCCACATGATAGAAATGTCAGAGAAGGAATTGGAGGGAACGGAGCTTAGGAACTGAGCAGGCTGAGTCTACACCATTCACTCCAAGCAAAATCTGCCAGTTTTGTCTCTTAGATAGGATGTTAAAGGGTACAGAGCCCTTTTTGGAAACAATAGAAATTAGAAGTTAGTGAAGCAAAATTTTTAATGTACTGGAAAAATCATTGACTCTAATGTCTTATACCCATAAAATATATTTCAAAAAGTGAACATGAAACAAAGATTTTTGCAGATGTAAAAAAATTGAACAAATTTATCCCCATAGAGGAATCCACAAAGGCAACAGTTAAAAGCTGGTTGCACCCTTCAATACTATCTCAGGGGTATAAACAAATTCATCACCAGCGAACCTGCACTACAAGAAACGTTAAAGGAAGTCCTTTGGGTAGAAGGATAATTATATTGGATGGAGACCTGGATCTACACAACAAAATGAAAAGCACCAGAATGATAACTATACAGAGCTCTGTGTCAAATCTGCCCATTACTATCTCTTCAGGAAAGATGTTCCATGAGGATCACTAGAGGACAATGAGACAGTGTTACAGATTGATACATGTTTATTTGTCAGAGCTGAGGCTTCTGCTGACTTTAGTGTTTCATGAAAGTTGTAAGATGTGTTTTTGACAAGTTCCCGGGGGGCATAGAGAATGCGTATTTCCTGAAGCAGCGGGGTGAATGGGGAACATACTGCATAATTTTTCTCTGAGATCTTTAATTACAAATCAGCTGAATAGTGTGACACACTGGGTCACAATGGAACTCCTCCCTTTCTTCCCCATTGTTCACCAAGGTGCCTAGATTCCAACTCGAGCGTGCCTCTGTAACATTGCTCCTTCCTACCCCCCACATACTGCTCCAGTTCACACTTCATGCCCCCTCTCCACAGGCTGCGCAGGCTATGGTCTCTCACCTAGTGTCTTTCCTCTCAAGCCCGTGCTCACTGATGGCACCAATGAGCAGCTTGGAGGGAAGGGGCACAACATTTTAAATGAATAGTGTTCTATTCATTTTTGTTTGCAAACCATTTCAATTCTCCCTGAAGCCCTCTGGGAACTGGTAGCATGAGAGATATGGGTTAATATAGTAGGATTTCAGTTTGAGAAAAACTTCCATAAAAGAGGTATTCAGACATACAAAAGGAAACAAACTTGAGTGACATGGTTTTATGAGCTGAATTATGCCCCTCTCAAAATCCACATGTCGAAGCTCTAACACCTAGTACCTCAGACTGTGACTGCATCTGGAAATAGGGTCTTTAGAGAGGTAATTAAGTTAAATGTGGTCATATGTATTGGTGGGGGGTGTGCTAATCCACTATAACTATTGTCTTTATAAGAAGAGGAAATTTGGACACATTCATGTGCATACATAGACCAAGAGGTGACCATTTGAGGACACAGCAAAAAGATGGACATCTGCAAACCAAGGAGAGAGTCCTCAGAAGAAACCAACCTTGCTGACACCTTGATCTTGGACTTCAGCTTCCAGAACTGTGAGAAAACAAGTTTCTGTTGTTTAAGCCACAAAAAAAGTTGCAGAGCCACACCACACATAAAATATTGGGCAGAGTGGGGCAGGGGGGCAAACTCATGGAACAGGCCAAAGAAAGACCTCACAAAAATACCAGAAGGTGGGGCTTCCCTGGTGGCACAGTGGTTGAGAGTCCGCCTGCCGATGCAGGGGACGTGGGTTCGTGCCCCGGTCCGGGAAGATCCCACATGTCGCGGAGCAGCTGGGCCCATGAGCCATGGCCGCTGAGCCTGCGCGTCCGGAGCCTGTGCTCCGCAATGGGAGAGGCCACAACAGTGAGAGGCCCGCATACCACAAAAAAAAAAAACAAAAGAAAAAACCAGAAGGGAGCTCCTTATTCCAAACTTTTGAGTGAAAAGCAAAGTGTTTCTGCTTTAAAGGAACAAAAAGATGGGTCCAGTATCATTTCTGCAATAAGATGTTAGGGAGACATCAGGTACATTCTTGAATAATAAAATGGGGGCCAGTTAGTGGCAATGAATCAAGGACAATGTGCCACTACATGCCCCTGGTTAGAGAGAGATCACACCCTGGGCGATGGTTAAGGTGAAGTCCGAATGAGAACAGAGGATCTGGGATGCGTTACAGACCTCAAAAGGGAGCTAGGATTCTACAGATTCAGATGGGGGTTAAGGATGCTATTTTAGGCAGAATAGACAGAATGAGAAAAGGCAATAAAGCTAAGGATCCTTTTGCCCTGTGCTGAAAAGTGGTGTGTGAGTTATCAGCTCCGTTGGAACTCATTCGCCATCTGAGAATGGAGTCAGCAGAGAAGAGGCTAGGAAAGCAGGTCAGGGCTTATTGTGGAGGATATCAGTGTGGAGGTGATTAATTTATTCTTAATTGATAAGGAAAAGTCAAGCCACTGAAAGTTCTCACTGACAAACTCTTAGTCCTTATGCCAAACACTAGACTGAGAGTAATATACCTGAGACCTATCTAGATTAGTTTTATCTATATTATTACCTGGACCTACTCTCAGCTAAAAGTGAAATTTAGAATTAACCAAGGGTTATGTGTGATGGCAGTATCCTAGGCTGTGAAAATAGATCTGTGGAATATGAACACACATACACATAGGGTTTTTAAATGGATTAATTTTCATTGCAAATGAACATGTGTTATAGTGTTACTGCTCACCTAAATTCTCCAAGTCATTTTAATATAACAGAAACTAATGGACCCTGGGTAACTGTGAAGGTATAAATTGGCACGGGGAGTGGCCATGTCACAGGTGTGTCATCTTTTCTCCCCCCATGTGAGAAGGTACAATTACACTGCTAAATGAATCAAAGAAAAGAATGAATGACTTTTCCAGGAAGATAAAGCAAACGTTAATTTTATATAGCCAAAGATGTATGAGGCTCTAAAGTGTTTTCATTTTCACAAAATAGAGCTCTCAAAGTCAAACGTAGGAGAGGGTGAATTGTAAAGCTGCTTAGAGCTCTGATGCCCTCATGTGGGGAAAAAACCCGTTCACACAAATGTCAACCTCTAGGACACCTGGGGAAATTCTACGTGCTAACACGATAGGAAGAAATGGTTCATTCGTGAAATGGTTATGAATGTACATTTGGAATTTTCGTTCTCTCATTAATGCTCTTTAGGCATCTTTGTTCAACATTAGAGGCCATTGGAAATCAGCGGGAAATGCAGAGTGTCAATAAATCATTTTTCTTATAATATGTACAAGAATTTTTCAGCTGATTTTCAGTTAATATAAAAAATATAATGCATGAAAACTTCCGATAAATGGTACTAAAAGTGTACTTTAAGGTGCTCCATTCATTATATCTGTTTATTATTATCAGTGCCAAGATGCTCATTTCTTGATGCAGGACTATACATAAGAACAAAAGTCTTATAAACTTCAAGCTATGCCACAGCGTAAAGTTTCTATACCCTAATATCCCAGGGTAAAGCCTGCTTAGAATTAAGAAAATTTACCTTAAAAGTCAGCCTGTTCTCTTCACTGTGCAAAAGTGCTACCCTGATTTGCTTTATTGGCATATATCCACATTTAGGAGGTCTAGAAGAAAATGGGACAACAATGGGGCCAGAGAAGAGGCGGTTGGAGAAAACCCAGAATTTTTTATTCACCCTGCTTTGTTACAGATATGCCAACCCAGTTATATTCCCCAGTATGGAACGGTCCAGAATATCATACCATCTTGGCAGGAAGACACTCTCCCCCAGGCCAGCCCGCACAGATTCAGACAGGACTCTGAAAGGGTCATCAAAGAAGGTGTACTGCCAAGTGGAAGTTTATTAGTTGCAGCCACTGCAAGGAACACGTCATCTTGTTTTGATCACAGGGTTGTTCTAAGGTCACCACATTGAATTGTGAGGTATCAGTGCTGTCAGGTTTCCTGTCCTGTGTCCCTTTCCCTGCTTTACAATCTCCCTTCCTATCCTCTACCACATGAAACATGCTGCCCATCAATGACAAACTGGTGTAAGGAGAGCAGAGGGATTTATTTCATAGCACATTGACTGGTCGGTTAGAAACAGATGTCAGCGGCCCCGTGTCGAGAAGGATTCTGAGGTGTGTGTAGGTTCATTTGGCAAATGTACTGGAACTGAAACGTAATGCCTACCATGAGGATGTGTGTGTGTGGAATAGGTCATGGAAGGGCCAGTGCAGCATTAATGAGGTTTAGATTTTGTTCTCTCCTTTATACGTGTTAGGCTCCCGAATTCCTCACCATTCTCTGATGATACCTCAGTCTATATATGTCCTCTTCTCTTCCCTTCTTTAACCGATTAACTCCTATTTGCTCTTTAAGACTCAACGAAAATGCCCCTGCATCCGTTATCCCTTCCTCTTTGGTCTCACACCACATTGTTCACAGAAGTATATTTTAGCAGAAAAAATATATAAGAGTGACTATTGACATAGAGGTACTGTTAAGCTGTGTGTTACCTGTGGGTGGTAATTTTGCCTAATTCAAGTTTCTATCTCTGGAGCCTAGAACAGTGTTCATTGAATAATAGGCACCAATCTTTCTAGGGAGAAAAAACAGAAAGAATGGAAAAGATAGAGGAGTTCTCTCTCCAGGAGTATGTGATACTTTGCTTGGTATCTGAGGAATTTAAGTTTCATTTCCTGTGAAAGAGATTTCAAGTTTCAAAGAGAAGGTGGAGTTGCTTCATGAAAGAAGCATCTTCTTCGATTTCCCTATAGCCACCGTGGCACAGCACTCAAGTCCCTTGATCCAAGCAAGACTGGCTCTTTCATTTTTAACTTTCCTCAAATTTTTGGTGAACCTTTTGTGTTTGCACAAAGTCCTTTATATGTGTCACATTTGCCTCTTTGTCCTCAGATCCATCCTCTGCCTTTCCCTGCTCTGGTCCGAACTTTAGGGGGCTGATACCTCAAAACCACATTTTCAGTTGGGTCCAGCCAATGGGAGGCAATGGCAGGAGAAGAAAATGCCAGGGTATTTCTCTCTTTCTTTTTCTCTCTGCTTTGGACAATGTATCCAGAGGTGACTGTGTCTCCTCCATGCTCCCTGCTTCTCCTGAGCTGTGATCATTGTGTTTCCAGCTCTCCATAGGTAAGCTTTTCCAGGCTCCCGGATTCTAATAACACCTCTGCCTCCATCTTTGTCTTCCCATCTCTAGCAGTGAGAGCAATTCCCTGCAGTTGCTAACCCATCCTGTTGGCTCTGTCATCAATTCTAAGACTCTTGTTACAAGTTCCCCGTATTAAAGTCCATCTAATAAATTACCTGGTATAGACTCTACTTTCATGCCATGACCCTGACTGATGCACTGTGCTAGAGCTGTTCAAGTATGTTTTGAAATGTTATATATCATCTCCAAATCAAATGGGAACACAGAGCATTACAATATTCACCATTCACTATATAGAACATACTTATAAGCCTATAGAAACACAGCAAGAGGTATATCAGAGGGAAAAGCACACTGAGGATTCTGTAGAGGGTCCTGATTAATTACTAGACCAAGGGGGAAAAAGATAAAAAGATGTGATTTATGATAGGATTAAGGAGTAAGACAAAAGGAGAATGTTTATAAATACAAATACATATTTATAAAATATCTTCTCATGTCCTATAGGACAACAAGAGAATGGGACAGAGAGAAAAGGCAGAAAAAACTTTACTCATGCAGAAACTCATAATGACCCCATCCTCCTGCACAGCTTTAGAGAATACTGACTTATTACAATACAAATTGGACCAAATGGTGAAGGAACTCCAGAACCATCACAGACCTTTCTCGCTTCATTACACAGTGCAGTGGAGCGCGGCACAAATTGAGGAAGGAAGTCCTTTATGTGTTTCACATTTACCTGCTTGCCTTCAAACCCCAGGGCAGAGATTCAGTTGGGAGTGGGATGGGGGCAGAACCTATTGCTGCATAGAGGCTGCATAACACATGGAGAAAAACCAACTTGCAGTTTTCACCAGCCCCTGTCTCAACTGGCAGTTAAGACAGGGAAGGAGAAAAAACCCACAGCAGACACCCTGTGCCCTGTTTTATTCCTCACAATTGAGTTTTTAGCTGAAGGGCAGAGTCTGGAAAAGAATGTAATTTGCAGCTGCATAACAGAGGTGACTGAAAAGCTCAAGGACAAAATGAAAAGCTCAAAAGCTTTGGGGCCTCATTTTAACTCAAATTTTACCAAAATTGCCAACCAATTCAGGAGCAGTGGAAAAAAACCAATCAGAATGACAGAATATTTTTTCTTTTCAATAAAACTTCAACATCCCATTCCACAGGTTTTATTTTTTTGCATAATTAGATTATCCTTATTTCTTATGTCTTGTAAGCATTTTTATCTGAAGAGTCATTCTCGCATCACAAAAGCAACACTTTTTCCCTTATATTTTTAAGATTATTTTTGGTCCATAATTGGTCCTTATTTTGTTTTTCAGACATATCAAATATACATATGTTAGATTTCTGCATTTTGTTTGTTATAATCTATAATTTCCTCTGAAATTTCTTACATTTCTTTGTCTTCTTCCTGCTTTTCTTTCAGATTTTCTTAAGCATGTTCCCACTTTGCTGATTTACATTTCTGCCATGTAGATCCTGTTAATTTTAATTTAATTTAAAATAAGGAGGTCATTAGATGGAGATGGCTTTAATGCCGTGGCAGCCTACACAAGCAAACCAAAATCTAAGTTTGTAAAGGCCTCAAAGTTACAAAATTGAAACCTAAGGACAACTAATCACAAACAGGCTTTAAACAATGGCTAATCAATAATTTCTTTGCTTTGCTTCTGCCTTTTCTCTATGAAAGTTTCTCCTGGATCTCCTGTCAGTAGAGTGCTCCTAACCATTTCCAGTTTAGCACTGCCCAATTCACATTGATAAATGCTCAGATGAACTCGTAAAATTTTCAGTATGTCTCAGATTATCTTTTAATAATCCTTTATTGCTTCTAATTCATTTTTAAGAAGTTTTGCAATGCAACTATTTTCTCTATTTCTTCCCCTCTTTTCAGTTCTCTTTATATCTCACTCTGCTGTCTTTCAGCTGTAGGAAGTTTTGTTTCTTTGTTATTATCTTCTGATTAGCCATCTTTGAAGAAATTATATTTTTGCTGGCCTTGCTGTTATAAATTCTAACAAAATAGGAAGATAAGAATATTTAAGCTGATACACCTCAAAAAAAAGCTAAATGAAAGCAAAAATAAGGCAATAATGTTTACTACCATTTGTTATTTCACATTTTTCTGGAACTGCTAGCCAATGCAATTAGTTAAGAAAAAGAAAATATTTAATTTTGGAAACGAGAACACAAGTATTGTGTTATTTTCCAATTACATTACTGTATGCCTAGAAAACCCCAAAAGCAGCATCCAAAAAAGTAATACAAGAAGTAAGAATTTAATAAGATGACCAATTACAAAGAGATTATAGAATCATTATATATAACTTCCCAATGTATTGAATACCCAGTTAGTATATTTAAGGAATTATGAGAGGAATGATCATTATTTCAATCAGAATTTATTTAATAGTAGGTGAAAGAAAAAAAAACTTTAAACAATAAAATGAATTTGTTGACTCATTTATCCAAAATGTCCAGAGGTAAAGCAGGCTTCAGAGGATGTTCAATATTGTGACACAGTGTTAACAAATATCTTGTTTCTATCTGCTTGTCTTCTGTTTTCTTTTATGTCCTATAGGAAAGATCATCTTTCCTCCAACCACTAAACAAAAGTCCTGGGCTTCTTTTTAATTCGCTCACCTTAGGTCATAAACCTATCAACAAGTCATTATGACTAAGGGCATTCCATGTATTAATTGGCTTTGGGCTGGATTATGTGGCCATCCTGAACCTGTCATTATAGCAATGGGGTGGAATTATCCACCTTTGGAGTTGGAGGTGGGAGCAATCCCAGCTAAACCTGCTCATTCTCATTGGGGTAGGGTGAAAGAGATATTAAGATGGCAACCACAACTGATGATGATAATGATAGTGATAACTGATACTTGAACTGATACTTGAAAAATGTACATAACTATTATAAGGTAAGTAGAGATTACATTAGTTTAAGATGAGTCGCAGAGCTAAAATTCCAACACTGGTCTATCTAGCTCAAAATTCAGCTCTTAAAGAAATATATAGGATTTATATGAAGAAAAATCAAGAAACATGGCTTAGAAAGACAAGGAAACAAACATGCATTGATAGATGAGTGGATAAAGAAGATGTGGTACATATATATATAATGGAATATTACTCAGCCATAAAAAAGAATGAAATAATGCCATTTGCAGCAACATGGGTGGACCTAGAGATTATCATACTAAATGAAGTAAGTCAGACAAAGACAAATAACATATGATATCACTTACATATGCAATCTAAAATATGACACCAATGAACTTACCTACCAAACAGAAACAGACTCACAGACATAGAGAACAGACTTGTGGTTGCCAAGGGGGAATGGGGGATGGGTGGAGTGGAAGTTGGGTTAGCAGATGCAAACTAGTATATATAGAATGGATAAACAACAAGGTCCTACTGTAGAGCACAAGAAACTATACTCAATATCCTGTGATATGCCATAATGGAAGAGAATATAAAAAAGAATGTGGGCTTCCCTGGTGGCGTAGTGGTTGAGAGTCCGCCTGCCAATGCAGGGGACACGGGTTCGTGCCCCAGTCCGGGAAGATCCCACATGCCGTGGAGCGGCTGGGCCCAAGAGCCATGGCCTCTGAGTCTGCACGTCCGGAGCCTGTGCTCCGCAATGGGAGAGGCCACAACAGTGAGAGGCCCGTGCATCGCAAAAAAAAAAAAAAAAAAAAAAAAAGAATGTAATAAATAAACAAATAAAAATTAGCAAAAAAAAAAAAAAAAAGAGAAAGAAACATGGCTTAGAAATAAAAGAATGCCAGAATAAATGGAAAGTTTTACCTTGCTCTTGAAAAGAAATATTCTATATTGAAAGGATTAAAATATGATTTTGCTGCAAGCACAATGAAATTCCCAATGGGAGTGTATGTGTGTTGCGGGGGCGGGGGTTGTTTGGGGAAAGAAGTCAGAGACAGTTGTGTACACAGAATATTTTATTTACTCCCTCAGACACCCAGTTCCCCTGCATTTAGGCAGGACTAGGTGACTCATTTAGACCTGTGCTACCCCATATCATAGCTACTAGCCACATGTGGCTTAACTGAAAATTAAGTTAATCATTTTCCCAAAACTTAAAATTTAATTCCTCAGTCATATTAGCCACATTTCAAGTGCTCACATTTCATTAGCTGCAAATGGCAAATGGCTACTATATTGGACAGTGCAGATTATAGAACATTTCCATTATAGTGGAAAGTTCTATAGACAATGAGTTGTGAGAGGAGGAAACATGTACCTCTTTAACCCATGCACAATTCTCCAGCTGCTTTCCCCCCGCGCTGGTGACTGCAGAGCTGAGGAAACCACGTGTTCTATAGCTATAAAGTGTAGCTATAAATCGTTGGCCCTTCTGTTGGCCTGAGTGCCTGAGAAACTCTGCAGAGCAAATCCCTTGCCCTGCCCCACTCACACTAACTCATGTGGTATATACACTCTGAGTAAGAGGTAAACTTTTGTTGTGTTAACCCGCTGAGCTTTGGAGGTGGTTTGCGACCATAGTTTAATCTACCCATTTATGACTAAAACTTAGGTTGGCAAATGGTAGTAACAGATTTTTTTAAGAGGATGGAATACTTGATAAACTGATTCAAAAATGCAGATATAATAATTAGGAACATTCTGAAAAAGAGATAAAGAGCAAACTTCTGATATGATAGATATTAAAATATACAAGTTACAACAATTGAGAGAGTGCAGGAATAGGCAGACAGACCAATGAAAGAGAATGGATGTGAGAATAAATGAAAATTTAGTGTGAACCAAAGGTCTCATTTCTAATTACCTGTGTTCACTCCTGTCTCCCTGCAGTGCTAACCAGAGTCTTCGACTCTGAGATGGCGGCACCTTCTCTATTTTTCTCAGAAGACTTGCCCCTGATAGAGCCATCTAGCAGCTGGGTCCACTAACACAGTGTGCCTTTATGATTTTATAATCCCTTGGTCCCATCCTCAATGAAGTCTATCTATGCCCTGTTTTCTAGTTAATTGTAATTGCCCTAGGCATTCTACTAACTTATTGTCTGTTAACATTTCCAATTCCTTAGAGTCCTACCCACCAATCCTTTCTTATCAGCCTCACAGTTCATATATTTTGAATGAAGATGGAATTCATGCTTCACTTAGCACAATCCTCTATGAAACTTATAAACTTATATTTTACCCACTTAAATCCGAATCCTTCTGTCTGTGGTTGCTTACTTCTCTATATTGCAGAAGTAGTCATATTCCATAGAAAACATGCTCTATATTTCATTAATTTCATTAACATTTTATGATTTCTAAATTTGATCTCTTGAACTATTCCTTTACTCATAAGCACACACACCTAATATAATAATAAATAATTTTGAACTGAATAACAATGAAAATACAGCATATCGAAATTTGGAAGATGCCATTAAATCACTTAAAGGAAGTTTAAAGCAGTAAAGAAAATAAAGTTCTCAAATCAATGATTTCAGCTTCCCCCCCTAAGGAAGCTATAGATATAGGTTGGCAAATAAACACCTGAAAAGATGCTCAGTATCATTAGTCATTAGGGAAATGAAAATTACAACCATAAGGAGGCACCATTACATACCACTACAGTGGCTAATATCAAAAGCCCTGATCAAACCAGGTACTGAAGACGTGGAACAACTGGAATTCTCATATAATCTGGAAGTTTCTTAAAGAGTTCAACATACATCTGCCATACAGCATTGCAATTCCACTTGTAAATATGGACCCAAGAAAAATGAAAGCCTTTGTCCATACAAAGATTTGTATATGAATGTTCACAGCAGTCTTATTTGTAATCGCCCAAAATCTCGAACAACGCAAATGTCCATCAAGGGGTAAATGTATGTTCAAGTTGTGGTGTAGTCATACAACTGAACGTGCCTCATCAATAAAAAGAACTATTGTTGTATATTGCAATATGGGTGAATCTGGAGGGGAAAAGCCATAGCAAAATAGAAGAAAAGAGTATGTACTCTATGATTCCACTTACATAAAACTCTAGAAAATACAAATAATCTGTACAGCCAGAAACAGACTACCTGGGGAGTGGAGAAGGTAGGACAGGGGTGGGGATTACAAAGGGGCATGAGGACACTGTTGAGGTTTACCATCTTCACTGTGGTTACAGTTTCACAGGTGTATACATACGGCAAACAAAAATTGTACATTTAAATATGTGCATTTACTGTATGCAAATTAAACCTCAATAAAGCAGTTAATTTTTAAGTAAAAAAAAAAAAAACAGTTGGCAGAAAGAGAGTTTTATTCTGGATAATCTTGAATTCTATGCCAACAGAAACAGCAGAACATCTTTTTGACTTCTTTATGAAGTAAATTGGTCCAGTTAAAAAATTAGAATCCTAGAAGTTTAGAGTTGGAAAATACCTTAGTAGTTACCTAATCCAATCTTCTGTTTGATGCACTAACCCTCTAGAAAATAACCCTGTTAAATTGCTGTCTAGCTTCTCCTTTAGCATGTATTTAACATGTATTGGTAGGGAAGCTATATAAAAATAAATAAATATTATATACTAATAGAGTCCCCATTGCCAAGTAAAATTATGCCCACAATCTGAGTAATGATTTTGGTCCCCAATTTCCTCTGGCATATTCTATTCAAATCTGACATCATCTACAATTTATTTATATTTTTCAGTCCAAATAATACCTGTCTGTCCACCTGCCTTTATTTTTCCAGTGTTCTATGGAAGTAGACAAAATGGCTAGGCTTTGGATGAAAATTTTTGGATTTTCACATTCTTCTGTATACCAAAACAAGTACTAGATATCTCAATTTGAATATTAAAAATAAAAACACCAGAGTTATTAGAAGACTGAATGAGATAATATTTTTATAATTTAGTGGGAGGTTTTTCTACCTGTGACGCAAACACTAAAAACAGTAAAGAAAAACACTGATAAATTTGTGTAAATTTAAAATACATGAACAACTTCAGCAAAAATAACAAGCCCCCAAAAAAACCCGTCCATAAACCATAATATGTTTTAGTATAAAAAAATTAAATCATGATGAGTAAAAATGAAGAAACTTTTTGATACATATGAGGAAGTTTACATATTTTGTAAGAAAAATAAAAGGAAAAAAGGATAAAAGAAAACTTTCGCTTCAGTAGATTTGGACAAAGGATATGAATAGCCAAGTCATAAAAGAAGATAAACAAAACAAATATATATATATATATATATATATATATATATATATATATATATATATATATATAAAGATATTCAAACTCCCAGGCAATCATGGAAATGCAAATTGTAAAATGCTGAGATACTATTCCCAGCTTCCCCCATAACACAGTGATTTGTTTAATAACAAATCACTAAAATTCAGGATGGGGGCAGGATGCAGTGAAAAAGATAGTCACACTGGTGATAGGAGTGTAAGATGTTAAAACTTTGAAAAGAACAGTTTTTAAAATACATTTTAAAGTTTAAAAGAGCATTCCATTTGATGTAATAATTATAGTACTTGAAATTTACGGCAAGGAGGTAATCCCAGAAGTGTGCAGAAGCCTTATTTAGACTGGCAGAAGTCTGGAACTATTCCATCTGTACAGCAAGAGAAGGATGGTTAAAAGTTGGTGGTAAAAACCTACAATGCAGTATTTTTTAGGCACCTAAAATGATGATGCATATCTCCATTCATTTACATGGGAAAAAAAGGTCCAGAACATATTATTGAGAATAAGGAGTTGTTTGTATAGCTGCATGTATATGAGAATTCATCTATGTAAATTATATGTGTGTATGTGTAAAAAGATGAATGAAAGAATTTTTGTCAAAGTAGTAATTATTATGTCTAGCTGGTGGAATTTCAGATGATTTTTAATTCCTCCTTTGTACTTTGCTGGATTTTTTTTTCAAGTTTACAATGTCTCTGCTATAATAAAAATCATTCATGTAAATAAAAATAAGAACAAAGATAAATATTACATAGCAACCTGGAAAATGTTTATGACATTTTATAACAAAAAAATCACAATAGAGTTACATCTACACTATGATTGCATCTTCAAAATAGGTGGGCTTACTGACAAGGAAAAGAATAAGAAAAAAAAGAAGGAAATAAGTGATATGTTGTTGAATTGACACAGTTGATTTTTCTTTTCTCATAAAAAATGTCAACTATTGTTATGTTACTTGCTCCATAAACATTTTATGAGATTTAAGTATGTAATAAAACAGGTAAAATCAATAAAGGAGAAAGGTGGTTTGGTTGATGAAAAAGAAAAGTGGTCTGAAGAGAGCTGCAAGCTGCAGGAAATTTGGAGGAGATCTGTCATGGCTATAAATTGTTTAACCCCTGCCACACCCCCAAATCAATCAACAGGGAAGTTTCTTCTTGGGGATATTTAAAAAAACATTGACGTACTGCTGAAATGGTGAAAGAAAATACCAACTAATTTCATAACCTTTATCTACATACACCTCTCGGTAGAAAATATTCCCAATAATGATGACCGTAGAGAAAATAATGCATATGCTAATTTAAGTTTATATCAACACTAAACCTAGTCTTGATCTCACAGAGTTACCTACAAATTAGTGATAACTCACTATGGATTATTCCAGTCTAATTAAACCCTGTCAAATCAGCCCCTTCCTTTGCCCATACTTGGGAATTCTGTTAATGAATTATGCATTGAATATCCACAAATCATCTAATAATGTTATGAATGTCTTATGGTCAAAGGCCCCTTGAGTGGAAGGAAGATCTTCCATGTTCTCATTGAAAAAATAATCCTGGGGTTTAACAGACACAGCTTTCAGAGAAGACTTTGTACTGGGTGTAATAATTTCTGCATATTTCAATCTTACAAGCCTAAGAGTGTCTCTGAGGATTCATCAGAAGGAATTCCAGAGGTGCAAAGAAAAGGGAACCCTCCTACACCGTTGGTAGGAATGTAAATTGGTAGATGAGCTATGGAGAACAGTATGGCGGTTCTTTAAAAAACTAAAAATAGAGCTACCATATGATCCAGCAATCCCACTCCTGGGCATATATCCAGAGGAAACCATAATTCGAAAAGATACATGCACCCCAATGTTCATTGCAGCACTATTTACAATAGCCAGGATATGGAAGCAACCTAAATGTCCATCAACAGAGGAATAGATAAAGAAGACATGGTATGTATATACAATGGAATATTACTCAGCCATAAAAAGACAAAACAATGCCATTTGCAGCAACATGGATGGACCTAGAGATTGTCATACTGAGTGAAGTAAGTCAGACAGAGAAAGACAAATATCATATGACATTGCTTATATGTGGATCTAAAAAAAGCGTACAAATGAACTTATCTACAAAACAGAAAGAGTTACAGATGTGGAAGACAAACTTAGTGTTACCAGGGAATAAGGGAGGGGAAGGGATACATTGGGAGACTGGGACTGACAATATACACACTACTATATATAAAATAGATACTAATAAGTACTGTATAGCACAGGGAACACTACTCGGTACTCTGTAATGACCTATATGGGAAAAGAATCTAAAAACGAGTGGTTATATGTATGTGTATAACTGATTCACTTGGCTGTACACCTGAAACTAACACAACATTGTAAATCAACTATACTCCAATAAAAATTAAAAAAAAAAAGAAGGGATCCTAGGCTCCTGACCCAGAAGGATGCTCCTGGTTTCATGGGGACCTAATGAACCACCCCTGTGAAATGCTAGCAAAATGCATTCATCTCTGACAACTCAGCCTTTTGCCTCCAAAGGGAAGAATCAGGAAATTACAAAATGTTAGTTGTGAAAGCAAGGAGATATCATCATACAGCCATCACAGCACTAGAAGCTGCCTCAAGGGCAATTGTAGGGGAAATTTTTGGAATTTTTGGTGGGTGATTGAGGCAAATTGACAGGAGCTTTCTGCTCTCCCACTGCTTCCATCAAAGCAGCCATACTGTACTTGTTTTATACATTGCACTTCCCATAGATATTGGTTTGAGGTGCAGGGGAAAATTGTGAAAGACTTTAAATTGGACCAAAAGATCACTGGGCGTCTTCAATGAAAAACAAGGCGTCATCTAACACATCCTCTGAATTATCTAGTCTATGGGGACTTTGGGCATTTCCTTATCTGTGAGTTATTCTACAACTCTGTAAATTATAGATAACTGATAGCAATGCAAATGACGCTTGTCCACAGACATGGAAATTCTGTACAGTGGAGGGACAATTGATCCACTCTCCCAAATGAAAGTTTATTTAATAAATAATAAGGAATAATATACTCTCACCTTTCACATGTGATTGTGATATTTAATCACTACATATTTAACTACATATTTCTCAACAGCATTGTACTCAACACTTTAATATCCCCTTACAAGGAATGACCACTGTGTTTGTACACAGTCGGTGTTCAATGAATGTTGTTAAATAATCTATAAACGACTGTACATTGTATTTTATGTCCTACTGATAACGATATGCACCTGTGACCTTAAAATAAGGATAGGAGTTGATCATTTGTTCTTCATGTGCACAGGGAGGGCTCATGCTCATTTTTAGTTCCTTCATTATTCTCCCCTCTAAGCTCCCTCTTCCTCTGCAGTTCTAGGATGCTCTATAATTAGAAACCAGCCAGGCATCAACTACTTCCTCTGGGCAAGTTTGTGCCTTAACACCTCTCAGTGACCTTCCATGCTAATTAAGCTCCGTGTGAGAATAAAGAACATTGGTACTTAACTGAAATAAAAAGCAATTAAGTGGAAACATTTGGAGATGATTGTATGTTAATAAGAAATCTTAATCAATGTGTATACCTATGAGACTAACAGAAGCACCTTTGAAGAATTCACATTTTCTAATCAAACAAAATATAAACTTCCTTGTTTCCTAAGATGTGCACAGGCTCACAAAAATCTTTGATTTGTTTCACAGAGAGAAGGAAAAATTACTCTTATTCTCTTTGTAGTTTTCTGAAAATTACTGAAATATCCCTGAAGCAAAGTTTACTTTCTCTAATATTTTAATTGAGAGTACTCTAAATTTTATCCAAGAAATCTAAGCTTGGGTTTTTTATCTTTCTAAATCTTGTAAGCACATTAGTAATTTGTATTAAAAGTACATAAATAAAATGGATTAAATGCAGAAGGTTTAGATCAGGAGTTAGCAAACTGCAGTCACTGGCCAAATTTGGCCTTGCCTCTTTCTGTACAGTTCAACAGCTAGGAATGGTTTTTACATTTTTAAAGGGTTATAGAAAAAAAACAGAAGAATATTGTACAGGGACTATATGTAAAACACAAAGACTAAAATATTTACTATTGAGCTCTTTACAGAAAAAGTTTGCCAACCTTTTATTTAGATGATAATCTGAACTGGAATTATTAGTACAACCCACGTACATAAAACCATCCTAATTCAAAAAAAAGATGGAGTTAAAAATCTAAATTAAGAAAGTTAAAATTTAATTTACTCATTAAATAATAAATTAATTCAATAAACATGTATTCCATTCCAACCATGTTCCAAGGAATGTTCACACAATTAGCTTATTTGCGAAGAACCAGAACCAGGACTAGTTCAGTACATTGTCCTATGTCACCCCATGACTGAAGCTGATATGTCTCTGATTCCAAAGACTGAAAAATTCTCATTATATCATACCCCTGGTTGGGGAACTAAGATCCTGCATGGCGCAGACAAAAAAAAAAACAACTCAAGAACATGCAGGAATGCTCTTAATGACCACTGGTGTTCAAGAAACTGTTTTCTTTTTTTTTTTTTTTTGCGGTACGCGGGCCTCTCACTGTTGTGGCCTCTCCAGTTGCGGAGCACAGGCTCCGGATGCACAGGCCCAGTGGCCATGGCTCATGGGCCCAGCCGCTCCGCAGCACGTGGGATCCTCCCGGACCGGGGCACGAACCCATGTCCCCTGCATCGGCAGGCGGACTCTCAACCACTGCGCCACCAGGGAAGCCCCAAGAAACTGTTTTGATTAATAGATAAAAACGATTTGACTTAAATGTTAGATTTTGGTAATAATCGAAT
The DNA here is from genome assembly GCF_964374135.1 of Grampus griseus. NCBI lineage: Eukaryota > Metazoa > Chordata > Mammalia > Artiodactyla > Delphinidae > Grampus > Grampus griseus. The sequence goes on along the minus strand of NC_139000.1, from coordinate 37,637,886 downwards.
ACCTTTGAGTTATTTGTTTATTAAATAAGACATAGCCCAGAAGTTTAATACACTCTGACTTGTCTTTCCAAATATTCTCCCTCTCCTATTCCCCAGACATGTGGGATATACTTCAACCTATATGACAAGGTTCAAATTAATATATTCTCTGAATTATCGAATCCAAATTGAGGTTGCTCATATCAACCACAAGTATTTCAACATGCTTTATACAATCTATTCAAGGCATATGATGCTGTGTAGAGTAACTGCAACAGTGCTTCTGCCCCATAAATAAAAGTCTTCACAGCTACAAATATATGAAAAGAGGTAACAATCAAAATTCTCTGAGGGCTTCCCTGGTGGCGCAGTGGTAGAGAGTCCACCTGCCGATGCAGGGGACACGGGTTCGTGCCCTAGTCTGGGAAGATCCCACATGCCGCGGAGCGGCTGGGTCCATGAGCCATGGCCTCTGGGCCTGTGCGTCCGGAGCCTGTGCTCCGCAACAGGAGAGGCCACAACAGTGAGAGGCCCACGTGCCACCAAAAAAAAAAAAAAAAAATTCTCTGAGATTTCTGCAATAGCTTTGCTAGAGAAATTTTGCAAATACTGTTATTTTAGACAAAAATCTATTGGAATTAATGACTATCCAATTAAAGGAAGGTTTATTTGTTGGCAGGAGAAACTCAGTAGAGTGCCAACTTTGCCCCGATAAACCGAACATACTATGTTTTAGCATACCGTATATTGGGTACACATGGACCCCTCATGAATATTCACTGACCCCTCCCTTAGAAGAACAAAGAATATTGCATATGACACGCTTAAAAATAAATCTTGGCTAATGTTGATAAAGGGAAACATTGGCTGCTGAAATGATGCATGGTTCCTCTTTTTCACTTTAATTCTACAACTTTTGTTCCCTACATTTATTGTTTTATTCCCCACTATATTGTTTATATTCATGTCTTCTACAAGCACAGTATTGTTTTAGGAACTATGCTGTTGTACCAAACAGCATGGAAGGAATACTTCAGGCCCTCTGGGACCCTAGGATCTACTTTAGGAGACAGGAATATATTTTGTCAATTGTAAGATTACATCTTTTCCTATGTTAACATTTCAAATTGAGATATGTCATACACCTGCTGTTGACCAGGCTAAACTCAGGATGTCGCTATCATTGTCCAAACATGCTCAAGACTTGGTATTAGTTATTCATAGTCATCACTTCAGCTGAATTATGTGCATGGTTGGTGCCACATATAATGAGTTTAATTACATTTGGAATAACTTTAAATAGTACCCAGTGTTATAGCATTGAACTGAAAAATCTGTGTATGCAGAAAAATTCACTGACACTGGGCATACATTTTACACAAATGAAGCAAGTAGTTGTTTTGGGAAGAATTCCATATTTTTTTATATTGCATATTTTATTATAAAGCAAAAACCAGATATGTTGTGGCACCTGAGAAAAGATACTCCAAAAACGGTGAAGATGTGTTACATTTTGTTATGTGTATACATAATCCCGATTATATACTAGGCAGTGCAAGTGAGAGCAGGAGACTGCCAAATCCTTAAAATAGACAAATTTCAAAACAACAGGATGCTACTATGATTATTGTTAAGGAATTGTAGTATGCACAGTTTAATTGGCAACATTTCCTTCTGTCTATCTTCCTGACATATAAAATAAGGTTGTGTCCTAGAAATCAATGTTGTCTTCAATCTGACAAAATATGGTACTTACAAAACTAATAAAAGGGGAAGCAAGGCAGTTTGTATCAAAATCAAATGAATGGGGACTTCTCTGGTGGTCCCATAGTTAAGAATACGCCTTCCAGTGAAGGGAACATGGGGTCAATCCCTGGTTGGGGAACTAAGATCCCACATGCCATGGGGCAACTAAGCCCGGCGCTCTAGAGCCCACATGCTCTGGAGCCCAAGCACCACAACTAGAGAGCCCGCATGCTGCAACTACTGAGCCTCTGCACTCTGGAGCCCACATGCCACAACTAGAGAAAGAAGCCCGAGTGCCACAACTAAGACCCGACACAGCCAAATAAATAAAATAAAAGGCAGAATCATATTTTTTAAAAAATCAAATGACTGGTTTGGAGAGTACAGGACTTTCATAAAGGCCTGGGAAGGCTTTGAAATGAAAGTAAGAGCTGAGCTTTGTGGTAAAGACAAGTTGTACTTTAAAAGTTGCAGTAAAGGTCACTGCCTGACATTGGGGTGTGGACAGAAGGCTGATGTGATGTTATTGCACCTAGCGATTAAGAGCATGAGTTGTGGGTCCAAATCCTTGCTCTGCCACTGACTAGCTGTGGTGTAATCGGTCTTAAACTGTCTGGGCCTCAGTTTTCACATCTGTAAAAAGGCAGTAATAATTGTAACCATTTCATAGTCCTGCTGTGAAGATTAAGTGAGTAAATAAATTTAAATTGTTTTAAAAAAATTCTTACTGAATAAATCAATGAATATGAAATAAAGTTGGAGTAAAGGTAAAGGAATTGCAGGCAGGACAAAGGTCATAAGCAGATATTTGGAATGAGATCAAGTCTGGTATATCCAGGGGCAGGTTAGACATAGATTTAGCCATAATGAAAAATAAAGTTCTGAGAATTATCACAGGACTACACCTGGAGTTTCCTAAAGGTCAGACTGAGGAATTTGAGTCATATTCCATAGTCAATGGGGGTCATATGCTGTTTATTTCTCCTTCATTTTAGAATAAAATTTTGTTAGGTTTTGAATTCTATATTGGTAACTTTTTCTTTCAAAACAATATTCCATTGCCTTTTTCTTTTTTTTTTTTTAAAGAAGATGTTGGGGGTAGGAGTTTATTAATTAATTTATTTATTTTTGCTGTGTCAGGTCTTCGTTTCTGTGTGAGGGCTTTCTCTAGTTGTGGCAAGCGGGGGCCACTCTTCATTGTGGTGCGCAGGCCTCTCACTATCGCGACCTCTCTCGTTGCGGAGCACAGGCTCCAGACGCGCAAGCTCAGTAGTTGTGGCTCACGGGCCCAGTCGCTCTGCGGCATGTGGGATCCTCCCAGACCAGGGCCCGAACCGCATCCCCTGCATTAGCAGGCAGACTCTCAACCGCTGCGCCACCAGGGAAGCCCTTCCATTGCCTTTTAATTGCTATTGTTTCTGTTGGGAAGTTATCAATGCCTTCTTGTTGATGCCTTTAAGGTAATGTAGGTTTTTTTAATATTTATCTTTCTTGATATTTGTAGGCTTTTTAAAATGTCCGTTGAAGTCTTTAGTCATTTTGGGGAAATTATTGATCATTACCTCTGCTTCTGCCAAAATCTTTCTCCTTTCCTTCTGGGACTCTAATTACATGTATAATGGACTTTACACTCTGCATCACAGGTATTTGACATCCGTTTTATTTTTCCTTATTTTTTCTCTGTGCTTCAGTTGAAATCTTCTGTCTTGACCTATATTTTAGTTCACTAGTCCTGCCTCCTGCTGTTTAATCTGCTGTTAAATCTATTTATTAAGTTCTTAATTGTGGATACTGCATTTTTCAATTTAATAACTTCCCTTTGATTATTTTGTATAGATTCCAATTCTCCAGTATAATTATTCATCTTCTGCTCTATTTCCTTTTTTTTTTTTTTTTTTTTTTTTGGCTGCTTTGGGTCTTAGTTGTGGCACCCGGGATCTTCACTGAGGCATGCGGGATCTTTCATTGTGGCGTGCAGGTTTTCTCTTCTCTAGTTGTGGCACACAGTCTCCAGGGCATGTGGGCTCTGTGGCTGTGGCTCGCGGGTTCCAGAGCATGTGGGCTCTGTTGTTTGCGGCACACAGGCTCTAGCTGGGGCGCACAAGCTCAGTAGTTGTGGAATGCGGGTTTAGTTGCCCTGCAGCATGTGGGATTTTAGTTCCCTAACCAGGGATCGAACCCGCGTCCCCTGCATTGTAAGGTAGATTCTTTACCACTGGACCACCAGGGAAGTCTCCTGCTCTATTTTCTTGAACACACTAATCATAATTATTCTAAAGTCGTTGTGTGATAATTCTAATATTTAGTTCACCTGTGAGATTGTTTATATTCTCTGCATTTTTGTTATTGTTGCTGTTATTTGGTTTGTCTTGGGTTTTGGTTGTATAATCCTATTGCTTGACAGGCCCAGTAGCTTGATTGAATGCTAGACATTGTTTGTAACAAACGTAAAAGCTCTGGATGATTTTTCATTTTCCCATCAGGGTTAATCCTTTCCTTTGCTGGACAGAGTGAGGATGAATCCTCTTAATCCATTCAGGGATTGAGCCAAGTTAAGGCTGGGTTGCTTTTAGGTAATAAACAAATATTGTGGCTTGCTGTTGTTCCTAAGGTCTAGTGCCCCAGAACTTTCAGCTGAGAACATGATTTGTTTACCAGGCCCCAAAACTCTTGGCAGGCCCTGAAATCTAACTTCTCTGTTCCCAAACTGAAAAATTCTGATTTCATTTCAGGCGTTTTCAGATTTAATTTGTAGTCTTCTGAACAGAGTAGCTGTAGAATTTGGCAAATGTCTTGGGAACAAAACTGGTGTGTGTTTGAAAACTCTCGATTCTATTTTTGTCTCCTCAGTCATTTTAGCTTGCCAAATGGTATGATGTCTCTGTCTTCCAGAGTGGCCCTCTGCCTGGGCAAAGCTTATCTGTTCTCAGCCTCTTGCCTACGTTCAGAACCAGCAAATTCTGGGAATGCTGGTTATAGATTGTTTGCTCACCTCTCCACAGTTAACCCCTCTCTGGCATCTTAGACTCTTTAGCCTGATTTCTTCAGAAGCTCACTGATGCCTTTAAATTCAGGATGTGTGTATTTTATGTGGATTTTCTATTTATTTTTGAAAAGATTGCTAGTTTATCTAAAACTAACCCATCTTACCTAGATAGAGAAGTCTCAAATCTACAGGCCTTTAAACAAGAGACTGATGTAATAAAATTGCTATCTGTTAGAGGGTAAAAGGTAAGAGACAAACTGGTAAAGATGGAACAGACCTTGAAAGAGGTGGTAGTAGCAGAATTAAAAGGAAACTAGAACTCTGGGAGCATTATTCCTACCCTTTGTTACATCTCCAAGGTAGATACTATTGGTCTCACTTTACAGAGGAATCAATAAAAACTTAGATATGCATTATTGTCTTTTCTACCTCCCAAATCTATATATCTTCTCTACAGCATAGTAGAGCTGAGTCCAAAGTGGCTCTACATCACTAAGCCTCAGTTGTTTGATCTGTCAAATGAGAATAATATCTATTTCATAAAATTGTGACCAATGAGACAAATACATATGAAAGCACTTCATTAACTACAAAGAGGTATATGGGGTTTTTTTGTTTGTTTTTTTGCAGTACATGGGCCCCTCACTGTTGTGGCCTCTCCCGTTGCGGAGCACAGGCTCCGGACGCGCAGGCTCAGCGGCCATGGCTCACGGGCCCAGCTGCTCTGCGGCATATGGGATCTTCCCGGACCAGGGCATGAACCCGTGTCCCCTGCATCGGCAGGCGGACTCCCAACCACTGCACCACCAGGGAAGCTCAAGAGGTATATGTTTTAAGGGTAATTGGGATTTGTTTAACCAGGTATGGTAAGACACACAGACATAGAAATGACTTCATAAAGGAAGAATTTTTTTTATATTCACAGATCCCTAGAAATACAAGGCACAGCATGCCATGCAGGGCCACATGGGGAAGCACCAGGATTGATCAGGAGGCAGAGGGAGCAAAGGAAGAACGTGGGCAAGAGTCTTTATTATGGTTACTGCAGGAAGGAATGGGCGAGGCAGGGTACACAGGCTTAGGATTGGCTAGTTCGAATAATTTCAGTGGGTCTGGGGCCCAGGGGCTGTCCTTAGTTGTCTGGTACCTGGCCCTGATCTAATTGGGGCAGATGGATGGTGGCAGAGTATGAGAGCCCAATAAAGGAGGTGGTTGGGGTGTGGGCTCTAGATTAGTTGGTTTGCATATAAAAGACACACTCACAGGTGAGTTGTTTGCTGTATCTAGGAATTAGCTAACCCTGAGAGGGACAGTCCCTTCAGGGTCAGCAAGGCTCCAAGATGTCAAAGCATCAAAATACAGAAACAAAAGACATGGTTAACACAGTATACACTTATAGTAGCAGTTATCTTTCTCAAGTACTGATATTCTGCTAACTCTGAGCTCATGAAGAATCGTAGAAGATTCATTTTGGTTGCCTATGATGAGATGTATATATAGACCCTCAGCTCTTCAGGGAGACTCTCATGCTCAAGGGAAAAAAAAAAAAGAAAGGAATCTCTGTGTTCCCTTGAGTAACATTATACTTGTAATGGCATCAGTGACATCTCACTCGCTAATTCAGTGTTGTTTATAAAATCTCTAAAATACGATGTTGACGGCAATTGTATTTCAATTAATAACTTTAAAATTCCATGTTTATTTTTAAGCAGCTGTTGCTTGTTATATGAATAATTACTTTCTCAAAAAAAACAATCGCACCAGAAGCATATTTTTTAAATATACAACACTGTACAGATTATCCCCATTGTTTGTTTTTATTGAATTCTCTACTCCAACTATAAACACATTTGCTATTTGGGCAGTGCTCAACAGTGTTCAAACTAACATTAACTTCCTTCTCAAATACAAATGCTTGTGGGGGCAGTTTTTGCAGTGTGGGAGTTAGTTCCAGATGTATTAAGAGAAGAAAAATGCCCATGCTGTACAAGCTTGTTTTCCTAAAAGGTAGGCAATTAAACTAAACAATTTCAGAACTGTTTAATTTATTAGTTCAAAACCAAAGTATATATCATAACAATCAACCCCAAATTATAAGGAATTTTATTCCAATTATTGGATTTTTTTTTTTTTTTTACAAAAAGTGCAATATGTTTTCATAATACGATAAACTCCAGTTGCCCATCTGCTGCCTAAAAACTGTAACACATATTTTGTAATCTCCGCTGGGTCAGGCATTATGTCTTAAATCCCATTCTCCTGTGCCACATACAGCAAGCAAATACCCTTTTGCCTTCTTAGTGGCAGTCAAAATTGTGATGTTTACAAGTTTACTATCTTGTAAACTCAATGAGGCAGTTAGAAAAGAAAAAAAATAAAGTGTCTGGCCAAATATCTCCAGGAATCTAGCTAAAGCAAATGTTAATAATTAAGGCACTTTTGTCCTAATAACAAGGAAAGGCTAAGTTCCAGACAATAACCATGGCTTCTTCCTGTAATCCACTCACATCACATAAAACCAATTCCTAAGAATTAAGAAGTATTTTTGCTTTAATATTTTGTTACGAATACTACTCAACAAAAATAAAGCCCAAGTATAGTATACCTATATTCAGGACTCGCTACGCAATCTGCCAGGCCTAGTACAAAATGAAATTGAGGGACTCCTACCTACCCTCACACGCATGGAGGAAACATCAGAGACTACCGCAAATCCAGAGTGAAATACTTTTCACCACCCCTCACCAGGCCTGTCCCTGAAACCGACACAATGAAACTATTTCCCCATCTCGTTTTCTTACTTCCATATCTAGTGTTTGGGTGAACTCCTTCACAATCCCCATTTAGCCACTGCCAAATTAAACATTTTATCTTTAATTTATCCAAAATATCTATTTTGCACAGGAGAAGAATGTCTTTGTGCGTTTTTTTATGCCAGTCATGAGAACTAGCAGTTGGTTCACTTTTCAGGGCCAGTCACAAAGCTGGATGGCCCTTTATTTTCATGGATAAGTTGGTGGGTTTGGGGAAGCAGGAATGAGGGTACCTCTGAGACGAGCACAACTGTTCTACAGCAATACATAAAAGGGGGGGAAGAATTTGATGTTTGAGGAGTAATTTAGGAAGCCTAGAGCAAGGAGAAGAGAAGGGGGAGAAGATGCAGGAAACAAACTTTGTGATGTGCAGTATGATTCTTTTTCTTAACCCACAAGATTATCAACAAGATTTGTGCAACTGTAATTTTGAAACTCAGAAGAAAAAAAGCAGAGTGTCATCCTTGATCTCTATGGCACAGAACAGTGGCTACTAATGCAAAAGAAACAGAAGGATGACTAAGGAAACTTGAGGACATGAGCAACTTCAGAGATTAGTCAAACTCTTATAAGGAAAACTGGGAAATTTGGACTTCCGCAGGCCATGAAATTAAGGAACTAGAGCCACATTTTCCAATTGTGGAGGCAAAAGGTGTTCTGAGCTCCCAAATGACTCTCACATTAATAATAAAGAGAGCTTTACTGTGTGCCAGCCCTCATGGTCACAACTGTCCATCCATTAGGTCTTCTAATCATTCCAACAACCCTATCAAAGAGATATTATTTTGCAGACAATGAAAATAAGACACAAAGAGGTTACAGAATTTTCCCAGGATCAGACACTTACTAAATATTGGAAGTAGAACTAGAAAATAGGCAGTTGACTTCCAAAAGCAGTGACTACTCTAAAATTCTATCTTGTGTCATGTTCCAGGTGGTCCAGGAAAGTAGATACTGTTATTCAGAACTTACAAGTGAGGGAACTGAAGTCAGAAATACTAAGTAGCTTATCCAAGAGAAGCTAGTTAGTGGCAGAATCAGGATCAAACTGGATGTGGCTGATTTCACATCTTTGCTTTTCCTCTAACCCCTTTTGGCTCATCTGGACATAGAACTTAGGTTCATATTCTAGCCCTATCCTTCACTGTCTATGCAACCTGAGCAAATCACTTAACTAGCTGGATTCTTAGTTTTCTCATCTGCAGTGTTCCAATTATAACTACTTTGAAGTATTTCTAATGGGATATAAAATAACACATGTGAGCTGGAATGCATTATGCAAATATATGGTATATTTGCTGCTGTATTTTGGAATGAGAGGACAGTACTTCCCAAGATGCTTTTCACTCTCCCCATTGCTCAGTATTCACTAAGGAAAGAAGAAAGAGATATATCTTTTGAATAATGTTAATTTCATCCCACAGCTTTTGATTATTCATTCATCTGAGTGATCCAGTCTCATTACATTCAGTCATTCACTCTAAATGCTTGGCAGGCTTCCAGACAGTTATTTGTTCAACTCAATAATCTAAAGTTTATTGTGTTAAATAAATCACACCTGACAAAAACTCATGCTTTCAAAATGATCTTTAAAAGAGGGTGCTACTAATCATGAAAAATCTGAAGGAGAAATTAAGGAAACACTTCCATTTACCATTGCAACAAAAAGAATAAAATACTTAGGAATAAACCTACCTAAGGAGACAAAAGACCTGTATGCAGAAAACTATAAGACACCGATGAAAGAAATTAAAGATGATAAAAACAGATGGAGAGATATACCATGTTCTTGGATTGGAAGAATCAACACTGTGAAAATGACTACACTACCCAAAGATTCAATTCAATCCCTATCAAACTACCAATGACATTTTTCACAGAACTAGAACAAAAAATTTCACAATCTGTATAGAAACACAAAAGACCCTGAATAGGCAAAGCAATCTTGAGAAATAAAAATGGAGCTGTATTAATCAGGCTCCCCAACTTCAAACGATACTACAAAGCTACAGTAATCAAGACAGTATCGTACTGGCACAAAAACAGAAATACAGATCAATGGAACAGGACAGAAAGCCCAGAGATAAACCCACACACATATGGTCACTTAATAAAGGAGGCAAGAATAACATTGGAGAAAAGACGGCCTCTTCAATAAATGGTGCTGGGAAAACTGGACAGCAACATGTAAAAGAATGAAATTAGAACACTCCCTAACACCATACACAAAAATAAACTCAAAATGGATTAAAGACCTAAATGTAAGGCCAGACACTATAAAACTCTTAGAGGAAAACCTAGGCAGAAAACTCTATGACATAAATCACAGCAAGATCCTTTTTGACCCACCTCCTAGAGGAATGGAAATAAAAACAAAAATAAACAAATGGGACCTAATGAAACAAAAGCTTTTGTACAGCAAGGGAAACCATAAAAAAGACAAAAAGACAACCCTCAGAATGGGAGAAAATATTTGCCAGTGAAGCAACTGGCAAAGGATTAATCTCCAAAATATACAAGCAGCTCAATATCAAAAAAACAAACAGCCCAATCCAAAAATGGGCAGAAGACCTAAATACACATTTCTCCAAAGAAGATATACAGATTGCCAACAAACACATGAAAGGATGCTCAACATCATTAATCATTGGAGAAATGCAAATCAAAACTACAATGACGTATCACCTCACACCAGTCAGAATGGCCATCATCAAAAAATCTACAAACAATAAATGCTGGAGACGGTGTGGAGAAAAGGGAACCCTCTTGCACTGTTGATAGGAATGTAGATTGATAGAGCCACTATGGAGAACAGTATGGAGATTTCTCAGAAAACTAAAAAGAGAACTACCATACGCCCCAGCAACCCCACTACTGGGCATATACCCTGAGAAAACCATAATTCAAAAAGAGACATGTACCACAATGTTCACTGCAGCACTATTTACAATAGCCAGGACATGGAAGCAACCTAAGTGTCCATCGACAGATGAATGGATAAAGAAGATGTGGCACATATATGCAATGGAATATTACTCAGCCATAAAAAGAAACGAAATTGAGTTATTTGTAGTGAGGTGGATGGACCTAGAGACCGTCATATAGAGTGAATTAAGTCAGAAAGAGAAAAACAAATACCATATGCTAACACATATATATGGAATCTAAAAGAAAAAAAATCGTTCTGAAGAACTTAGGGGCAGGACAGGAATAAAGACGCAGATGTCGAGAATGGACTTGAGGACACAGGGATGGGGAAGGGTAAGCTGGGAAAAAGTGAGAGAATGGGATGGACAATATACACTATCAAATGTAAAATAGATAGCTAGTGGGAAACAGATGCATATCACAGGGAGATCAGCTCGGTGCTTCGTGTCCGCCTAGAGGAGTGGGATAGGGAGGGTGGGAGGGAGACACAAGAGGGAGGAGATATGGGGATATATGTATATGTATAGCTGGTTCGCTTTGTTATAAAGCAGAAACTAACACACCACTGTAAAACAATTATACTCCAATAAAGATGTTAAAAGAAAAAAAGTGGGTGCTAAAGTGACATTGTCAATTCCAAAACATCACAGATGATTTTAAGGCTTTTAACAAAACAACATAAAAGCTTGACAATTTAATTTAATGCTGTACTGCTTCCTGTAACTGTACTTTGATTGGTTTTCACTACTTACTAGGCAGTAATTTTTTTCATGTGAAATATAATTTATACTTTTAGAAGATATGAGCTGTCAGTGGTGTAGGCATAAGCAAGGTAAAAATAAAACTCTTCTTGAGGAGCCAATGCTTTGCTTCATTTAGTTTTCACATTTTTAAAATGTTAATATCAGAGGCCACAAATGTATAAAAGCTGGATGTATTTAGTTTCCATAAAAAGATATTGGACACTCATTTGTATAATTTTGGAAGAACACTGAGGAGTGTGAAAAATAAATTTCTCATTATATGTAATAAAAATGAAAGAAAAACCAATGAATAATATGAATTATCACAAATACTGGACTTCAGAAGCTACACTAGGAACAGATAAAGTAATGAAATAATGTGTAACCAATTTGAATGTAAGATTAAAATCAATTAATAAGTAGTCGGAAGATGTTTATCATTTCAATAAGTCAAAATTATATCTTCATGGAGGAAAGTATTGGCATGAATAACCCAGAAGAGTATATCATCAAAACAATTTATATTAAATATATGAGTACTTTGCTCCTTATTTGGATGTAAGTTCTGGGAGCAACTCAATTTTGCATGATATTACAACTAAATAATGGATATTTGCTGGAAATATCCAATTAAGGAGAGTTGGTAGTACTGACAATTTCCCGTTGTTTTTCCCAGCTCACTAAGCTTCCTCTTCCATGGTAGGACAGAGAACATGGTATGATTAATCCAAAGCACTAATGTAAAACTAACCTGGCTTCTCCCCCTTGACTGCTTAACCACTTCCTCACCTGGTCAGAAGTCAATATAAAACGAAGTAGCTTAGTTTAAATGATTCTCCCTTTGGTTTGTCCTCAAATAATCATCATCCTTATGTCCAAAAAAGACAGAAAGAAAGCAGATTAAGTACCAGTGTAAATACACTGGAATCAAGATATGCTACAGTCCATGTGCCAACAGATAACTGGGAACAGAATGCTTTGTGATTAAATATAACACATCTCATATAAACACAGTGTTATGTTTCAGTAACCATAATTTTGGAATACAGTAACTAGATACAAAAATAGAGCCTTAAATTACTTTGACAGAAACCTGTTGACTGTGTTGAATCTGTCAGATTCAGATTGTGATAAATTGATTTATAATTTATATTATTAGTTAAAAATAAAATATTAACAAGTTTTCAAATGTATTACTCATCAACATTTGCCTCTAATAATTAAAGTACCAGACTGTTAAGTGCTTATATCATAAAAACAACAATTCATTGTTATTTTGAATACCATGTAATGACTGCTTAACTTGTTTTCATATTCAGTCACCTACAGGGATGCCTACATTTCTTTAGAAGGAATAACTGCGTTTCTTCCATATAGGAATATTTCAGGTCATCCTAAAGAAGTCAAACTCTAGCAGATGACACAGTTACCTGGTACTTTAGGGACTATCCACCCAGAAAACCCAGGTAATTTAGACAAAGATATGGGTTTCTTCTTTTTTTTTAACTTGAAATTATAGGGTCAGCTGAGTAGAAGGTCCTAAAGGCATCAGCTAATTAAGCAATGCTCTGCTGCCCTGAGGCTGTTTAGAGACTGCATTTTAAAAGTAACCCATGGATCAAATAGTATAAGAAGTACACACACACACACGTACATGCGTATGTGCACAGGCATACATGCGCACACACAGGTAAATGAGTGCATGTAAAGACTGAGGAAAATGAATAGGATCTGGAATCTAGTTAATAGCGTATTAATATCAATTACCTCATTTTGATACTCTACTGCAGTTATATAAGATGTCATCACTTAAGAAAATTTAACTGAAGGGTACGGTGACTCTATGTACTATTTTTGTAACTTTCTGTGAATAGACAATTATTTCAGAATAAGTTTTTTTTTTTAAGTATCCCCATGGATAATTATGCCTCAGTGACCTGACACATTACTATATTTTGAATGCTAGATCAGTATCACAGAAAAAGATCTAAAAGGAAATTACTAAGACAATGAGGTATTAATTTGCTGTCATTGCCACCACTTTTTGATCCAAAGCTTTGAAAAGAAAACAACTAAATTTAGGTTAAGATTAGGGTCATAATTAGTGGTGTGCTGGTAAATGTTTACCAACCAGTTTTTGAGTAGGGAACCCTGAATTTGCAGCATTTGTTCTTTTCCATAGTGTAAATATTCCACCATGGCCAATTTCAAACTACAAGTGTAATAACTGGCTCACAAATCCCTGAAAACTTAGCAATCAGTTCTCATATGAAACCTGCTTCATCAAGAAAGAGAATGGGCTCTGAGTGGGTATATATCCTCAGTTTCTTTGACTCCTTGTCTGTCCCACAGGCAGAGTCACAGCAGGACAAGGGCCAGAATTGGGCCTTTATGACTCAGGTTCCCTCTTGCCTAGATCTAAATCATCATCCCACATAACACCTTCATCCACCCAATCCTCTTCTGCTCATTTACTTTATATCCGAACAAGAATTCAGCCAAGGTCAGAAATAGTTGATAAGAGATAGAGAGGACATGCTCATCGTGTATTACATAGTGGGATAATTCCTATTTCAATGGTTTTCCCGCCATATAACATATCAGAAACATGCCATGGGCTGTAACCAATTTGCTTATCACTGATTTTAGAGAACCAAAGCACCTTTTTATATTAGTACACAGTACATTCCAGTAATCACTCTTACAAATAAATGATGAGAGCTTCTTTGGAGATACTGTGCTCTTGAATGAAAATTCATTTCTCTTCTATCAGAAAGGATCATGCTTTATGATAAATCAGATGTCTTTGTGGGATAGGACAGCAACTGAGGAGTGGGAGAGTAAAAGGATACTTAGCTAGGCAACCAGATTCTTATTAGCATTGATAGGTGGTGACTGGTGCCAGCCATCAACCTAATCATAGCTGGCTGGTCCTGTATAAAAAAGTTCAGTTCACATACAGAAGGCCAATAGGCACATGAAAAGATGCTCAACATCGCTAATTATTAGAGAAATGCAAGTCAAAACGACAATGAGGTATCACCTTATACCAGTCAGAATGGCCATCATTAAAAAGTCTACAAATAACAAATGCTAGAGAGGGTGTGGAAAAAGGGAACCCTCCTACACTGTTGGTGGGAATGTAAATTGGTGCAGTCACTATGCAGAACAGCATGGAGGTTCCTCAGAAAAACTAACCATAGAGTTGCCATATGATCCAGCAATCCCACTCCTGGCCATATATCTGGACAAAGGTATAATTCAAAAACATGCATGTACCCCTATGATCATAGCAGCATTATTTACAACAGCCAAGACATGGAAGCAACCTAAATGTCCATCGACAGATGAATGGATAAAGAAGATGTGGTACATATATACAATGGAATACTACTCAGCCATAAAAAAGAATGAAATAATGCCATTTGCAGCTACATGGATGGACCTAGAGATTATCATACTAAGTGAAGTAAGTCAGAAAGAGAAAGACATATAACATATGATATCACTTATATGTGGAAGCTAAAATATGACACAAATGAACTTATTTACAAAACAGAAACAGACTCACAGACATAGAGAACGACTTGTGGTTGCCAAGGGGGAGGGGGGAGCGGGGGAGGGATGGATTGGGAGTCTGGGACTAGCAGATGCAAACTATTATATATAGAATGGATAAACAACAAGGTCCTATTATATAGCACAGGGAACTATATTCAATATCCTGAAATAAACCATAATGGAAAAGAAAAAAAAAATTCACAAAATAGAAAAACAGCTTAAAATACAGTTCACAAAGAATGATTTGATACCACATTTTAAACAGTGACTCTGAATGTTAAGATGGTAAAATTCCAGGATAACTAAGAAAAATAAAATTAATTTTAAATTATTTAGAGGCCTGATTTGGTCTTAGTCTTTCTAGACAACATTAGTTAGACACCTTGTTTCAGAAATCAGTGCCTACTTAAAGTCACAAGGGTAACTTATATTTTCTTACAAAATTTTTATTTTTTGCCTTTCCATTTCAGGTCAATGGTATATTTCAATTAATTTTGTATACAGTGTGAGATAAGAGTCAAAGTACATTTTTCAGTTCTGTCTTACCTTAAGTGACTGTTTATGTACGCATCTATTTCTGGACACTTTATTCTGTTCCATTGGTATACTTTTATGTCCCTGTATGAACACCATACTGTCTTAAACACCATAGCTTTATAGTGATTCTTTAACATAATACTCTTTAGTAAAAAAAAAGGATGAACTATTAATATATGCAATAACTTGGATGGATATCAAGGAAATTATGCTGAATGAAAAAAAGTCAGCCCCCAAAAGTTACATACTGTATGATTCCATTTATATAACATTCTTGAAATGACAAAATAATAGAGATGGAAAAGAGATTAGTGATTGTCAGAGTTAGAGATAAGAGGAGGATGAGCAGGAGGTAGGTGTTATCATAAAAAGGCAGCACAAGGACAAGAAATCCTTGTGGGAATGGAACTATTCTATGTCTTTTTTTTTTTAACTACTTTACTGGAGTATAATTGCTTTACAATTTTGTGTTAGTTTCTGCTGTATAACAAAGTGAATCAGCTATACATATACATACAACCCCATATCCCCTCCCTCTTGATCTCACTCCCACCCTCCCTACACCACCCTTTCTAGATAGTCACAAAGCACTGAGTTGATCTCCCTGTGTGATGCAGCTGCTTCCCACTAGCTATCTATTTTACATTTGGTAGTGTATATATGTCAATGCTACTCTCTCACTTCGTCCCAGCTTACCATTCCCCCTCCCCATGTCCTCAAGTCCATTCTCTACGTCTGCATCTTTATTCCTGTCCTGCCCCTAGGTTCATCAGAACCATTTTTTCATTTTTTTTTTTAGATTCCATATATACGTGTTAGCATACAGTATTTGTTTTTCTCTTTCTGACTTACTTCACTCTGTATGACAGACTCTAGGTCCATCCACCTCACTACAAATAACTCAATTTCGTTCCTTTTTATGGCTGAGTAATATTCCATTGTATATATGGGCCACATCTTCTTTATCCATTCATCTGTCAATGGACGTTTAGGTTTTGCTTCCATGTCCTGGCTATTGTAAATAGACCTGCAATGAACACTGTGGTACATGACTCATTTTCAATTATGTTTTTCTCAGGGTATATGCCCAGTAGTGGGATTGCTGGGTCATATGGTATTTCTATTTTTGTTTTTTAAGGAACCTCCATCCTGTTCTCCATAGTGACTGTATCAATTGACATTCCCAGCAACAGTGCAAGAGAGTTCCCTTTTCTCCACACCCTCTCCAGCATTTCCTGTTTCTAGATTTTTTGATGATGGACATTGTGACTGGTGTGAGGTGATATCTCATTGTAGTTTTGATTTGCATTTCTCTAATGATTAGTGATGTTGACCATCCTTTCATCTGTTTGTTAGCAATCTATATATCTTCTTTGGAGAAATGTCTGTTTAGGTCTTCTGCCCATTTTTGGATTGGGTTTGTTCTTTATGTTTTGGGTTTTTTTTCTTTTTTTAAAATGGTAGCCAATTCTTTTCTTTTCTTTTCTTTCTTTCTTTATTTATTGGCTGCATTGGGTCTTCGTTGCTGCGTGCAGGTTTCCTCTAGTTGTGGTGAGCGGGGGCTACTCTTCATTGCAGTGCGTGGGCTTCTCATTACGGTGGCTTCTCTAGTTGAGGAGCATGGGCTCCAGGCATGCAGGGTTCAGTAGTTGTGGCACACGGGCTCAGTAGTTGTGGTTCCCGGGTTCTAGAGCGCAGGCTCAGCAGTTGTGGCGCACAGGCTAATTGCTCCATGGCATGTGGGATCTTCCTGGACCAGGGCTCGAACCTGTGTCCCCTGCATTGGCAGGCAGATTCTTAACCACTGCGCCACCAGAGAAGCCCTGGTTGTTACCTCAGGTTGTTTTTTTGATATTGAGCTGCATGAGCTGCTTGTATATTTTGGAGATTAATCCTTTGTCAGTTGCTTCATTTGCAAATATTTTTCCCATTCTGATGGCTGTCTTTTCATCTTGTTTATGGTTTGCTTTGCTGTGCAAAAGCTTTTAAGTTTCATTAGGTCCCATTTGTTTATTCTTGTTTTTATTTCCATTTCTCTAGGAGGTGGGTCAAAAAGGATCTTGCTGTGATTTATGTCATAGAATGTCCTGCCTACGTTTTCCTCTAAGAGTCTTATAGTGTCTGGCCTTACATTTAGTCTTTAATCCATTTTGAGTTTGTTTTTGTGTATGGTGTTAGGGAGTGTTCTAATTTCATTCTTTTACATGTAGCTGTCCAGTTTTCCCAGAACCACTTATTGAAGAGGCTGTCTTTTCTCCATTGTTGTTCTTGCCTCCTTTATCAAAGATAAGGTGACCATATGTGTGTGGGTTTATCTCTGGGCTTTCTATCCTGTTCCATTGATCTATCTTTCTGTTTTTGTGCCAGTACCATACTGTCTTGATTACTGTAGCTTTGTAGCATAGCCTGAAGTCAGGGAATCTGATTTCTCCAGATCCATTTTTCTTTCCCAAGACTGCTTTGCCTATTCAGGGTCTTTTGTGTTTCCATATAAATTGTGAATTCTTTTGTTCTAGTTCTGTGAAAAATTCCATTGGTAGTTTGATAGGGATTGCGTTGAAACTATAGATTGCTTTGGGCAGTATAGTCATTTTCACAATGTTGATTCTTCCAATCCAAGAGCATGGTATATCTCTCCATCTGTTTTTATCATCTTTAATTTCTTTCATCAGTGTTTTATAGTTTTCTGCATACAGGTCTTTTGTCTCCTTAGGTAGGTTTATTCCTAGGTATTTTATTCTTTTTGTTGCAGTGGTTAATTGGAGTGTTTCCTTAATTATTCTTTCAGATTTTTCATCATTAGTGTATAGGAATGCAAGAGATTTCTGTGCATTAATTTTGTATCCTGCTACTTTACCAAATTCATTGTTTAGCTCTACTAGTTTTCTGTTAGCATCTTTATGATTTTCTATGTATAGTATCATGTCATCTGCAAACAGTGACAGTTTTATTTCTTCTTTTCCGATTTCGATTTCTTTTATTTCTTTTTCTTCTCTGACTGCTGTGGCTGAAACTTCCAAACTATGTTGAATAATAGTGGTGACAGTGGGCATCCTTGTCTTGTTCCTGATTTTATAAGAAATGGTTTCCATTTTTCACCACTGAGAATGATGTTAGCTGTGGCTTTTTTATGTACGGCCTTTATTATGTTGAGGTAAGCTCCTTCTATGTCTACTTTCTGGAGATTTTTTATCATAAATGGGTGTTGAATTTTCTCAAAAGCTTTTTCTGCATCTATTGAGATTATCATATGGATTTTATCCTTCAGTTTGTTAATATGGTGTATCACATGGATTGATTTGGATATATTAAAAAATTTTTGCATTCCTGGGATAAACCCCACTTGATCATGGTATATGATCCTTTTAATGTGCTCTTGGATTCTGTTCGCTAATATTTTGTTGAGAATTTTTGCTTCTATGTTCATCAGTGATATCAGTCTGCAGTTTTCTTTATTTGTAACATCTTTGCCTGGTTTTGGGATCAGGGTGATGGTGGCCTCATAGAATGGGTTTGGGAGTGTTCCTCCCTCTGCTATATTGTGGAAGAATTGGAGAAGGATAGGTGTTAGCTCTTCTTTAAATGTTTGATAGAATTCTCCTGTGAAGCCATCTGGTTCTGGACTTTTGTTTGTTGGAAGATTTTTAATCACAGTTTCAATTCAACTGCTTTGCTTAGTCTGTTTATAGTTTTGTAATTCTTCCTGGTTCAGTCTTGGAAGATTGTGCTTTTCTAAGAATTTGTCCATTTCTTCCAGCTTGTCATATTTATTGGCATATACTTGCTTATAGTAATCCCTCATGATTCTTTGTATTTCTGCAGTGCAACTTGTTACTTCTTTTTCTTCATTTCTGATTCTGTTGTTTTGAGTCTTGTCCCTTTTTTTCTTGATGAGCCAGGCTAGTGGTTTATTTAGTTTATCTTCTCAAAGAACCAGTTTTTAGTTTTACTGATCTTTGCTATTGTTCCCTTCATTTCTTTTCAATTTACTTCTGATCTGATCTTTATGACTCCTTTCCTTCTACTAACTTTGGGGTTTTTTTGTTCTTCTTTCTCTAATTGCTTTAGATGTAAGGTTAGGTTGTTTATTTGAGATGTTTCTTGTTTCTTGAGGTAGGATTGTATTGCTGTAAACTTCCATCTTGGAACTGCTTTTGCTGCATCCCACAGGCTTTGGCTCATCGTGTTTTCATTGTCATTTGTTTCTAGGTACTTTTTTATTTTCTCTTTGATTTGTTCAGTGCTATCTTGGTTATTTAGTAGGACATTGTTTACCCTTCATGTGTTTGCATTTTTTACATTTTTTTTCCTGTAATTGATATCTAGTCTCATAGCATTTTTGTCGGAAAAGATACTTGATGCAATTTCAATTTTCTTAAATTTTCCAAGGCTTACTTTGTGACCCAGGATATGATCTATCCTGAAGAATGTTCCATGAGCACGAGAAGAAAGTGTATTCTGCTGTTTTTGGATGAAATGTCCTATAAATATCAATTAAGTCCATCTTGTCTAATGTGTCATTTAAAGCTTGTGTTTCCTTATTTATTTTCACTTTCAATAACCTGTCCATTGGTGAAAATGGGGTGTTAAAGTCCCCTACTATGATTATGTTACTGTTGATTTCCCCTTTTATGGCTGTTAGCATTTGCCTTATGTATTGAGGTACTTCTATGTTGGGTGCATAAACATTTACAATTGTGATATCTTTTTCTTGGATTGATGCCTTGATCATTATGTAGTATCCTTCTTTGTCTCTTGTAATAGTCTATATTTTAGCCTATTTTGTCTGATATGAGAATTGATACTCCAGCTTTCTTTTGATTTCCATTTGCATGGAATATCTTTTTCCATCCACTCACTTTTAGTCTGTATGTGTCCCTAGGTCTGAAGTGGGTATCTGGTAGACAGCATATATACAGGTCGTGTTTTTGTATCCATTCAGCCAGTCTATGTCTTTTGTTTGGAGCATTTTATCCATTTACATTTAAGGTAATTATTGATATGTATGTTCCTGTTACCATTTTCTTAATTGTTCTGAGTTTGTTACTGTAGTTCTTTTCCTTCTCTTGTGTTTCCTGCATAGAGAAGTTCCTTTAGCATTTGCTATAGAGCTGGTTTGGTGGTGCTGAATTCTTTTAACTTTTGCTTGTGTGTGAAAGTTTTAATTTCTCTGTCAAATCTGAATGAGAGCCTTGCTGGGTAGAGTAATCTTGTTGTAGGTTTTTCCCTTTCATCACTTTAAATATGTCCTGCCACTCCCTTCTGTCATGAAGAGTTTCTGCTGAAAGATCAGCTGTTAACCTTTTGGGGATTCCCTTGTATGTTATTGGTTGCTTTTCCCTTGTTGCTCTTAATATTTTTTCTTTCTATTTAATTTTTGATAGTTTGATAAATGTGTGTCTTGGTGTGTTTCTACCTAGATTTATCCTGTATCGGAATCTCTGTGCTTCCTGGACTTGACTATTTCCTTTCCTATATTAGGGAAGTTTTCAACTATAATCTCTTCAAATATTTTCACAGTTCTTTTCTTTTTCTCTTCTTCCTCTGGGACCACTATAATTCGAATGTTGGTGCATTTAATGTTGTCCCAGAGGTCTCTGAGACTGTCCTCAATTCTTTTCATTATTTTTTCTTTACTTTTTTTTTAAAGTAAAGTAAAAAGTATTTTTTCTTTACTTTTTCTTTTACTTTTTTCTTTTGCCCTACCCAGGTATGTGGAGATTTTCTTCCCTTTGGGGAAGTCTGAAGTCTTCTGCCAGTGTTCAGTAGGTGTTCTATAGGAGTTGTTCCACATGTAGATGTATTTTTGATGTATTTGTGGGGAGGAAGGTGATCTCCATGTCTTACCCCTCCACCATCTTGAAGGTCTCTATTCTGTGTGTTGACTATGATGTGGTAACATAAATCTCCTGTCTGTTAAAATTGCGTAAAAGTAAATATACAAATACACACACAAATGAGTGCACATAAAACTGAGGACATGTGAATAGTATGGTGCATTGTATTAATGTCAATTTCCTGGTTGTGATATTTTACTACAGTCATGCAAGACGTTACCATTGGGGAAAACTGGGTGAAAATTATGTGGGGTATCTGTATTATTTCTTACAATTGCAACTGAATCAACAGTTATCTCAAAACAAAGAGTTTAATGAAAAAAATGAGTTTTCCAATGAACATAAAACAGTAATCTATTTTTTGGGGTCTTTTAAATTTTTTCTCAGACATGTTTTGTATTTTCCAGTGCAAATGCATTGCACATTTTTGTTAGATATCTAGGTATTTGAGGTTTTTAATACTATTGTAAATGACACCATTTAAAACATTTACTTTCCAGAGTTAGAGCTTCAAGATGGCAGAGGAATACGACCTGGAGATCACCTTACACCCTACAAATACATCAAAAATATATCTACATGTGGAACTACTCCTACAGAACACCTACTGAACACTGGCAGAAGACCTGAGACTTCCCAAAAGGCAAGAAACTCCCCAAGTACCTGGGTAGGGCAAAAGAAAGAAGGAAAAACAGAGACAAAAGAATAGGGATGGGACCTGCACCTCTGGGAGAGAGCTGTGAAGGAGGAAAAGTTTCCACACACTAGGAAGCCCCTTCACTGATGGAGACAGGGGGTGGGCAAGGGGTAACCTTCGGCGCCATGGAGGAGAGCGCAGCAACAGGGGTGCAGAGGGCAAAGCAGAGAGATTCCCACACAGAGGATCACTGCTGACCAGCACTCACCAGCCTGAGAGACTTGTCGGCTCACCCGCCGGGATGGGTGGGGGTTGGGAGCTCAGGCTCAGTCTTCAGAGGCCAGATCCCAGGGAGAGGACTGTGGTTGGCTGCGTGAACACAGCCTGAAGGGGGCTAGTGTGCCACAGCTAGCTGAGAGGGAGTCTGGGAAAAAGTCTGGAACTGCCTAAGAGGCAAGAAACCATTATTTCAGGGTGTGCGAGGAGAGGGGATTCAGACCACCACCTAAACAGGCTCCAGAGTCGGGCATGAGCTGCGGCTATCAGCGTGGACACCAGAGACCTGCATGAAACACTAAGGCTGCTGCTACAGCCACCAAGAAGCCTGTGTGCAAGCACACGTCATTATCCACACCTCCTCTCCCGGGAGCCTGTGCAGCCCACCACTGCCACGTCCAGTGATCCACGGACAACATCCCCGGGCGTACACACGGCACGCCTCAGGCTGTTGCAAGGTCACACCAGCTTCTGCCACCACAGGCTCGCCCCACATTCCGTACCCCTCCCTCCCCCCAGCCTGAGTGAGCCAGAGCCCCCTAATCAGCTGCTACTTTAACCCCGTCCTGTCTGGGCCGAGAACAGATGTCCTCAGGCGACCTACACACAGTGGAGGGGCCAATCCAAAGCTGAACCCCAGGAGCTGTGAAAACAAAAAAGAGAAAGGGAAATTTCTCCCAGCAGCCTTAGGGGCAGCAGATTGAATCTCCACAATCAACTTGATGTACCCTATACTTGTGTAATACCTGAAAAGACAACGAATCATCCCAAAATTGAGGCGGTGGACTTAGGGAGCAACTGTAGACTTGGCGTTTCCTTTCTGCATCTAATTTGTTTCTGGTTTTATGTTTATCTTAGTTTAATATTTAGAGCTTATTATCATTGGTAGATTTGTTTATTGATTTGGTTGCTCTCTTCCTTTTTTTTTAATATATATCTATTTTTTCACTTTTTGTGAGTGTGTATGGGCATGCTTTTTTGTGTGATTTTGTCTATATAGCTTTGCTTTTACCACTTGTCCTAGGGTCCTGTCTCTCCATTTTATTTTTTTCTAGTATAGTTTTTACTGCTTGTTATCATTGGTGGATTTCTTTACTGGTTTGGCTGCTCTCTTTCTTTCTTTCTAATTTTATTTTTTTCTTACTTTTGTATTTTTAATAATTTTTTTCTTTTTTTGTTTTAATAACTTTATTTACTATTTTTCTCTTTCTTTCTTTTTTTTTTCTTTTTATCCCTTTTTGTCCAAGCCATGTGGCTGACAGGGTCTTAGTGCTCCAGTCAGGTGTCAGGCCTGAGCCTCTTGGGTGGGAGAGCCAAGAACAGGACACTGGACCACCAGAGAACTCCTGGGCCCACGTAATATCAAATGGTGAAAGCTCTCCCAGAGATCTCCATCTCAACGCTAAGACCCAGTTCCACTCAACGACCAGCAAGATACAGTGCTGGACAACCCATACCAAACAACTAGCAAGACAGGAACACGACCCCACCCATTAGCAGAGAGGCTGCCTAAAATCATAATAAGTTCACAGAAACCCCAAAACACACCACCAGACGCGGTCCTGCCCACCAGAAAAAGAAGATCCAGCCTGAGCCACCAAAACACAGGAACCAGTCCCCTCCACCAGGAAGCCTACACAATGCATTGAAACAACCTTACCAAGTGGAGGCAGACGCCAAAAACAATGGGAACTACGAACATGCAGCCAGCGAAAAAGAGACTCCAACAAAGAAAGTTAAGCAAAATGAGAAGACAGAGAAATACACAGCAGATAAAGGAACAAGGAAAACACCCATCACACCAAACAAATGAGGAGGAAATAGGCAGTCTACCTGAAAAAGAATTCAGAGTAATGATAGTAAAGATGATCCAAAATCTTGGAAATAGAAAGGAAAAAATGCAGGAAATGTTTAGTAAGGACCTAGAAGAACTAAAGAGCAAAGAAACAGTGATGAACAACACAATAAATGAAATTAAATATTCCCTAGAAAGAATCAATAGCAGATTAATGGAGGCACAAAAGCGGATAAGTGATTTGGAAGATAAAATAGTGAAAATAACTACCACAGGGCAGAATAAAGAAAGAAGAATAAAAAAAAATTGAGGACAGTCTCTGAGACCTCTGGGAAAACATTAAATTCACCAACATTCGAATTATAGCGGTCCCAGAAGAAGAAGAGAAATGGAAAAGAACTGTGAAATATTTGAAGAGATTATAGTTGAAATCTTCCCTAATATGGGAAAGGAAAGAGTCAGTCAAGTTCAGGAAGCGCAGAGAGTCCCATACAGGATAAATCCAATGTAAAACATGCCAAGACACATATTAATCAAACTATCAAAATACAAAGAAAAAATATTAAAAACAGCAAGGCAGAAGAAACATATAACATACAAGGGAATCCCCATAACGTTAACAGCTGATTTCCCAGCAGAAACTCTGCAAACCAGAAAGGATTGGCAGGACATATTTAAAGGGATGAAAGGGGAAAACCTACAGCAAGATTACTCTACCCAGCAAGGATTTCATTCAGATTCGACAGAGAAATTAAAACTATCACACACAAGCAAAAGCTAAAAGAATTCAGCACCACCAAACCAGCTCTACAGAAAATGCTAAAGGAACTTCTCTATGCAGGAAACACAAGGGAAGGAAAAGATTGACAAAAACAAACCCAAAACAATTAAGAAAATGGTAATAGGAACATACATATCGATAATTACCTTAAATGTAATTGGATTAAATGCTCCAACCAAAAGACATAGACTGGCTGAATGGATACAAAAAGAAGACTCATATATATGATGTCTACAAGAGGCCCACTTCAGACCTAGGGACACATACAGACTGAAAGTGAGGGGATGGAAAAAGATATTCCATGCAAATGGAAATCTAAAGAAAGCTGGAGTAGCAATTCTCATATCAGACAAAATAGACTTTAAAATAAAGACTATTACAAGAGACAAAGAAGGACACTACATAATGATCAAGGCATCAATCCAAGAAGATATCACAATTTCAAATATTTATGCCCCCAACAGAGGAGCACCTCAATACATAAGGCAAATGCTAACAGCCATAAAAGGGGAAATTGATGGTAATACAATCATAGTAAGGGACTTTAACACCCCACTTTCACCAATGGACAGATCACCCAAAATGAAAATAAATAAGGAAACAAAAGCTTTAAATGAGACATTAAACTTAATTGATATTTATAGGACATTCCATCTAAAAACAACAGAATACACTTTCTTCTCAAGTGCTCATTCTCCAGGATAGATCATATCTTGGGTCACAAATTAAGCCTTGGTAAATTTAAGAAAATTGAAATTGTATCAAGTATCTTTTCCAACAACAATGCTATGAGACTAGATATCAATTACAGGAAAAAAAGTGTAAAAAATGCAAACACATGGAGGGTAAAGAATACGCTACTAAATAACCAAGATTTCACAGAGGAAATCAAAAAATACCTAGAAACAAATAACAATGAAAACACAACCCAAAACCTATGAGATGCAGCAATAGCATTTCTAAGAAGGAAGTTTATAGCAATACAATCCTACCTCAAGAAACAAGAAACATCTCAAATAAACAACCTAACCTTACACCTAAAGCAATTAAAGAAAGAACAAGAAAACCCCAATGTTAGCAGAAGGAAAGAAGTCATAAAGATCAGATCAGAAATAAATGAAAAATATATGAAGGAAATGATAGCAAAGATCAATAAAACTAAAAGCTGGCTTTTTGAGAAGATAAACAAAATTGATAAACCATTAGCCACACTCACCCAGAAAAAAACGGATAAGACTCAAATCAATAGAATTAGAAATGAAAAAGGAGAAGTAACAACTGACACTGCAGAAATACAAAGGATCATGAGAGATTACTACAAGCAACTATATGCCAATAAAATGGACAACCTGGAAGAAATGGACAAACTCTTAGAAAAGCACAACCTTCCGAGACTGAATCAGGTATAAACAGAAAATATAAACAGACCAATCACAAGCACTGAAATTGAGACTGTGATTAAAAATCTTCCAACAAACAGAAGTCCAGGACCAGATGGCTTCACAGAATTCTGTCAAACATTTACAGAAGAGCTAACACCTATCCTTCTCAAACTCTTCCAAAATATAGCAGAGGGAAGAACACTCCCAATCTCATTCTACGAGGCCACCATCACCCTGATACCAAAACCAGACAATGATGGCACATAAAAAGAAAACTACAGGCCAATATCACTAATGAACATAGATGCAAAAATCCTCAACAAAATACTAGCAAACAGAATCCAACAGCACATTAAAAGATCATATACCATGATCAAGTGGGGTTTATCCCAGGAATGAAAGGATTCTTCAATATACGCAAATCAATCAATGCTGTACACCATATTAACAAACTGAAGAAAAAACATATGATCATCTCAATCGATGCAGAAAAAGCTTTCAACAAAATTCAACACCCATTTATGATAAAAACCCTCCAGAAGGTAGGCATAGAGGGAACTTACCTCAACATGCATGTCAATTATATCTCAATAAAACTGAAAAAATAATACAATTTAAAAAAGGAAAATAGGGCTTCCCTGGTGGCGCAGTGGTTGAGAGTCCGCCTGCCGATGCAGGGGACACGGGTTCGTGCCCCGGTCCGGGAAGAGCCCACATGCCGCGGAGCGGCTGGGCCCGTGAGCCATGGCCACTGAGCCTGCGTGTCCGGAGCCTGTGCTCCACAACGGGAGAGGCCACAACAGTGAGAGGCCCGCGTACCGCAAAAAAAAAAAACAAAGAGAACCAACAACCCAGGAGGAAAGGAGTGTGGGTTGAAAACAGTGACTGAGAAGTAAAACCGTGTCACATGTACATCCAGAACGCTGAGTCTTCAATAAACCGGTTACATTTATGAAAAATTCTCACCAGTCACAATCACCATCATCAAATATCTACAAACAGTAAATGCTGGAAAGGGTGTTGAGAAGAGGGAACCCTATTGCACTGTTGGTGGGAATGTCAATTGATCAAGCCACTATTGAGAACAGTATGGAGGTTCCTTAAAAAACTAAAAATGTAACTACCATACAACCCAGCAAACCCACTGCTGGGCATATACCCTGAGAAAACCATAATTCAAAAAGAGTCATGTGCCCCGATGTTCACTGCAGCTCTATTTACAATAGCCAGGACATGGAAGCAACCTAAGAGTCCATCGACAGATGAATGGATGAAGAAGATGGGGCATATATATATACAATGGAATATTACTCCGCCATACAAGGAAACAAAATTGAGTTATTTGTAGTGAGGTGGATGGACCTAGAGACTGTCATACAGGGTGAAGTAAGTCAGAAAGAGAAAAACAAATACCATATGCTGACACATATATATGGAATCTAAAACAAACAAACAAACAAAATAAAAAACCGTTCTGAAGAACCTAGGGACAGGACAGGAATAAAGACGTAGATGTAGAGAATGGACTTGAGGGCACAGGGAAGGGGACGGGTAAGCTGGGCAAAGTGAGAGAGTGGCATAAACATATATACACTACCAAATGTAAAACAGATAGCTAGTGTGAAGCAGCCGCATGGCACAGAGAGATCAGCTCGGTGCTTTGTGTCCACCTAGAGCGGAGGGATAGGGAGGGTGGGAGGGAGACGCAAGAGGGAGAAGATATGGGGATATATGTATACATATAGCTGATTCACTTTGTTATACAGTAGAAACTAACACACCATTGTAAAGCAATTATACTTCAATAAAGATGTTAAAAAAACAATAAAATAAATTTTAAAAATTCTTTTGAAGAATAAATATTATTTTGCAATCTTTTACTGCTAGTATATACAACGGATTTTATATATTTATTTGCATATTCAGTAGTCTTGCTAAATTCATTTAACTATAATGATTTATTTTTACATTATTTGAACTCTTCAAAAAGCATAATTATATCTATATATCTGTGAATAATAATTCTGTTTTTTCCTTTAAACGTCATGAGTTTTTATTTTCCTTTTTTTTTTCGGTACGCGGGCCTCTCACTGTTGTGGCCTCTCCCGTTGTGGAGCACAGGCTCCGGACACGCAGGCTCAGCGGCCATGGCTCACGGGCCCAGCCGCTCCGCGGCATGTGGGATCTTCCCGGACCGGGGCACGAACCCGTGTCCCCTGCATCAGCAGGCGGACTCTCAACCACTGCGCCACCAGGGAAGCCCTATTTTCCTTTTTTAAATTGTATTATTTTTTCAGTTTTATTGAGATATAATTGACATGCATCACTCTATGTTTAAGGTGTGCAGTATAATGGTTTGACTAACATTTATTCTGAAATGATTACCATAATAGATTTAGTTAGCATCTATCACATGCTAACTCATACAGATACAAGAATAAGAAAAAGATAAAAAAGAAAAAAAATTTTCCTCATGTGAGAACTCTTAGGATTTAGGATTTACACCAACCTTTTTCATATATATCATACAGTAGTGTTAACTACAGTCATCATATTATACATTACATCGCTAGTACTTGTTCATCTTATAACTGTTTTTTTTTTCTTGTAGCTTTTGACCTCCTTCCTCCAATTCCACCTCCCCGACCCCATCCCCCTGGCAACCACAAATCTGATATCTTTTTCTATGAGCTTGGTGTTTGTTTGTTTTAGATTCCACATATAAGTGAGATCATACAGTATTTTTCACTATCTGACTTATTACATTTACCATAATGCCCTCAGGGCCCATCCATGTTGTCACAAAAGGCAAGATTTCCTTGTTTTCTATAGCTGAGTAATATTCCATTTTATATAGATGTATACCATAACTTTTTTATTCCTTTTCTTGATTTATTGCACTAGCTAAGATCTCCAGGAAAATATTGATTAGAAGTGGTGTTAGTAGATATTCTTGCCTTGTTCATAAACTCATGAGCACATGTTTAATATTTCACCACTGCACATGATGTTAGCTCTAAGTTTTATCAAACATTTTTGTCCACCTTTTTAGATTAGAATATGATTTTTCTCATTATTTTGCTAGTGTGAGCATTTCACAAGTGTCATATTTCTTCTATTCTTTCCATTTTTTTTTCTCAATGTAGTTCAGTTTGGATAGTTCCTGATGATTAATTTTTGAATTTACTAATCCTCTCTTCTGCCCTATCCAATCTCCTCTTAAACCTATCCAATAAGTTCTTAGTTTCACAAATTATGTTTTTCAGTTTTTAATATACAGTTGGTTCTTTTCCTTTAGATTTAAAGTCTCTTTCAAAATTCTCCAAATTTTCATCCATTTTGTTTATTTTCCTCTGTTTTCTTTAACACACAGTTAATAGTTGCTTTAAAATACTTGAGTGATAACTCCAAGATTTCAATCATCTTCTATTTCTTGTTTTTTCTTTTATCAGTCACATTTTTCTCCCTTTTTTACACCTGGTAATTTTTTTATTGTATGTAAGAAATTGTGAATAAAGGAATCATGGAGACTAAAGTTGATGCTGTTTTTCCCCAGAGAGGATTCACTCTTTCCTCTGTTAGGCAGATGAAGTGAGGAGCTGCTTATCTTAATTCAGTGAGGAGCTGAGCTGAATAAGGACAGATTGAAGCAACAGATAGACTCTGTCCACTTCTGGTCTCAACTATCTTGGGCATGAGATCAGTCTTAGTTGCAGGTCTCTCTATCTAGTGGACTAGGAGACTGTGGGATATTTAACTCAGACTATCTATCTAGCCTTGCATCCAACACCCCATCACACCTTAGAACTAAGCAAATTTTACACAGAGAAAATCAGCCAAATACTTGGGGATCCTTTAGATTCTAGTTTGTAATGCCAGTCCATATAAAAATATTTGCTGGTTTCTCTTTCTTCCACTAGAGCGTCTATGCCTATGGCAAGCTCAGTCCTCAACCTGTCCCCCAGACCTGGCAAATGTCCCTAGGCACGCACATCTAAGCTCATCAAAAAAGTGTTCTTCAGGGACTTCTCTGGTGGTGCAGTGGTTAAGAATCCACCTGCCAATGTAGGTGACACGGGTTCGAGCCCTGGTCTGGGAAGATCCCACATGCGCCACAACTACTGAGCCTGTGCTCTAGAGTGCGCAATTCACAACTACTGAGCCTGCATGCTGCAACTGCTGAAGCCCACATGCCTAGAGCCCACGCTCCGCAACAAGAGAAGCCACCGCAATGAGAAGACTGTGCACCACAACGAAGAGTAGCCCCCACTCACCGCAACTAGAGAAAGCCCATGTGCAGCAACAAAGACCCAACACAGCCAAAAATTAAAAATTAAACAGAAGTGCTCTTCAAACAACCAACTTAAAAAATGGGCAAAAGACTTGAACAGACATTTCTCAAAAAAATATATATATATATATACACACACACACACACAAATGGCCAATAAGCACATGAAAAGATTCTCAATATCATTAGTCATTAGAAAAATACAAATCTAAACCACAAGAAGATATCACCTCACACCTGTTAGGGTGTCTATTATCAAAAACACAAGAGAGGGACTTCACTGGCGGTCCAGTTGTTAAGACTTCACCTTCCAATGCAGGGGTGTGGGTTCAATCCCCGGTCGGGGAGCTAAGATCCCACATGCCTCATGGCCAAAAAGCAAAACATAAAACAGAAGCAACATTGTAACAAATTCAATAAAGACTTCAAAAAAGGTCCACATCAAAAAAATAAAATACAGGAGATAACAAATTTTGATGAGGATGTGGAGAAATTGCAGCCCTCTTACATGGCTGATAGGACTGTAAAATGGTTTAGCCATAGAAAACAGTTTGATGGTTCCTCGAAAACTTAACATACGATTACCAGCATTTTCACTCCTGGGTATACAACCAAAGGAACTGAAAACAGGTGCTCAAACAAATACACGTACATGTGTATTCATAGCAGCACCATTCACAACAACCAAAATATGGAAACAGCCCAAATGTCCATCAACTAATGAATGTATAAACAAATTGTAGTATATGTATGGAATATTATTCAGCCTCAACCAAGTATGAAATACTGGTACATACTATAATAGAGGTGAACTGTGAATTATGCTAAGCAAAAGAAGGAGGATGCAAAAAGACAAATACTGTATAATTCCATTTATATGATATACCCAGAAGTAAATCCATAGAGACAGAACACAGATTGGTTGCTTTCAGGAGCTGGGGTGAATAGAAGAATGAGGAACAACATGTTAATGGACATGGGATTTTCTCTGGGGATGATGGAAACGTTCCAGAACTACGTAGAAGTGGCACAACATTGCAAATGTACTAAATGCCACTGAATTGTTCATTTTTAAATGTTTAATTTTATGTTTTGTGAATTGCACCTAAAAAAAAAAGAGTTCTTTCCCCAAGGGAAGTTTAATTCAAATACCTCTCTATGCTTCATTAATTCTACAGTGTCTTTTTAAAATGATTTGAAAATTTCTCCACATCTTTCTAGTTGGTACAGTGAAAAGAATAGCCTATCCAGAAGTAAACCTCTATACATTACATTTAAAATATTTTTAATCACTTATGATTTTCTTGAATTATTTTATCATGTACTTATTTCCTTCTTTGTTTTCTGTCTGCAATGATCCTTTGCTGCCACGCCCAGATCCCCCTTCAGACTCTCTTAGAGCAGGGACCTCGCCTATTTTCTTCACTGCTCTCTCCGTACATCTAGTGCAAGGCCTAATTCATGGTAGGCGCTCAACAAATACTTCCTGAATACATAGAATGTTTTCAGGAGAAAGAGTGCCGTTCTCTTTTAATATTAATTCATGTAAAACTCCCATTTATCTTTGTCCCTCAGATAAGTCTGTGGTTGCTGAGGGTTTATATTTCTATTGTCTCTAGAGCAAAAATCAGTGGGGGAAGAATAGAGAATAATTTTTTCAAGTCTAAGACACAAAATGGGTCATAAAGGAAGAGTCATTGACACCAAAGATTCACACACAAAGCAAGTAAGCTGAACAACCATCAAATGCAGCTGAAGTGAAGGCAAGATGCTATTGTTATCCTAGAGCATCATAAGATCCTTGCAACCTGGGAGGCTTCATATAAAAGATTGCTCTGTTGACGAGACGCCAACATGAAGTGGCATAAATTAAAGCGGTCAGATCAGGTGCCATCTTGTCAAGCAGTTCTTGAGATCAGAGGGTGACAGAAAATATTTGCTTACCTGACCTCAACTAACTGACCAAGTTCTGAAGTACCAAAAACAGATCTTCCCAATCAATGAACCTGCTCTGAGCAGTGACTTTCAAGGGCTTCTCAGCTCTCCTTTAGCTCAAACTGCAACATGAAAACAGCTCCGATGATATTCACCCAGCCTTGCTTCATTAAACGCTCTCGCCAAATTTAGATCTCACTTCAAGCATGTGGGCTCTTAGGCTTTCAACCAACCTTGACCATTTTGGAATTTATGTAACAAGTTCCACTGACTTGGTGGGAAATCGGACTTAATATTTCTAAATAAATAGGACTTGGCAGGCAAGAAAATGGCTCATGAGTCTTCTCAGAAATCAAATAGTTGTTTTGGAAAATGGAAGTAGCTTGCATGGATTACAATCACCCTTGAAAAAGTACACAGTAAAAAAAATTAAAATTAAAGTTCCTGGTGTTTACTTATTCCTCTGTCTTGTACATCCAATGAAACTTTAACCAGTAAGCTAAGAATCCAAAATGTGTCATTATATCTTCCAAGATTGGATTTTTACGTAGCTGGCACTAAATAAATTTTTCTTTATTTTCGTATGCTTTTAGGTATGTATCCTACCATTCCCCATGCCAAACTCACTCACTTCAGGTTTATTATACCACAAACAACTAGCAACACCTTCAGAACAGTCTGTAAATAGATTTCATGTGATTACTCCAATCAGTAACTATTCGTTTAGAATATGTGTGTGTGTGTACTGCCTTATATGTAGTATTATATATGTGAAGTACCTATAGGAGATCAAATACAAATGTATACTAAAGCGTGATAATAACATGCTTACCTTACCACATTAATATCATTCATTTCTTTGGAGAGTCTTTCTTAATTCTTGCTAAAGCTGGGATTTTGACACATTGGTAACATACATGACAATTTTATAAGTTCAACTCAGTGAGACTAAGTTTAATTTCTGCATAAGCTATAGACCTGACATTCAATAAGCACTTGGAATCTGAAAAACTAATAATAATAATAAATGATTTAGCTTGTTTTTTTTCCCTTTTCTTACGAAGGCCATGTTTAATTGCTTCCCAAAATGACCCCAAAGTCTTAGTATCAACAAATATGATTTATAGGTCATCTCAAAACATTCTTCAAAACAAAAGAGTACCTTCCTAACACTGGTGTGGTATTTTCCCTTTAACTCCCATTTTTGCCTGGTAATCTTCACTGTGTTAGAAAAAGAGGTATTGATTTTATCTACAGCTTCAACCCTCCTTGGCATACATTCCTCATTTTATTTATGAATGGCCTCTACATGTATATGCATTTGGTAGAAACTGATCACAAACTTTGAATGTTCCTGGTGGCCGCTGATAGAAATAGATAACAAGATTATCCTTTTCCTCCTTTGTAGGATGAGGATTTCCCTGACATCCAGGGATTGGACAAACGCTCGGACAGGCATTTATACTTCAGGTTGTTCCTGGGTGAGCAGGTGCTGCAGGGCAGGAGTGGTGAGCACACCCTCCACCCATAGGGCCACAAAGAGGCCACTGGGACAGAAAGAACAACCATTTCTGCAAACGAACGTGGCGTGGATGGGGTCTTGCTGCCCCAGTACAGCAATTTTCTAACTTGAACCTTCTAGTTTGTAAAAGCCAACGTGTCCTCTTCTGTAAAAAGCAAACTCACTTCTTAGGTGCTGGGGGCAATGGGTGCTGAAAACTATACAGTCCCTGAGCTCTCTAGTCAGGGCCTTTAGCTGGTGTAGCTGCTGAAAATTACCCCCCTTTAAACACATTCTGATGCTGTTTGTGCTTTTAGTTCATCTCTGCAGACTGTTTCCTCCTCAGTTCTCTTTTTATAAAAATGAGATTGATCCACGGGGCTTCCCTGGTGGCGCAGTGGTTGAGAGTCCGCCTGCCAATGCAGGGGACACGGGTTCGTGCCCCGGTCCGGGAAGATCGCACATGCCTCGGAGTGGCTAGGCCCGTGAGCCATGGCCGCTGAGCCTGCGCGTCCGGAGCCTGTGCTCCGCAACGGGAGAGGCCACAACAGTGAGAGGCCCGCGTACCGCAAAAAAAAAAAGAGATTGATCCAGAAACAACTCCTGTTCCCCCTCCAAAGTTTAAACTTTTTATTGTAATTTCACTTCCATAAGCTCTTTTCCTCCTTTCTGATAAATCCATTTTTTGTGACTCTACCCTTCCATGCAGAAATAGCAGAATGTTCAATAATCAGGTGCTTCCCCAGATTTCCCTGGAGGTGTTGGGTAATGTAGCTTGTATTATCTGTCAAATATTGGAAAAATTATGAGTACCAAGAGTTTAGGATTAGCAGAGGCTTCTGCTGGCCTATTTGAGCAATGAAGCCCGAGCAGTAAGTAAACCTTTACTGTGTTCACTGGAACTTGGGAGCTGCCTACTATCTATCCCATCCTGGCAGCTATGGTTCCCAAATCCAAAAGTCTTAATCTGTCAAAAAGGTGCCCTTTTTCATACATTATTAATTCATATAAATTAAATTGTATCTATACATCTGTAAGTTATTCTTACTAAATGTGTATTAAATAAACCTTAAAATGAGTTATTTGAGATATCCAGATCCAAAATACTTTTAATTAAGACAGTATGTGATTTTCTGTTAATTTCAAGGAGGATTCCCCAGATTGCATATTACTGGGAAAGGGACTTTAAAGGTGAGCCCATAGTCCCATCAGTTCCTTGCAACCCTGTTTTCTATGATGTTGATCTTTGAAGAATGCCAGGGCAGAGGCTGCCCTTGGCTTTTACAATGGCCTGTAACCTAAGAGGGGTGTAACAGAAGGCAAGCCCTGGAGCTCAACCATCAGTTTGGTTGAATCCTGATAATTTTCACTTCAGTAATCTGCCAATGCGGTACAGTAATTCTGAAGAAAATTACTACCTGCCTCTGCTTACAGTGCATAGGAAAAGTTTAGTAGTAGAAGAATTCAAAGAAGGCTCTCTGCGTAAAATTTTCATTGCCAGTACAAGATCTGTTTATTAGGAAACATTATCATTGTTCAAGTTTAACTACTTTCTTTTAAAAGCTACTACCTTGAATTAGGGTTCCAGCCTCAAAATGCTTGATCAGGGAGACAAGGTATGTGGGAAGCAAGGTTCTTTGTATAAACAAAGTGAAGAACTGTGAGATCAGAGAGGGGTGGGTTTCGAGGCTCAAAAGTATTGGCCCATCAGCTTCCTTTCCCCTGAAATCCCCACTGCCAGAATTAAGTCAAGTTCTCATGTATTACATCAGCTCCTACTACTTGCCCAGCCCTAAGTTAGCTGTCACGGGGATTGCCAAAAAAATATTTAGAAGGCAAATTTTGATTAGGTATCAAAAGTCAGAAATATTCAGAACTGCACAATTTCACTGCTAGAAATTTACTCAAATGAAACCATCGTAGATGCGCAAAAAGATTTTTCTATCAGGATGTTAATCACAGTTTTTTCTTTTTAATAAAACCAGTGAAAAAGTGGGTATAACCTAAATGTACAAGAATAGGAAATTGTTTAAGTTAATTTCCATATAAAACAAACAGTCCACAAGTTGAGAGCAAGGCTTTGCAGCCACGTGTAGTAGGATTGGAATGATAGCTTCACTCTTGACTCGTTCAATCTTGGGCAAGATGCTTAATTTCTCTAACAACTACTTTCTCATCTGTAAAATAGGGATAATGCTTACCTTATAAAAAAGCAATCAGGGGGAATCAAATTACATAATTGAGGTATACTATGTAACACAGAGCCTAGCATATGGTAAGTATATGCTATAATTAATAGTTATCATTGTTGTAACAATAAAACTGGATTCAAGTTATGTTGTAGAAGAATATTTTGGTATAAGAAAATGCTCACAATTCATTGTTAAATCAGAAAACTAGTAATGAAATAGAATATAGTGAATGACATTAATTTTTTAAAAATCTAAACAATTATCACTGTGGGCATAAAATATCAGAAAAGACACAACATGCTTTAATAGTATTTACTCCTCATGATAGAGTTATGGATGACTTTTTTTTTTAGTGTTTTGCTTCAGTGATTAGTTTATGTATTGCAAACTGAATAAACATGTTTTTGCAAACATGTGAAAAAGTGACTGCTGTGACAAAAAATAATAATAATTTTCTTTAAGAAGAGGGAGAGATTGCTTCCAGCTAGAGGGATTAGGGAAAGGTAAGGGAGGGTATCACACATTAAATGATCCCGAGTATATGCTGGATTTGGTCAGGCATGGACTAGGAGGGCACTTCTGAGGGAAAAGAAGAGAAAGAAGGGAAATGCAAAAGGTATAGACGTTTGAGGCTTGTTTAGGGAAGAACTCATGAAGTTCAGTTTGCATGAAGTACAGGAAAGGTTTTCCCACATCCAGACCAAAAAGAATTTGAAGGCCAAGACTAAGAATTTGGGCTTTATTCTAAATCAAGCAAAAGGTTAACAAAGCTCCTGAAAAAGTAAAAACAGAACCGTAGTCAAATAAGTTAGGGAAGAGCTTCACGTTTTACCCTCTTCAGATATTCCCAGTGTGATTTTAGTGTACTAAAAGCTTTGCCAAATTATACCATTAAAAGACAGAGAAACAAACCATATTTAACTTTGTTTAATCCAGTATTTGTATACGGATAAAAACACTTTTTCTCTGTGCTACCTGAAGAATGACCTGAAGTGCAGATGAACTTCGATAAGGAGAAGGGAAGGAGAAAAGGTTCAGAGTATGGGAGTCCTGTCCCTGTGAGGAAATCATCAATGAAATGTTTCAGGGAGGCTTTTAGGACCCCAAGAAGCAGAATGTTGGAAAGGAGCACACCAAGGGATGGAAGAGAGAATGCAGAAGACAAACTTTATCTCCTTCCCAGTCTGGCCTGAGCTGACCTCGTCTGCAATATAATGACCCAAAGGCTCTGTTGTGAGGGATCAGGTAGGAAATCTTCATGGCACAAGATGCAATGGGAATAAGTTCATTTGTAACATTTTTTTTAGATCCACATATAAGCAATATCATGTGATATTTGTCTTTCTCTGACTTACTTCACTCAGTATGACAATCTCTAAGTCCATCCATGTTGCTGCAAATGGCATTATTTCATTCTTTTTTATGGCTGAGTAATATTCCATTGTATATATGTACCACATATTCTTTATCCATTGCTCTGTTGATGGACATTTAGGCTGCTTCCATGTCCTGGCTATTGTAAATAGTGCTGCAATGAACATTGGGGTGCATGTATCTTTTCGATTTATGGTTTTCCCCAGCTATATGCCCAGGAGTGGAATTGCTGGATCATATGATAGATCTATTTTTAACTTTTTAAGGAACCTCCATACTGTTCTCCATAGTGGCTGTATCAATTTACATTCCCACCAACAGTGCAAGAGGGTTCCCTTTTCTCCACACCCTCTTCAGCATTTATTGTTTCTAGGTTTTTTTGATGATGGCCATTCTGACCAGTGTGAGGTGGTACAAATGAACTTATTTACAAAACAGGAATAGAGTCACAGATGTAGAAGACAAACTTATGCTTACCAAGGGGGAAGGGCTGGTTAAATTGGGAGACTGGAATTGATATATACACACTACTATATATAAAATAAATAACTAATAATGACCTACTGTATAGCACAGTGAACTCTACTCAGTACTCTGTAATGACCTGTATGGGAAAAGAATCTAAAAAAGAGTGGATATCTGTGTATATATAACTGATTCACTTTGCTGTACAGCAGAAACTAACACAACATTGTAAATCAACTATACTCCAATAAAAATTAATTTAAAAAAACATGCAGTGGGACATGTCAAGATGGTCAGTCTTGGAAGAAGCAAACACTTAGTTCCCAGCCTAACCCATCCTTTACGATTCCTCATTAGACATAGTGAAGAAAAGGAAGGTCAACAGCTCTCTGGCTGCTGACCAAGTCAAAAAGAATAGCTGTGAAGTCCCACATAGCTCTCCATGCCCCTTTCCAATCTGCCCTCTTCATGTCATTACCTTTATCTGCAAGGCACTTTTCACACATGTCATTTCATTAATAAACTCCAATAACAACTCCATTGAAGCAGGTGGAGTGGATCGCCCCAGTTCAAAAGTGAAGTTTATTAAAATTAAGACTATAATGAATATACTCCTAAGGAGACCTCTATCATATAGCCACAAGGCAACAATTTAATCACAAAGTTCTGGAAGCGTTTACTAACTCTGATTAATAAACACTAGCCATTATAAACATACAACAAACATACAAACGGATATGCTAGCAAATATAAATATTACTTAAGCAAGTAGTAACTGTAAGATGAAAAATGCCAGTGTTATATGTGTAAAATGTTCAAAAACAGTGTAAAAAATACGGAAGATTCTGGCACACAATGGGAGTAATCAGAGAAAATGTGTGCGTCCATCACATCAAAATCAATTGATTTCTAAAATGTGCTTAGTTACATCTTCAATAACAAAAGGCACAGTGAAAAGGACTGCTCTGGAGTTATCCCAAATTGTTGAAACACTTTATACATTTTAGTTTTTTTAATTACAACATGTACCACTGTTCTAACAAATCCATCTGGTTTCTTTCTCATTGCATGACTCAATAGGGTCAAAATCTATTTTAGCGACAAAGGAGCAGTAGGGGGAGAAGTGATCTGAAAAATAACAGAGCAGACTCTTCTACCCCATGCAATTTCATTTTCTAGAGACAAACATCAAGTTATCAGCCTAGTTCATAAACTAGAGAAACAGCACAGGTTCTCAAAGATTCCTTGTTGAACTTTTTTGTGGAATGATGTTGAGGCAATATTTTGACTAAGTCATGGGGGAAAAGAGAGCTTAGAGTTTGGATTTGTTAAATTATTATGTAATTGCTTACTGTCCCACAGATATTATGAAGTAAGTTGAACTGGAGCCAATTATTGATACAAATTAAATTTTGCCAAATGCACTCCCCAAACTCTATACAAATAGGTCCAGGGCAAGTGACTAGAAACTAGAAACACTTTAGTAATGCTTAAAGATAGGAAAACCAAATTGATTAGGCCTCATCATAAGCACATCAAGCACACTTTGCAATAATTTTTATAAGAACCCACTACAGTTTAATGGATACTTCAGGGTGTGAATAATTATCTTAACT
Organism: Grampus griseus; assembly: GCF_964374135.1. Taxonomy (NCBI): domain Eukaryota; kingdom Metazoa; phylum Chordata; class Mammalia; order Artiodactyla; family Delphinidae; genus Grampus; species Grampus griseus. Next base: position 37,598,511 of record NC_139000.1, on the reverse strand, counting down.
TTAGGTAACTGAGACAGACAGTGGAAAGTTCTCTGCAGCAAAAATGAGATTCAGATGTCTAGATTTTTATCTAACCTCTAGGCTTTGTGTGTGTGTGTGTGTGCACACTCACACGTGCAACATACACATATGTACAAAGAGATGGAGACGGGTGGGGAGAGAAAACTATAAGTTGAAAAATAGGTGGGCACAAAGAGATGAAAATTATATTTATTTTCCTTCAAGATATTAACAAAAATCAGTTCAGAAATATATTAAACTGATCACTTATTATTCTAAATTTACTCCATCAATACTTGAAAACAGTTTCTTAGCTGGAATATTATAGTATCCATTTTTGCCTGAGTTCATAGACCCTCATGAGGTTTTAAAAACTCATTAGCTAATAGAATTGCTCTAGATCTGGAGGTTCACTAATAAAATAAAATTCTCCAGTGTTTAACTAGCAAATTGTACTTGATAATTGGTTCTTTGTGAGTTGCACTTTGATGGACCTTGTCTACAGCATATTTGATGGAGGGGAAAATACATATAAATCAATTAAAAATTCAGCGTCTATATATTTATACCATGAAGTAGCTAAAATACTGTTTCCTGGACACATTAACTGTTTAAACACAACAGGGCTACACAGCACTCGAATTTACATCTTATATAAAAGTTTCTCCTTTAAATATTTGGATGTCATGTATTTCTTTTCTTGATTTATATTTGAGTAATTTACATCTTCAATACTTTGGTAAAGAGCCAAGTCCAATGGACTGGATCACCTTGAATGAAGTGAACCTGACAAGATTCTCTCCAGGATAAATCCAATTCTCACATGAAATCTAGAGATGACTCTGAAGGATTTAACAAATTTTGCTGACCTGGAAGGAATAAAGCTACAATTTTGCTATTACAGAAATGTCAGTGTGCTGAAAACATGATTCCCACCAAACCGGAAAGTTTTTCTGTTTGACCTCAACTATTTAAGAAATAAAGTCATTTTTGTTTTTTACTTTCTTACAATGCATTCTTTTTTAATTTGACTGATTTATACAGACATACCACCAAGTATTCTTCTTAATCTGCTTATTAAGAATACAATCTTCTAATCAACGTTGTGAAAATGACTATAACACCCAAAGCAATCTACAGATTCAATGCAATCCCTATCAAACTACCAAAGGCATTTTTCACAGACCTACAACAAAAAATGTCACAATTTGTATGGAAACACCAAAGACCCCAAATAGCCAAAGCAATCTTGAGAAAGAAAAACAGAGCTGGAGGAATCAGCCTCCCTGAATTCACACTATACTACAAAGCGACAGCAATCAAGACAGTATGGTACTGGCACAAAAAGAGAAATACAGATCAATGGAACAGGATAGAAAGCCCAGAGATAAACCCACGCACATATGGTCACCTTATTTTTGATACAGGAGGCAAGAATATACAATGGAGGAAAGACAGTCTCTTCAATAAGTGGTGCTGGGAAAACTGGACAGCTACATGTAAAAGAATAAAATTAGAACACTCCCTAACACGATACACAAAAATAAACTCAAAATGGATTAAAGACCTAAATGTAGGGCCAGACACTATAAAACTCTTAGAGGAAAACATAGGCAGAACACTCTATGACATAAATCACAGCAAGATCCTTTTTGACCCACCTCCTAGACAAATGAAATAAAAACAAATAAGCAAATGAGACCTAATGAAACTTAAAAGCTTTTGCACAGCAAAGGAAACCATAAACAAGACAAAAAGACAACCCTCAGAATGGGAGAAAATATTTGCCAGTGAAGCAACTGGCAAAGGATTAATCTCCAAAATTTATAAGCAGCTCATTCAGCTCAATATCAAAATAACAAACAACCCAATCGAAAAATGGGCAGAAGACCTAAATAGACATTTCTCCAAAGATATACAGATTACCAACAAACCCATGAAAGAATGCTCAACATCATTAATCATCAGAGAAATGCAAAGCAAAACTACAATGACATATCATCTCAAACCAGTCAGAATGGCCATCATCAAAAAATCTACAAACAATAAATGCTGGAGAGGGTGTGGAGAAAAGGGAAACTTCTTGCACTTTTGGTGGGAATGTCAATTGATACAGCCACTATGTGTATCAAAAACTAAAAATAGAACTACCAAACGACACAGCAATCCCACTACTGGGCATATACCCTGAGAAAACCATAATTCAAAAAAAGTCATGTACCACAATGTTCATTGCAGCTCTATTTAAAATAGCCAGGACATGGGAGCAACCTAAGTCTCCATCGACAGATGAATGGATTAAGAAGATGTGGCACATATATACAATGGAATATTAGTCAGCCATAAAAAGAAATGAAACTGAGTTATTTGTAGTGAGGTGGATGGACCTAGAGTCTGTCATACAGAGCGAAGTAAGTCAGAAAGAGAAAAACAAATACCATATGCTAACACATATATATGGAATTTAAAAAAATGGTCATGAAGAAACTAGGGGCAAGAGGGGAATAAAGACACAGACCTACTAGAGAATGAACTTGAGGACACGGGGAGGGGGAAGGGTAAGCTGGGAAAAAGTGAGAGAGTGGCAAGGACATATATACACTACCAAATGTAAAACAGACAGCTATTGGGAAGCAGCCGCATAGCAAAGGGAGATCAGCTTGGTGCTTTGTGACCATGTAGAGGGGTGGGATAGGGAGGGTGGGAGGGAGGGAGACACAAGAGGGGAGAGATGTAGGGATGTATGTATATGTATAAGTGATTCACTTTGTTATAAAGCAGAAACTAACACACTATTGTAAAGCAGTTATACTCCAATAAAGATGTTAAAAATAAATAAATAATAAATAAATTTTTAAAAAGAGAAAAACAGATACCGTATGCTAACACATACATATGGAATCTAAAAAAGCAAAAAAAAAAGGTCAGTAAGAACCTAGGGGCAGGACAGGAATAAAGACGCAGACTTACTAGAGAGTGGACTTGAGGACACGGGGAGCGGGAAGGGTAAGCTGGGACAAAGTGAGAGTGGCATGGACATATATACACTACCAAATGTAAAACTGATACCTAGTGGGAAGCAGTCACATAGCACAGGGAGATCAGCTCGGTGCTTTGTGACCCCCTAGAGGGGTGGGATAGGGAGGGTGGGAGGGAGGGAGATGCAAGAGGGAAGAGATATGGGGATATATGTATATGCATAGCTGATTCATTTTGTTATAAAGCAGAAACTAACACACCATTGTAAAGCAATTATACTCCAATAAAAATGTTAAAAAAAAAAACATACAACCTTCTGATCATGAAAATGAAGGGAGTATTCCTCCAGAACATGGACATTTAGCAAAATTCATTTTCCTGATTTCCAAGTGATTTAAGGAAATCCATTTGGAGAGAGCAATACAACTTATGAAAAAATCCTATACTTAGGAAAATCTAACAAGATTCTCTTCTCTCATTTATTAATATATGTAAATATTTATACTTTAATAGTTACCTATATACATGTATACATACATGAACATAAATGTATTTACAATAATCAAATGTATTTGCACTAATTTGTTAGCAATAAAATATTAGTTTATTTTAAAAACTTTGGCAATTGCAAAGCTTTGCCAGAGAAAGTGACCAGGCAACTGTGACATTTGTTATATGTTTCTTGTTTTTATTTCCTGTGTGCAGGTGACAGTACTAGGTACAGTTTGGGAAAGGAAGGAAGATGAGATGGAGGCATTTGATATGTATACTGAATCCAATTCAACAATTTATTTATCAAACGTCATCCACAATCAATGTAGCAATAAGCTTCACTGTGGTGGAATATATGAAGGAGATAATATAAAGATTGACTGAAAAAATACTTAGGGAAATAAATCATTTTTGACATTTAGGATGGCTATAGTTTTACCTATTTAAACTCACAATTACCCTTTGCATTTCCTACATACAATGATATTTCATATATACAGATGAGTGGGTTTAGATCATGTAGTCTGCTCTTATTTCTATATCCTTACACCAACACCCATGTTACATAATTTACCACAGTTTTATGATAATGCTGGATATCTGATATGCCAGGTCCCTGGCAGTTTCAAAATCATCTCACAGGGGGCACCTTCATGATGGTGGAGGAGTAAGACATGGAGATCACCCTCCTCCCCACAAATACATCAGAAATACATCTACATGTATTACATCTACATCTATGTATCTCCTACAGAACACTTACTGAACGCTGGCAGAAGACCTGAGACTTCCCCAAAAATGCCCTCAGGTGACCTACACACAGAGGCAGGGCCAAATACAAAGCTGAACCCCAGGAGCTGTGCGAACAAAAAAGAGAAATGGAAATTTCTGCCAGCAGCCTCAGAAACAACTGATTAAATCTCCACAACCAACTCGGTGTACCCTACATCTGTGGAATACCTGAATAGACAAGGAATTATCCCAAAATTGAGGCAGTGGACTTTGGGAGCAAATGTAGACTTGGCATTTCCTAATGCATCTAATTTGTTTCTGGTCTTATGTTTACCTTAGTTTAGTATTTAGATCTTATTATCATTGTTAGATTTGTTTATTGATTTGGCTGTTCTCTTCCTTTTTAAAATTTTATATACTTTTTTTTCCTTTCTCTTTTTGTGACTGTGTGTTTGTATGCTTCTTTGTATGATTTTGTCTGTAGAGTTTTGCTTTTGCCATTTGTCCTACAGTTCGGTCTCTTTTATGCTTTGTTTTCTTTTGTTTTTTGGTGTGGTTTTTTTTGGTTGTTTTTTTTTTTTTTTTTTTTTTTTTTTTGCGGTACGTGGGCCTCTCACTGTTGTAGCCTCTCTTGTTGCGGAGCACAGGCTCCAGACATGCAGGCTCAGCAGCCATGGCTCACAGGCCCAGCCGCTCCGCGGCACGTGGGATCTTCCCAGACCGGGGCACAAACCCGTGTCCCCTGCATCAGCAGGCGGACTCTCAACCACTGTGCCACAAGGGAAGCCCTGATTTTTGGTTTTTTTAGTATAGTTTTTATCATGTGTTATCATTGTTGGATTTGTTTTTTGATTTGATTGTTCTCTTCTTTCTTTCTCTCTTTCTTTTTTATTACTTTTATTTTTAATAATTTTTTTCTATTTTGATAACTTTTTTATTTCTGTATTTATTTTCCTCACTTTTCTTCTGAGCCGTGTGGCTGACACGGTCTTCGTGCTCTGGCCGGGTGTCAGGCCTGAGCGTCTGAGGTGGGAGAGCCAAGTTCAGGACGCTGGTCCACCAGGGACCTCCCAGTCCCATGTAATATCAAATGGCAAAGGCTCTCCCAGAGATCTCCATCTAAATGCTAAGACCCAGCTTCACTCAATGACAAGCAAGCTACAGTGCTAGACACTCTATGCCAAACAACTAGCAAGACAGGAACAAAACCCACCCATTATTGAGAGGCTGCCTAAAATCATAATCAGTTCACAGACACCCCAAAACACACCACCAGACGTGGTCTTGCCTACCAGAAACACAAGATCCAGCCTCATCCATCAGAACACAGGCACCAGTCCCCTCCACCAGGAAGCCAACACAACCTACTGAACCAAGCATACCCACTGGGAGCAGACACCAAAAACACTGGGAACTACAAACCTGCAGCCTGCAAAACGGAGACCCCAAACACAGGAAGTTAAGCTAAATGAGAAGACAGACAAACACACAGCAGATGAAGGAGCAAGGTAAAAACCCATCAGACCAAACAAATAAAGTGGAAATAGGCAGTCTACCTGAAAAAGAATTCAGAGTAATGATAGTAAAGGAGATCCAAAATCTTGGAAACAGAATGGAGAAAATACAAGAAACGTTTAACAAGGACCTAGAAGAACTAAAGAGCAAACAATGATGAACAACACAATAAATGAAATTAAAAATTCTCTAGAAGGAATCAATAGCAGAATAGCTGAGGCAGAAGAAAAGATAAGTGACCTGGAAAATAAAATAGTGGAAATAACTGCCACAGAGCACAATAAAGAAAAAAGAATGCAAAGAATTGAAGACAATCTGAGAGAACTCTGGGACAACATTAAATGCACCAACATTCGAATTATAGGGGTCCTGGAAGAAGAAGAGGAGAAAAAAGGGACTGAGAAAATATTTGAAGAGATTATAGTTGAGCATTTCATAATATAGGAAAGGAAACAGTCAATCAAGTCCAGGAAGTGCACAGAGTCCCATAAAGGATAAATCCAAGGAGAAACACGCCAAGACACATATTAAACAAACTATCAACAATTAAATACAAAGAAAAAATATTAAAAGCAGAAAGGGAAAAACAACAATTAACATACAAGGGAATCCCCATAAGGTTAACAGCTGATCTTTCAGCAGAAACCCTGCAAGGCAGAGGGTGTGGCAGGACATATTTAAAGTAATGAAAAGGAAAAACCTACAACCAAGATTACTCTACCCAGCAAGGATCTCATTCAGATTTGACAGAGAAATTAAAACCTTGACAGAGAAGCAAAAGCTAGGAGAATTCAACACCACCAAAGCAGCTCTACAACAAATGCTGAAGGAACTTCTCTATGCAGGAAACACAAGAGAAGGAAAAGACTTACAATAACAAACCCAAAACAATTAAGAAAATGGTAATAGGAACATACATATCGATAAGTACCTTAAATGTAAATAGCTTAAATCCCCCAACCAAAAGACATAACCCAGCTGCATGATACAAAAAAGGGCCCATATATATGCTGTCTACAAGAGACCCACTTCAGGCCTAAGGACACATACAGACTGAACTTGAAGGGATAGAAAAAGATATTCCATGCAAATGGAAATCAAAAGAAAGCTGAAGTAACAATCCTCATATCAGACGAAACAGACTTTAAAATTAAGACTATTACAAGACACAAAGAAGGACACTACATAATGAACAAGGGATCAATCCAAGAAAAAGCTATAACAATTGTGAACATTTATGCACCCAACATAGAAACACCTAATTACATAGGCAAATGCGAACAGCCATAAAAGGGGAAACTGACAGTAACACAATAATAGTAGGGGACTTTAACACCCCATTTTCACCAGTGGACAGATCATTCAAAATGAAATAAGGAAACACAAGCTTTAAATGACACATTAAGCAAGATGGACTTAATTGATATTTATAAGACATTCCATCGAAAAACAACAGCATACACTTTCTTCTCAAGTTCTCATGGAACATTCTCCAGGATAGATACTATCTGGGGTCACAAATAAAGCCTTGGTAAATTTAAGAAAACTGAAATCTTATCAAGTATCTTTTCCAACCACAATGCTACAAGACTAGATATCAATTACAGGAAAAAATCTGTAAAAAAAAAAAAAATACAAACACATGGAGGCTAAACAATACACTACTATATAACCAAGAGATCACTGAAGAAATCAAAGAGGAAATCAAAAAATACCTAGAAACAAATGACAATGAAAACACGATGACCCATGACCTATGGGATGAAGCAAAAGCAGTTCTAAGAGGGAAGTTCATAGCAATACAATCCTACCTCAAGAAACAAGAAAAATCTCAAATAAACAACCTAACCTTACATCTAAAGCAATTAGAGAAAGAAGAACAAAAAAACCACAAAGTTAGTAGAAGGAAAGAAATCATAAAGATCAGATCAGAAATAAATGAAAAAGAAATGAAGGAAACGATAGCAAAGATCAATAAAATTAAAAGCTGGTTCTTTGAGAAGATAAACAAAATTGATAAACCACTAGCCTGACTCATCAAGAAAAAGAGGGAGAAGACTCAAATCAACAGAATTAGAAATGAAAAAGGAGAAGTAACAACTTACACTGCAGAAATACAAAGCATCATGAGAGATTACTACAAGCAAATACATGCCAATAAAATGGACAACCTGGAAGAAATGGACAAATTCTTAGAAAAGCACAACCTTCCAAGACTGAACCAGGAAGAAATAGAATATATAAACAGACCAATCACAAGCACTGAAATTGAAACTGTAATTTAAAATCGTCCAACAAATGAAAGCCCAGGACCAGATGGCTTCACAGGTAAATTCTATCAAAACATTTAGAGAAAAGGTAAAACCTATCCTTCTCAAACTCTTCCAAAATATAGCAGAAGGAGGAACACTCCCAAACTCACTCTATGAGGCCACCGTCACCCTTATACCAAAACCAGACAAAGATGCCACAAAAAATGAAAACTACAGGCCAATATCACTGATGACCATAGATGAAAAAATCATCAACAAAATATTAGCAAACAGAATCTAACAGCACATTAAAAGGTCATACACCATGATCAAGTGAGGTTTATCCCAGGAATGCAAGGATTCTTCAACATATGCAAATCAATCAGTGTGATAAACCATATTAACAAACTGAAGAATAAAAACCATATGAGCATCTCAATAGATGGAGAAAAAGCTTTCAACAAAATTCAACACCTATTTATGATAAATATCCTCCAGAAAGTAGGCACAGAGGGAACTTACCTCAACACAATAAAGGCCATATATGACAAACCCACAGCCAACATCATTCACAATGGTGAAAAACTGAAACCATTTCCTCTGAGATCAGGAATAAGACAAGGTTGCCCACTCTCACCACTATTATTCAACATAGTTTTGGAAGTTTTAGCCACAGCAATCAGAGAAGAAAAAGAAAAAAGAAACTCAGAAAAGAAGTAAAACTGTCACTGTTTGCAGATGACATGATACTATACATAGAGAATCCTAAAGATGCTACCAGAATACTACTAGAGCTAATCAATGAATTTGGTAAAGTAGCAATACAAAATTAATGCACAGAAATCTCTTGCATTCCTATACACTAGTGATGAAAAATCTGAAATATAAATTAAGGAAACACTCCCATTTACCAATGCAACAAAAACAATAAAATACTAGGAATAAACCTACCTAAAGGGCTTCCCTGGTGGCACAGTGGTTGAGAGTCTGCCTGCCGATGCAGGGGACGTGGGTTCGTGCCCCAGTCCAGGAAGATCTCGCTGCAGAGCGGCTGGGCCCGTGAGCCATGGCTGCTGAGCCTGTGCGTCCGGAGCCTGTGTGTCCAGAGCCTGTGTTCCGCAATAGAGGGGGCTGCAGCAGTGAGAGGCCTGTGTACCACACACACACACAAAAAAACCTACCTAAGGAGACAAAAGACCTGTATGCAGAAAACTATAAGACACTGATGAAAGAAATTAAAGATGATATAAACAGATGGAGAGATAGACCATGTTCTTGGATTGGAAGAATCAACACTGTGAAAATGACTCTACTATCCAAAGCATTCTACAGAGTCAATGCAATCCCTATCAAACTACCAATGGCATTTTTCACAGAACTAGAACAAAGGATTCCACAATTTGTATGGAAACACAAAAGACTCCGAATAGCCAAGCAATCTTGAGAAAGAAAAACAGAGTTGGAGGATTCAGACTCCCTGACTTCAAACTATACTACAAAGCTACAGTAATCAAGACAGTATGTTTGTTACTGGCACAAAAACAGAAAGATAGATCAATGGAACAGGACAGAAAGCCCAGAGATAAACCCACGCACATATGGTCACCTTATCTTTGATAAAGGAGGCAGGAATGTACAGTGGAGAAAGGACAGCCTCTTCAATAAGTGGTGCTGGGAAAACTGGACAGGTACATGTAAAAGTATGAGATTAGATCACTCCCTATCACCATACACAAAAATAAGCTCAAAATGGATTAAAGACCTAAATGTAAGGCCAGAAACTATCAAACTCTTAGAGGAAAACAAAGGACACTTCATGACATATATCACAGCAAGATCCTTTTTGACCCACCTCCTATAGAAAGGGAAATAAAAATAAACAAATGGGACCTAACGAAACTTAAAAGTGTTTGCACAACAAAGGAAACCATAAACAAGATGAAAAGACAACCCTCAGAATGGGAGAAAATATTTGCAAACGAAGCAACTGACAAAGGATTAATCTCCAAAATATACAAGCAGCTCATGCAGCTCAATATCATAAAAATAAACCCAATCCAAAATTGGGCAGAAGACCTAAATAGACATTTCTCCAAAGAAGATACACAGATTACCAACAAACACATGAAAGGATGCTCAACATCACTAATCATTAGAGAAATGCAAATCAGAACTACAATGAGGTATCACCTCACACTGGTCAGAAGGGCCATCATCAAAAATCTAGAAACAATAAATGCTGGAGAGGGTGTGGAGAAAAGGGAACGCTCTTGCACTGTTGGTGGGAATGTGAATTGATACAGCCTCTATGGAGAACAGTATGGAGGTTCCTTAAAAAACTACAAATAGAACTACCATATGACCCAGCAATCCCTCTACTGGGCATACTCTGAGAAAACCACAATTCAAAAAGAGTCATGTACCCCAATATTCATTGCAACTCTATTTACAATAGCCAGGACATGGAAGCAACCTAAATGCCCATCGACAGACGAATGGATAAATAAGATGTGGCACATATATACAATGGAATATTACTCAGCCATAGAAAGAAACATAATTGAGTTATTTGTAGTGAAGTGGTTAGACCTAGAGTCTGTCATACAGATTAAAGTAAGGCAGAAAGAGAAAAACAAATACTGTATGCTAACACGTATATATGGAATCTAAAAAAAAAAAAAATGAAAAAATGGTTCTGATGAACCTAGGGGCAGGACAGGAATAAAGATGCAGACGTAGAGAATGGACTTGAGGACATGGGGAGGGGGAAGGGTAAGCTGGGCGAAGTGAGAATGTGGCATGGACATATATACACTATCAAATGTAAAATAGATAGCTAGTAAGAAGCAGCCTCATCGCACAGAGATATCAGCTCGGTGCTTTGTGACCACCTAGAGGGGTGGGATAGGGAGCATGTGAGGGAGACACAAGAGGGAGGAGATATGGGGATATATTTATATGTATAGCTGATTCACTTTGTTATAAAGCAGAAACTAACACACCATTGTAAAGCAATTATACTCCAATAAAGATGTTAGAAAAATTATATATATATGTATAACAATCGCTTTGCTGTACAACAGAAATTAACACATTGTAAATTAACTATACTTCAGTTACAAAGAAAACTGTTAAATAAAAAAGAAGAAGAAGAAGAAGAAGAAGATGGAAGTGGTCCAAGGAAGAAAAAACTAAAACTAGTTCCCCTGGCACTGCTGAGGAGCCTGGACTGGACAGTGAGCCAGGCAGAGTGCAGACCTTGATCTGTCCTGCTCCAAATGACTACTTTGCTTCAAATTCTTACCCCTGGGGACCAGGGCTGGGAAGGGAGTTTCTCTTTCTTACTCTATTCCTAAAAGTGAGTGGGATACCAGGTATAGAGCCGGGGTTTGATAAATGTGCAGACTGAGTCAATATGACAACCATTCAACACCCTTGTGAAATGGTATGTAGTGGGATCATATCCCCAACATTTAATCTTGGTGTTCCCTTGGGTTTCATGCCCCTCTTTGACCTAAAACTTATACCCTGAGGGCCTGGCTTTCTCCAGGGTCCCTCATGAATTGGCAGAAGTTACCCATTGTGTGAGCTGCAGTAGACTGTAAGACTGTAGTTTGAATTTCAGGAGATACTATCAAATTACTTGCCGAAAAAGTCTATGGCTATTCACATTTCAGAAGTTAATGAATATAGACTTTTCCATACATTCCTACCTAAAATTATTATTATCCTCATTCATTTTAGTTTTTGACAATCAGCTAGGTATAAAGGGAAAGTTAATGGCTGCTTTAATTTATATTTTACTCACTACTAGTGAACACGAGCATATTCTTATATGTTTATTGGCCATTTGTATTTGTTCATCTGTAAATTACTTATTCACTTTTAATCTATTTTTCTATTACATTGTCTTTTGTTTGTTTTTACCAATTTGTAAAAGTCCATTAAACATGATAGATATTAGCTCTGTTAAACATTTTAAATTTGTTTCCGTTTAAAATTTCTCTGTTAATTTTGCTTTATGTTATCTTTGTGTGTCCACTGTTCATTTTCCCGGGTCATAATATTTTAATACCTGGAGAAATGTGGTCTATTTTTTTATGTGGTAGCTCTGGCCCCACTTCTTGCTTTTCTTTTACAGAGGTTTTGGTTATTCTTAGATGAAATAGACCAATTCCTTGAAAAACACAATCTACAAAAACTCACAGGAGGTGAAATAGATTTTCTGAATAGGCCTGTATCTTCTAAATAAGTTGAATCAATAATTAATTACTTTCCAAGACAGAAAGTGCCAGGCCCAGATGGTTTCACAGGTGAATTCTACCAAACATTTAAGGAAAAAAATTATATCAATTCTTTACAATCTTTTCCAGCAAATAGAAGCAGAGGTGACAGTCCTATGAGGCCAGCATTATCCTAATACCAAAATCAGATAAAGACACTACAGACCATAGCTTTCATAAGCATAGATGTAAAAAGCCTCAAAAAAAATTAGCAAATTGAATCCAACAAAATATGTACACCATAACCAAGTGGGATTTATTCCAAATATCTAAGGCTGGTTCAGCATTCAGAAACCAGTTCAAACCAATCCATCACATCAACAGGCTAAAGAAGAAAAAGCGTTTGACAAAATTCCTCATGCATTTTCAGCAGACTAGGACTAGGCTTCCCACCTGGTGTCCACTATTGCTGGATGGAGGTAAAAGTCCTGACTCTCCTCCAGGCTTCCTCTGATACCACCCAGCAGGGAGGTGGGGAATGCCTCCTGGAAGGCTAAAGCCCCAGCTCCCTATTTGGCCTTCTCTTACACCTCCTCCAGCCAGGAGAAGGTGGACAGTTTGGGGTGTTCATTTCAGCCTGGTGAGTTTAGAAATCTAGGGCCTCCTCTCTGCCTTTGCCAGCATTGCAGGGGTAGGAAGTGGACACAGATTTTCCCTATGATAGTTGGCTGGAGTAGAGAGGTTATTGTCTAAAAGTTTTCTGTCTTGTTAGGTTGCACCTTTCTTCATCCTTTGGCAAGAGAGAGTAGGCTTCTGTGGGGCCTTGTTTTTTTTACCTGGCATTTGGGGGTTACCAGGTTCTTAGCTCCAAGTTGGAAGAAAAAAAGAAAACCCAGAGCTCTTACCACTAGGCTGCTCCCTGGTTCTGAGATCTTTAGCCAGACAGCCTTTTCACTCCACCTTTCAGAAACTTCTGGGGTTTCCTATGTAATTTCCAGAGTGTTTCCTTAGACTCAATGAAAGGAATAGGGAAAAGCACATCTACTACATCTTCCAAGAAACAGAAATCTTCCTAGGTATTTGAAAATCTTTTTGTTGCAAATACAAAAGGTAATACTTTATAATAACATCTAACAATGTTTTGTGTGTATATAAAAGCTGTTGATGTGTACATATTAATTTTTAACTCACCCACTCACTGAATTTTTTTAGTTGTTTATCTAGCCTTTTCTGGATATACAAACATACAGTCATGGTTTTTTTTTTTCAATTTTTATATCTTTTTTCTCTCTTTTGTTACATGAGAAAGTACCATATTACAGCGTTAATTAATGGTGGTGACATTCTATCTTTGTCTTCTTCCTCACTTAGAAATAACACTTTGTCACTACTTAAGCATGATGCTGGATTTGGGCTGGGATATTATCATGATACTGAGTGCTTTTAATAAGAATGCTTTTGATGTCAAATGACTTTATAGACCTAAAGATTTGATGATATATTTTCTTTTTATAGTATTTATATAATAAACTGTATTCATAGAATTCCTAATATTGAATCATCCTTGCATTTGAACTCAATGTATTTTTTAACATGCTACTAGATTCTATTTGCTAATATTTTATTTAGCATTTTATATCAATATTTATGACTGAGGTTGTTCTTTAGTTTTCTTTTCTTTTTTTTTCTTGCGGCGCGCGGGCCTCTCACTGCTGTGGCTTCTCCTGTTGCAGAGCACAGGCTCTGGATGCGCAGGCTCAGCGGCCGTGGTTCACGCGTCCAGCCGCTCCACGGCAGGTGGGATCTTCCCGGACCGGGGCACGAACCCATGTCCCCTGCATCGGCAGGCGGACTCCCAACCACTGCGCCACCAGGGAAGCCCCTAGCTTTCATTTTTAAACATTCTTTGTCTAATGTTGGTATTGACATGATTCTTCATTAAAAGAATTCAGAAGTTTTCTTCAAACTTTCAGTTTTATTTTCTGGAACAATTTTTAAAAAATTGGAATCTCTGCTTATTAATGGCTTTGATAAATTTCACCTGTGAAACAATCAGGTACAGTGATTTGGGAAAGGAACCATTTGCCAAGCTCCCTTATGTTCTCCTATGAAATTCAGTTTGTTTACATTTTACAGTCTCATCTAGGTGTGTTTTCATAAATTACACTTCACTTGAAAATTACCTATTTTGTCTTTGTTTTAAAATTTGTTTTCTTAGAGTCAAATTAATTCATTTCCTGTGATCCCTTTAATTGCCAAGGGATCTGGGTTATTTACACCTGTATTTTCTGACCTTTATTTTCTTTTCAAATAAAAAATGGTAGGTTCAATTTTTTTCAAACAATCAGCTTTTAGTTTTGTCTATTATATATTTTTTCTATTTTCTAGAGTTTTTTTTTTTTTGCTGTTATCTTCATTTTTTAATTTTTTCTTTCTTTTTTCCTTTGGTTCATTTTGTTGTTTCTTTTCTGATTTTTGAATCAAACACTTCATACTTTATTTTCATTAATACTAGTTTTATTGATATTAATGTTTAAGTCAGTATATTCTTTGTTTTTTTATTTTTCTCTTTCTGACTTACTTCACTTTATTATGGTTGATCTACAACATTAGTTTCAGGTGTACAGCAAAGTGAATCAGTTATACATATACATATATCTACTTTTTTTTAGATTCTTTTCCCATATAGCTCATTACAGAGTACTGAATAGAGTTCCCTGTGCTATATAATAGGTCCTTATTAGTTATCTATTTAATATATAGTAGTGTGTATATGTCAATCCCAATCTCCCAATTTATCCCTCCCCCACTCCCCTGGATGTCATAAGTTTGTTTTCTACATCTGTGTAAGTCAGTATATTCTTCTTGGGAACATCGAGCTGTATCCCATGGGGTTTGGGGGGTGTTTTTTCAAAAGCAATTTATTTTTATTTTTTTAAGTTTTTAAAACATCTTTATTGGAGTATAATTGCTTTGATTCACTTTATTATAAAGCAGAAACTAACACACCATTATAAAGCAATTATACTCCCATGGAGTTTTTATTATCATTATTTTATAGCTGTTCCACGAATTTTCGTTTGTACTTCCTCCTTGAATGAAAAGTTGTTTAAGGTTTGTGGGGTTTTTTTTAATTTTCTAAAGGTAGGGCTGCTATCTTCTCTTTTTGTTATTTTCCCACTTTAGTATGTTACAATCACAGTGTCTATATTATTTCTACTTTTATAGTAAATCATAAAAATTACTTTGTGGCCAAAAATATGGGACCAACTCCATATTCTTTTATGCCAATCCCCGGGGCATTTGGGGAAAAAAATCATGCAGTCTCTAATTTTAAAGTGTTAAGTATATGTATTATTCCACTCAGGCTGTCATAACAAAATACCATAGACTGGGTGGCTTAAACAACAGAAATTAATTTTCTCACAGTTCTGGAGCCTGGAAGGTGTGTTCTCTCTCTCATCTCCATCTCTATCTCCATCTATCTCTATCTCCAACATCTCTCTCCCTTGCTTCTTTTGATCATGCCCAATGTCTCTTGCAGGAAACTAAACTGATTTTGGTACCTTTTACAAATTATTTCACATTCCCTTTTACAGTTTCTCAGACAATGGAGTCTGTGTTTTTGTTTTTACTTCTCTTTGTTGCTTGCTTTTGTTTGGTTTCCTGGAAAAGATGGAGATTGCCATCTATGTAGTGTTGCCATCTATACCTATGTAGTGTTCATCCTAGAAATCTTCCACTAGAAATTATGCCATCTATAGTTAGGAGAGACCACGTAGATTACATAAACCAGTCACTCAATTGATGCCTGAAGGCAGCCCTGCTTTATTCACTTCTGTAACTCTGGCACTATAGAAATGTGACAGCCTAGGGTACAACTGGGTTTCGTGCAGCTGAAAGAGCCCCAGATCAGGAATATATATAAGAGAGTTGGTGTTTAATCTTTCCTCTGCCACTGTCCAAGGTAAAGCGAGACTTTTCTGCGTGCTCCTCCAATTCTCCACCTGAACTGTGTGAAACGATCACATTTAACCCTCCTCTTTTGAAAGGTCAGCAGTTTCTATAAATATTTGGACAAATTTTTGACTACATCAGATTTCAGGATTTAATATTCTATACTACAAAGATTAAATTATATACTTTATAATGTGTAAAGTATACATTATAAATTACATTATAAAGTATATATAAATATATTATGAAGTATATATAAATTATATACTTCATTTATGATTTTGATTAAATCATCAAAAATAAATGATTTGTACTGAGTCAAAGTTCTGAAAGAGTCCTCAGCCACAACACCTCCCTCCCTTCATTATATCTCTTATTAGGCCCAAACTTTTTAATTTGGCTTTTCCAGCAAACATAATTGACAGTGTGGGAGATGTTTTCCCTTTTCCTGACACTTGGCATTTTAATTATTAAATGCTCTTCCAAGTTAAATTTTGAGTGCACAAGCCATGCCTAATAACTTAATTTGGAAAACAAATTATATGTAATTTCCCTGACAACCTGAAATCCGTAAACCACTAAAAGAGGGCCGAGTCGGGCTTCCCTGGTGGCATAGTGGTTGGTGGGAGTCCGCCTGCCGATGCAGGGGACACGGGTTCGTGCCCCGGTCTGGGAGGATCCCACATGCCGCCGAGTGGCTGGGCCCATGGGCCATGGCCGCTGAGCCTGCGCGTCCGGAGCCTGTGCTCCGCAACGGGAGAGGCCACGACAGTGAGAGGCCCACGTACCGCAAAAAAAAAAAAAAAAAAAAAAAAGAGGGCCGAGTCATTGAGCTGCATGATAATAATGATAATAAAATAATTATATTTTACATTGGAAATGTCTAAAAATTCACAGTAACTCTTTATATCTCTTTCTGCTTACTGACATTAGGAAAATAGAACAAGTTTGCTTCACTTAAAAAAAATTGAAATTTTTTTAGTGATTAAATCCCACTGAAGAACTGAAGATTCTTAGATAAAATCTGCAAAAAGAATTGTCTTTATTAATAAAACTGCCAAAGACAAGACAGTTGTAAATCTCTAAGTCAGCAGTCCCCAACTTTTTGGCACCAGGAATCAGTTTCGTGGAAGGCAAGTTTTCCACAGACTGGGGTGGAGGTGGGGGGTGGTTGAGGTGTTAATGCGAGCGATGGGGAGCGGCAGATGAAGCTTTGCTCGCTCGCCTGATGCTCATCTCCTGCTGTGCGGCCCGGTTCCTAACAGGAACCGGTCCACGGCCCCCGGTTTGGGGACCCCTGCTCTATGTCAAAATGTGCCTCTCCCAATGTAACCTAGAGATCTGGGGGAGGTGGTTGAAGTCCAGTCACCAGGGGACAATTTAATAAGTATCCAGGACTTGGGCATTAGTTACTATGTCCTGCTAATACCCAGTTTACTTGGGCATTAGTTACTATGTCCTGCTAATACCCAGTTTACATTTCGTTACCAATTTATTGGCCTCAAATATGACTTGTGAGGAAATAAGATTGTTTACTTTTGTTTTTGATAAATAAAATACTACCTTTAATTCTCACCTATAAAAATAGGTCTTGTGTTAAACTTTAAAATGAAAACATACTTGATAAGTATTCTTATCATGACTAAACAACCTAGCCTAAAATCAGAAATGCAGATTTTCTCAGCTTGCCTCACCTACTGTTCATTTTACAAACTCAAGTTAATCGGTTTGACTGATTTGCTTGACAAAGCAGGTGTGTAACATAAACTACTGTGTCAGAGTTCCTCAACATTGTTTCTAGTGCTTTCATGGTGTGTGGCCTGATTGTGTTCCCCAAAAATTCATATGTTGATAGCTTGACCCCCAATGTGATGGTATTAGGAGATGGGGCCCTTTGGAGGTTATTAGGTCCTGAGGGTGAGGCACTCCTGGAGTGCTTTTATGCCTTTATAAAAGAGACCCCAAAGAGTTCCCTTGTTCTTTTCTGCCATGTAAGGACACGGCAAGAAGACAGCTGTCCATAAACCAGGAAGCCACCTCTCAACAGACACTAACTCCGCCGGCACCATGATCTTGGACTTCCCAGCCTCCAGAACTGTGAGAAATAAATGTTTGTTGTTCAAGCTACCCAGTATATGGTATTTTTGTTATAGCAGCCCGAACGGACTAAGACGCAAGCTAAATATAATTATCCCATTTTACAGATGTGGGATTCAATAACCAAAGAGGCGAAGCAAGAGATAGCAGTAATGGAGTGCAGACTTTACTCTAGATCTACCTGACTTGACCCCAAGCCTCTGATCTTCCACCCACCTTCGTATGCACACATTTAAGTATTCCCCTAGGAGAGCTGGGAAACACACTGTAGTGCCACCATCGGAATTCCACAATTAATACTCAGTTGGAAAGAGGACCTGGTAAATCACACACGTTTCTGCCAGAAGTGATAGACGCAGCTTCCTCTCGCATTTTAGTCAATAAAGCAAGTCACATGATCACACTTAACTACCATGTGTTCAGAAAGAGGAGAGATGGAAATACTGGGTAGGCAGCACTGATGAGTGTGGCATTTAGTCTGGAGGTGGTATCTGCGGTTTATAAGGCTGATGAAATCAGCTCGCACTTAATGTTGAAGGACTTTGAACTCCATGTTCTAGGACATCCGGAACCACTGAAGGTTTTGAGCAAGAACCTGACATGATAATGGATTACGTGGAAATCTGAATTTACTTAACAGACATGGGCTGCCAGACTCCGAGACCTGCTCCTCAATTATTGTTCCAAACCAACCCAGGTTATGCTTTTTCTCACTCACCAAAGCAGAACCTGGGGCATGCTTCCTCAGGCCAGCTTCTCCCTCCTACGAACCACAGAACGATATGATCTTTTTAACACTAAAAGGAGAAACTATTATCTGGCACAAGGTGAAGAGCCCTGCTGACACCACTTCAGGTGAATTGTAGTTGTGTGTGGCAGGAAGGTGATCGGAGACTCTCAAGGGAGAGCAGTCTGCCCCCAGGAACAGGTACAATCATACAGCTGTGTAACTGAACTTGTTCCTTTTATGTAGTGGCAAAACCTTAGAAGCTCCCTCTCTGAAAAAGAAAATGCATACAAACATGCACAGAGACACAAAGATGTAAGCCTGTACTATGGCTTATCTTGTTATTATAGGGACAAATTCTAAGCTTTATGCTCACCATAGCAGAAGGCAGCTGTGCCCCTTTCCTCGAGTCTAGACAATTTGTGGCCCTGGTGCTATCACTTTATGTACTTTAAGACTAACATTATTTACAAACTCCCTCTACATATGGTTCTTTTACAATGTCTAAGAACCATGTAAAATTAGATATTTAATACTATGAGACAATGTGTATATTTACCTATGTATATATACATGTATATACGTATATGACTATATATACGTGGCAAAGGATTTGTATACAGAATATATAAAAAACTATACAACTCAAAAAAGTTGTTAAATACGATAAAAATGGACAAAAACTCACACACTCCTCAAAGGAAGATATGTGAATAGCCAGTAAGTACATGAAAAATGCTCAGTATCATTAGTTATCAGGGAAATGTAAATTAAAACTACAAGATCTTATCATACCCACTAGAATAGATAAAATTAAAAAGACTAGCAGGACTTCCCTAGTGGTCCAGTGATTAAGACTCCATGCTTCCAATGCAGGGTGTGTGCATTCGATCCCTGGTCAGGGTACTAAGCTCCCACATGCCATGTGGCATGGCCAAAAATAAAAATTAAAAAAATTAATTGTTGTCCAGGATGTGGGAACAAGAATGTTCCACCTGCTTCATTCAAGATAGCCCAAAACTGGAAAACAATCCAAATGCAAATGATGATATACTTACACAATGGAAAACTACTCAGCAATGTAAAAGAACAGAAAATTGCTTCTTCAAATGATGTGCTTGAATCTGTAAAGCATTGTGCTAAAAGAAAGAAGTTGAACATAAAAGTTCGTACTGTATGATTCTATTTATATAAAGTCCTAAAATAGGCAAAGTTAATCTATGGCAATAGAACTTTCAGCTGTAACTGGGTGGATGGAGCAAGTACTGACTGGAGAGGATAAAAGGGAATTTTCTAGGGTAATGGAAATGTTCAACATCTTGAATAGTGTATCAGTAATGCAGGAAATATGCATTTATCAAAATTCATTGCACTCTGCACTTGATATCTGTGCATTTCACTATGTTATTTATACCTCAATATTAAAAATAGGTGTTTAATAACCCGATCTAAATAATGACAGCTGGGATTTCTTAGAAAAGCATTAACCCTGATACATCTGTCATACTTAGCCCTGTCTATTTTGGAAATTTCCAACATACAGCATGATAAAATAGAGGAATCACAAAATCAAAAGCCTGTAGTAGAAAATGGCCAACATAAATCAATGAAATGGTCTGGGTATAACAGTAAGGAGTGGGCCCATGGTGAGCTGCAGAGAGAATGCCACATTTTAGAAGCCTTCAGATATGGCTCTGGCCAATATATGCTTCTTGGAGTTGCTGACCCAGAGTTGCCAGATTTCCTGGTTTTTCAAAAGAAATCAAAAATCTATATATTTATGTGAAATATATTAATATTTATATTTTGACAATTAATTGAAAAACTAAACACCAAGTAAGCCAAACATTATGTTTGCTATAAATTTTAAATAACATAAACGACACTAGTTTTCTCAGCCCTACCTAGACTCCAGCTATCTCACTACAGCATTGCTTTCTAAGATCAAAGGAACAGAGAGGAACCAAGATGGCAGAGAAGAAGGACGTGCTCTCACTCCCTCTGGTGAAAACACCAGAATCACAACTAGCTGCTGGACAATCATTGACAGGAAGACACTGGAACTCACCAAAAAAGATACCCCACATCCAAAGACAAAGGAGAAGCCATATTGAGATGGTAGGAGGGGTGCAATCACAGTAAACTCAAATCCCATAACCACCGGGTGGGTGACTCAAAGACTGGAGAACACTTATACCACAGAAGTCCACCCACTGCAGTAAAGGTTCTGAGCCCCACATCAGGCTTCCCAACTTGGGGGTCTGGCAACGGGAGGAGGAATTCCTAGAGAATCAGACTTTGAAGTCTAGTGAGAATTGACTGCAAGACTTCAACAGGACTGGGGGAAACAGAGACTCCACTCTTTGAGGGCACACACAAAGTAGTGTGCGCATCAGGACCCAGGGGAAGGAGCAGTGGCCCCAGGGGAGACTGAACCAGACCTACCTGCTGGTATTGGAGGGTCCCTGCAGAGGTGGTGGGGGGGGGGCTGGCTATGGCTCACTGTGGGGACAAGGACACTGGCAGCAGAGATTCTGGGAAGTGCTCCTTGGCGTGAGCCCTCCCAGAGTCTGTCACTGGCCCCACCAAAGAGCCCAGGTAGGCTCCAGTGTTGGGTTGCCTCAGGCCAAACAACCAACAGGGAGGGAACCCAGCCCCACCCATCAACAGTCAAGTGGATTAAGGTTTTACTGAGCTCTGCCCACCAGAGCAACAGTCAGCTCCACCCACTACCAGTCCTTCCCATCAAGCCTCTTAGATAGCCTCATCCATCAGAGGTCAGACAGCAGAAGCAAAAAGAACTACAATCCTGCAGCCTGTGGGAAAAAAAGCACATTCACAGAAAGAGAGACAAGATGAAAAGGCAGAGGGCTATGTACCAGATGAAGGAACAAGATAAAACCCCAGAAAAACAACTAAATGAAGTGGAGACAGGCAACCTTCCAGAAAAAGAATTCAGAATAATGATAGTGAAGATGATCCAGGACCTCGGAAAAACAATGGAGGCAAAGATCAAGAACATGCAAGAAATATTTAACAAAGACCTAGAAGAATTAAAGAACAAACAAACAGAGATGAACTACACAATAACTGAAATGAAAACTACACTAGAAGGAATCAATAGCAGAATAACTGAGGCAGAAGAATGGATAAGTGATCTTGAAGACAGAATGGTGGAATTCACTGCTGCGGAACATAATAAAGAAAAAAGAATGAAAAGAAATGAAGACAGCCTAAGAGACTTCTGGGACAACATTAAATGCAACAAAATTCGCATTATAGGGGTGCCAGAGGGAGAAGAGAGAGAGAAAGGACCAGAGAAAATATTTGAAGAGATTATAGTCGAAAACTTCCCTAACATGGGAAAGGAAATAGCCACCCAAGTCCAGGAAGCGCAGTGAGTCCCATACAGGATAAACCCAAGGAGAAACGTGCCGAGACACATAGTAATCAAATTGGCAAAAATTAAAGACAAAGAAAAATTATTGAAAGCAGCAAGGGAAAAATGACAAATAATATACAAGGGAACTCCCATAAGGTTAACAGCTGATTTCTCAGCAGAAACTCTACAAGCCAGAAGGGAGTGGCATGATATACATAAAGTGATGAAAGGGAAGAACATACAACCAAGATTACTCTACCTGGCAAGGATTTCGTTCAGATTTGATGGAGAAATCAAAAGCTTTACAGACAAGGAAAAGCTAAGAGAATTCAGACCACCAAACCAGCTCTACAACAAATGCTAAAGGAACTTCACTTAGTGGGAAACACAAGAGGAGAAAAGGACCTACAAAAACAAACCCAAATCAATTAATAAAATGGTCATAGGAACATACATATCAAAAATTACCTTAAATGTAATTGGATTAAATGCTCCAACCAAAAGACACAGGCTTGTTGAATGGATACAATAACAAGACCCATCTATATGCTGTCTACCAGAGACCCACTTCAGACGTAAGGACACATACAGACTGAAAGTGAGGGGATGGAAAAACATATTCCATGCAAATGGAAATCAAAAGAAAGCTGGAGTAGCTATACTCATATCAGATAAAATAGACTTTAAAATAAAGAATGTTACAAGAGACAAGGAACGACACTACATAATGACCAAGGGATCAACCCAAGAAGAAGATATAACAATTATAAATATATATGCACCCAACACAGGAGCACCTCAATACATAAGGCACCTGCTAACAGCTATAAAAGAGGAAATCGACGGTAACACAATAATAGTGGGGGACTTTAACACCTCACTCACACCAACAGACACATCATCCAAAATGAAAATAAATAAGGAAACACAAGCTTTAAATGACACAATAGACCAGCTAGATTTAATTGATATTTATATGACATTCCATCCAAAAACAGCAGATTACACTTCCTTCTCAAGTGCACAAAGAACATTCTCCAGGATAGATCACATCTTGGGTCACAAATCAAGCCTCAGTAAATTTAAGAGAATTGAAATCATATCAAGCATCTTTTCTGACCACAATGCTATGAGATTAGAAATGAATTACAGGGGAAAAAAATTGTAAAAAACCCAAACACATGGAAGCTAAACAATACGTTACTAAATAACCAAGAGATCACTGAAGAAATCAAAGAGGAAATCAAAAAACACCTAGAGACAAATGACAATGAAAACACAATGATCCAAAATCTATGGGATGCAGCAAAAGCAGTTCTAAGAGGGAAGTTGATAGCTATACAAGCCTACCTCAAGAAACAAGAAAAATCTCAAGTAAACAATCTAACCTTACACTTAAAGGAGCTAGAGAAAGAAGAACAAACAAAACACAAAGTTGCCAGAAGTAAAGAAATCATAAAGATCAGAGCAGAAATAAATGAAATAGAAACAAACAAAACAATAGCAAAGATCAACAAAACTAAAAGCTGGTTCTTTAAGAACATAAACGAAATTGATAAACCATTAGCCAGACTCATCAAGAAAAAGAGGGAGAGGACTCAAATCAATAAAATTAGAAATGAAAAAGAAGTTACAACATTCACTGCAGAAATCCAAAGCATCCTAAGAGACTACCACAAGCAACTCTATGCCAATAAAATGGACAACGTGGAAGAAATGGACAAATTCTTAGAAAGATATAACCTTCCAAGACTAAACCAGGAAGAAACAGAAAATATGAACAGATCAATCACAAGTAATGAAATTGAAACTGTGGTTAAAAATCTTCCAACAAACAAAAGTCCAGGACCACATGGCTTCACAGGTGAATTCAATCAAATGTTTAGAGAAGAGCTAACACCCATTCTTCTCAAACTCTTCCAAAAAATTGCAGAGGAAGGAACACTCCCAAACTCATTCTATGAGGCCACCATCACCCTGATACCAAAACCAGACAAAGATACTACAAAAAAAGAAAATTACAGACCAGTATCATTGTTGAATATAGATGTAAAATCTTCAAGAAAATACTAGCAAACAGAATCCAACAGCACATTAAAAGGATCATACACCATGATCAAGTGCGATTTATCCAAGGGATGCAAGGATTCTTCAATATATGCAAATCAATCAATGTGATACACCATATTAACAAACTGAAGAATAAAAATCATATTATCATCTCAATAGATGCAGAAAAAGCTTTTGACAAAATTCAACACCCATTTATGATAAAAGCTCTCCAGAAAGGTCTCCCTCTCCATAGAGGGAACCTACCTCAACATAATAAAGGACATATACGACAAACCCACAGCAAACATCATTCTCAATGGTGAAAAACTGAAAGCATTTCCTCTAAGATCAGGAATGAGACAAGGATGTCCACTCTCACCACTATTATTCAACATAGTTTTGGAAGTTCTAACCATGGCAATCAGAGAAGAAAAAGAAATAAAAGGAATACAAATTGGAAAAGAAGAAGTAAAACTGTCACTGTTTGCAGATGACATGATACTATACATAGAGAATCCTAAAAATGCCACCAGAAAACTACTATAGCTAATCAATGAATTTGGTAAAGCTGCAGGATACAAAATTAATGCACAGAAATCTCTTGCATTCCTATACATTAATGATGAAAAATCTGAAAGAGAAATTATGGAAACACTCCCATTTACCACTGCAACAAAAAGAATAAAATACCTAGGAATAAACCTACCTAGGGAAACAAAAGACCTGTATGGAGAAAACTATAAGACATTGATAAAAGAAATTAAAGATAATACCAAGAGATGGAGAGATATACCATGTACTTGGATTGGAAGAATCAACACTGTGAAAATGACTCTACTACCCAAAGCAATCTACAGGTTCAATGCAATCTCTATCAAATTACCAATGGCATTTTTCACAGAACTAGAACAAATCATCTTAAAATTTGTATGAAGACACAAAAGACCCCGAATAGCCAAAGCAGTCTTGACGGAAAAATACGGAGCTGGAGGAATCAGACTCCCTGACTTCAGACTATACTACAAACCTACAGTAATCAAGACAATATGGTACTGGCACAAAAACAGAAATATAGATCAATGGAACAAGATAGAAAGCCCAGAGATAAACCCATGCACCTATGGTCAACTAATCTATGACAAAGGAGGCAAGAATATACAATGGAGAAAAGACAGTCTCTTCAATAAGTGGTGCTGGGAAAACTGGACAGCGTAAAAGAATGAAAGTAGGGGCTTCCCTGGTGACATAGTGGTTGAGAGTCCGCCTGCCGATGCAGGGGACACGGGTTCGTGCCCTGGTCTGGGAAGATCCCACATGCCGCAGAGTGGCTGGGCCCGTGAGCCATGGCTGCTGAGCCTGCGTGTCCGGAGCCTGTGCTCCGCAACGGGAGAGGCCACAACAGTGAGAGGCCCGCGTACCACAAACAACAAAAACAAAAACAAAACAAAAAGAATGAAATTAGAATACTCCCTAACACCATGAACAAAAATAAACTCAAAATGTATTAAAGACCTAAATGTAAGGCCAGACACTATAAAACTCTTAGAGGAAAACATAGGAAGAACACTCTTTGACATAAATCACAGCAAGATCTTTTTTGATCCACCTCCTAGAGTAATGGAAATAAAAACAAAAATAAACAAATGGGACCTAATGAAACTTAAAAGCTTTTGCACAGCAAAGGAAACCATAAACAAGACGAAAAGACAGCCCTCAGAATGGGAGAAAATATTCGCAAACGAATCAACAAAGGATTAATCTCCAAAATATATAAACAACTCATGCAGCTCAATATTAAACAAACAACCCAATCCAAAAATGGGCAGAAGACCTAAATAGACATTTCTTAAAGAAGACACACAGATGGCCAAGAAGCACATGAAAAGCTGCTCAACATCACTAATTATTAGGGAATGCAAATCAAAACTACAATGAGGTATCACCTCACACCTGTTAGAATGGGCATCATCAGAAAATCTACAAAGAACAAATGCTGGAGAGGATGTGGAGAAAAGGGAAACCTCTTGCACTGTTGGTGGGAATGTAAATTGATACAGCCACTATGGAGAACAGTATGGAGGTTCCTTAAAAAACTAAAAATAGAATTACCATATGATCCAGCAATCCCACTACTGGGCATATACCCAGAGAAAATCATAATTCAAAAAGACACATGCACCCCAATGTTCATTGCAGCACTATTTACAATAGCCAGGTCATGGAAGCAACTTAAATGCCCATCGACAGATGAATGGATAAAGAAGTTGTGGTACATATATACAATGGAATATTACTCAGCCATAAAAAGGAACGAAATTGAGTCATTTCTTGAGACGTGGATGGATCTAGAGACTGTCATACAGAGTTAAGTAAGTCAGAAAGAGAAAAACAAATATCGTATATTAACGCATGTATGTGGAACCTAGAAAAATGGTACAGATAAACCGGTTTGCAGGGCAGAAGTTGAGACACAGATGTAGAGAACAAACGTATGGACACCAAGTGGGGTAAACCGCGGTGGGGTGGGGATAGTGGTGTGCTGAATTGGGTGATGGGGTTGACATGTAACACTGATGTGTATAAAACTGATGACTAATAAGAACCTCCAGTATAAAAAAACAAAAACAAACAAACAAAAAAAACAACTAATGCTAAACTTTCTTTGGGTTTTTTGTATGGAAATAATATAAATGTTTCAGACATTACATGAAATTTCTAAAAATCTTATATGTTCTGGTATAATGTTATAAGTCATACTTCTAGTTATTACTTTAAAATGTATATCTTAGAAATAGCTAAAAAAAAGAAAAGACCAAAGGAACACAAGGAAATAATCATTGCTCAGAAACTAAATGGCAAGACATGCTTCCTTAATCCAATCAAGCCCAAGTCCTTTCTGGTTGGTAATGGAGGGAGAATATAATTTCCAACTCTTATCTTTCAATATTTTCCTTCCTCTTGCTAATTTTCCCTGTCACCTCTCCCTGTCAGCTCTAGGAGGCACTATCCACAATTGAAATCTATGCCATGTTATACACAGACACACACACACACACACCAAAAATAGCTGATATCAGGCTTAAATTCTGAAACCTGGCTTCACTAAAGTTTCTGAAGAAAAGAGAACATACAAAAAGATAATCTAGTTTGTGAGATTAAGTTATCTCAACCTATTCTGTTATCTTCAGTTTATGATGCCATGCAGACCTCTGCACCTTGGACTAAATCCTAGCCTTCCTCCATGAATCAAATGTAGATTAATCCCACACCCCTGTTTTCCTGGGATAATCCTTGGTGTGTGACTATTTTGTTGGCATAATTATTAATAGCTTCCCTTTAACTCTCAGAGTTGCCCTGGTTTGAAAGATAAATTTTATGGTCACCCTAGTCAAAGGGCACCTTAAAGCAGGAATAACTATCATATCTAGACTTTAAGCCTATAACCAAGAAGGAAGGAAAGCTTTTTCCTGCCTATTCATGGCTCACCTTTTAAGTGCCAGTTTCCTAGTGAAAGAACCTAAAAATAACAAAGAATTCCACTTCATTTCTGAAATGATTTTAAAATCCATAATAAAGAAAATAAATAAGTATTGAAAGTCAGTGGACATGTGGTTTGCCCAAGCTAGGCATTATAAGAAGGAGAAAATTATCTGAGTCCCTAAATCCTTGATTTTAATATGACTGTAATACATACAATTAATAGTAGAAATAATAGATTTGGGAAGAAGACTTGATGGCATAAAAGCAAGTTCTATGACAACAGGAAATGGGGTTGATCAAATGGGGGAGGAGGAATGGGGGAGAGAGGGCATATTGGTGTCCTTGAGAAAGGGTACCATGTCCCACCTACAAGGTCAAGATCCTGGGTGAAGTTGGTTTAAAGTTAGTGAAGACCTTATATGTGTTTGGGGAGATACCAGGTCAGAGGGTACCTGTGCCTCATATCTCAGGGCAAAGCCGAAGGAGAGCTGCAGGCCTTAGAGAGAAACCTTGCGCCTGTCATGGTTTTGGAGCGGTAGAGTGTTAAAGGCTAAGTAAGGAGTCCAGGCAGGCAGGTGTGGGCAACCTTTCAAGACTTAGAAAACCCAGTTAGCGTGAACAGAACATCAGGAAATGTCTAGGACCTCATTTTCCCTTCTACTTTCTCCATGCAGACTAATTCTTTGAAAATGCTCTTGTGGACCATCAGCCTCACTAAGTTCTCAGACATGTCAGGTGTGTTAGCGTCATGGCAGTAGATATCGCAGCCTCCAAGCTAGATAACTTTTCTATTCAAATTCTGAAGCACAGTTGAAAACTGTGATGCCTTTTTGGAAATATGTTTATGTCCCTATATAATTGCTTGCCTAGAAAGGAAAAGTATGCGCAAAAGTCAGTGTTCATCTCTGAATGTTGGGATTAAATGTATATTTTTTGCATGGAATTTGATTACTTTTTCCATCAGAAAAAAATAACTGCTTTTTTTTAATATTGCACTAAGTGATTGATGTGTATAGTATGAAATACAGAATTCTTTACACAGAGGTAGAAACTGGTTAGTTCTTATTTCTGTAATTTGAAAACTCATTATATTCACAAAAAATCCAAAGTCTCACATCATTTCTCAAAGTAGAATTAATCAAAACGATACTAAGCAGTGCTCGCTCTAACACTCGATTATTTTTACAACACATCCTATATGGTCATCACCAACACCAAGCCTTAGGAGGCATTACTATAAATAATTATAATCATGTTTCGATTGTTGGTCTTGTTTAGGAAAATATACTGAATGCCCTAAATTTCCTTTCTCTGGTTATAGGTTGATATATTAAATTGTTTACTATATTTTAAAAAAGAAAAGAGAAAAATAAAATCCCTAGGACCCCACAAGAGGGGCTCATATATGGTTGAGAGATGGCTTGTGGACCAGCAAGACCTCATGAGTGGCTCAAAAAGAAAACAGATGGCCTGACACGTTAGCAGAGGCCTTGGCAGATGGGTCATCACAGTAGATACCAGTCAGTAACAGAGGACAATAAGCAAATGACCAAGATGAGACACATCTCTGTGGGCCCCAACAGGGGACAGAGGACAATCATGGACCAAGTGGCCCTTCACCAATACCATGAAGTCCAAAAGCCCCTGGGAACTTAGCTGCTATACTTGGGAAAAGGAGCAGGAGGGTAAGAATGCTCATTTTGACTATGTTTATCTTGAAATGCCTGAAAAATAAAGTTGACGAGGTTTATCTGGAATCAGGGTGACTAAATTTTCTGCTTTTAAGTGAAAAAGAGGTGTGAAATAGAAGCTAAGTTTTATTTTTGCACATCTGAGTCTGTGGCCTGTGAAATTCATACCCACTACATTGTATTTTCCCAGGTGCTCTATGGCTTTTTGTTGTTGCTTTCCACCTCGTAGCATAAAAAGCCTAAAAATCTTAAGGAAAAGCAAGTTTGGTGACTAGATTGCATGGAAAACATATATTCTGAGTCCACAGAACACCCAAAGAAGCCATAAATCTGACCTCTGTGTGGCATTTTAGGTAGTGGACTCATTATCCGTAAGAATGTGCCCACAATCAGGAAATGTAATTTTTGTCATTTGTTTCCAACTCTGCCCCCACCAAAACTTGAACCTGAACTGCCAAGAATAACAAAATTGACAGATTTGTAATTCAACTCTCCATTTCCCCTTCCTGTTTGTTTGATGGATGTGTAGATTAGCAGTGAAATGGCCCAAGACTAGCAAGAAAATGAGGGAAAAATATCTGGTTGTGGTCTCATAACAGAACTTTGCCACTATACCTTGCCCACCTCCTGCATCTGTATCTTTGCTTTAAACGTGCACACTAAGAGGTGTGCACACACACACATCCTCTATAAAATGAGCCTACTGTCCTCATATTTTTAAAGCAAATCCATCCTTAACTTTAAAATAGGAATGCATTATTTATACCTTTAACTTTTAAAATTTACATTGGTCCACTCGTATTTTTTTTTTTAATCTCAGGGATATGCTTCTAAAGAAAAATTGTCCTTGGCCTCCAAAACTCTTTTCAACTATGCTTTTCACATTCTTCTCATAAACACAAGAGATGGAACCACTTCCAAGCCCTTTACCTTCACACAACAACCTCTCATCCTTCATAGATCTCCCATTCCATTAGCCATCTTCTTTCTCTTCAAGCACCCAACTCAAAGTACCAGCCTCAGACCAGCCTTTGCCCTTGCATGTGATGGTGGATCTTGGAATGCGAAGGTCTCAAATGCCCTCCCTCCTCTCAGCCCCACGCACGGGTCCACTTGAACAAATCGCCTGCTATGTGGCCAGATCTCGCTCACTATAACCCCTGGACATAGCTCCCCTCCAAGGTCTCCACTTTCAGACATTCCTTTCCTCTGACCATAGCTCACCTCCTTCCATTTCTTCTAATTTCCACCCTTCCAATGACTGTTTTTTAGGATCATTACGGTCTCTAGATCCTTGAACTCTGCCACGCCTCTTGGATGTCCAAGGACCCTCTTCTGGACTCACTGACTCTCTCACTGTCCTGGACCCAATGGCAGTCATAATCACTAATATTCTACCACCTTACCTTCACAGACACCCCAACTTTTTGCTTTCCCTCCTAATATGGCCCCATTACCCACTGCCAAGCACTTCATGAAACATACTTCTACAAAGGCAACTTTATTAACCTGAAGTGAGTTGTCAATGCTGCCTGGGGATCCTTTTGTCACCTGTTGGATCTTTCTCATATTTCTTGAGCATGATATCAAAACTTCTTTATTCTCCTAAACTCCCACCTCCAACCCCATTCAGGACCCCTCAATTTCAGCTTTACCAAGATCGATTCAATAGGAGCTTTTTCAACTTCCCTCTACTTGATCTCAAAATATTTCTCTATTTGGCTACTTGATTCCATCTCTTCCTGCTTTGCTCCAGAATTTTTCTCCCTCTATTTTGCATTTTCAATCTCTCTCTCTCTCTCCAAGCTCTTTCAGCTAAGTTAAGCATCAAGCTCAATTTTCCCACATCCTACAATACTTCCCTCCGCTCTGACCAGAGTGAGATTATCATTCCGTGTCTCTCTTCTCTTCCTTTTTACCTTCTGTTTCCAAAACAACTTATTGAACAAGTCTTCTAATTTCATTCCCCCCTCTGGCTTCCCACTCACCTCTTACAATCTAGGACCAGCCTTCCCTTCTCAGTGACCACATCTCAGTGCCTAGTCTCCATCTTTTCTCTGTAATCTTTGACACTACCAACCGTGGCCTCATTGAAACGTCTCTCTTGTCTCCACTGAAACTGGCCCTCCTCCTACCTCTCTGATCAATCTCTGCCCCATTATTAGCTCTACTTTCTCATCCTACTCCCCCAAATGTAGGCAGCTTCATGACTATCCTCAGGCCAGGAATTTTTTCTCTTCACACACTTTTCTCCAGTAATTGCTTCTCTCCTAACATTTTCAATAGCCTCCCAGACATCTTCATTGGAACATCCCATTTAGATCTCAAAATCAGAAGTTGCAAAATTGAACACATGTTCTTTCCCCCATATACCACTTTCACCAGAATTGTCTATTTTTTGTTAATATTCTTTATCATCCTTCAAGTCACACAGAGTTAAACATCAAAGTAGTTGCCAAGCCATACATCATCTTTTGCTTCCTTATCCAGGCTTTGTCTAACAACCAATATCTTCCAAACTTTATGTCTCTATCTGAAGTCACACTTGTGATGACTCACTTTACATTTTAGTTCAAACTCTTTGTACCACACATTGAAACTATTGGAATAGCTCAATTGCCTACCCTATGATCTCTTCCTTCTGTAAGTCATCCAGATACTACTGCTGACCTAATCTTTTTAAGATATAGATCTAGCAATACCACTTCACCTACTCAAAACAGTCAATGGCACCCCCACTGTCATCCTAGTTAACCACAAGCTCCCCATTCTAGCATTCAAGGACTTCTACAATATGGTCCCAGTCTGTTTTCTAGTCATATATTCTAGTTATCCACATGCTCTAATCATTTGAGGAAGCTGAAGAAAAATACTGAGATGGGTTAAAACTGAAAAATGTCTTTTTTCCCATTCTTTTTGTGTCCTCTGTACAAAGGTTTACTTTATCATTTAAAATTACTTACTTAAATGTCTGTCTACTCTAGTAAACTATTTTATCTTAAATCTCCTGTTGTTCTGTGGGTGGATTTGAATGAAGGAGAAGGACAAATAAACATACTTCTCAAGAAGCTAACACGCTTTGTTCCTAAATAGCATTAGAACAATTGGGTTTAAAAGAATTCTAACACAACACCAGCACTAAATGAATGATATTTATTATTATGGCTATGACTTAACCTAAACTAAGTTCCCCTTAACTTTTACAAACTTATAGCAATGCAAAGATTTCTTACCCATAGACATGCAAATGAATTTAAGTCCACCCAAGCCACTTTTTAATCCATTTACAAATTCATTTCCAATACTCCAAATCCATAAATGCGTCTGTTCATTGGATTCTCCTTTAAACTGATCGTTATTAGTTCCTTCATTTAAGTAATGAGTTAAACAATGTCTTTAAGATTTATTCACTTTAGGTATGTATGAGAGTTATGTACTTACCTCTTTTTGACAGCATTCTTTTTTTATTTTATTTTATTTTTTTTTTTGCGGTACACAGGCCTCTCACCGCTGTGGCCTCTCCTGTTGCGGGGCATAGGCTCTGGACGCGCAGGCCCAGCGGCCATGGCTCACGGGCCTAGCCTCTCCGCGGCATGTGGGATCCCCCCAGACCGGGGCACGAACCCGTGTCCCCTGCATCGGCAGGCGGACTCTCAACCACTGCGCCACCAGGGAAGCCCTTTGACAGCATTCTTTAACAGGTACCTTCATTACTCTGACTACAACTACCACCACAGAGGAAGGGTGTCAAATCTGCCGGCCACCCACAGAGAACATTAGCTAGTGGTCACTATGGAATTACAAACATAAAGCCTTGATTAGCCTACTTGTACCCATTATGTTTGCAAGTAAAGGAGCTTCTATACCTACCTTCATCCTTCCTTGGGGGTTACATTGGGGTGGCATCAAGTTACCTTGGGGGTAGATACAATATTTAGGAGGGCCCTAGCAGCACCCTGAAGGCTACCTGAATTAGCGCACACTGTTCCTGAAGCCTCTAATATGTGCCAAGGTAGTGTCTTAAGCCCTGGGAAAAATCTGATTCAATATAAGGAAAGATTTTACAGATAAGGAGAACTGAATTGCAATCATAGAAAGGTGAGTCTTGCTAACACCAACCAAAAAGCAAGTTGGTGTGAGAAATGGGGTGGCAGTCTCTGTCCTGGAAGGCAAGGACCACAGGAGTTTTGCTGAGTATCCAGGCCACATGCTCTACCTGAGCCATCCTATGGTCTCACTGAATTTAGCAAAAGACAGACCCCACATCGGGGAACCAAGCGTCTTTACCGGAATGGAAATCTGCTGAGAAGAGCTGCTGCTGCAGCTGAGCAGAAAACTAAGAGGTCTCACTTTTTCTAGCCTGAGCAAAGGACAGTCTAGATTTAAGTGCTTCCCATTTGTCAGTCAATCCATTACCGCTTCCATGCCTGCCCTGAGAAGCTGGGGGACAAGGGAGATCTCTGCATATGTCCCATTTATGTCTCCAGCATTTCCTAAATTTTGGGTCAGAAATGCACATAAGAGAGTGCTGTGTATTGGCTACTTAGCCGCCTTCATCCTTACCCTATTAGGACAATAGTGCTCTGGGTACAGCCCACACACATGCCCCCTTCTAGCCTCAGACAGCCTCAAAGGATGCTGTCAGCACCCAAGTTAAGAGTTACCCCAGAACGATAAAATCTGACTCTTCTCCCATAGCGTGTCTCTCAAAGTCACTTAATTTCCCCCTTTTCCCCATTAATTCACATTATAAAAACATTGTTCTAGTTTAGGTGGAATTTTTTCCCTACTTTATTACACTTGCTCTTTTTTTTTTTTTTTTGAACTTCCCTCTGCTATATCTGCAATGAGTACACACCACCTCCCTTGCAGCTTCTCTGCTTTTAGCAATAATTTGCACATAATGGAACAGCCAGAGGGGGTTTGATCGATGACCTCTGTCTCAGAGATGCTGTTCCTAGGGAAACACATCTGCCAACATAAAGTATTGGAGCAATCACAGCTCAGTGAACGCAGTAATAAGCAACTGTTACTCTGGCGCCATCAGTCATGTTCAGTTACAGACCTGAAAGGAAATGGCACCTCAGGGAGCAATGTCCTTCCATAAATTTGGGCAACAATGAAGAATGATTTGCAGTCAAGTAATAAAAGGCCCCAAAAAGGTCCACCATGCATACTAACATCCAGTACGGCTGACAAAGGAAATAAAAAACCTTGGCATTGTTTGCTCGTTATGTAAACTACACAGCTGTCCGAGCAATTAAGATATGATTTTGGGAATTCTCTAGGAAAAATGTGCTAACAGTGCTTCCACTTGTGAAAGTGACATTCTTCTTTATCAGTAAAGTGCATTTCATTAAGGTAATGCAATTTCATCAAGCTTAATAGTAGGAATTGCTTAACCTTATGGCTAGAGTACGTAAACAACATAAAATTAATGTCGTGCCTTATGTGGGGGAATAGATTTGCATTAGTGACAGTACTGATCCAGTAATCAAGAAAGCCGATGGCAGAGCCTTCAGGTCCGGGGGCTCTAGGGGCAAACGGCTGCTCCCTAACTCACATGTTGGAAATCTGCACCGGCAATAATACAGTTAAATGTTAACCTTCACGCACAGCATTTTAGAAGGAAAGAAACGATTGAAAATTGGCTAGAAAAAGGGGTTGACTTTAGGACAAAACAGGGTACCGATCTCACTGAGATGGAGCACAGCCTTGCTAAGCAAGCAAAAGAAATGAAAAGGAAAGTAACATTCCCAACCCAAGCTAAGTTGTGTTGGCCCGACAGATAAGTGACCGCTTCAACCTGTTGTATACCCCATAGCCATTGTCTCTCACACTGGAGGTCTTCTCTGGACACTGGGTAGTGGCTGGTAAAAGGAAGTCCTTTCCAAGAAGAGTTCCATTTGAACTCTTCATTTCCACCAATTCAAGCTAAGCTGAATTTCCTCCTCACAAAGCAAACGCTATTATAGAGCTCCCACAGGAGAGCTAGTACTTGAAAATCATTGTCAATAGAAGAAAGAGCCCTTCATCTTCTAAATGGAGTCCAAAAACATGGTTATCCTTGAAAAGTTTCAGCCTTCTCCTCAATATATGCTTTCATCAAAATCGTTCATGATAAACACAACTGATTCACTTCAAATCTCCTCCTCAATCTTCCATGCTTCCATAGTGATGGAGTGGGGGAGAATAAAAGCAAACAGTCTAGATTATTTCCAGATTATGCTATTAACCACCAAATGATCACACGCTCATCCTGCAAGGAAGCCCACTCCTTATCAATTGAATACATAGTCACTGCTTACTCTGGATTGATTTCCAGATGTGAGAAAGATGGAGGCTGTGCCTTCAGGGAGCAAGTGGCCCGATAAGGAATAATAAAATAAAAAGATAAGGAGTAATATAATAAAAAGAGAGAAGGCTGAATGAAATGAGCGATACTTTGATTTGGTATCAGGAGGAGAGAAGAGTGCGGGTTTAATTTTGACTGTGGGGAGGGATTTTGAGTCTTCGTGAACAGGGTAGCATTTGTTGATGAGCAGGCCCTCCCAGAATACGAATCCATCATGAGGTCCTTTGAGGAGAGGGTAGAGAGTATGAATGAGATGCACTGACAGATGTGGCTGGGTTAAGAATTTAGAGGCAGATCATGGAAAGCCTTGAATGACTCAGGGTTCTTTGAGAGCGAGATGGCACATTCAGACGAGATAATCGAGAAAAGTTTAATGGGACTTCCCTAGTGGCATAGTGGTTAAGAATCCACCTGCCAATACAGGGGACACAGGTTCGATCCCTGATCCCAGATCCCACATGCCACGGAACAACTAAGCCCGTGCACCACAACCACTGAGCTGCGCTCTAGAGCCCACAAGCCACAACTACTGAGCCCACGTGCCACAACTACTGAAGCCTGTGCGCCTAGAGCCCACACTCCACAAGAAGCCACCGCAATGAGAAGCCCGCGTACTGCAACGAAGAGTAGCCCCCACTCGCTGCAACTAGAGAAAGCCCGCATGCAGCAACCAAGACCTAATGCAGCCAAAAATAAAAATAATAAACTTATTTAAAAAAAAAGAAAAGTTTAATGATGGGCTTTTACAAAAGTGTGGGCAGAATTAAGGGAAACTAACCAGTGATAGTGAAATATTCCATGACTACCAACAACAGGGAGTCCCTATCACCCTGGAGGATACTGAAGATGGAGGGATTCAAAAACCTAAAGAAAAAGTTGTAGCTGTAGCTATAGGATTCAGTGTCCCAGAGTGAGCTACGGTCTTAGATAGAGAGATACAGCCCAGCAAGGAGGAATGCAAAGGAACAAATACTTTGATGTCTCTCTCTCTCTCTCTCCTCCAAAGGGCAAACCCAACCAGAAGTCAGAAAGCAAGGGAGCCCACAGACCCATTCAATAATTGTCAGTATCAACGACAAAGAACAGGAGAAAAAAGGATGGAGAGTTGATCTTGAGAGGCAAACAGTAAATATCCAGGAAAGCCTAATCACCATAAGAAATTGAGACATGGTTTAACCTCTTTGGTTATAATTCTGGGATTGATTCTATGTGAGTAGGACTGTAAGATTCTCGTTTTAGATTATGAGCTATTTAAAAACAAGAACTGTGTCTTTAGCATTGTTTTATCCCCTGCATCTCACATAGGCAGGCACAAGGAGCAATGTGAGAATATTAGTGACTAGTAGTTAAACAAGATTGATATTGTCAAACCTCAAATACCACAAAGAACTTTTGCTTATGGTCTTTGGAAACTCACAACTGTCCCTCAACAGGAACGATGGCAGTAAATGGATGTCAATGCATGGCATGCTACTTCTGAGATCAGTACAACTTCAGGTCAGCCCTGATTATATGGACCAAATCCCGAATAAGGCTGGAGTTTCATCCCAGCCACATGTCATCTATTGCAAAAGGAAACCTGAAACAGAGTCACTGGGCTCTAGGGCCACCAAAATGTTAAGGTCTATTCTATGGTGTGCTTAATGTACGTTTGGGTCCACAGAATGAGGATAAAAGCACACCACACTGGCTCCCTCTGCCTGCAGAGAGCTGGAGACATGGGTCACTTTTCCCTGGAGATGAAAAGGGAAGAATAAGGGTAGCAGCCTTGTAGTATAAGTAGCCTTGGGCTTGTCATGAGCAGACCCAGGTTTGAGGCCCAGACCCACTGCCTATGACTAATGTGACCATCAGCTCTCTGAACCTCACTGAGCTTGAGCTGTTCACAGGTCAGGTCAGGATAATTCCTACACCCCAGGATTACTGCGGGTATAAATGAAATACCATGTGGGAAAGTGGTTTATAAACTGCCACACAGTATACAAGTAGTATACTACCTCTTCTAATTTGTTACGAATTTCCATAGAACGTTGTGCTTCAATACCCTATACTAGAATTTCCAAGGCAGTGAAATGATGGAACTGGACAATAAAAGTGTAGCTGTGGGAGATGACTACACTATGCAAAGTTTCCCCAAGTATGCAGCAGGAAAAGGTGCACCAGAATGTTAAAGCAATGGTAGTTCTTTGTCAGAAACGTTCAGTTAACTGCTGTTTTTGTTTATGTTTTCACTGAGATACAGTTGACATAAAACATGGTATTAGTTTCAGGCTTACAACCTAATGATTCAATATTTGTATATAGTACAAAATGATCACCACAATAAGTCTAGTTAACATTTGTCACCATACAGTTACAAAATACTTTTCTTTTTTTTTTTAATTAATTTATTTTATTTTTGGCTGCGTTGGGTCTTCGTTGCTGCAGGCGGTCTTTCTCAAGTTGTGGCGAGCGGGGACTACTCTTCGTTGTGGTGCGCGGGCTTCTCATTCTGGTGGCTTCTCTTGTTGTGGAGAGCAGGCTCTAGGTGCACGGGCTTCAGTAGTTGTGGCACGCGGGCTCCGTAGTTGTGATGCACAGGCTTAGTTGCTCTGCAGCATGTGGGATCTCCCCACACCAGGGCTTGAACCTGTGTCCCCTGAATTGGCAGGCGGATTCTCAACCACTGTGCCACCAGGGAAGCCCCCAAATTTTTTTTCTTGTGATAAGAACTTTTAAGATCTACTCTCAGCAACTTTTGAATATACAATACAGTATTAGTAACTATAGTAACCATGCTGTACATTACATCCCTAGAACTGACCTATTGATTGATACTTATTTATTTTATCACTGGAAGTTTGTACCTGTTAACCTCCTTCACCCATTTCACCCATCCCCTACCCCTGCTTTTGGGAACCACCAATCCGTTCTCTGTATCTAAGAGCTTGGTTTTTTTTTTTTTTTTTAGATTCCACATATAAGTGAGATAATACAGTATTTCTCTTTCTCTGACTTCATTTAGCATAATGCCCTCAAGGTCCATCCAGGTTGTTGCAAATAACAAGATTTTATTCTTTTTTATGGCTGAAATACACACACACACACACACACACACACACACACACACACAATTTCTTTATCCCTTCATCTATCAATGGACACTGAGGTTGTTTCCATATCTTTGCTATTGTAAATAATGCTGCAATGAATGTGGGTGTGCAGATATCTTGAGTTACTGTTTTTCTTTTCTTTGGATAAATACTCAGAAGTGTTTTAAATTCTCTCCCCCTCATATGCTTCTACCACCACCATGACCATAGCACTCAGCCTTTGACAATGGCCGAATCTGTTGGATTTGTGTTCTTGTTAGCTGTTTTTAAGAGGCAGAATAATGTACTTTTAATAATATGCTCCCTGGAGCCATATGGCCTGTATTCAAATCCTATCTCTGCCATTATAGGCTGCATGACCAGAGGGAAAAGTTATGTAACCTCTTTATGCCTTAATTTCTTCATATATAAAATGGGAATAATAAGAGAAGTCACCTCATAGGGTGTTACAAGGCCTGGCACATGGCTTTACAAGTACTTTTTAATTTAAAAACTGCTTATGATTTCAAAAAATTAACAAACCTTTTGGACGGTTTTCTGGATCTCTGGGAACAATTCCTTTATTTCTAAGAACTCCATTTCAGAAAGGATGAGGAAAACGGCCTATGACAGCAATTTTATTTCAAGGCCCTCAGACTCTTCTTTGTGCCTCATAAAGCAATGAGGAATCATTCACTATGAGACACCCTCACTGGAGATCCCCACAACTCAAAAGGATAGAGCAGATACCAAGAAAACTATAACTGCCCGTAATGAAGGAAGCACTGATGTGGAAGGATGTTAAGGCCCAAAGTTGAGGTTATCTGCTCATTTAGGAGAGCAGCACTTAAGACAACTCTCACCACAGGCTTCTGTTCCTGGGCAGCTCCAGTTCACTTAGAAGCAACTGGGATAGAATAGAGAGGACAATGGACAAGTACTCAGAAGACCTGGATTTGAGGCCAGTCTTGTAAGTTCACACAATAGAAAAAGTACTTGTCAGAAATTTGGACTGTGGAAAATGTGGACAGACAGACTTGGATATAAAGCTATGTATCTGAGGGTCTATGAGCCCTGCTGGCTCAGGTTTCTTCAGAGCAATCTGTGGTATTGTTATTCTCATTTCTTAATCAAAGAGGAGAGAGGCGCAGAGACGGGGCAAAATACAGGCTGACGTATTCACAGGTACAGGACGTCGGGATCTGGACATCTTTGGGGGACCATTATTCTTCCACACCAGTACTGCTTTAGGG
This sequence comes from Grampus griseus, assembly GCF_964374135.1. Lineage (NCBI taxonomy): Eukaryota > Metazoa > Chordata > Mammalia > Artiodactyla > Delphinidae > Grampus > Grampus griseus. Next base: position 37,558,253 of record NC_139000.1, on the reverse strand, counting down.
TGAGGGGGGACATTTAACAACCTTTCACAAAAGGTATCAGAGCACCACTCAGGGAGTTCCTTCTGCAAGTCAGCTACAGGCACTAAATGCCCCTCCTATACAAGGAGATACCAAGGGGATTCTCCCACTCCCACAGTCAGGACACTCAGAACTCAAAGCCAGGAACATCAAGGCAAAACAGAAGGATTCAGAGAGATCGATGGCCCATAGATGATAAATCAGGCAACTAGACTTAGGAACACGTATTGAGCCAAGCCTCCATAAGTACTAACTAACTTAAAGACCATCTCCTAGGAAATGACATTAGACAAGAGAATCCGGGAACATAAACCACCCCATAATGTGCCAGATTAAAGCTAACCCCTTGACCACACTGTGTCAGTTTTATCACCTGTTGCCTCTGTCAACAAAAACTATAAAGTGATCATTGATATCAAATCAATGTAGGGTCATTGCGGTGCCAGAACTCAATAACCAACATACAATGGATGTTTAACAAGCCTACAAAAGGTGCTGAATGAATGGATGAATGCTATTTGGGGGCCTATTCTCTCATAATTACACAAGTGATTATAATATTTTAAATGAGATATTTTTTAATTTCTAAAAATCAAACTTGATTTTTAATGAAGATAGCGACCACTGTGATGAAACATATGCTGTACATCAATAAAGTTATATGTTCACACCATGGGATAATGTATACATGTGTCTAGTGATGTGTGTGTGTGTGTGTGTGTATGATATTTCATAATGTCATTAAGGAATGCCTAAATCCTGCTCTGCTCTATAATAAATGACAAACATGCCCACATATAGACCAGAAGTTTTAAGATCACACACCTACAGAGGGCAGACAAGCAACAAAGGCAGGAATCAGGCAGGATAGAAAGCAAAGTTGCTAAGTGTTTATTCTGCAACCAGACCAAGCTGGTCTCCAATAGCTGTCACTTCACAAGGTTGTCAAAAGGGTACAGAACCACTTAAAATGCTCTGCTAAGCAACTGAAATAGCCAATAGAACACGTCCCTGGACTCTGTAATCAATATTGCACAGTTTCCTTTACCCAGACCAGGAGACGGGTGGACCCCAGACATTCTGTGATTCTAAAAAGTTCCCTCCAAGTGGAAGCCAGCAGAGTTACAAGAGAAGCTCTAAGACAGGTGATTAATTCTTTTAAAAGCAGTAAACTGACAAATCTAGGGGAAAACAATCTGTATTGCCTAATGGCCCACTGAAAAAAATAGTAGTGATCTGTTATATGGGAGTAGAAATGGAAAACAATGAAACTTGTTTTAATTATGACAATATAATTTCTACAAGGTAATAAAGACCATCAGATAAAACAATTATTGAAGTGTAGTGCATCCATGTGTGTGGGCGCACACACACAATATCATTAATTCATATAAGTGATACAGCAATGAGAATTATACTTTTGTTTTTTGAGGGAGGTGACAGTTAAGGTTTGTGGGGTTTTTTCCTGTAATTTTACAGTTCAGGACATTAACAGTCTAGGTTCTGACGTGAAGGTTTTAAATCATGGTCAATGCGACTATAAATGTTTCTAGGCCATGTAAGCCATAAAATAAGATATCAAATATTTTGGGGAAATCTGCAACCAAAGATCAAAATCTTCCAGGTCTGTGCCCCTAATGAAAGAAGCTGAATGAGGAGGGCTTTTATTAATAAAAATCTGCCCCCAAATCACTCATTCATTCATACTTAATTTTTTAGCTCCTATTCTGGCTATAGAATTGAATTAACTCAAAAGGTTGGTGTCCTTTCTCTCTACGGGATTAGCAATTCCCCCCACCCCCTGTGCCTTTTTATCAGAGACATTTTGGAGTATAGAAAACTGAGGCCACACTTCTTCGACATTTGATCTTTTAACAATGCAGATTAGTTTCCACAGGACTGTCCTTTTGGGTACGATGCAGTGTTTTCAATTAATTTGGCATCTACAGAAATTTGGGGACTGTTTGTTATTTTTCCTACGACAAAATAGCAAAGCTTTAAATGGAAAGTTCTTCGCCTAAGACCCCACGTCACATTATGGAGCCTAACGTTGCCAGCCTTTGGTGTGCCATTAGTTTTTCTTCCCCAAATACATAGCTATATACAAAGTACAGCATCTATAAAATGTTTTAAATTATTTTTGTAATTTCACCAGGAAATCGTGACCCAGCTGATCCATGAAAAAAAAAGGCTTATCGTGAAAGAAAACAAAAACAGAAACCGCAACAAAAACAAAAACCGGGAATCGTGGTTTAGAAGAGGTGGTTTCAAAAAGAAGAAAAAGAAAAACACACACACAAAACAAAACAATTAATACATTAGAGAATTCAGCCAGGGTTTTGTAGCATTACAGGGTTTCTCAGCTCTAAAGAAACATATTGAATGTTTAGAGCACAGCCCATTCTTCACTGCTTCAGTTGTTTCCTTTTGTTTACAAGTCTCTGCCATCCTTCTTTGTGAATTGAATGCTAAACTATCTCTGGAGAGATGTTATATTGCTTACAGAATGCTTCAGCAGATGGTGCTTCCTGTGCAGCAGAAGGCTGTGATTATACCTGAACTCTTGAAGAACTCTAACACTGAAAAACAAGATAAGTGAAAGTCTTGAAAAGTTTTATCTCCTCCCTTACTAGCCATCTGGACACTCAATCACCCACTGGCCCTCCTCTGTCACTTTACCAAAGAGAAGCAATTCACCCCACCCCATCCCATCTCCTCCAAACCCAGGAAACCCTCTTTTTTTAATGGCTTACACACCCTATCAGCAGAGTTTGTTTAAGAATTATTGAGAGTATTGCTGATTCAGATGCCTGGTCACTGTGCATTCAGATATTTGAACGACCCATTATAAACAAAGAAGAAAAGAGAATAGGTCTTCATCGGGAAGTGTCTATAAAAATAAATTGGAATACTGAGAAGGCCACCTGGTGCCAAAAGTTCCGGGCTATAGAGAAATTTATCTCCACACATTTCGAGAGAAACTGTCCTTTTCAAAAGACTCTTGTACGCATCCTTCACAGTAATGCCGTCATCTCTGAAGCTGAACAGCACTCCTTGGTGAGTCTCAAGGACCTGTCACTTTATCCTTGAACCTCTTTTCTATTTTTCTCTTCCTAAATGTCTTTCATGCATTTCCTGCCATGATCCATTTAGTTCACTGTCCAAAGCAAAGGGTAATTCCTAATTTGTCTTATCCTGCCTCTGTATACAAAGGAAAAATGTCACAATATAATAGAAGCAAGAGGAGAGAAACCACGTACACGCATAGTTACTTCATAAATATACATTGGAAGGTAGCAGAGCTCCCCTTTAGAACTCTGCTCTGACGCACAGTATCCTGAAGCTTCAAGCCCTTTCTCTGTATGATCCCCAGATCTGGCCTTCCATTATCCCAGTAATTAACCCATGAGCCAAAACTCCTCCCCTCGCCTAACACTAACTCTCAGGGCTCCGGCTTCTCATGTAACAATGTAGGAGAAAGACGCTGGCAGGTGGTAGCTGAAGTGAAGCCCAGCCTCCTGAGGAAATTCACAACGTGGAATTTCAGAGCTGGAGACTATTTGAACAATCATCTAATTCATATTGTTCATCTTAGAGGTGAAATTAAACCCAAAACTTTTATTGATTTGCCCAACACCATAGAAGGAGCCAAGACTGTCCTAAAACTTGAGTCTAGCTATGAAACATATTACCAGCCCTGGTTTTAAATATGCAAATCTCAGAAGCACTGGAATAAGTAACACATTAAAAACCTCAAGTGATCTCTGGGTTTGGTTGCATCACTACATCTAGCCACAATCAAATGCACAGGTAGTTGGAAAATCAACCAGCAGGCCCTTACTCAGTGACATCACTACCTGTTCTGCATCCATGGTCACTGTCAAGGTCAGGCACTGGGGATACAGTGATAGTCTATTTATTTATTTATTTTCACAGAGAATAACCATTTTTATTAATGTTGTTCATCTCAGTTCAGACTAGCTTTATTTCAAGGACTCAATAGCCATGTTTGGCTAGTGGCTACTGTGTTAGCACAGGTCTACTGATTTTGAATAACATAGTGTCTAAAAGTTACAGTGTTTCTTTATGATACATTTCTTAGCTAATGAGAAAAAAGCCGAAATATGCAATGTCTGTGCTTTTTTTTTCTGCTTCTCCCAATATGTCCTGGCCTTATGCCACCTCATGATTTAATACCATACTGAGAGTATCTAGAAATTAAATCTTTTAATTAATCTTTTTAATAATAATCTTTATTATTTTGTGCTACAGAAATTCTGCATCCCTTTCATTATCGTAATAAAGTAAAAGGCTTTACATTTCTGCTACCACACATTTTAAATCTTCTATCCCTTAAAAATGTATAGGCCCAGGGTGTGCATGTTATCAAGCAGACTCTGTGCCATTAGAGCCTGAGCCAATAAAAAGGAAGTTTATTAATAACAAAAGGCAACATGGCAGATGGGAGAGTCTAGGTTCATCCAACTTGGAAACTGAAGACCGAAAGACATGTCTTACAGGGCACATTGGAAAAATGTCTCCAAACTATACCAGCTGACTTCCTTCTGTTCCCTGGTTCACCTGGGCTGTTGACTGAACAGGAAAACTCTATAGAGATGCACGTTGGTGAGAAAGAACTCAAGCTAAACCCTCGGCATCCATCCCAACTGCCGGATTCTGGAACAAGAAACTGTTAAATACTCACGGATTGGAGAGGAAGAAAGGGTGCTGAAGAATAGTGAGAAAGAGAAAGAACAGAAAGAAAGAAGGAGGAAGAGAAAGGAGGGAAAATAAAAAGAAGGGGTATAAAGAAGTTATGAATTATGAAGAAAATATAACTCTAATTTAATACAGAAAAAAGTTATCTTTCCAGTACTGCCACCAGGCAATTCAGGGGGCCTGCCCCAAGCCCTGGTACTTAGAGGCCCCTGATCTGCAGGCTCTCAGCTGTAACACCCCTCCAAGGGAAACAGCCTGTGAGCCCAAAAGGAGAGCCCACCTGAGGCCTGTCCTCCTTCCTCCTTTTAGATCATGCTGTGTGTTCTCCCTGCCGGTAAGACCCTCAGTTGCCCGCCGGTCATGTGAGGCCTTTTCTCCTGTCTGCACTTGTGAAGATGCACAGGGCTACTTCCGGGGCAGCAAAGAGCAGCTGCGTGGGTGGAGGAATGAAAGGGGGCTTGACAAATACAGGCGGGGGCGTCACTCAGCAAGCACGCAAAGCAGCACAGGGTTTGGGAGGGAATCAAAAGCAGAAAGGGGAGGAATCTTCATGTTCTGGGCCCACAGTGTTAGGGCCTGGTGGCCTTTTCCACATAAGGCAGTCAATTCAGTCATGTACTAATTCTACATTTCACATTGGGGGAAAATACGCTGGATTAGACCCTCTTGTAATATTCTTCTTCACGGAAGGGTCTTTCTTTCACTTACGGCATCTTACAATTACTGGTTGCCTACCTGGATCTGCTAGTTCTTTTTTTTTTTGATCTGCTAGTTCTAACTTCAATACACAACGTGAAGAGTGGGCACCAATGTCCTTACTTCTCGTTTCATTGTTAGTGTGTAGTTTATGCAGAAAGGGTGAACCAAGCCAGGGAGCGTTTCTAGTTTGAGAGCGTGAAATTATAATCAAAGAGCTACCTAAAGTCTGCATGAGTCCAATCACAGTAGTCAATATACTGCGCAGCTCCACTCAGAATGGAGCTGGAGGGGAAGAAAAGTCAGAAGTTTACGCAGCAAATCTGTAGGAACCACTTAAGAGATGAAAAAAGAGAAAGAGCTATCTGAATCAGACTGAGAAAGCTTAAAGACCATTTTTATTTGGTGAGTTACTTTGGCTTTGGGGATACAAAGGTAATCAGAAAAAGATGGAGCCTTGGTGATTTAAGCATATGGAGTTCTGAGACATACATTCATTTTAGGATTTTTTTTCCTCCCACATTTTTGGAAAATTTATCCTAGCAATTGCTTTCTTGATGGAGACATGAATTATGCTTCCTGAATAGTGATGAGTAAATTTAAAAGGGTTCAGGGCTGAATGCATGAATACTCAGACAGTCAGCTCCTTCTTCCTCACTCATAATTCCAGCCTTCCCAACCATTAAAATCAAATGGGTAAGTTTGTAAGAATAGGCTTGCATAAAATACAGTCAAGACTTCAGTCCATTTTGGCTTGGGCCAGGTATCTCAGAAAACAGCATTATAAAAGAAAGAATCAAGACAAAAGAGAACCTCAAAAATATCTCAAGTTTAAGATCATTGGTTAAAGAAAATTTTTTTAAGTAGGGCTGTTAATCTCTAAGAAATAGTAGTTACTTTGATCTGCATGATATTTAGTTTGAAACAACTAAATATTATTCTGATTTATTTTCACTCAGTTACTTTTTCTTCTTCTTCAAGTTTCATATGTAATAGAGAAAATACTACATATGAAGTATTGTATTTAGTATACTTCATACACTGCAATATAGGGTATTGTACTACTATATACTAGAGGTACAAAGAAAGTGAGAGACACCAATCTTTTTAAACACAAACTTAAGGTTTTTAAACCAGTTGACATTCAATCCAAATTATTCTTATCTACCAGTGACAATGAGTTTGCCACTTATTGGCAGGCTAATGAAAAAAATTGAATATCATTTCTTACCTATCTTTTAAATTTTCTGTTATTATATGTTTGTGCGTGTATACATTTATCTCTATAATCACTTTTGAGTTTGTTTCCCTCTTAGTGTAAACTTTCCAAGAGGGCAGAGACCCATCACCATAATCAGAGGGCATTATAAGTTCTACTTCTTACCTTTACACTAACATAGTTTCCATTAATCACTAAGTCCCCAGACAATCTAACCAGACTTGAATTTCATCTGTATTAAGTTCAGGTAACTAAAAGAGGATACACGGGTATTATTGTATGTGTGAAATGACTGACTCTAGTCAGAAAGAAAAGACAAGTTCTCGATTTAGAGAACAGGGACAGAATTAAGTAGGTATTACACACTTCGTGGAATTTATTTGGTTTCATTATGCAGTATCTACAGTTGGTCACACAGGGGGAAAGGAATAAAAGAGGAGTGTGAGTTAGGTGTTTAAATTTGTTCAAGTATTACAGTAATGAGTTCCACAATTTACCCAAAAAAAAAAAAAAAAGTACAGTAAAACACTGCTCTAATAGCATAGCAAGCCCCATTAGTCACTGTGGGGAAAGCAAAGTGCTTTAATTCCTTCCGAACTGTCAAGAAGACAGTGAGAGATGAAGTGCTTAAAAGTGCCTTTGTTGGGCTTCCCTGGTGGCGCAGTGGTTGAGAGTCCGCCTGCCGATGCAGGGGACACGGGTTCGTGCCCCGGTCCGGGAAGATCCCACATGCCGCGGAGCGGCTGGGCCCGTGAGCCATGGCCGCTGAGCCTGCGCGTCCGGAGCCTGTGCTCTGCAACAGGAGAGGCCACAGCAGTGAGAGGTCTGCATACCGCAAAAAAAAAAAAAAAAAAAAAAAAAAAAAAAAAGTGCCTTTGTCAAGGATGTTATCGTTAACCCATCTAGAAATAAAGGTGGTGCTGGGCTGGGGGGACATAAAAAAGAATCCTTTCTTTGCACGTCGTGTTATCCCTTCCCAGCTGGGACACTCTGTTAGTTTCCTGGGGCTGCTATAACAACTTACCACAAATTTGTGGGCTTAAAACAACATACATTTATTTATTTTCTCACAGTTCTGGAGGTCCTAAGTCATTTTCACAGGGCTAAAATCAAGGGGTCAGCAGAGCCGTGCCCCCTCCAGAGGCTTTAAGGGAGAATCTGTTTCTTGCTTCTTGGTTTCTGGGCACTGTTGGCACTCCCTGGCTGGGGCCACATGACTCCAGTCTCTGCCTCCATGGTCACATTGCTGCCTCTTCTATTCTGTGTGTGAGTGTGTGTGTGTTAGAACACCCTTGGCCTCTCTCTTATTTGAACACACATGCGATTGCATGTAGGGCCCACCTAGATAATATAGGATACTCTCCCATCTCAAGATCCTTAATGAATCGCATCTACAGAGACTTTGTTCTTTTTTTGTTTGTTTTTGTGGGGTTTTGTTCAGTTGGTTGGTTTCTGGTCATGTAAAGGTCACATTTACAGGATCTAGAAATCTGGAAATTAGGACGTGGATATTTTTAGGGAGCCATTTTTTAGCCTGTACAGACACTGCTGGAATGAGTGGTAATATCTCGTGTCCTTGGTGGTTTCTATCAGCCATCATCAAAAATATTACAGATGACAAAGAACAATCCCCTTACGTCTGCCCCACCGTAATTCTAATGAAAGGAAAACATGGGAGAGGGTACAAACACAGGTTCCTACACCCAGAGCCACCTCACTTGGCCCAAAGTGGCATCTACTTCCTTAAGCATGTCTCCAAAGGGCTTTCCAACAAGCACAGGTTTTCCTTATCTTGACAAAACATCTCTTCTGATGATGCCCCCTCATACTGCCATTTTATTTAAATCCTCATTTTCAGGGTCTACATTTTATCACCACCCACTCGCTCCTAATTCTCTAAATGTGTCTTCCATTGGTCTTCATCCCTCAGCTGAAGTAGTTCCTTCTACGTCCTCAAAGTCAAGCGACAGTGCCAGTCCCTTTCTTCCTTACCCAATCCTCATCCCTCCCGTCTCTAACGCCTCTCTTCCGTGCTCTCACGCCTCTCCCCTCTGGCCTTCCTCTTGAGCGCAAGTCTGGATCTCACACGGCTCTCGGTATACTCTTGCCTCTCTCAGAACTCTTAACCTTTTGTGCCTCTTGAATTGACATCACCAACTGCCGCCCCTCAAGTTCTCATCCAGTGACCCACAAGTACCTCCTAGAAAGCCTGATAAAATGCAGATTCCTGGGTCTCGTCAAAGTTTCTAGCTCAGTAGATCTGGAGAGGAACCCAGAAGTCCCGTTTTACAAGCACTCAAGCAATTCTGATGCCTGTGGTCTGTAAGCCAGGGATCAAGAAACACTGTTCTGGAACCATATTACCATTGCCTCATGAAGCCACTGAGGTGTTTCTCCACCACCAAACACTAAACTTACATAAAAAGCAAACACGTCCTTGCCAGACTGACTTTCCTGTTTCCCTTAGTGGCATTACCATACTTCCAGGCATCCAAGAGGACACCTTTGACTCTCTCCCTCTTTCCCTTGCCCCACTGTACCCAGACTCCAATCCACATCTAGGATATTCCATCGAACACTCTCTAGAACACCTTTCACAGACTACAGAATCATAGGATTCTGGAGAGGGAAGGCCCTAAGAGGTATTCTAGCCATCCCAGTCCTTCCAACTCTCAGGACCTTGAAGCCCAGAGAGGTTCTATTAGAAGATAAGCACCTGAAGCTACCTCTGGGGGCAGGGGTTCATAAAACAGATATTACTGTTCAGTTTTTCTGAACAAGCATGGTCTCTGGAGCCAGACTGGATTTAAATCTCCAGTTCTGCCACCTACCAGCTGCACGACACATGACATAGAAAAGTAACCAACTTCTCTGTGCCACCATTGAAAAATGGGGATAATAATATTTCCTACTTCAATGGTTTGCTGTAAGGATTAATGGGTCAACATATAGAAAATGCATAGAACAGTATATATAGGTAATGCTAATTAAGTGTTAGCTACAATTATTATAATCATAACGCCACTAGGAATATCCCCTAAATTAAGCTTTTGACTTCTGTTTCCAATACCTGTCTGCTAACTCTACAGTTCTGCATCACACATGTACTGATTAGTCTAAAGGACATGATTTGACTCAGAAAAAGGTTGCAGATGCCCAGGCGTCACAATTTTTACAGAAATGAAGAACATGCAAGCCACAGGTGTCAAAAAAACTAAGGTGTAGACCCGCCATTTGCCTGAAAATAGAAGGTTATCTGTGACACATACTATATAGCCGGCATGCAGCTATTATTATAAAATATTTATTGGCACTACAAAATGCTGCAGGCACTGCACAAACTATAAAATAACAAGTCTCTCCAGGCCCTAACTGATTATGGGCCATATATTTTTAAGGGAAGATGCTACTGAGTTACAATACTTAACGGAGAATGAAAGATTCCAGGCTTTTAGGCAAAGGAAAAATCGTATAGTCTTAAGCGACAGTGATGATTTATGGTATGTTTAGGAGTATGTCTGTGTTCCTTCTTCAGCAGCACCACATCTGAATTGTCCACAGCCTTTATACACAGCAAATGGGGTGCAGCTCCGTACACTGACCCAAGCACATCTTCCAACTATAGGAATACTGCATAGACTAAGGCTGTCTCCTATTTGAGGTCAGGCACTGGGGTATGACATGACATTGTATGTTACAAATATCAGATCACAGCCACAGGACCATAAAATTTTTAATTATGTTAGCATGGGATGTATTTGAGGGAAAGAAAACTGTAACTAAAATGAAATGAAATAAAATATTTAAAAATGAGCTTTCATTTGGGTAATTTTAAAGTCAAAATATTTTTACTCTTTGTATCATTACTACTCTGTTCTTCAACTGTGCTTTTCATTACTATCCTTTTTCTTTCCTCTAAAAGGGGAAAATGCCTTTAAGATGAAATTTTGTATAAATAATACAATAAGACTCAGAACAAGCCATTCAAGCCTTAATTATTTAAAAAATAAAATCTCATGTCTTTTTCTACTAGGCTCCTGAACATGTGTGCAAACAGAGCTCTTTTTAGCTATCCTAAAGAGACAATAATCCCCAAAGTCAGAGAAAATGCTTAATTGACAACCTAGTCATTCAAAAATGTGTATATGCATGTGTTCCATAGTCTTAAAAATAGCCAGTGTTGGGGCTTCCCTGGTGGCGTAGTGGTTGAGAGTCCGCCTGCCGATGCAGGGGACACAGGTTCGTGCCCTAGTCGGGGAAGATCCCACATGCCGCGGAGCAGCTGGGCCCGTGAGCCATGGCCGCTGAGCCTGCGCATCCAGAGCCTGTGCTCCGCAACGGGAGAGGCCACAACAGTGAGAGGCCCGTGTACGGCAAAAAAAAAAAAAAAAAAAAAAAAATAGCCAGTGTTAAGAGGAAATAAATGGGGAGAGGAATGCTGAATGTAAAACAGTGTCACCAGATTAAAATATTCTCACCTTTCTTCTCTTTTCCTTTTCTATTTTATCTTTCATTCAGTAGAAGTTCACACAGTGACACCTAGTGCAACTGGTGAGGCTATGACAGCCTAGAAGAGTGAGTAAGATAATCTGGCTGGCAAACTCCAGGTTTAATTTCAGCTAAAATAATTTCAGCTAATTCAGTAAAGCTGAAAGGCTTGCCTTTCGTCTCAGACCCCAGTGCGCATGCATATCCTAATTATCATTTGAATCTACTTAAAAATGTATCACGCTTATGGACTGTAATTCCAGCTCAGTTCGTTTCCTAACAGTTAGAAATGCTGGATCATTAATATCCATCATGAAGTAGAACTGCAATTAAGGGATTCAGCAAAAAAAAAAAAAGCCCCCCTCTTTCTAAGTGGCTTGCCAAGATGAGCTCGGCAGTTTTTGAGCTACTCTTCCTACGCATTCCGCTGGTGTTTTACCTTAACAATCTCCTACCCTTGCTTCCTCGGAGTCTAAGAAACCCACCAGAGACCTGCAGAAACTGTGTGCCACTTTCTGCAAAGCAGCCTTCTTAAGATGTTCTAGTCAACTGATCTCCAACTCAGATGACTTTCTATAACAAAACAATCCAGAAATTCCTTCAGCAAGGTTTAACACTCTTCAAAAGTCAAGATCATGCTGCCCAACCCTGGCATTCCCCAAACGGCTACCAGGATAGCCCACAGCCTTACATACAGTAAGTGCTCAATGACTTCTTGCTGAATGGATTTTCTTTTGTTCTCTTTCTACTAATAGCTGCCTCTTTAACTTTAAATCTCTCCCATTCCTATACTTCAGTGTCACCTGTGTGCGTTATTTTCTACCAATACTGTTTGGAGACTGGATGAGAACTAAGAGAGAATCCAATGGTGAGAAATATATTCCACACACAGTAGCTTTAACTTCTGCAGTTGGGCAGGGGCGTTTGTCAAAGCTGCATTACCTACTCTGACAGAAGGTATATGGGTGCAAGATGAGGTAGTTTTCCAAATACCTGCTTAGAGCACAGAGAGTTGGATTGCCTGAGGAATATTTATCAAAAACATTTCTCAAATAAATAAATAAAATAAAATAAAAAACATTTCGCTCTTACTAACATTAAGTTTGAGTCTGTAAGCTAAGTTGCCCCAAGACATATCAATAAACTCAAAATGTCATGCCTTCCGACAAAGTAATTCAACATCTAAGAATGTATTCTAAGTAAAGATGTACATTAAAAAAAGTCTGCTCATTACTGCATGATTCATAATAGCAAAATTAAAAGGGTACAACTTAAATGTCCAATATTAGGGGAATGATCCATTTAATTAGTGTAGCTGACTATCTACCCTAGCATCTTGCTCAAAGTCCCCTGCCCGCTCTTCCCACTGAGTTCACCAGCTGTTGCTACATAATTTTCAGCAGGCTGGCAGCTTCCTATCTTGGGTGCCTCTGTCTCTCTTCCTTTTTGTCTGAGGGCTCTCTCTGGCACCACAGACGGGCCAGCGAGTCAACACTCCCAGGGGTCACTTCAAGGAATGCGGGATGAGAGACCACAGACGTTCCACATGGTGTCTCAGTGGGTCTCCAGACCCCCGATGACCCTGTGGTAAATCTCTCATCAATATACTCCCTTCCCTGCCTCACCTTCCCCATTTATCAATTGTGGTTTCTGAGATCGGCTCCAAATAAACTCCCTGCACCCAAGTCCTTGTCTCAGGTCTGGAGAGCCCAAAGTAAGTCAATTAGGCGATATGCATAAATGAATAGGCAGTAATAAAAACTAATGTCCACGTGCCAGGTTCATGCTGGTTCCAGTGCTCGAGTTGGTGACTGTGCTCACAGCTGAAAACCAAGGTACAATGAACCCTGATCTTCTAAAGGGACCACAGAGCAGCTACATGAAGTCAGAGGCCAGACATTGCCTTATTTGGTTTATTCAGAGGCAGCAGAACCAGCCCTTCTCCTCCCCACCTTTCCTTTCCCAATGTCTCTATGAAGACAGCTGGTGACGTTGGGACCATCCTGAGCCTTTGGGGAGGTACTGAGTTCATGTTGAGATGCTATCTCCTCTCCTCCTGTGGGATGCTTCTTCCTTCCCAAAGCCAAGAGAGGAAGCTCCAAAGGAAAACTTGTAAGGGTTGCAGGATATACTGAAGAAGGAGGGATGAGAATCTTCCTTCCCTACAGGAAGCTTGCTGAGATGCAGCAGCCTGCTGCCCAATCCGATGCTAGAGAGAATGTGTGGGAGGGGGTGACATGTTCCCGCTGAAGCTCCAGACACAGCGGGCACGGGAAGCGGTGCCGAGTCTGATGGGGAGACTTCTGAGGGGAGAGGTGCCTATTGGAGTAGCCAGTGCAGTTAAGACTCGAAGGGCCCCAAAGTGCAACTTTTCAAGGAAGCCAGCAGAGCAGGTCCACCACACACAGTTCTCTGTGGTCCTGGAGAATGCAAAAGTCACCCTCGGCAATTCCCATGGCTCCTCGTGAAGGGTCAAGATTTGGGGAGGGACTGGGCTCTTGGGGAAAAAGAGGCTTATCCAAGAGAAGGCATCCAAGGCCTGAATGGCTTCCAGGCCCATGAAGAAGCTAAACACAGCTGTCCCTCAGTGATGGAGGAGGTCAGAATGAAGCTGAATACCACCCCAAGGAAACCATGCATGGCTCCCAACTCAGGAAAAACACATCCATCAATATCAGATGGAACCAGGAGGCAGTGGACACCATCTCCTCACCAGGTTCCTGAGGGCAGTTACTCCCTGCCCCCCATACCTGAGGTGACAGACTGAGATCGGGGAGGGGACAAGGATCAGAGCCCGATCATCCTCCACACACACCCCCGCCAGCTCCCCAGCACCAGGGTCAAAGAGCTAGCCTGTTCTGAAGATGAAATGAGCCAAGCTCTGAAACTTGGAGTGTTGAAACGAACAGGACTCATTCAGCCTTAAGGAATCGAACACAGGACTGTTACAGTAAGAGGAAGCAGTGGGAGAGCTGGAGAATCTGAGCAGGGTGCGATTAAGAATCAACAGCCCGGGCTTCCCTGGTGGCGCAGCGGTTGAGAGTCCGCCTGCCGATGCAGGAGGACACGAGTTCGTGCCCCGGTCCGGGAAGATCCCACATGCCGCGGAGCGGCTGGGCCCGTGAGCCATGGCCGCTGAGCCTGCGCGTCCGGAGCCTGTGCTCCGCAACGGGAGAGGCCACAGCAGTGAGAGGCCCGCATACCACAAAAAAAAAAAAAAAAAAGAGAACCAACAACCCAGGAGGAAAGGAGTGTGGGTTGAAAACAGTGACTGAGAAGTAAAACCGTGTCACATGTACATCCAGAACGCTGAGTCTTCAATAAACCGGTTACATTTATGAAAAATTCTCAATGAATCGCAAAATACTTGTATATAGCAAAATATAAAATATTAAGTGAAAAAGGATACAATATGACGTGAGAGATGACGGAAAGGAAGGAAGGGAGGGAGGGAGGGAGGAAGAAAGAAAGGAGATAGATGGATTGGTAATTGTGAGGAAATATACTCACAACTTTAACCAAAGTTATCTCTGAGAGGTAGAATTACAGGTGATTTTATTTTCTTTATAATACTCTATTGTCTATAAATTTCTTGAGGCAAGAACTTCTGAAATTATAACTTGTGAAATTTAAAAAACAAAAATATTTTTTTCCAGAAGGATACAAAAACAAAGAAAATAAATGCCAATATATTGTCTTCTTTTAAAAATAGAAACTTCAGCCTCTGCTCCTCACCCTACTTGCAGACTGGTACCTGCCCAGGACTAATGACGGACCACAAGCAGCCAACACCCCTGAACAATGCTCTTGTCCTCTGCTCACCTTTCTAAGTAGTAAAACAAAATTCTCACAGGGACCACGATTCTATTACCCAATATGCATTCAATAAAAGGTTAAAAACAATAAATGAGTGGGAAAAGAGCATTAAAGGAAAATTCCTTAACCTTACACTACATTCTATTAATCATGTTTTGTTATTCTGCACAGTCTTGAGAGGGAGGGAGGGATCAGATAACAGGCCATCTGGGGAAGACCTCCATTGGATAATATGTTTCAAACCATTACGTTCCAAAGCCAATTTTCCTTTGTGTTTTAGAGAAAAACTGGGGACCTTGAATTCTTCAGTCCTAGACAAGACACTGAGGCAGAACAGCACACCGGCTATGGACACTGCTCTGGAGCCAGGTCAGCCTGGGTTCTGATTCATGCTCTGCCACTTCTTGGCTGTGTGACTTTAGGCAAATTACTTAACCTCTCTGTGCCTCAGTTGCCTTGTTTATAAGGTGGGGCTAATAATGGTATCCTCTCAGGTTTGTCCTGAGGTTTAAATAAGTCAAAACATGTAAAGTTCTTGGAAGACTGCCTGATGCTCAGTCACTGCTCCAGTGAGCCTCATGAGTGTAACTGAACCAGAGACGCCTACCAATAAATGACAGTTTTCATTCATTTAGGAGTGTATCAACCAAACAACGAACTTTCCAGGTTCTTCTCTTTTACCCATCTTTAGGAAGTTCCACGACTTCAGCAACTTTACCCAGAGAAGAAAGGTCACAAGTCACGGTCGCAGGTCTACTGTCACGTAAATGGTCACTGTCATTGTCATACAAGTGGTGAAGTCACCATTTAACTGTGCCTCGGTTTCCTCATCTCAAAAGAGTAAAATGACTATCACCAGTTGCCCCACCAATTTCACAAGGCTGTCAAGAGCAGCAAATGAGGCAATGTATGTGAAAATACTTTGAAAAAGTAAAAAGCACTAAACAAGTAATGTTAAATAGACCAATAATTAAAATATGAAGATAAGACTCGAGTTGGTCCTTCCTAGTTCTCGGGAAGAACCCTTACAAAGGTTAAAATCTAAATAACATCTGGATTTCATCACTCCATGCTCTTCTAGGTTATTATTGCTATTTATTGATTTTTATTCTTTTACTGAGTATAGTTGATTTACAATATTATAGTAGTTTCAGGTGTGCAGCATAGTGATTCAGTATTTTTATATATTATGGGATTATATATGTATGAAATAAATAAGCAACAAGGATGTATTGTACAGCCACTATTTTGTAATAACTTTAAATGGAGTATAATTTTACTTTTTATATGTGACTACTAGAAAATTTTTAATTACATATATGGCTCACATTATGTTTCTGTTGGGAAGTGCAGCCTTAGACAATAATGGATGGATCCCTTTGTAAGAAAGACTTGGAAACACAATCTCAGTAAATGAAGTACCTTGGAGGCATGTGAGATGGGAAACAGTGGGATGCTGGCACTTAACATTTTTGTACCATATCTTCCCTTTATTACAAGTTGCCTGAACATTAAAGCATACTACTAAGGTAAATAAAAATTCTAGTAGGCCAAAAAGAAACATTAAATTATATGACCTTTGTTTAGACAAAGAGTTTCTGTGGAAGAATCACAACCAAAATCATGAGAGTGCCCTTGACTGGCTCTGTATGAGTGCCTGCCGTGAGCCTAAGTCAGACCACAGAGCTCCCAGGCGAGTCCAATGTCTGCCTCGACTGCTGCAAAGCATACTTGAACAGACGTGGGAGAACATTTGAGCCAGACGTTCGGGGGCTACACAAATCACAGGCCCCTGTGATGCCTTTTAAAGACAGAGATGTCAACTTCATAGAACGGAAAGAGGAGATGCATGACACATGTTGAGTTCTAAAAGAAAGTTTTGGAAGGACAAGACAGAGCAGCAGGAAAGGCCCTTTCCTACCTGTTCCGTTCAGTTCAGTTGGTGCATACATATACCAACATTTTTGGAGGTTCTGGGCCACGGGTGAACAAAACATAAAAATATTGATAGTTGGGCTTTAGCCAACAAAGACCCTGGGGCAAAATAGCCAGCTGCATCTGCATTTCGGGGACAGTTTATGTTTGGTGCCAGCCACCTGAGTTCAAGGCGTGGCCAATAACTAGGCTGTAGAGGGCTTGGCTGCTTGCAATGGATGCATTTGAGGCCAAGTGTGTGATGCATCAAAGAGAAAAAGATAAAATGTTTCATTACAATATGAATCAACTTAAAGTATATTTAGCGGCTTCCCTGGTGGCGCAGTGGTTGAGAGTCCGCCTGCCGATGCAGGGGACGCGGGTTCGTGCCCTGGTCCGGGAAGATCCCACATGCCGCGGAGCGGCTGCGCCCGTAAGCCATGGCCGCTGAGCCTGCGCGTCCGGATCCTGTGCTCCGCAACAGGAGAGGCCACAACAGTGAGAGGCCCACGTACCGCAAAAAAAAAAAAAAAAAAAAAAAAAAAAAAAGTATATTTAATGTTCCACTGGCTTCCATAAGGGCAGGAGGACCTGCATTAGTAATGAATATTGATTTTCAAATATTGGGAAATGGAAGGGAAGAATTCAACAATTAAATGAGAAGGAAATAATAGTCCCACATAGACCTATTCTGAGCAGGAAAAAAAATAGTGCACAGAGCAATTACAAATATAAATTCAGAAAAATGTGTTTTCAATGTTCAGTCTCAATAGACAATTCTTAAAATTTTTTTCAAGGCTATATCCTTCTTGCTTATAAGGAAACAGACAATAAAATTTGAAACAAATTTATACCGATAAGTATTTGGGATTCAAACAAAAATTGACTTAAGAGATATATCTCATCCTCAAAACACTGAAAATAAAAGTTTTATGAATATCTTTTAAAGAAATTCCAAGTGAAGTATCTTTAGTGCTCTTGTATCGTAAATTCTTAGATTTACATGAAAAGCAGATAAAAATAAACTGCAAATACTAGAGTACACAGCATGTCAATGTTGTAGAACTTGTAAGGAGACCACTAATAAGGAGAAAGGCTATGGAAAATTCATTTGAATTCAGTTTTTTCTGATAAGCTAGTCAGCAGCTGAGCCAGCCAGTTTGTCAGTTTGCCACAATTTTTTTCAGTTTGTCTGTTCAGGACGTTGGCAGGAATGGTAAAGAGATTTCATCATAAAGGCTACCCAAACTCTGTGTTGAGAAGGACTCTGAGGTCATGTCTGTGCTCAGGCTTAGCGGGAAGGAATGCTGCCATTGATTAGTGATGTCTGACTAGCAGAGACAGTGGCTACGCTTGTGCCATGTCTTTGCTTTCCCTACAGTGGAAAGTGCAGCTGTGGAAACACCTTTCCTACTTATCATTCTCTTCTGTGCCAGTTCATTTAGAAGAGATCATTTCACAAGCTACTGATTACAGAATCAGAGTGCTGTACCCAAAAAGCAGGGTGTAGGAGATATTCATTCCTGAGCTCCCCTCTCTCTACTCCTCTGACCCTCTCTTCTTTACAAAAGGTACTTGTATTGATACTTGCTCATTATTGCTCTTTTAAGGGCATGTCAACCTCTTCCACCTCCAAAACAAAAAGTTCTTCTCCAACACATGAAAATTTCTTTGCTGTGTATAAACTATAGGATGACAGAAATTCTGCAAAGGCAAAAACCTTCTGTACCAAAAACAAAAAAATCCCATTTACCACCAAAAAGAAAACTATAATGTTCTCTTCTCAAATTATTCAGACCTAATTTTTTGACTTAATTAATGCCAACCCTGCCCTTTTGCTCATTACCATCTGCCAGGAGTCATTTCCCTGGCAGAAAGGTCACAGTGCTGAGCATGACACACACACCAGGGAACAGGCAGGATCCAGGTTCCCTCCGCCGTGTCATTCACCTCTCCTGCACCAACACCAGCCAGCATCAACTATTACTGTCAATGTCAGACAGTCACGTATCATCAATTAGGGGTTGCAAAAGCTCAACAACTCCTGAGCTTGCCTGAAAAAGAAAAGCATACATGTGCTCGTACCCATTTGGCAAAACCTAAATAAAATCAGTATGAAGGAAAGAACATCTTTTCCGATCAGAATGATATCTGTTAACGCAGAGAGCAGAGTCATAGGTTGAACCACATGGAACTGCCATTTTTCTAAGCCAATAACAGTCAATTACTAGCAATTCCAGATGATTCAAACTAACAAAGTACAGACGTTTGTCTGCACCAGTATTGGCACATACTTAACTAGGACTTGAACTGTTAGTATGTCACCTGAGACATGTAACACGATAACCAAATATCTTATTTCAGAAACATTTCAGACTGTGGCAGTTACCTAATGAAAGGAAATGTACTTCTATGAATTGAATACCTATGTCAAGTTCTGTCCAGTGATATCCCTGTTCTAGTGGAAGAGACAGATGTGTGAGGAGGGATCTGCAAGAGGGAAGCCAGGGTTCATAGGGAATATATGAGGTCCACCCAGCCTCCACTGGAGTGGTCCAGGCAGACTCTTGGAGGAGACAGCATCTTGGCTGGGTTTTCAAGGATGAGTTGGGAGAGCCAAACTTAAGTCTAGCAGTCGCTGGAGTGAGAGAAGGGGGTGGTGAGGACAGGATCAACTTCTAGGCAGTCCTGCTTCCAAAAAAGTTTGGCAAAAAAATGTTTCCATTCACAGCATCTCTGGTATGTTCCTGCTATTCTGATTCATTACAACCCTGTCTTTTCCAGCATTAATTCAGGCCAGTGGTTGCCATGAATAAAGAGCAGCATTAAAATATCATCAGGAAAGATACATCATCAGCTTCTAACTGGGGAGGAAAAATGTCTTAAAGCTTCATAGGTGTTTCTATTTAGTCTGGGGACCCATGTCATATTAATTGACTAGATAAATACTTGGGGTACTCAATCTTGCTACTAACATTTTAATCCCTTCCAGTTCCATTCAAATTGTGCCTAATACCTGGTCACTAAAAATAATATAAAACAGGACTTCCCTGGTGGCTCAGTGGTTAGGAGTCTGCCTGCCAATGCAGGGGACACGGGTTCAAGTCCTGGTCCAGGAAGATCCCACATGCCGTGGAGCAACTAAGCCCGTCCACCGTAACTACCGAACCTGAGCTCTAGAGCCTGTGAGCCACAACTACTGAAGCCTGCACGCCTAGAGCTCGTACTCCGCAACAAGAGAAGCCACCGCAAAGAGAAGCCCGCGCACCGCAACGAAGAGTAGCCCCTGCTCTCCGCAGCTAGAGAAAGCCCGCGAGCAGCAATGAAGACCCAGCGCAGCCAAAAATAGATTAATTAATTAATTTTTTAAAAAAAGTAATAATATAAAACAGATCTAAAATTCACTTTCAGGGGAAAAAAATGTGCAAGGCGTGGGGTCCACTCCTGCAATAACCTTTTCGTGCGGGATTGCCATTTGAGATTACCCTGCTGGCATCTGACTCTTGCCGCACGTGGAGCCCACTCTCTTGCTAATTTAGCTGCAGGCCAGCCCTCGCTCTGCTTTAGAACAGCATTAAGGGAATTGTCTTCTCTGGCTGGGAAAGACCATTGGAATCCAGAGAAGGAAAACAAAGGGCGCCCTCCTCAGAGAAGCTGCCGAATGCTCAGACCCTTCATGTTGAATTACACTCGTCACCCTGAGACCTGTGTTGCTGGCCTCTCCCGCCCCATCTGCAGCGGTCAAACCCTCCCCATTCAGAATCTACAGTGAGCAGTCAACTGCTGCAACCCAAGGAGAAAATCCAATACTTTTTCTACATCTCCTTATTAAAGCAAAAACGGAACAGTAACTGCCCAATTCAGCTTATATAAGAAACTCAGTGAATTACATTGCCATGAAAAAAAAAAAAAAAAACCGGATGTTAGCATCTCTGGGACTGAGACAGCGACAAGAGACTTTCCTTGGGCAGAATGGCAGACCTCTGCACCTGGAGCCTCTTGGGGAGGATCTTCTCTGCCCCTCCTTTCTTTCTCACATGGTTCCTTTCGCCACTTTTTCAGTCTTTGGGACCTTGATCAAGGAGTAGGCAGTTCTACTTTGTCACCAAAACTGAGCTAAAATACTTCAAAGCTAAGATGTATATGCACTCCTCCTTTTAGCTAAAGATCCTATTTGGGTAAGGAGTATGCAAGTTGACGGAATAACGGGTGAGGAGTGTGGAAGTTGAGGGAATAACGGGTGAGGAGTGTGGAAGTTGAGGGAATAATGGGTGAGGAGTGTGGAAGTTGAGGGAATAACGGGTGAGGAGTGTGGAAGTTGAGGGAATAACGGGTGAGGAGTGTGGAAGTTGAGGGAATAACGGGTGAGGAGTGTGGCAGTTGAGGGAATAACGGGTGAGGAGTGTGGAAGTTGACGGAATAACGGGTGAGGAGTGTGGAAGTTGACGGAATAACGGGTGAGGAGTGTGGCAGTTGAGGGAATAACGGGTGAGGAGTGTGGCAGTTGAGGGAATAACGGGTGAGGAGTGTGGCAGTTGAGGGAATAACGGGTGAGGAGTGTGGAAGTTGACGGAATAACGGGTGAGGAGTGTGGAAGTTGAGGGAATAACGGGTGAGGAGTGTGGCAGTTGAGGGAATAACGGGTGAGGAGTGTGGAAGTTGAGGGAATAACGGGTGAGGAGTGTGGAAGTTGAGGGAATAACGGGTGAGGAGTGTGGAAGTTGAGGGAATAACGGGTGAGGAGTGTGGAAGTTGAGGGAATAACGGGTGAGGAGTGTGGAAGTTGAGGGAATAACGGGTGAGGAGTGTGGAAGTTGAGGGAATAACGGGTGAGGAGTGTGGAAGTTGAGGGAATAACGGGTGAGGAGTGTGGAAGTTGAGGGAATAACGGGTGAGGAGTGTGGAAGTTGAGGGAATAACGGGTGAGGAGTGTGGAAGTTGAGGGAATAACGGGTGAGGAGTGTGGAAGTTGAGGGAATAACGGGTGAGGAGTGTGGCAGTTGAGGGAATAACGGGTGAGGAGTGTGGCAGTTGAGGGAATAACGGGTGAGGAGTGTGGCAGTTGAGGGAATAACGGGTGAGGAGTGTGGAAGTTGACGGAATAACGGGTGAGGAGTGTGGCAGTTGAGGGAATAATGGGTGAGGAGTGTGGAAGTTGAGGGAATAACGGGTGAGGAGTGTGGAAGTTGACGGAATAATGGGTGAGGAGTGTGGCAGTTGAGGGAATAATGGGTGAGGAGTGTGGCAGTTGAGGGAATAACGGGTGAGGAGTGTGGCAGTTGAGGGAATAATGGGCAGAGCATTAGGGCATTTCCCAACTGGGACACTTAGAAAAAAATCTTTTGATTGAAGCATAACACACATACAGAGAAGGGCACAAGTCCTATGTGCAGAGTGACTACCCCTATGGTACCTGCACCCAGATTAAAATCAGAACGTTATCCCAGGAGCCCCTCCCTGGGACCCGACCCTGCTCCTCCCCACAGCCAGGGTGACCACCCTCCTGACTGCTAACACCACTGACTCATTTGGCCTGAAACTAGGATACTTTTAAGAGCCCCAGTAATTATGCTGGGACAACAGGCATAAACCAGGCTCTCTGTGACAAACCCAGATGTATGTTACTGTAAATATTGGTCACATTTGGTCTGTTTCCCAAGGCACTTTGGACTGACCCCAGTTTCAACACTTGTCACATTCTGCATATTTGCTAAATATGCAACGAACTCTTCACTACTGGAGGTCAATGTGGAGTCTGATTCTTCATTCGTTTTCTCCCAAGTACCATTCAGTGACTGTCTTATGCCACCAGATGAAGGATTCAACAAGCACCCAGGTTTCCAAATTCCCCATCCCTCGTTATCAGGCTGGGTAGAGAATGTACCGTTTTATCTCCATCCCGGCCTGATGAGATTTTCTGGAGGAAGCTTTTGCCAGAGGAAAGTTTCCTGTCAGCCAAGAGTCTGCTTGGCCCCTTCCTGCAATCAAACATCATATGACCCATTCTCTGTGCATGCCTTTCCCACCCTCCTGGCTGTGTATGTGTGTCTGGCGGCAGGGGAAGGCGGGGTAGGGATGGGGACAGAGACTCTCTTCTTGACTGTCAGGCTCCTCGAAGCCCTCCAGGCTTCAAACTTCAGAGTCCATCTTCATAGGACCCACACCACCCAGTTTTAGCAAGAATCTTGTTAAGTCAGTCTAGAAAGAATTCCCACCTTCAATACCTGACAACCCTAAGTATCTGATCAAATTCCTCATCCCCCACCCTTGGTACCTGCCCACCTTAGCCAGTCTTCAGCAAGAATCCTGTCCGGTCCATTTAGCCACAACGCCCCTTTACTCCTGCTGTTTCTTCTTAGCAATTTTCCATCCATCACCCTCGACCCTGCTCCTCAGCTATAAATCCCCACTTGTCCGTGCTGTACTTGGAATTGAGCCCAGCTCTAAACTGAGGTAGGTCTCTTTTCCCTGATAGCAATAATTCCTGAGTAAAATCTGTTTTTGTGCTTTAACTATCGTCAGACTCTGATTTTCCTTGGGAGGGAGGGCACACACCGTGTACACATGCGTGTGTTTCTTCTTCTTGGTTCTGCTGCCACTGGTCTATGTTAAAACCAAAAGATTCCTTTCCAGCCTCCAGCCTCCACCCGCCCCCGCTCCTTGCACCCACCATTTGACCTGCAGGCAAATGAAGCCATTCAAATATTTGCTCATCATGTCATCTGTTCCCATCCGACCTTGCAATTCCTGTCATGCCCCACATGTCAGTTTGAAGCATAACGTCATTAATACCTCCAGTGCACTAATGGATGCTTCACACATGAACGCATTAATGAAATGTGTTATTGTTTTCCCTCACAGGACATTAACAATCTACCTCATGCTGCGGCCCGAAGCCCCTCGGAGCTGCTGAAAACCACTAGCTATCAAATGAACCCTCAGTTCCGCCTCAGTAACTTTAAGTTCAAGTTTATCACTGAAGCGTCGCTCATGTGAGAAGAAAATACAAGCCTCTGAGGGCTTTGGGGCCCAGCTTCAATTACCATAAAGAGTAACAGGCAGCGATAGCTGGGGGGTGGGATGGGGGCAGCCGGAGCTGCATGGAAACACACCCTGTCAAAATGAAATAGGAAAGATCTGCGTGTCACTGGGATGATTTGTTTCTTGTTCCTCCCCTTTGTCTATGGGCTGATGGTTTGAATAATGAAGACGGTATTGGTTTTCTTCTTGAGCTCACCAGCACAGGAGGTCTGCTTTTCTGATGGCACAGCTGACATATTAAGAGGGATTAAAGTTTCTGTACACAGGCAATGTTTAAATTAGCTTCCTTAAGCCCCAAAGAAATCTTTCCAGCTGATTTGCAAAACGAGCCCCAGCACAGCCTGCAGCCACCCTGCACTGGTTGCCTAGACAGAGCCTCAGGGTTCTGTTTGGCCAGCTGTTTTGCAAAATCAGAAGAAAAGGAAAGGTAATTCCTTTTCACCATTGCCTCAGCCAGTATTTCTCCTGTAATTAAAATTGAAAGCTTTCCCCAACAGGTTCTCAGAGGCTCTCCCAGAGAAACAGATTTCTCTTTTCCTGTACAATTAAGCACAAATTGTAAGGTGCAGGGCTTTGCCATAGAGGGATGGATGGTCAGAGGTGTTCCATGCAAGGCTGGGGGACGCTTTTGTGTTTGGTTAGCTGTTAGGAAATGCTAATTTCCTCTTCTCTTGCCATTAGGCACTAATTCCCTGCTGTGCCAGAAATTTTTTGCAGGCTGGGGCCAGAAAGGTGAGGGGAGATGTACAGCACAAATGCCACAGAATCACCTGCACCAGGAAACTGCTGCTTGGCCAGGAAGGTGATTGTTCACCCAGCGTTTGTGCCAACAATGCTCCTCACACTCCTTTTCTTCTTGTCCTTGGGAGCAGGCCTAAGAGTAGGTACTAAATTCGGTCTCTGAATGTCTCAGGTCGCTAAGCGTGTACCCTACACATGAGGGTCCAATAGCAATTAAGCATCTAATCAAAATCTCCTAGCTCAGGAACAAAAGCCAAGGCTTAACTCTTTCCTGGGCTGCTGACTGCAAGGAGATCCGTGTTGCCTGCCCGTCAGAGCCACGTGTCTGCGTCCCCACATCTACTCCTCTGAAGGGGAGACAGCCCACAGCAAGCTCCCAAGCCCTACAGCACAGATACCCTGAAAGTTCGGGGAGGACAATGTGTGTTCCTTCTGCTTCTCACAAACACAAGGCAAAACGAGCTGGACCCACATCACCCTAACACCTCTGCAGGTCTCATCCCAGAAACGCCCTGTACTTTTAAAGAATCAGGTGGCCAGAACTGTGACCACAGATGACAATTTTTCTGCCATTTTATTTTAGCCCTATGCAAAGAGCCTCTAGGGTGGCCCTATGACTCTGTTCGCCTGGTATTGACACCTTGTATGATCACCACCTCCCTCTGAGCACAGACAGGATCTGTGACTTCTTTGTAAACAACTGAGTATGGCAAAGGTGAAGGGGTTTGGCAGATGTTATAAAGGCCCCAAGTCAAAAGGGTAAATCAAAAATGAGATTATCCTGTGTGGCCTTAATCAGGTGAAAGCTCGTAAAAGAGGGACCGGGCCTTCTACAGGCCAGAGACCCTCCTTGCTGGCTGAAGTAAGCAGCCACACTGGAGAAGCCCACAGGGAGGAACTGCATTGCCTCTAGGATCTGGGGTGGCCTCCAGTGACAATCAGCAAAAAGCTGGGGACCCAGGAGCAACCAGGATATGAATTCTGCCAACAACCTGAATGAGCATGGAAGTGCATTCCCCCCCAGGCTGATGTCCACATGAAAACGTGGTCTACCCAACACGTTTATCAGAGCCTGGTGAGACCCCAAGCAGAGGACCCAGTACCTGGACTCCTGACCCATAAAACCTGGGTTGTTTTAAGCCACTAATTTGTTACTCAGCAAATAGATAACTAATACAATTCCTAAGCATTCAGATCGTACATTTTTAAATGACTGGTGACTCAGCTTATTCCAGCCATAGTCTTCATCATTAATATCTTCAAATCACCAGCCAATTAATATATTCCTTCTATGCATTGCCCCTTGGGTCCATGGTGCATATTTTTTGAGACCATGGAGCTCTTGAGATATTCTGTCAATCATTTCTCATTTCTCCTCAACCTTGCCTTTTTAGTCACTGAGAGCCCATATTGCAAAGAAAGATCTTAAAGTGAGTAGAAAACGACATTAAACAAAAAGATATGGATCTATGCTCGACACACAAATATTACAAAGATATATTCTTTTTCTTTTAATCAAGCTTTCACATGCACAAAGAGAAAATCATATTTTATTCCTGCTTGTCTTAAGCCTCATGAAGCCTTCAGTTCATAAACTTCTAGAAAACTTTCAAAGTTCTCAACAAATACATTTTGTAGTTCAGATCATTTTAGAAATCAACTGCCGTACACCAATAGGATTTTTTCCCCGTGGAGTTTGACAAGCTGAACCTATTTATATGGAAGAGCGGGCCAAGAAAGGCTAGGATACTTCTGAAGACCCCAAAAGCCAGATACGAAGAATTATTATAAAGTGATACTTTATAGTATATTATAAAGTATGATGTTGGCACAATGATTTAAAAGATAATAAACCAACAGAATAAAAAGAGGTGCCCAACACAGGCCCATGCATGTATTGAAATCTGATATATGGAAGATGGGACATTACAAATCAGAGGGGAACAATGTTCTATATACTGAATGGTGCCCCATGATAGGTTCCCAATATAGGGGCAGGGGATAAATAAAACGGAAGAAATCTTCGTTTAGGAATTTAGTTAACTACCAAACAAAGAAAAGAAAAAGAGGTAAAAAAAGGTATAAGCCAGTATTCTTAAACTATAACACAGTAAACAGTTATATAAATCATGTTATTCATTGTGTTTTGCAATCATTTATCATTTTAAAACAATCTAGGGTTAAGAGAGGCTGACTGACCTTTGAAAATATATTAATTACTGCCTATGATTCAGCTCTTAAAAATATATGCTTAATTTGTGATTGAGAAAGGGGATTCATTTTTAAAAATAGCTTTAACATGCCTTTGGCCTAACAAAAGCCAAACATGGGACGTATTTCAAAACTGTAGGATTATGAAGATTGGATGGGAGCATGATGAAACAAGATCGGTCATGAACTGATAAGCACTGAAGCAAAATAATGGGCATCTAGAGATGTATTATGTACGTGTATGTTTGAAATTTTCCATAACTAAGAAAGTATTTTGAAAAAGGAAAGTAAAAGAGTGTTTGGTAAAGCATTTCAAGTAAGAAAGTTATACAGGGATTTATTATGTATGTGTATGTTTGAAATTTTCCATAACTAAGAAAGTATTTTAGAAAAGGAAAGAAAAAGTGTTTGGTAAAGCATCTCAAGTAAGAAAGTTAAACAGTAAGTCCCCTACATACAAACGAGTTCCATCCCGAGAATGCGTTCCTGAAGTCCAAATTGTTTGTAAACCCAACAAAGTTAGCCTAGGTACCCAACCAACAAATCGGCTGTATAGTGCTGTACTGAAATAGGCTTATAGTACTTTTCACACAAATACATACAAAACGAGCAGGCAAAATAAAGAAAACCTTTTTAATCTTACAGTACGGTACTCTGAAAAGTACAGTAGTACCAGCTACATTACCTATGATTTTACGCTTGCTTCTGGACATCCTGGGCTTGAAATAAAGATACTGTACTACTGTACTCTATACAGTTCTGTAAAGTACACAAAAGCACAACCACTTGCAGAAGATGCACACACGTGACAATTTACGCCAGACACTTGAACTTACGTGATTGGACATGCGAATGCATGTTTGCATCTTTGAAAGTTCACACCTTGAAGGTTTGCATGTAGGGGACTTACTGTACAGAACTTCTGTGCTATTATTTTAAGAAAACACACAGGTATATATGTGCATATATATGTGTATATATATAGGCATAATAAAATATATGTGCACAAAAAGTTACGTTATACACACACACACACATATATATATATATATATACACATACATAATTAACATAACTTTTGGGAGCGGGCAAGTCTGCATTCTTACACGGCCATGTTACAGGTAAGGATCCTGATCTCTCCTGGGTGGTTATCTTCTGTTTGCCCTCCCAGGTCCCCTCTCCACCCTTCTCTGGTGAACTGCAAGGGTGAGGTTGATAGGATCCCAGCCCCTGAGACTTCTAACTGGGTCTGGGCCATGCAGAGCATCAGAGAGATGTGAGGGAGGGAGGAGGAAAGTGAAGTCAGGGGATTTGTTTCCCTGGCTTTCTTCCTGCTAGATAGCCTCCAAGTGGGCTAACTATGACCTTCTATTGAAGTTTACCATACCTCTCAAGAAGACCAATTCTACAGGACCTTTTTCTGCTGGGTTCCTGAAACTGATCCCTCTCTTTTTCCCTTTGGACATAGAGATTGTCTCAGCTCAGCTGCTCCTATCCCCAGATTCCTGCACAATCCCTCCTATGCGGTTGTACTCACACCCTTGTAACAGTTTTGTGTGCCATCTGTTTTCTATTAGGACCCTAATTACCACCCTCTTCATTAAACAATAGATGGCACACAGTTATTATAAATAGAGATGGGGAGATTATTATTCTCTACATTTGCAAATATTTCCAGTATTGCAGCTATGTCCTAGGTGATTCCCAAGCGGGACACAGCAGATATAAGAATAAAGGAAAAGAGAGATGTGCAATTGGGGGGTATCAACTAGATACTTACTGGTCCACAAACCAGTTCCTTTTGCTAATAGACATGGAAGGAACTGAGAAGACAGTCCTTTCTCTGAAAAGCCCCAATTGTGAGAGCAATTCAGCTCTCCTAACTTTCCCCATATCTGAACCTAGACTCAGTGCTATAGCACTATTAGAGCACACCAAATATTGCACTACAGTTACCTGAATACATGTATTTATCTCCTCCAGTAGGCTGTGAGCAATTTAAGGAAAAGAGTCCATCTTATTCAACTTTATATCCTTGCCACCTAGCACAGTGGCACATAACAGACACAGTAAATGTTAATTGAATGAATAAATGCCTGCTTGAATAAATGAATGCCAGTGGGGCCAGTGTGTTCCATAGCAGGGCTCTAAACAGAGGCTCTTCTCACCTTCTAGTCGCCATCTGGCTTCCAAAGGCAGCACCAAATCCAAATGTGACCTTGGTACCACGGAATAAAGAATCTTTCTCATCTGAATCACTCGCATCTGCCTGGCTACAGTCAACATAAGGTCTTGAGGCTGAGACACACCTTCATTTGTTAAAAGGGGGAGGGGAGCAGATGGCAAATGAAGGTACTAAAGCTCATTAATTCCTAATGGAGTTGTCCTCCTGGATGTAATTAGAACAAAAAGAAGGAAGAGCCAAAGGAGGAGGGTTTGGGAAATAAAGTAGGCAGCTGGAAGAGGTTTATGAACGGTATAAACCCTCAGGGAGCTTTCCATTAGAGAGGATAATAATGTCCACACTTCACAATGGCATAGTTCTCCACAACCAGCAAAACACATCTGCATACATTATTTCAATAGCGTCTCAGGAAATGATTGTAAGACACAGAGGAGAGTTTTATTTTTCCAATTGTGTAAATTAAAGAAGTTAAACTTCTCCTCAGAGAAGTTAAGCCACCTGCCCTGAGTAACATGGCTAGAAAGTTATAGAATAAGGGTGGATTTAAAACATTCTGACACTGAATTTGGTCTCCATCCATTCCATGGCTATAAATGGAGAGAGTGACCTTCAGACCAATTCTAAAAAGCATGTGACATTCCACCCAGCTCAACTATTCCATAGCATGCTCTTTTCTTCCATGCCCATTACCAATCACTTAAAGACATCCAGTTGCCTTCTGTTTTTGATTGGCAAGTGGGACACAGAGGTTCTTATGAGCCTAGAGTTTTTATTTCTTTATGTCCCCATGGAAGACCTCAAGCCAAGAGAGAAGGGAACTCTTCCTATTAGACCTAGTTAACTGACTCCCATTTCTTCCCACTGTTCCCAACACAAAATAAATTTATTCAAATATGTAGTTGCACTGAAATTGAGAATTACATATTGTACTTTGATCTTATAGGAAGTGGGCAGCATAAATCTGAGATATCAGCATTAAATGCAGAGACTTTATAACTAAGGGCTTGCTAGTAAGCCTGGGTTTTCATACTCAGCTCAGTCTACCCAAAAAGAAGTAAGTTACTTGAAAATTGACTCTTTGCATTAAAGTAAACTTGCCCCTTAAAGTCTTCTTCCTCTCTCAAAGGCACACAGCTGACCTAGTTCAGAAGCGAGCTGAAAAGATGGAAGGAAGATGTTCTATTTAACCAGCATCAATTGCTTATAACTATCCTATTCTCAATATCTTTTCCCCCCAAGGAAGCATTCAGCCAACATTTTTATTGGACTGATGCCCAGATTGCTCCATTAATTCATGCAACTACCTTTGTTGGAGTGCTCCAGGCATTATTACTCATGAATCCTACAGAGCACAAATACACCTCTAGAAATACTGTCATTTGTATTACATATGACCTTAAAGCATCTTCATAAATTATACCTTCAAAGCAAAGTAGAGAGCACTGAAGTCTTTTGCTATGTTAGTCATCTTAGTTTCACTAGACCCATTGTCTTTTCTTTACATATGCAATGTAACTAAATTGGTTTTTAGCCATCTGGGTCCTTCAGATTCATCAACTTTATCATAAGGTATATAAGATGTATGATCTTTAAACCTGTAATGGTATCTTTCTGCTCTGTGGGTTTCATTGGTTCAAACTTATCTTCCAATTATGTCTTCCTGAGATGTATTCTAGCTATGATGGGGGCTTCTAGGCTGTGGTTTATTTCTGGTACTGTACCTATTAAGTAACCAAACAAGAAAAGCAACAAAAATTGTGCTTTGGCTTCATATACATTAGACCATTTAACAAGAAACCTGTCCATTTTCAGAGACTTTGGCAACAAATATAGTCACTTAATTATTAAATTAGTTACCTTATCCTAAACAATTGTCAGTAGCCCACCATGTTAATAAGAAAGTTCTTTCTCAAAATAATTACCATTTGATTTCCAATTGCTTATAAAGTGAGCACTGTTTTCTACCCAAAATTTCCATGAAATCTTAATATTCTTGTTTCATATTAGGAGTTTAAATGAATAAAGCGTTATTCACATAAAGGAAATAAGTACTTTGACCATTTTCAAAAGGAAAGTAGAACCACAATGTATGATGATATCCTGAACATGATCTGGGACACAAAAAAAATCAGTATTATCTGTGAAACCTTGAGCAAAATTTCTCTCCTTTGCGGACAGAAAGCAACAATGTCATTCAGCTATTTACATACGGCCCAGATACTAATGAGGAAGTGTTTCTTGCTTTCTGTGAAGGAAAAGTGAACTATGAATAAATATCACTGGGGTCATTATCACCTGCACACAGGTAACAGGTGGCTTGCAACAAAACAGTGTCAGAAGCAAAATGGATCTGTAGCAGGAAAATCTGTCTTAAGGCATGATTGGGGGTAAAAGACTAACTGTGGATAAATATTTGTGGTGCCTGGCAAAGCTCTCCAAGTTCCAAGGTGAGAAAAGACCTTTCACGCATATATGGAACTTTCCATGAGAGTTCCAGAGCCTTTCAACCTCAGAATATATCTGGCCTATCCTCTTTGCAAAAGGTAAACTGACAGGATCTTGGAGAAATAGGAGTTGAACCTACTCTTAGAGATCTTCAGAGAAGAGGAATTTCAGCTTCCTGGCTTAACTATGTTGCTGCTATCTAGTTTATTTTACATGGCCACATTTATCATGCTTAAAATTCAGCCCAAGTCCACCTGTTATTTTATTTTTTTTAGCAGCATTCACTCCTTTATTCAATAATTATATATTGAGCACCTCTTATAGTCCAGGCACAACTTTAGTAGCTGGGATTCAAGAGAGAACAAAAGAGACCAAAATTCTTCCTCTTGTTGTCTTTATTATTCTAGCAATAAACTGTTCAATTCCCAGTAACATCCTTATTTCTTGTATGAAATTGGGTCAACTTCTTTGACCAAAGCTAGTTTTGTTCGAATTTAATTCCTTTAACAAAAAATTCAGCTACATGAAAACCAACATTAGTTTTGTACTCACAATTTGACAGCATTTGGGGCTGGTTCTTTTTTATTATTTTTCATTCCCATGTTTCCTAGAGGTGTACCCTGAACGAAAGAACAGTTTCCCTCCATCCTGGAAGGATACCAGTTCAACCGCATACGCATCCCTGAGGGACACAGGTGGAATGTGAAGAAAGAGGGGCCCTAGCCAGCCATACGGCCCATTCAACATTGGGGAAAAATGGAATTGCCTTTACATCAAGTTTCCTAGGGAGGATATAGGGAAAGCTTGTACAGAATTACTCCTCCAGCTAATTTGTAACTACTGCTACTACTACCATTGTCCTTTGACCTCATATACATTAGAATACTTGGTCCTCACAGCAACACCATGAGGAACAGATGAGAAAACAGGCTGGAAAAGGTAAGTGACTTGTCTACAATTAACAGCTCTGGCAAATGGTGGTGCTGAGATTCAAACTTATTTCAGGGGTCCGTCTCATGAAAAACCTATGATGTTAGTTATCTAATAAAACCATAGAAAGGGGGGAAAACCTAGGCAGAACACTCTATGACATAAATCACAGCAAGATCCTTTTTGATCCTCCTCCTAGACAAATGGAAATAAAAACAAAAATAAACAAATGGGACCTAACGAAACTTAAAAGCTTTTGCACAGCAAAGGAAACCATAAATAAGATGAAAAGACAACCCTCAGAATGGGAGAAAATATTTGCAAAATATTTGCAAATATTTGAAGCAACTGGCAAAGGATTAATCTCCAAAGTTTACAAGCAGCTCATACAGCTCAATATCAAAAAAACAACCCCATCCAAAAATGAGCAGAAGACCTAAATAGACATTTCTCCAAAGAAGATATACAGATAGCCAACACACACATGAAAGGATGCTCAACATCACTAATCATTAGAGAAATGCAAATCAAAACTACAATGAGGTATCACCGCACACCAGTCAGAGTGGCCATCATCAAAAAATCTAGAAAAAATAAATGCTGGAGAGGGTGTGGAGAAAAGGGAACCTTCTTGCACTGTTGGTGGGAATGTAAATTGATACAGCCACTATGCAGAACAGTATGGAGGTTCCTTAAAAAACTAAAAATAGAACTACCATATGGCCCAGCAATCCCACTACTAGGCATATACCCTGAGAAAACCATAATTCAAAAAGAGTCCTGTACCACAATGTTCATTGCAGGTCTATTTACAATAGCCAGGACATGGAAGCAACCTAAGTGTCCATCAACAGATGAATGGATAAAGATGTGGCACATATATACAATGGAATATTACTCAGCCATAAAAAGAAACGAAATTGAGTTATTTGTAGTGAGGTGGATGGACCGAGAGTCTGTCATACAGAGTGAAGTAAGTCAGAAAGAGAAAAACGAATACCGTATGCTAACACATATATATGGAATCTAAAAAAAAAAAAATGGTTCTGATGAACCTAAGGGCAGGACAGGAATAAAGATGCAGACATAGAGAATGGACTTGAGGACACAGGGAATGGGAAGGGTAAGCTGGGACGAAGTGAGAGAGTGACATGGACATTATACACTATCAAATGTAAAATAGATAGCTAGTGGGAAGCAGACGCATAGCACAGGGAGATCAGCTCGGTGCTTTGTGACCACCTAGAGGGGTGGGCAAGGGAGGGTGGGAGGGAGACGCAAGAGGGAGGAGATATGAGGATATATGTGTATGTATAGCTGATTCACTTTGTTATCGAGCAGAAACTAGCACACCATTGTGAAGCAATTATACTCCAATAAAGTTGTTAAAAAAACATAGAAAGGAATTATTAAACTTTAACCATCATTATTTCATCCTATAGAACGATATAACCCAAGAGAAAAAGATACAGGTGTTGAATATCACTCATGCATTTTCAGTTCCTTCTGTGAATCTTAGCTACTGTAATAAAAGCATTGTTTTGAGCATTGTTTTATATGCATCCTCATATAATAAGAAGATCATTCATGCCTGTATCGATTAAAATTTAAAAGAAACAAATATTCACTGCAGATATCTAGTTCACTTACCTTCAACAAAGTAGCTTCAGGTGCTTCCACTTTTGAAGCTGGAGAAATATCAGACAGGAACGAAGTTCACTTTAGCTGTGTCCAGGAAGAAAAAAGATTCACAGCTCTGAGAATAAAGAAAGAATCAGACCTTGTCAGGACATTTGGTTCTAATTAACTAGTGACAAAATGGTTCTACACTGCAACTATGTAAAAGTAGCTGAGTTATTTGAGCTAGGAAAGGTCAAAAACAATGATTATGATCAAGATATTAGTATTATTGCATATACCTTTGATTATTGGGAGTGAATTTTCCTCTCTCTTTTCCTCATTAAAATTAAAATTTTGGGCTTCCCTGGTCGCGCAGCGGTTGAGAGTCCGCCTGCAAGGCAGGGGACACAGGTTCGTGCCCCGGTCAGGGAGGATCCCACATGCCGCGGAGTGGCTGGGCCCGTGAGCCATGGCCGCTGAGCCTCCATGTCCGGAGCCTGTGCTCCGTAACAGGAGAGGCCACAACAGTGAGAGGCCCGTGCACCACAAAAAAAAAAAAAAAAAAAAAAATTAAAATTAAAATTTTATGGTTTATCAATGTAAAGTTGATAAGTGAACAAGATAATTTAACACTATTTTGATAATGGAGCATATTCCTTGTAAAACATAAATCCCTAGAGGCTTTCTCAATTCCCCTTCTATCCCCACATAGCTGCCTCTGTCTAGTATTGAGCCATGGCTTTGCTCAAGAAAGCAAAACAAAACACAAATCATCTAGTGGTAGCAATCTGAAAGAAGACCTGGCCCAGAGGACAAAAAATGCGATTTAACATAAAACAATAGGATGTCATGATCTAAACTACTCATTTGGCATTTACCATAAACCCCTGAGTACCATTAGTTGCCTTTTCAGATAAATTCAGTAAAAATTTATTGAATATTTTCCATGTACAAGCACTTTGCTAGATATTAAGAAAAAGGTGAACGGAAGACCAGGCTCTCTTCTCGGCAATCTATCTTTGAAGAAAGGAATATATGCAAACAATCCTGATGTAATTTCAGGGATAGAGAGAAAAAATAGCATACTTTTGAAGAGTAATGCTAACTTGATATGATTATATTTTATTCTTTCTGATCTACTGTAAACCCTTGGAAACCAGAAATTTCTATTTTTCAGAATCTTTGCACATGTGAGTATTTTAATCAGTCGTCCTTTTTAGTGAAGGACAGAAATAGTGTATATCGTAAGGTACACGTGTAGCCTGATACCAGCTTCAGGCACAATTGGATCAGGCTTTTTTGTTTGTCTTTGGGTTTTTTTTGGTACGCGGGCTTCTCACTGTTGTGGCCTCTCCCGTTGCGGAGCACAGGCTCCGGACGCACAGGCTCAGCGGCCATGGTTCACGGGCCCAGCCACTCCACGGCATGTGGGATCCTCCCGGACTGGGGCACGAACCCGTGTCCCCTGCATCGGCAGGCGGACTCTCAACAACTGCGCCACCAGGGAAGCCCGGATCAGGCTTTTTAAAGAGGACATAAGAATTTCTTCCTCCATTCCTTGGGTCTGTTTTTCTCTATATTGGCTTCATTCTTCAAAGATCCTCTAATAGTGGGATTAAAGATAGCCCCAGACGCTTCCCTGGTGGCGCAGTGGTTGAGAGTCCGCCTGCCGAGGCAGGGGACACGGGTTCGTGCCCCGGTCCGGGAGAATCCCACATGCCACGGAGCGGCTGAGCCCATGAGTCATGGCCGCTGAGCCTGCACGTTGGGAGCCTGTGCCCCGCAACAGGAGAGGCCACGGCAGTGAAAAGCCCGTGTACCGCAAAAAAAAAAAAAAAAAAAAAAAAAGATAGCCCCAGAAATACTGCACCTGGTTAGTAACCCTGGGAGAAAGAAAGCTTCTCTTCCCATTAGTCAAAAGTCATGGAATTCATTCCTAATGGACTGTCTTATGTCGTGTGCCCATCACCACACAAGTCACTGGGGCCAGAGAAATGGAGTACACTGATTGGCCAGTCTGAGTCATGTGCCCACTGCTGGAGCTCGTGCTGAAGCAGCACATAACTGAGAGCTGTAGGGAGAGATGCCCCAAAGGGAAACCTAAGTGTAGTTACCATAGGAAAGTCTCCTGGGCAAGATAAATATCATGTGCCACCACAAAAAGAACTCAGCAAATATTTGTTAATTGATGTATTGATTAGTAAGTCTGGGATAAGTGAAATGATGATAAATACGATGTGTGAAGGGAAACACAGCCAAGATAAATTGTGAAATGGAGCTACAGAGGTGGGCAGTATCCTACGAGGCCTCTTGGAAATAAATCAACAAAAAGGAGCTGACCTTGACTGTTTGCACTGTTTGAGAAGAATTAACTGAGTCTATAATCAGTAAACAATCCTGAGGGCTTGGTAAGGTGAGTTCTGCCTTCTGTGATATGAAAATTGTGTCATAGGTATCAGAAGGTGAACATGGCTAACTGTCTGTGATTGCCACAAAACAAGAAAAATGAAATGAAATAGAAATCTTAAATCAGTCCTTGAATCACAACAGATACAATTATGGAAACTAGACTATATATTAATCAGATTTTCATGTATTACTTTCAAAGACTTCCCTAAAAAGCCATGAGGAAAAGGGACCTCTTATTTGAACTATGGAATGATCTGAATTGGCAACAATATACCAGTGCTTCAAAAGAAAGTCAATTAGTGCTATAAAAACAGTGTCTATAAAATACATGTAACCTTTGATAATTCATTATATTTGCAAGGCAGAGGAACCTTTAAAAATGCATCCATTTTTTTCTTAAATGACTTAATTTTCATTATTATACTACTTTAAACAAATTTTAATTAATGCATTAAAAGCTTTGAGTAGTTCTTACTTTAACCAGCAACTAGAACAAGTTTCAAGAAGACTTCAAGTCCAGCCACATGCCTCCAAGAAAAGCTACACCTACAGTATCACAGACAAATGGCCTCACGTGTCCATCCTGGCATGTCAGAATTCGTGCCACTTGCCCAACTCCTTGCGAAAGTCCGTTTTTACTTGGAAATGATTCATTTAAGATAATTAGAAAGTCATAACTTTTCACTTATTCATTCAGAAGTAATTTTTAGTTCCTACAAGCACTGTGCTAGGAAATAGGATACAAAAATGAATGTGTCTCTTGCTCCTAAGGAACTCACAGACTGAAGACACCCAGGTGAGCCAAAATTTTCCATACAATCTCATGAGCACGGGGACAGGGGGACATGCAAAGTAAGAGGGGCTACAAACCTTATCTGTACCCGATCACACTATTTTAAAAGTTGGCCACTCCGAACTAATTCGGAGTACGTTATCTCCAAAAGTTTATATGTTCCTAATTTCTCCATCATTTCCACTCTTAGGCATTCCCTAATTGTACCAAAGGTAGAGTGTGTTTTATATGAAAAAAACTGCTACAGGGCAATCATTAACAGTGATTTACTGATATAATACCCGACCAGAGAAAGCACGATTTGCCATGATAAATTGTTCAAACCATGAGGAGCAGTAGGGCTGAAATGAATCTAGTCGTGAACAAAAAAAAAATGATTGAATAGAAACAGTTTGTATAAAAGGATACACTTGATATTTTCACTCTAGACATACAGATTAAGAGGCTGTCTATCAAGGTAAATCAATTTGAAAGTTGAGACTTTCTCCACCCTCAAGAAATGGTTTGCAGGTATTTGTGGCTTTTCGTTTTGGTTTGACTATTATTTCATATTTTACTTGTAATTCTTCTTATGGAACACTAAGAACATTTATTTGTTCTTCGGTCAGGTTTGTTGAGGTATAATTTACAGCCAGTAGAATTCACCCTTTCTAGCGTACAGTTCTAAGAGTTTTGACAAATGGATATAGTCTCACAACCTCCACCATAATGAAGATAGAGAATAGTTCCAGCATCCTGAAAATTTTTCCCTGCCCCTTGGAAGTCAACCTCTAGCCCCCTGACAATCACTAATAAGTTTTCTGTCCCCATAGTTTTACTTTGTCCAGAAAGTCATATAAATGTAATCAACAAGCATGTAACATTTTGAGTTTGGCTTCTTTCACTTAGCACAAGGTAAGCGAGATTATCCGTGTTGTGTGTGTCAGGAAATGTGGACTGGGATATCGTCCTTTAGAGTTTCCCTTATTTTTCCAAAGCCAAAGTCAATATGCAAAGCCTGGATCTCTTGCCATTTAGTTTGTCCCTGGTTAGGAAGAAACAGATTTTTTATCATGTCTGTCTGTTTTCAGCATAGCAGGGAAAGAATAAACACTCTCGGGGAATAATCATAATCTGTGATTATTATAGGCACTAAGTCATATGTTTGTAAGACCCAAACTTTT
The DNA here is from genome assembly GCF_964374135.1 of Grampus griseus. Lineage (NCBI taxonomy): Eukaryota > Metazoa > Chordata > Mammalia > Artiodactyla > Delphinidae > Grampus > Grampus griseus. The sequence continues at coordinate 37,519,845 of NC_139000.1, read as the reverse complement.
GTTAGTCCAATGACTGGGCACTAAAATTAATTCGGAGACTCAAGGCAGAGTTTCAGTGTGGTTTTCCTTATTTTTTCATTATTGCAATAGCAACGGAACACATATTTGTGACTTAATGGTACAACACATTAGTTTTCTTATCTGACCCACCTTTAACAAAATGGAATTACTATTGAGGCAAAGGAATCAAGAAGATAAATCTCTTACCAGGAGTAGGAGAGAATGGATAGAGGCCCCTGTGACCTAAACCTTGGTCATTCGAGTGCCACCTTCATAATTGTGCCTCTACCCACACATTACCCATATCATTATTTATTTAACAATTATATGGGTCACAGTTTTACTTTGATAAATTTTCAAAAGGAAATTTTTATTCCTTACTCTTTTAAATGGAAATCCCTTGCCATAAATAAAACTATGAAAAAATATCCAACAATATAAAGCTCTACCTATATGAGTCAATGTACCTCCCCAAATCATCCTGAGTTCTTGAGTATCACTGGTGGAGCCCATATACACACCCACATATGCTTTTGGAAACACAGCAACTAGAGTAGCTGTCCCATGCTTTAAATGCTTTCTCCTTGACCATGTATTCTGTGCACACCAAGGCAAAGAGTCTGCTCAGAGATCTAGTAAAGCATTAAAACCTATTTAAAATAACAAAGTACGATATGTCTTTCTACCTATGTCAGGCATTGGAAGCCTGCAACTTATTTGCCAAACAGGTCACCAGGGCTGATCTTTATGGAAATATGGACCAGATGTACCTTCTTCCTCATCTTTTCAAAGTGGCCCTTCTGAGCAAGGCCAAGGCCAGTGTGATTCAGCAACACCCACCTTTGTTAGGGTCTGTACCTCCTTACCCTAGACTAAAAAAATGGAACAGAACCTTGGCCCCAAAAGACTTAAAGAATTTATTCACCAATTCATATCTTTATGCTAGGATAATCATGTATTTGATGGTTGCTATAGGAATCTATGTAGACAATCATCACATTTTTAAAGGAAATACATTACTGAAATTTCTTCTGACCCATGGTCACTATGCTCTTTGACAAGACAGTTGACCTTCACGATGTTAATCATCTCATCTGTTTGAAAGGGACTAAAATGTTTGTTCTGCTTCCTGTTTAATAAAGCTATCAAAAGGATTAATGAGAGAAAACCTCTAGAATACTCCAAGCTCTTTCCAAAAAGGCAGCAGGAAAACAGCAGGTGCCTCTTGTGAACATACATTTGTCTTCTTCACGTAAACTCATCCTGAAGGACATCAGGCTTCCAGCTTATATTTAATTGGCTGATTATGTTGTCACTCTTGAGCTCCTTGCCAAGTTACAGGGAAGAGTTTTCTTGGAAACCATAGTTCCCCAACTTTCTCCAGCTATGCAGTTTAATTATATCTAGCAAAATGACAACAGAGCTCATAATTAGCCTGGAGATTAATTACTGCTGAATCAGTCCAAACACCACAGCTACCAAATTCAACACAGGTGCTTAGATGAAGAGAAAAGAGTTTTCTCAATACCCAACAGAAGGTGGATATGGAAGATGTACTTTATGACTCTCTTCCCATGAGCTTAAACATACAACCTGTGCAAAATGCCTTGTGTCTTTATAGCCAGGATGCCCCTAAGTATTTTAAAAAGAACCAGACTCAAAAACATTTCAAATACTGATATCACATATTTTGAAACGTGCAGTGACTGGGGCATACTTTCTTTCTATGCAAATTTCTTCAACCTAGAGCTCCCTTTCCCCTTCTCCTTTTATTGAGGAGTCTAAAAATCCTACATAATTCATCTACTGTTGCTAAACTATGACTGAAAGAGTGATATAGAGAAAATTAAAAAGTGAAAAATCATGCTGTACCTCGTGTTCATCCTGTGACCTCTAAGAGTGACTATAAGCCCATAGGGTGGGTACCACACTCCCAGAGAGTTATGAATGCATCGTCAGATCAAAGGCTTGAAAGCCAACAACTGCCCAGGGGAACCTCCTATTTTCTCTCTGAGAATCACCAAAAGAGGAAAAAGCTAGATTAGATAGGTAGAAAAAGGAAGGAGTTGATCCCATTTCACAAATGTTATCCATTTCTTACCCCTCTCTATGTACAAGTCACTTAAGGTATGTTTAAATATATGCACACCTAGAATCCAACAAAGACAAATTAAATCCCCAAGTGATTCTAACGTGCAGCCAGAGTTGAGAACAGCTGGTCTGGAGTAACCAAAAGGTCGGCCAGATGGTATAATTGCATAAGACTCAGGGAATGGACAGAACCAGGTAATGGAGAAGGAAGAAGTAGGCCAGAAAGAATGAAGTTACAAATCAGAATTCCAGAAGCTCATATTCAAAAGTAGTTAAAGGTGTGTGGCAATAGACGAACACTCAATTCTTAAACCGTGTAAGAAACAAGTAAACCATCCCCTAACTAGAAACTGATGTGATTGTGTTGAAGAAGCACTTTTAATGGATTTGTAAGATGCATCTGTTTGCTGGTTTGATTTTCTGTTGGCTTGTTTGTGTGTTTAGAGGAGTTGGGGGGTTTTGCTGCAAGTTTTTAAAAATAATCCTAATATTGACTAAAAAGAAAAACCATGTTCATACAACCCAAAGGGGAATCCATGGAAAGGAAGGAGGAAATGGACATCTAGAGAAGGCCTTGTGGAAAGATCCAAATAAGGGAAATGTACACAAATGCACAGCCCTGATGCTTGTACCTTGCTTACACCAGGACTGAGGGGAGCCGCGGCAAAGCCATTTGCTTGCACAAGGCTGGAGGAGAGATTACATGGCTGCCAGGAGAGGAATGTTGTCAGAGCGAGTTCGGAACGAGCTCAGCCATGCTCTCCAGTGCTGGGAGGCCCGACCACTGTGCACGCAGCCGCACCACCATCTGTACAGGGCTGCTTCTCAGGGCTGGGCCAAAGCCGAGCTACACCCCCGCCCCCACCCCGCGAGAGGCGGAGCAGGCAACGTTCTAGAACACAGCTCTGTCCACTGGAGGGCAGGCGTATAAGGGCCACGAGGCGACCTCCTGGGACAGCCTCTGTGTGTGGGCACACACGCCCACGTCCACACATGGTAGGAAATGGCTCTCAGAGAGATGTGTCCCCTTCACTCTTAGCTCTTGAGGTGGCATTACTCAGGCTTGGTGCAGCTGTGATTTGAAATCTGAAGACACGTGCTCAAGACTCAAGTCTACATCTCACTTCCTGGATGACCACTGGCAAATCATTTCTGTGAGCTCTAGTGTTACCACTTTGTAAATGGAGGTAACAGAATTTTAGAGTTAATCTAGTCTAAGCATATCACTTTACAGTTGAAACTGAGAACCAGAGAATGTGAAGTGAATGCCCACTTTCAGCCAGCTAATGGATGGCTAAGCAGAATTCACACTCAAATTTCCCAACTTAAATTCAGTTTTCTTCCCTAAGCACTGCAATCTTCTGCCTCAATACTTCCCCTGACTCATAGGATGGGTTTAAGAAAGGATGTTAGGAGGGTAAGAGCTTCTGATTCAAGATGACGGACTGAAGACACACATCACTTCCAATGCCTCCCGAAAAGCCCACGGAACTTATGGAAAAGACTTTTAAAAGAAGGAGAAAGGGGAAGAAGAGGATGAGAAGGGAGAAAAGGATACCAGCAGTGAACTATGAACTGTGAACAAATCCTGGAAGATTGCGAGCACATTGGGATCCGATTGGTAGAGAAAATTTTTCAAAATAAAAAACCAGTTTAAGTTAAAAAGGGTGCCTTCATCAATAAGAACATTATTAAATATATTATATTATGAATAGGATATGTAATATTAAATTTAATATGAATGTATTAAATATATATTTATCAATATGTAATATTAAATATATTTTAACTCATATATATAATAGACTACTACTATGCAGCCCTTGCAATTCATAGAAGTAGAGAAGATCTTTATATACTGACATGGAAAGATATTAATTATGTAGTGTCAAATGAACAAAAGATGTCAAAACGATACAAATACAAACCTATTTTATGTGTGCATGTCATATGTTCCTATAGTAAAAATGGCAAATGCTCACACAGTGCTTGTTATGTAAATAACAAGCTATAAGCACCATTTTGTACATAAGAAAGAGAAACATGAGAAACAGAGAGGTTAAGTAACTTGCCCAAAGTCACAAAGCTACAATTAAGTGGAGGGGCTGGGACAAATCAAGGCCATGTGGCTCCTGAGTTGATGTCTTTCCCAGCAACTCTCAGCTGGTGAGAACAGCATAGATAGCTCTGAAAGGATACACATCCTGGTATGAGTTAGGGAGGTGAGGAGTGAAGACTCCATTTGACTTTTACGTTTCCCTATTGTTTAATAGTCTTCAATAAGAATGTATTTTTTTCCACTTTGTTTTAAAAATTATTATACCATAAAATTGGCTCCTTTCTGAGGTACAGTTTTATAAACTATAGCACATGTATGGGTTCATGTAACCATCAGCACAGTCAGGATACAGAACAGTTTCATTACACCCAAAAAAAACTCCCCATTGCTCTCACTTTATAGTCACACACTCTCCTGGCCTCAAACCCCTAGCAACCACTGACCTGCTCCCCATCACTGTACGGATGACCCTTGAACAACATGGGTTTGAACTGCGCAGGTCCACTTATATAGGATTTTTTTTTTCAATGGTAAATTCTATAGTACTACACGATCCAAGGTTGGTTGAATCTGCAGATGCAAAACCGTGGATGAGGAAGGCTAACTCTAAAGTCATATTCTGATTTTTGACTTGTGGGGGGTTGGCACTCCTAATTCCCATATTCAAGGGTCAACTGTAGTTCTGATTCCTTGAGAAAATCATGCTGTATGTAGTCTTTTGAGGTTAGCTTCTTTCACTCAGCATAGTGCCTTTGAGATTATCCAACTTGTTATGTGCATCAAAAATTTGTTCTTTTATACTGCTGAGTAGTATTCCATCACATGAATGCAGCAGTCTGTTTATTCACTTGCCCACTGAAGCCCACATTTAGGCTGTTTCTAGTTTAGGGTGATTATGAATAGAGCTACTCTAAGCATTTGTGTAGAGTTTTTATATGAACACGAATCTTCGTTCCTCGTGGGCAAATACCTTAGGAGTGTGCTTGCAGAGTCTTACAAGTATATGTTTAACTTTATATGAAACTGCCAGGCCGTTTTCTAGTGTTGCTGTACAATTTTGCATTCTCACCAGCAATGGATGACGTTCCTGTTGCTCTACATTCTCACCAGCATTTAGTATTTTCAGTATTTTGGTATTTTAATATTTTAGCCATTCTCATAGGTGTGTAGTAAGAATATATCACTTAAGTTCTTAAAAAATGGAAAAGAATTGAACAACATTGGCAAGTATAAAACAAATAGGTTATCTCCTAAGCTGACGGTAGGAAGAAATACAAATAAGAACTGTTTTGGAAAATTCCATTCATCCATTAAATATTTCTTGAGCACCCAATATATGTGTCTGCTGGTCTCCTCACATGCATGTTTCAAAGCCTTAGGAATGTTCATGTACTTTATGATTTTACTTTTCATTTTGTCATCCCTATTTTCTATTTACTTATAATACCCACAGTTTGTTTCTGTCACACAACACAAATGTAGTTTTAAAAAGGTAGAGTTAAAAAAAGATAACATATTTAAATTAATTATTATTTATATTAATAATATGGTATTTGGGAAAACATTGTCCTCTACAGTTACACAAGATAAAAGGAAGTCCAGATAGTGTACTCAGCTATAGAACTTTACCTGTTTGTTCCACCCTGAATCTATGTCTTGTCATCTATCAAAAGCACCGTAACAGGTAGAAGAATTAGTTTATTCCCTACAAATGCCTTGTGAATGCTTGACAATGAGAAATTAATTAGAGAAGATATAAGGGCCAATTGATTTTCTGGCCGCCAACTGTCCACTTTGCAGATTATTTATGGAAGCCAGAAAATAGAAAAAAGGCAAAGACATGTGTCTGGGCTGGAAGGCAGCAAGGGGCTGCCCAGGAATTCAATTACAGTAATCCCTGCTGGCTCAGGACTCCCTTGCATCTTTGCCATGTCCTCCTCACCAAACCTGGGCCACCTGGGCCAAGAGACTGAGTGTAATGCATTAGCATCCCAAAGACCTCTTTCTCCTGATTTTGTATAGGTTGTCAACATCTTCAATAGTACAGAGAGAGATGTGAGAAAGTCCGTTTTGAAAATAAAAATTCATATTACAAAAAGGCTGACCGGGCTTCCCTGGTGGCGCAGTGGTTGAGAGTCCGCCTGCCGATGCAGGGGACACGGGTTCGTGCCCCGGTCCGGGAAAATCCCACATGCCACGGAGCGCCTGGGCCCGTGAGCCATGGCCGCTGAGCCTGCGCGTCTGGAGCCTGTGCTCTGCAACGGGAGAGGCCGCAACAGTGAGAGGCCCGCGTACCGCAAAAAAAAAAAAAAAAAAAAAAAAAAAAAAAAGGCTGACCAACATGGCCCCAGACCGAAGGAAAAAAATCAAGAAAAGAAATTATTCTCAGAAATTACACTTACCCAAGTGAAGTATATTCAGGGAAAGACCTGCATTTCTCCCCAGGGTAGTCTCGTGTTGGTTCCTGACCCCAATTCTCCTAAACCAGGTGAAATTTAACTAATTGGTTAGAAATGCTTTTCATAATTCCTTTGTGTAGGGTCCTAATCATAGAGGCCTAGAATTTTAAGTTGGTTGAATATGTGATTTTATATTTTAGTTCAGATTTCATAGATGAGACACAGAGTCTTCGAGAAGGGAGATGACAGCAATGTCAGAGCAGAACCATGACCAGAAGGAAAAGTTTTCAGATATCCAGCCTATAACATGGGTCAAACTTATTTACTTCACATAACTGTCCTGCCTCTTCAAGGAGAGCTATTCAAATGCATTGCTTTTGGAGATTACTGCCATCACCTATGACACATGGTGTTTATAATGACATTTCCTTGCAGAAATGCCCCTCAAGAAAGCAGAAGGAACAGGAAGAGGAAGAGGAAAATCTTCAAAATGCACATGAAAAACTACTGCAAAGTAGTTGAGAAAAATATTTTTTCACTAAAGTAGGTTTTAAGCATAAATAGCTCATTCTTAATGAGATCCAGCTGATCCTAAATATTTCACAATTTCACTCCATCGTATTCTAGTAATCCTGTCGCATGGATCAAGATGCATAATACGGCTACAAAGTAAGTTCAATTCCTCAGTCAATTTTTAAAGGAGTGAAATTCAGCCACAGTACTTCAGCTATCACTATCTATCCAAGAACGACTGGTATGGACTTGGCCTTCCATATCCTTTCTATGAGTAAGGATAGAAAGGACCCAAGAAAATGGAAGAGATTTCTGGAAGCAAAGATAAATAATGGATTTTCCATTTCCAGGGAGTCCATTCCTTAGGTATATAAAAATACATTTAAGTTATGACTACTCAAAATCCTACCTGATTTTTATGTTATTATCCATATTTAAGGTCTGGAGCATCTAAAAACAATATGTCTAACTGATGTGATCTGTCCTAGCACGGTGATTGCCAGCGCTGGTTGGATCCTCCTCGTTCAGCTACCTCTCCTTAAGTATCCGAAGGGATACTTTTATTTCAAGACTTTATAATAATCATAACCAATAATTATTAAGCCCTAACTATATGTCAGGTGCTCTTTTAAGCAAATAACATGTACTAATTCATTTAACTCTCAAACAAACCTCTGAGCTGAGTACTACTGTTATCCCCATTTTAAAGCTGAAGAAACAGGCAAGTGAGGCCAAGATACAGGTGGTCAAAGTCACAGCATATAAAAGCTGGGAAATGAACCCACGCTTGTGAAGAAACAAAACCTATTTATGAACAAATTATGTAGAGTTTATTCGAGTTAATTTAAGTGCACGTGGGAATATATAAGGATATGCAGTAAATTACTAAGAATTAACGTGGATAACCATGGTCTGGGTTTATTGTTAACTCCACCTCACTACAAAAGCTATGAGCAAAAACTGATTAGAAGCAGATCTTTATCCTGGACCACACCCGTCTTGCTGCCTGGTGCTGTGTCCCTTCTGCTTCCAGTAGCTCCACGTCTCACACTCAGCTATGCTGCCCTTGTTTGGATCATTCGGTGCCTTTTTTCATAACAAGTAAATATACTGCAAAGAGTTTTAACTCCTTTCTACTATTGCACCATTTCAGTCCTTAAAGCAGAGAGCTTTCTTGCCTTAACTATAAAAATTTCTTGTCCATGACACAAATGAACATATCTACGAAACAGAGACTCACAGACAGAGAACAGACTTGTGGCTGCCAAAGGGGAGTGGAGGTAGGGGAGGGAAGTATTGAGAGTTTAGGATTAGCAGGTACAAACTAGTATATACAGAGTGGATAAACAACAAGGTTTTACTGTATAGCACAGGGAACTATATTCTATATCCTGTGATAGGGACTTCCCCGGTGGCGCAGTGGTTAAAAATCCGCCTGCCAATGCAGGGAACATGGGTTCGAGCCCTGGTCCAGGAAGATCCCACATGCCGCAGGGCAACTAAGCGTAAGCACCACAACTTCTGAGCCTGTGCTCTAGAGCCCCCGCAAGCCAGAACTACTGAGCCCACGTGCCTAGAGCCTGTGCTCCGCAACAAGAGAAGCCACCGCAATGAGAAGCCCATGCACCGCAACGAAGAGTAGCCCCTGCTCACCACAACTAGAGAAAGCCCGCACACAGCAACGAAGACTCAATGCAGCCAAAAATTTTAAAAAAACTAAATAAAATAAAATTTATTTTTTAAAAATCCTGTGATAAACCATAATGGAAAAGAATAGATATATGTATAACTGAGTCACTGCTGTACAGCAGAAATTAACACAACACCGTAAGTCAACTACACTTAAATAAAATTTAAAAAATTAAAGATTTCCTGTGAATTTCTATTTCTCTAGCTATTTGTTGCTATCTTCACCAGCACTGAACGTGTAATTCCTTCCACTTGCACGCCCTCTGCAAATGCCTTGAGAAGCTATGAATATCCTCTGAATTGTATAGGTCTCCCTGGCTTTGATAGCACTTAGATGGGCATCTATAGGGCTGCCTATAGATCAGAGCTTTTTAAACCTGAATGTTCATATGAATCACCTGCAGATCACATTAAAATGCAGACTCTGACTCAGTATTCTGGGGTAAGGCCTGAGATTCTGCATTTCTAACAGGTGATTTCTTCCAGGTAACATTTATGCTGCTTCAAAGACCACACTACAAGCAGCAAGGACCTCACAGACTTCTCGCTTCCTTATCAGTTTCTTTTATCCCACTATTAATCCCCCGGTATCCTTCTTCCATCTCCCGCTTTAGCTGCAACAGCTGGGTTATAGTATTTTCACATGCAACAAATGTTGTCTCATCAGAGTTTTTTTTCCTGTTTCTATGGTCCCCAACACGTATGTTTCTCTGTTCCCCTAAGAATATAATTGACCAAATAATCTAGAAATGTTCTCAAGGTAGTAATTCAGGGCAACTGAAAGAGTGAGGAAAAACATCACCAGTATTACCCTTAGAAATATTTAATTCATAAATGGATAGGCTTTGAAGTTACCCTCTTCTTAGCTCATATTTATTCTCTTCTAGCAGCTGAAAGTCTAACTTAGGAGGAAATGGAAAATAGATGAGAGGAGGGCTTTGCCCAAGAGAGCTTTCATCAGTAAAGTACCAAAGTAATTACTGCACCTGACAAATTCCTACTCCTTGTTTTAACCCAGTTTTAATAAAAGAAAGATTCAACAGTGGTCTATATTACCTGGCATTGCCTTTAATTTCATCAAGCTCCAATATGAAGCCTTGCCACGTTTACAGTAAACTGCTTTTTCTCCTGAAGTTCATTTGTGAAGGCAGCTGCTGGGGCTTTAATCATCTTTTCTTCAATCTTTCATTTCTAACACACTGTGAGCGATAATGGCTCTCCCAGGCACCCCCCTGCAAACTAGGCAAATTCTCCTTCACGTCACTCCCAGGTAGTCAGTGGTAGAGAAAGCATCTACTAATTAACAACTGAAAGGGCATTTCAAATGCTCTGGCTATGAAGACTTAGCATTTCACATTCACGGTGGGCCACAACCAAAGGTAAGGTCCTCCGACCGGCTGGACCAGATTATATTTCTCCGAGCTTAGGAACAGCAGGCAAACTCTTGGCATTTCAGAAGTTCCGTTGAAATCTAGGGTAATAAAATGCTGCTCATGTTCGAGAGCACAAAGCCCTTAGAATAACCTTGTCAGCATTAAGCAGATCACAGGAGTTCAAATCTCAATCATTGAGGCCCTATTGTCTCAAGGAGCACTTAGGAAAACCTTCACAATGTTTTATGCCGCCAGGATAATTCTTTTAGCATTGATACTACTTAAAAAGTTCGTTTCCTATGACTTTCTCTAAAAACCTGTAGGCAGCAAGCTTTCGCATGATTTGAAGAGTGTTTAAAATTCAGTCTAGAAAAGTTCCGGTTCAAGATGGCAACCTAAGAAGATCCTTGAACTCACCTCCTCCCACAGACACACTGAGTCTACAGCTACATATGGAAAATTTTTCTCTTAAGAAAACCTAAAGTCCAAGTCCGGATGAATGACCACGACACATCTGGCAAACAAGAAGGAAACCACATGGAAACGGGCATACAATCTCGATATAAACGCCACCCCCACCTCACCCCAGTGAGCCACAACCGGGAGAAAACTCAAAACCCGGAGCTTCTCCCCAAGAAAGAGTTTGAACCCCACATTGGACACCTTACCTTTTAGGACCTGCACCTGAGAGACGAGCCCCCAAAAGCCCTAACTTTGAAAACCAACAGGGCTCACATCCTGAGACCCACAGAGCTGGAGTTATCTGAGCGCCAGCTCTTCAAGCGCCCCGTGCTCAGATGTACCCGCCCCTGGGCCCAGCTCAGAGGCAGCCAATCAAGGCCTGATTTAACATGAAGGAGGATCACCTGCTTATATTAGTGTTGACCTGAGGGGCAGGCATCTAATTTAACACACACCTCTAGAAGCCTGCTGGAACATTCTCCAGGGATGGAGACTGGTGGGGCCATCTTCACACTCTCCCTTTGCTGTGCTCCAGAGCACCAGTATCTCCCAGAAGGAGCTCTTTCCACGCACCTGGTGCCCAGATCTCTGTGGCTGCCACCTGGGGCGGGGGTACCTCTTGACCACCTGGCTCTGGAGGCAAGTGGAGCTTGCATTCCTGGTCCCCTGGGACTGTAAAAATCAGTGTCACCCAGAAAGGAGCTCATACCCCAATTTTTGCAGCTGATGCCAGAGTACACATCCCCATCACCTGGCTCTGGCAGGCAGTGGGGCTTACACTTGTGGGTCTCACACAACCAAAGGAGAAAGAATTCTTAAGCAGCTACCACCACCCCTCCCCCCCCGGGGCACAGCAAGAGGCAACAGACCCAGAAGCCTATCTTTCTATGAAGAAGGCCTATTAGCTTATCATCATGGCTGTGGCCTGAGGGGCAAGCTTCTAATTAAACACACACCTAGGGGTTGACTGTAATCCTTTTCAGAGGCCTTGGAGGGCAGGCACTGTCTTCATGCTCTCCCTCTGCTGCCCTCCAGACAGCCGGTGTCTCCTGGAAGGAAGCTTTACACTTGGCCACTGCCTTGGTTTTTGTATCTGGTGCCCCAGTTTTTGCAGTTGCTGCCCAGGGGATGCCCCTTGACTGCCTGGCTCTGGTGGACAGGGGGACTTGCATTTGTGGATCCTACGGGATTGTAGCAAATCGGAGAGATGGTTCTTGGCAGGCTGCCAGCCCAGGGACTGAGCCGGAGGCAGACTGACGCACATCCCCCAGTCATCTGTGAAGGATGCTTCCTGGCTTATCCTGGAGTTCCAGCCTGAGGCGCAGGCTTCAGGTTCAGCACACATCTAGTGGATTACGGAGCTGCTCGCCGTAATTACAGAATGCGGAATGCAGGCTGTGGATGCCATCTTGGCACTCTCCCTCTGCCTCTTTCCAGTTCACCAGTATCTCCCAGAAAGAGCTTATATACTTGTTTGGAGCCCTGATTTTTGTGACTGCCAGGTCACCTGGCCAGCAGAGCTTACACTTATGGTCCTACAAAAAATGTAGATGTGTACGTTTTCATACTTTAAAAAGCCACTGCCTGAGGGTCTGGCTTCTAAACAGCCTGAATCTAGGGGCCGAGATCCTCCCATTAGGGATGCTGACAGGTCTTGGCACATTCTCAATTATGGGAGTTATTAAAAATACAATGGGCTGCTTGCATAAGCACAAAGGTTTGAGAGACAAAAAAGCATTGGGGCAGGGCTGAACAACAAGCTTCATCTCCTACACAAGGCCACTCCTTCAAGGCTGAGAGAGGCGGTTGTTTCATCTACTGTAAAGAAACCAAAACAGTGTCAAGAAAATGAAGAAACAGAGGTATATGTTCCAAGTGAAAGAACAAGACAAAATCTCAGGGAAAAAAAGCCTTAATGAAATGGAGGTAATAGGAAAAGAACAACAGGATAAGCATCTCCAAATAAGGGGTGACAGTGACAGTGGCCAGCTGATAAGAACCATCCTTCCTGACAATTTCCTCTTTACCCCCATCTGGAATGTGGGTAGTCAATGTCCTGGGACAGAACTGGACCTGGGACAGGATTATAAGGAAGGGTCCTGGGACAATGAAAAACCCCGATCAAACTTCTACTTCTTTTAATTTTTCTTTTTTTTCCCGCGGTACGCAGGCATCTCACTGCTGTGGCCTCTCCCATTGCGGAGCACAGGCTCTGGACGCGCAGGCTCAGTGGCCATGGCTCACGGGCCCAGCCGCTCCGTGGCATGCGGGATCCTCCCAGACCGGGGCACGAACCCATGTCCCCTGCATCGGCAGGCAGACTCTCAACCACCGCACCACCAGGGCAGCCCCAAACTTCTACTTCTTTGAGACCAGCTTGAGGTATCATCTGGTCTGCTTTCCTGGGGGCTCTCTGGCTTCCACAAAGGAGAGCCAGGTGTGTCATAAGAGGGAGTGGAGGGGAGTTTTATAATGATAAAGGAGTCACTCCAACAAGAGGATATAACATATGTAAATATATATGCACCCAACACAGAAGCACTTAAATATATAAAGCAAACATTAACAGACCTAAAGAGAGAAACAGACAGCAATATCATAGTAGGGAATTTTAAAACCCCACTTACATCAATGGATAGATCATTCACACAGAAAATCAATAAGGGAACATCAGCCTTAAATGACACATTAGACCAAATGAACTTAACAGGTATATATAGAAAATTCCATACAAAAGCAACAGAATACACATTCTTCTCAAGTACACATGAAACATTTTCCAGGATAGATAATATGTTAGGCCAAAAAACAAGTCTTTTTTTATTTTTTGATTTTATTTTATTTTATTTATTTATTTATTTTTGGCTGTGTTGGGTCTTCGTTTCTGTGCGAGGGCTATCTCTAGTTGCAGTGAGCAGGGGCCACTCTTCATCGCAGTGCGCGGGCCTCTCACTGTCACGGCCTCTCTTGTTGCAGAGCACAGGCTCCAGAGGCGCAAGCTCAGTGTCCATGGCTCACGGGCCCAGATGCTCTGCGGCATGTGAGATCTTCCCAGACAAGGGCTCGAACCCGTGTCCCCTGCATTGGCAGGCAGATTCTCAACCACTGCACCACCAGGGAAGCCCCCAAAAAACAAGTCTTAATAAATTTAAGAGGACTGAAATCATATCAAGTACCTTTTCCAGGCACAATGGTATGAAACCAGAAATTAATTACATGAAGAAAGCTGGAAAATTCAAAAATATGTGGCGATTAAACAACATGCTACTAAAACACCAATAGGTCTGGGCTCCCGCTTCAGCTCCAGCTCCTGCTCCTGCTCCGCCCAAAGAGCCTCCAACGGCCTCTGCTTTAGGAAACTCAGCCCCTCCTTATGCTTCAGCCTGCAAGCGACCAGAAGACCATAAATGTTTAGGAATAAAAATGAAACCCAACACCCACAGGAATAAAAGTCTCAACGTCCATCCAGTCATAAAACCCAGTGGAGGTGCTGGGGAAACTGCCCAAAGGAGACAGCATTACAGACAGAAAAGAGAAGGACAAGTGAAAAATCCACCTCCTGGGAAACCCTTGAAAAAATAGGCAATTTTTAGAGTTGCGAAAACTAGCCTAGCGCTCTGCTCAGTGAGAGAGGAGGCCACGAGTTGAGATGTCGGGCAAGTGCTACGAGACTCCATCAGTCCACAGGTCTCTCCCCCAACACCCGCAGCAGGCAAGGTGTTGCTCCTCCCTCCTGCTTGGCCTGACTGAACCCCGTTTCTCAACGGTCATTTTGGGGGGTTGATTACAAAGCACACGTCATGGATTCTAGACAGCTACTTTTAAACATTAAGATTCCCCTAAGAGAGAATAACAGACCTTAAAGACGATCTCTTTTCACTCTTTCCATTTAATAATATATATACCTTTTGACATTTCTCAAGAAAGAGCCTACAGACCAGATGTTGTGTCAGGCCTATCTTTCCAGGTAGCATCTAATTGAATTCAATCAGCAGCTGAGTTTGTAATCCTAACAACATCCTATGTAGTTAGAACCTCACAATTACAAAGTGCTTCCACATCAATGATCTCATTTGCTTCTCACAGTAAACCTTAAGGAAGGAAAGGGAGGTAATGTCACCCCCACTTTACAGATCAGTAAATTGAGACATACTGCCACTTTGTCTGGCTTATTGGATTAGACAGCAGCTTCCTTGGAAGGCACAGAGGGACTGACTCTGAGGGGGGGTGCATATTAAAGTTTCAAATCATGGCAGCAACGTGTCTCTGGAAAACAGGATCCTGAAAAGGGGGTTTTCGGGTAAGAATGGGGTAATGAAATACTAGAGCGGGAAGACAAACACTACTTAGGTCACAATGTTGCCTGTGGAGAGCTCTGGGTGAATGGCTTCCTTCCCTAACTTTCTGCTTTCTCAGCCCTATCCATTCTTCAAAGCCAAACCCAAATCCCGTCCAGGAGCCGTTCTTGAGTATCTAGCACAGAGAAACCATAATAACGACACCTTAAGATTTCCATGTGCCCTAGCTCATTACATCATGATAAGCTTTCGAGGGAGGCTTCGTAGTCCGAAGCCTACGTAGTTCGTACAAATGAGGAAAATGAAGCTCAGAGGGGTTCATTAATTTTTCAAGCTGACACAGCTAATAAGCAGCAAAGTCTGGATTTCAAACTACATCACATCACAGCGGCCTCACCTTCCTGTACATGTATCACATCTTGTATATTGCCTGCCCAATGTGTCCCTTAGTTCATCAGCCTTTTGTTGTAAGTTCTTTGAGGGCAGACAGCAAGCCTTATACTTCTTTGTAACCACCCCCTCCCGTACTTAGCAGAGCCCCATGTACACAGTAGGTTCTCAATAAGCATCATATGTTAAATATCTATTTGGTAGGAACAGTAGTTATTAAGAGGGATTTTTTTGGTACTCTGAATGTCAGGGTCTCTGCCATATATAATTAAAACAAGAGTGAACATGGAAAAGAAAGAACAAAACAACCAATGGGTCAAAGGAGAAATCAAGAGAGAAATTTAAAAATACCTAGAGACAAACAAAAATGGAAATATACCAAAATTTGGGGGATGCAGCAAAAGCAGTTCTAAGAGAGAAATTCATAACAATAAATAACTACCTCAAGAAACAAGAAGTCTCAAACAACCGAACTTTACACTTCAAGGAAGTAGAAAAAGAAGAACAAATGAAGCTCAAAGTTAGTAGAAGTAAGGAAATAACAAACATTACAGCAGAAACAGAGACCAAAAAGACAATACAGAAGTTCAATGAAACTTAGAACTGGTTCTTTGAAAAGATAAACAGAATTGACAAGTCTTTAGCTAGAGTTACCAAGAAAAAAAGGGAGGACTCAAATAAATAAAACAGAAGTAAAAGAGGAAATATCACAAACGGTACAACATAAATACAAAGGATCGTAAGAGACTACTATGAAAAATTATACACCAAGAAACTGGACAACCTAGAAGAAATAAATTCCCAGAAATATACAACTATGAAGAGAGAATCATGATTAAGTAGAAAATAGGAACAGACCAATTACTAGTAAGAAGACTGAATCAGTAATCTAAAAGGAGGTCAACATCATTAGTCATCAGGGAAATGCAAATCAAAACCACAATGTGATATCACTTCACATCTGTTAGGATGGCTATTATCAACAAGACAAGAAATAACAAGTATTGGTGAGGATGTGGAGAAAAGGGAACCCTTGTGCACCGTTGGTAAGAATATAAACTGGTGCAGCCACTATGGAAAACAGTATGGAGGTTCCGCAAAAACTTAAAACTATAACTACCATATGACCCAGTAATTCTACTTCTGGGTATTTATCCAAAGAAAACAAAAACACTAACTCGAAAATATATATGCACCCCCATATTCACTACAGCATTATTTTACAATAGCCAAGATATGGAAACAACAGACGTGTCTATCAATGGATGAATGAATAAAGAATTTTATATATATTATATATATACACACACACATACACCCACAATGGACTATTACTCAGCCATAAAAAGAATGAAATCTTGGGCTTCCCTGGTGGCGCAGTGGTTGAGAGTCCGCCTGCCGATGCAGGGGACACAGGTTCGTGCCCCGGTCTGGGAAGATGCCACATGCCGCGGAGCGGCTGGGCCCGTGAGCCATGGCCGCTGAGCCTGCGCGTCCGGAGCCTGTGCTCCACAATGGGAGAGGCCACAACAGTGAGAGGCCCGCGTACCGCAAAAAAAAAAAAAAAAGAAATCTTGCCATTTGCAACAACATGGGTGGACAGCATGATGCTAAGTGAAATAAGTCAGACAGAGAATGACAAATACCATTTGATCTCTCTTATATGTGGACCCTAAAACAAACAAACAAAACACAAAACAAGCTCACAGATACAGGAAACAGAGTAGTGATTGCCAGAGGCAGGGGGTGGGGTGGTAGGAGAAATGAGTGAAGGGGGTACACATTTATTTTTAAATGTTTTTAAATTTAAACAAAGAATCTGTGTTACAGATCTATGACATAACTTCATTAAAGGAAGGGGAGTTTATCTGAAAATGAGTAGACATTATAAGAGTGAGGACTAAAGGAACTCTATAAATAAGCACTCTTCTCTCGTTAATAAAGTGGTTTCCCTCAGTTCTCAGTTCTGATACCACTATACATGTGTACTGGGTTTGAGCAAATCATCAAAGAGATGATGAGTAATGGTTAAAAAAAAAGAAGAGACAAATTTTTTTAAACTAAAATACTGTTAATTCTGTGGAGGTTTATTAATAAAAAATAATGTTTAAAGGGGGCAATGTCGCTCATTCTGGTTCTGAATGAGTCCTTCCTCTCTATAAAAAGCAGCAAACTTTGTGACTATATAGTGATTGCTCCCTGCCCCCTGGTGCCAGGGCTGGGGGCTGCAGGATTCAGGGCGCTGCAGGCCTTTTCTTCTTTGTCCCGCAGTCCCTCTTGCATCCTCTCTTCCCTCAGTTTCCATTACCTCTCTCTTTCCTGGTTATCTTCACTTTTCTCTAACTGCTCCTTCTCAGCTCCTCTGCCGGCCCCTGGTCTGTTTCCCCAGAGCTTTGTCCTTCATTCTCACATTGTGCAGATTCCCCAAGGGACATCTTCTAAACCCAAGACGCCCATGTCGTCCATCCTGTATGTTGAAGACCCCTACTTACATCTTCAGGCTGCCCTCTCTGCTGAGCTCCAGAACTGGACCCCAAATATATTTAATCACAGGTGTTTATAAAGTTTCTACTATGTATGACATAACTGGGTAGAGAATATCTCTACCTGTTTAGATAATTCAAATGTGACATATTAGAAACTGAATAGATCATCCTCTCTGTTTCTGAATGGCATCATCAATCACCCAAGCCAGAGAGGGAAAGAGAGAGAGAGAGAGAAGGAAGGAGAAGGAGGGAGACGGAGGGAGGGAGGGAGGGAACAAGGAAGGGGAAAGGGGGAGGGAGGGAGGGAGGGAGGGAAATAAAGGAAGCAAGCTCAGTGCTCAGTCTAGTTTGTGGGCAAGAAGTTACAAAATTTATACTGCGGAAGTGTAAGCCAGTAATTGAAATGCAACTGAGATATGGCATCCATGATGTCTACGGAATAAAAATACTCAAAAGTACCTAATTCCAAAATTGCTAGGACATTTCTAACATAGAAGTGTATTTTATAAGTTCTCATAGGACTGCTTTAAGGATTGTGCCTAACTTAAGTCTTCTATACCAGGAAGCTGACCAGATTCCCCAAGGAAATGCCTCGGACCTCCACACCCAAAGCACTGGGTTCAGGGCATTGCACACTAAAGAAATGACTCCCACCAAATGCTCATTCCTGACCAGGCAAAAAAATAACTCTCCCTATTCCTGAGGTCTGATAGCAGGTGTTTCAGTGAAATGCCAACGAATGAGCCAGGAACGAGACACATCATTTTCAAAAAAGCCTGTGCCAGCAAGGAGAGTGGGAGCAGGAGACGGCAATGAACTGGGGACTTACAGGAACAAAGAACGCAGGGACAGAGCAGGTGTGGCAGGGAGATGCTTTCCTGGGATCCATGACCTCCCTTTGACCATACACATCAGAGAACTGTTCAGATGAGATCAAGAAACTCAACAGTTGGTATTCAACATACCAGCTTGGCCAAATGCATCTGTCAGTGTGACCTGAATTGCCTTGGGTCTCACCTATTTGTGGGCGTAAATAGAGTTCGAGAAATGGTATCAAGCAAAAATTTCCTGGTTTACGGTTCTGTCTTGTTGTAGCATTTTGGTCCCTAAGTACACACACACTGAGTCTGCTCAGGACTCTGAGCACCCTCAGAGATGTTTGCATGGGTTTCAAAAACATGTTCCATTTGTTCTTCCACTTTGGCAGCCACTGGGATGTCAGGTGTCAGCTAAGGTATCCGAGGATGGCTCTGTCACACTGACACTGCTGTGTGCCCTCCATGAAAGAGCCTCATTTTCTAGTCTGCCAGGAAACCTGGAAGAGTGGTTCATACCCTGAAGATGGAAGGACAGCCCGGTGCGCCCTTCACTCTCCTTAGGGCCGTGTTCCATGTAGAAACACAGAGATGCTCCTCTTTCCTTAGGACACAAACCTAGTGCAAGGGGCTGAACAGAGGAACAGTACCTTCTTGCCTCCTTCATTTCTCCATCTCTGCATCCTGTGAAATGCTTATATGTAATGTTGGGCCTGATACTTATAAAGGGGATAAAAGGTCTCTTCTAAAAGAGCTTCAGTGTTGAGAGAGAGCACCAGGATGGTAAGCCAGCTATAGACTCAGCGACTACGTTTTCAAGGTTTAGTGGACAGTTCCTATTTCAAGTAGTCTGCTCCATAAATACACTTGTCTTCAGACAATGTGAAAATAAAATGAATGGAATACTGTGGAGCAAGGAGTACAGTAAGGCTCAGCAGGGTTTCATGAATAACTATGCAGTAAGGACCTAGAGGTCTTTTTAACCATTTTTCTTTTCCTTTCCATTAGAATATATGAAAATAAATTGCTAAAGGATATGAACTTCTGGGACTTCCCTGGCGGCACGGTGTTTAAGAATCCTCCTGCCAATGCAGGGGACATGGGTTCGAGCCCTGGTCCAGGAAGATCCCACATGCCACGGAGCAACTAAGCCCGTGCATCACAACTACTGAGCCTGCGCTCTAGAGCCCGCGAGCCACAACTACTGAGCCCGCGCACCACAACTACTGAAGCCTGCACGCCCTAGAGCCCACACGCCACAACTACTGAAGCCCACGCGCCTAGAGCCCATGCTCTGCAACAAGAGAAGCCACTGCAACAAGAAGCCCACGCACCACAATGAAGAGTAGCCCCCACTCACCGCAACTAGAGAAAGCCCACGCGCAGCAACGAAGACCCAATGCAGCCAAAAAAAATAAAATATAAATTAAAAAAAAAAGAATATGAACTTCTAAGTGCCCTTTCAGGCAAAGGCACTATACATTCTCATGTGTGAATTTGATAGTAAATGCATCCTATACTTAAATTCTTTCCTGGAGAACTGAACACAACTCTATACCCATACATATCTAAGGTTGAGAGCAGTTCGGACATAACCTGGGCTAAGCAAGTGTAGCCTTTCTTCCCATGCGCGGAACTGGCCAGACATCCAGGAGGAGAAGGGGGTATAGGATGCTGGTGGAGGAGGTGGCAGCTCTCTTTCCTCCCCAAGACAGAGGGGGTTTACGGATGACATGGACTCTTCTACGACAGAGTTTTCCACATTTTCTAAAAGGTACTTAGCGATTAAATGAGACAAAATTTAAACATTTCTTTGGCGCTAATTATATGTATCCTGAAACAAATCCCCAAGAAACAGACAAGACCCTTCAGGGAGCAAATACTCCCCTCACAGCACGTGATCCTCATTCGAAGTGAATTCAGTATTAACAGTTTGACATTTATTGCTGATTAGAGAAACTGTGAGTAAGGAGACTACAAAAATAAACAAAATATATCCAATAGTTCTCAAGGATGGGGGTCATAAGAACCAGCTGGGGAATTTGTAGGAATGGAGATTATTGGCCTTGCTGTGGCTTCAATCACTATTTGCAATTATTATATATATTATAATTCTATGCATTCATGCCTTTGCCATGTGGCCTAGAACTCCTGCCCTCTGTGTTCATGTTGAGCTTGGCCCTGCAACTTGCCAATGAACCATAGGTGTAAGAGACAGTGTGAGATTTCAGGGCTGAGAACTCCAGCCGGGTCACGGGTTTCAATTTGCTCTCTTGCAGTCCTGCCATTTGCTATATGAAGAGCAGACTCTGGATGGCTACTGGTCCAAGCGGATGAGAAACTTGTGGAGCAAACCCAAACGCAACCCAAACCACAGCCCGTAGCCTGGAACCCAGAGTCCAGCCTCGCCAAAGTGCATCAGACCCACAGACCCCTGAGCAAGTTTGGTGGGACGCTTGGAATGCAACACTGTCACAGAAATAGTTGAGCAATACATTTCACAACCCAACCCCACATAAGACATATATGGTCCTCCACCCTGAATGGCTGAATCCATGGAATATGATTGGAACTCATTTATGATCTACCTAAAATAGCCTAGAAGCATTTTTTTTTAATTTATGCAGCGGTGGGTAATACCTACTTTAATTCTACTGCACAAACTTACAGATTCATACAGAAATTTACTGTACGACTGGTTATTTCCACTTTGTGCCAGTATATAAATTCTCTTCATCTCTCCATTGCTAGCTCATTATGAGATTACATGATCCCTTCACACATCAATTCTTCAAAGGGGGCAATTTCAATTACATGGAAGCCTCCCAACATTGTCATTAACAAGGAAACATAGTAGGCGGCAAAATCCCGGGCTAGATGTTCATACAGAAGAACTAATGATTACCTCCACAGTCCACATTTCCTTAATTATAGCATCACATTCAGTAAAGTTAAAGCTTTGTCAGCCATCTCGGAGCTTGATAGGTTTGTGTGTTTATGGGGAGAAGGAATCCGTATCATTCAAAATTGATATGTTGTACAAGGGAAGGTTACCATCAGAGCAGAATGAAACAGATTGCACTGCAGGCTTCTTTTTTTTTTTTTTTTTTTTTTTTTTGTACGCGGGCCTCTCACTGTTGTGGCCTTTCCTGTTGGCGGAGCACAGGCTCCGGACGCACAGGCTCAGCGGCCATGGCTCACGGGCCCAGCCGCTCCGCGGCATGTGGGATCTTCCCGGACCGGGGCACGAACCCATGTCCCCTGCATCGGCAGGCGGACTCTCAACCACTGCGCCACCAGGGAAGCCCCAGTCTTCCTTTTTAAAATAACAAAGTCTCCCAAAAGAGAGAAAATAAATAGAAGGGCAAATCATCTCTGTTGCTACATTGTTTCTAAATTCTGCACTCTCGTGATGCCCAGAAAAGAATTCATTCTACAGAGTATATACTTAAACATGAAGCAGCTTGACAATTGCATAAATTAATGAAAACTCTCCACCAAGAAGAGATCTAACGCGATGATGTTTCAAAACAATGTCTAATTTTTTTGCAGCACCCAGATGAGATGTAACAAATAATTTCAGCTAGTGCTTCTTGGGCTAGATGTGACAAGCTATGACCTAAATGAAAGAAATACTCTTGTTTTCTGTGATTATTTCTCCTCTGAAGGATAAAATAAATCTAATATAGATATTTTGCAAGATACACTATTAAGCTGGACTCAATACAGCCCTATAAAATGGAGAGCGTTGACTTGTGGGGCTGGAACGTGTGGAGGAGGTGGGCGTGAGTGAAAAAGAGAGAGAAGAAATACATCCTACTGAGAATGATGCAGGCGAAGAAATTATCCAGTCTTTTTGTGTTAGTTCCAGGTGACCCTGTCACTCAACCGACCTATCTTTCCTTTCCAGGTTTGTGAAGGGAGTGGGGAGGGAGAGAAATATTTGCCAGGGAAAGTATTCTAGCTAAAGTAGTACTAGATAGTACAGTTCAATGGAAAAGGATATCAGCCTGGGTCTGAGGAGTCTTGATTCCTGTCGTAGCTTCACCATTGATTTTCTCTGTAGCTTTGGAAATGCCCCAGCCCCTCTGGCTCTCCATTTAATCACCTGCAAAATGGATCATCTCTAAACTACTGCTCTCCAGTGAATGTAGATAACTAGCACAAAAAGATTTACAGACAATGCTATGCAAAGAATATTATTCTAGCTAAATGATGCTCACCAAAAGAAAACTGTGTCCACCTCTCTATGATTTGATCATATATTTTTAGTAATAAGGTCATAAGTAATACTGGCCAAAAGGCAAATGAGTCACTCGAAATGTTTCTAGCTAACGCTTATTATGATCAATTTTTCAGGAAGGAAAAATCATACAAGTTTCACGATCTGTCTCAATTCCCCTTTCTAGAGTCATTAGCCCACACTTTCCACCATCTTTCTAGTTACAACATGCCACTGTCACACCTCAACTAGTATGTTTCATGCTAGTTTCTCTGCCTAGAGCCCTCCTCCATCATAGCCCTTGACAAAAGATCTATGGAGGGGACGACTCATTCCCCAACCCCACACACTCCTAGAATGTGCTTCTTATGTCTGACTTTCCCCATCTCCCCAGATTCTTTCCCAGCTTCTCCTGCAGTACCCTCTTTTAGCCTTCCTCGAGGTGTCACCAGCCCTCCCTCAGGACACACCAAACTAGCCCCCTTGCTGTCCACCCCTGGAATGACAGAGCCCATTCCATGTCCTCTGTATAGAACTGTCTTTGGATTCGGCTGGTACTCATGGAGGTTTCTGCAGACTTAGTCTGGAAGGAAGAACGTATACTTCGTGGGAGGAAGGGTGCGATTAGCTCTGCTCATCTCTCTACACCAACATTACTGGGTTGGGGGCAGTGGTTCCTCTAACTGCAAATGCAGGTGGTCTCCATTATAAGTCATCACGTTCTGGAGGTCACCTGGGCCTGTGTATCTGAAGACTGCCCTCTCTACCCGCACTCAACCTAGGAAGCAACTCATAATACTGCTTTTGTAAGGCCAACTCTAACCCAAAGCCCAGATAACTCCCCCAGCCACGTTATCCTAAAAGTGCTGTTGCTGCTTTCCTGGGTCAGTTGTCACTTGACAGAAACCCATATTGACTCCTGGAGGCAACTAAGATGCTGACTGGTACCCAGTTCACTCCATTCTCTGATCACCAAATTTCTGCCCTTGTCGTGGGAGGCAGGAGCTTCACTGCTTTCCACGAATGAACAATGTGTGTGTTTCATAAGGAAGCATATGACTAAAGTTACTTGCATGTATAAACAAGTTCCCCCCCAAAGACCTAAAATGGAAAAAAAAAAACTGTTTGTGAATTCTCACAAGTGTACTTGATGAATTAAGAGTCCCAGTGGGTGTGAGGGTCTCAGGAGAGTCTGAATAATGTGTTTCACCTTATTTGACTCTTTCCCATCAAATTAATAGAGGATTGATTTAGATTTCAAAAAACATAATTGAAATATTCTTATGCATAGAATGATCTACTAAAAACAAATTCATTGCTAGATCATGCAAGTCTGAGATAGGCAAATTTAAAACCTTTCTATAGGACATGTGCACATTTTTATAAAAGACAAAGCAGATGAAGAGTATTTTTCTCATAGAAGGGAAATAGACTGTTTAAACACAGGCATTTTGTAAGTACTCCGTACTTCACAAATATGCAAATCTAGGCTCAATGGTGAAGAGTTAATTATTCTATTAATATCCCTGTTATATTTGCTTTTCTAAATTTATAATTTTGTTTCTTTTTTTTTTTTTTTTGACTACAAAATATCGAACCCTTGAAATCCCCAAATACCAGAATCTGTAAGTGTCCTGGATCTTTCTGAACTTGTTTTTAATGAAGAGGAACAGAACAAATCTGAGATAAAACCCTCCAACCCGGGCTTGACTGTTACCCACTTTGCCACTGACCCAACGTGTGACCCGGGGCACATCACTTATCCTCTTGGTGCCGTGTTCCTTCACCTGGAAAATGAAGGTACCATAATAAGAGCTCACCGCCTCACAGGGCTGCAAGGAAGAGTCATGATTAATTCATTTCCCACACTCCAAACGAGACTCGTACAGCACAGTAATAAAATACAGGCAGTGAAGACACAGGTGTTTTAGGATTCTTAAGTTAATGAGATAAAGTATTACTTAGCTTTCAGATGCAATGGCAGACATATTTCAAATCTTGGGTATTATTTACCTTTAAACTGGAAAGAATATTCTCATGGAGAGAGCGGTGGGTGGGGCCTCTGGGGAATCTTGGGACCTCGGGTCCATGGCCATCTCATCATGCACCGACTGCCTGAGCTCAAGAAAGACACTCTCTTGCTAATCTTTCGTTTTCCCCATCACCAAAACGAGGAATCAGATTCCCTGTCCCTAAGTTCCCTGCCAAGCCAGACATTCAAGGATTTCTATCATATTCTTTTTTTCTATAAACAGCAATATAAATTGTTTCATTTTAAAGAATGTCTACATGCCTATAATGGAGTCACTTTGCTGCACAGCCAAGATTGGAACAGTGCTGTAAATCAACTACACTTCAATTAAAAAAAAAAAGAGAGAGAGAGAAATTGCTTCATTTTACCTTACAGATCATTTTTTGGTGGTCAGATTTCCAATGGTAGCCCAGAATTATTTCTATATACACTAAGTTGGGAAACAAAGAAAACATTTACTTTGTTTTTCTCATTATAAAATAAATTCCACAGTAAAATTATATGGAAATGTATTCAGAAAGAGATAGTAACACATTATCTTACTTCTCTTGTGAAAACAATTTGGTTACAGTTTCCTTCATAGTTTTATAAGAAGGAGTTATTATAAGTATTTTCCTTCATAGTTTTATAAGTATTATTTTTACTATTAATATTTTAATAAAAACAGGTTTACATGAAATACACTTACTACAAAATTGTCTTTGTGTTTAAAAATTCTTCCCGGTCAGCAAGTATAAACCTATTGCATTCTTTCTTCTCAACTGCATTAGATTCCTCTATGAGTCTGTACCATAATATGGGCATCCTTTTAATAAATTGTTTTGTCTAATTTCCCCAATCACAAATTTCCTGTTCAGAGAACACATAGGATCTCTGTACATGTAAATGACTATTGTAGAATAATTAAACCAAGATCGCAGCTTACAATCATATTTTAGGTTGTGTTTTGCTTTATTAATAAACCAACATGTCAGTATCCACCATTTAGGCAAATATGGCTCAACACACTGTCCTGAAAGGCAAGTGAGGGGTACACAGAATGTAAGTTATTATATATGATAAAAACTTAATTAGCCACTTGCCTCAAAATGATTATATCTCTTTTAAAATATCTGCCTCCTCTGTTTGCTATAAGTATTCATTTAGATATATAAAATATACTAAGCAGCATTTTGTCTGCATCCCATCAAGCAAATTCATTGAGGTGTGAGGGCTATATAAGCAGTGGAGCGGAAGACCATGCTATTACATGGATAAATGCTCCCGAGTTACTGAAGCAAGACAAAAACAATCTTGGGAACATGGATTTTGGAATATGCTGAAGCAGCCGTGTTTGGGGTGATGGGGGAGAAAAGGGGAGTGCTCCAAATAGGAAAGATACCGATGTCGTGATATTCCACACAATTGAGTGTGCTTAGTCTGATTCAGACAAATTGTTGCTGTTATGCTATCTGCCTATCAGGTATTTTAAATTCATCAAGAAGCCACGGTCAGTTAAGAGACCTCCATAATGGAACGTTTTATAAGATGATTTTCTTTTAATCGCCCAAAGGTCTAATAGGGTGGTTGGCCTGCTTCCCTAATAAAATTCAAATAGCTTTGCCACAGGTCAAAGTGAAGTTGGCCATCCTACAAGGAGTTCATCTGTGACATCCATAATCGCTGCCCAGTCTCAAGGGACTATTTGAGGTTACTGCTTCTGTCAGAAAATAAATAATCACACACCCACCCACACAGACACACACACACACACGCAGGCACATGCACTGCAAGCAGCGGTTTCCTAGCCAAACAAATTTCAATCCATAGTCTGTGACTTTGCCTTATTAAGGCCTGAGAGAGTAGCACAACCTCGTTCTACATCCTCCTGGCCTGGCACACCTCATGATTCCTTCCTCACCTACTGCAGAGGTCAGTTTCCCTGTGGGAGGCATCACAGCCAGAGACCAGCAGCTCAGGACCTCTCTGCAGGTCCCGTTCTTATCCCTTGGGCTATGGCCTTGACTCTCTAGTGGTCCTGTAGCCTACCTCCCATTTCCTATCCCTCTGCTTCATCCATGCCTCTGCTGTACTTTCTGCTTGGCTTTTAGTGGTGTCTTCAGCCTTGAATTCTCAGGAATTAATCCCTCGGGCCCATTCTCCAATGCTGAGCCCAGATCCCAGGGTCTAAGGCCCTAATCTGGGAGGAGATTGAACCTACACAGTTGATATGCCTTTAATTGGTAATCACACATGGCACACGTGTGCAAGGGCACACACACATATGCACGCATGTTAATAAATGTATCCATGTATGGGTGAGCCATCCCAGTTACTCTTACAAGTAAAGCTCAAAAGACTTCCCAGGACTTGGCTTCTCTCCCTCCATATCTTCGATCTGTTTTCTCTTTCTGCATAACCTTACTGTGCACACGGTAGTAAGGTGAGATGGCCATGGCCGCTCTAGTTCTTTAAGTCCAGCAAAAACAGTCTCTGCCCCATCCCTGAATTCTCAGGCACACATTTGATTGTATTTTACTGGCTTTCAATCTGTCTCGTGACATTCCCTGAACCAAATGTAGTGGCCAGAAAATTATAAACACTGATGCCTTCCAAATTCACCTGAAGCACAGGTTGAAAATTGGAGAGAATCTCCAGGGAGACTCCAGATTTACTGCTGGAAGAAGAGAGAGTGAATGTTGGGGTGAATGATCAAGTACCTGGATGTTAAGATAACCAATTGCTTCATATTTTTGTGCCAGTTATAGAAATTCAGAAGCAGTTCAATCAAGAGTTTCTAATGACTCACAGACTCAGACAGTAGGAAGCCTTAGCAATCATGTAGCTCCTGGCTATTCAAAATATGCTTCCTGGACCAGCAACAATAGCATCACCAAGAAGCTTGTTAGAGTTACAGCACCTCAGACTCCCTGGACCTGTTGAATCAGAATCTGCATTTTAACAGTCTCCAGTATGTACAGTAAAGTTGAAAATTAATGATCCAAACTTATAAGTTTACAGATATGGAACCTGGGATGAGGCAAATGAAGATCCTTGGCTGAAGTCATATAGCCAGTGAGTGGGAAATAGAATCCAGGTCTCTTGCCATTCGTGGAAGGCTTTACTCCAAGTTGACACTACTTTGTATAGTCAACTTTTCAACCAATCACAATTATGTTTTTAATTATGTGCTTGTTATTAAAACATACAGGGGCTTCCCCGGTGGCGCAGTGGTTAAGAATCCGCTGCCAATGCAGGGGACAGGGGCTCGAACCCTGGTCCAGGAAGATCCCACATGCAGCGGAGCAACTAAGCCTGTGTGCCACAACTACTGAGCCTGTGCTCTAGATCCTGCGAGCCACAACTACTGAGCCTGGGTGCCACAACTACTGAAGCCCACGCTCCTAGAGCCCGTGCTCCACAACAAAAGTAGCCACCGCAATGAGAAGCCCCTGCACCACAACGAAGAGTAGCCCCCGCTCGCTGCAACTAGAGAAAGCCCACGTGCAGCAACGAAGACCCAACACAGCCGAAAATAAATAAATAAAATAAAATAAAATTTTAAATAAATAAATAAAACATACATATCAGGATAGAAGTCAGCATAGCATAATGGTTCAGAAGTAGAACTCTGCAGCCAAAAAGGCCTGGATTCAAATCTCACCTCTAGCATTTTCTACCTCAGAAATTTGGGAAAGTTATTTGACTGCTGTGAAATGCAATTTCTCAGTTACCTACATTATAGAATTATTATAGGAATTGAAAAAGACAGGCATCTATGTATATTATAGATATTAAAAACTTAATCAGTATTTTGAGCACGTGGAGCTTAAAATATTATTTTTATCATTATTTTTCATAGAATAACTTTTTCCCCCCATTTCTTCTTTTCATCTCTATCTTCTCAGGCATCAGTAATACAAAGGTGGATAAAGATGAGTGTCTGCCATCCTGGAGACTATATTCTATCAGAGGAGAAAGAATAGCAACAAACTGGGCTGTGACAAATGCAAAACCATCAGCATGCACGAGGTACCACCAAACCACAGAGAAGAAGCAATTAATTTTGCCTAGCAAAGGAGAACAAGCTCCTCAGAAAACATCATATAGTCTGCACCTGGAGGGGGCCTGGGCATTCATCAAGGTATTCCATTAAATTTAGTTTTTGAGGAACGAACATGTGTGTGGTGTTGACAGTTGAGGGCATTAAAAAATAAATAAGATAACGCCCCCAACAGCATCATAGGATCATAAACTGCTGATGGAGGCTGTGAGGCTCAGCCAACGTCTCCCCCAGGCCCTTGCCATTAAGCAGGGCTGCGAAACGAGTTGTGTAATGAAGCAGGGGTAGAAGTGTTGTGTGTCCGATCCAGAGCAGAGTGTGGAAGAGAGGGCCCAAGAACACACATTCCATTCGGCGCGGTTACAAGATGGTGGCGCTTTGTGATAGCTCCTTGATAAGAGTCCCCTGCTGCCCAAGTTAGTCATGCTGTGTGGGTGAGAAATATACTTCGGTGGGGATAAATTGCTCTGACTTAGGGGTTGCTCATTACCATAGCATAACCCAGAACACCTGACTCACGTGGGATGATAACGTTCATGGAGGGTAACTCCTGATTTTAAAGTGAAGAAAACCATAGCTTCTTCAGAAGGGGGCAGGGGGGAACTTCCCTGGTGGTCCAGTGGTTAGGACTTTGCCTTCCAATGCAAGGGGTGTGGATCCCTCATCGGGGAGGTAAGACCCCGCATGCCTCAGGGCCAATAAAACCAAAACATAAAACAGAAGCAATATTGTAACAAATTCAATAAAGACTTTTAAAAAAATGGTCCACATCAAAAAAAAATCTTAAAAAAAAAGCAGTGGGAGGGGATTGGCCTCAGAGAAGATGGGAGGGGCGGGGGAAGATTTTTACTAAACCTACCAAAGTGTTTTACTAAACAACACTTTCTAATCATATTTCCCTGCTCACACAACAGTTTTTTTTCAGAATTTAATCTTGAAATCCTCCTAAGGACGCACACTCTCATGGCCAATGAAACCACCGTACATCACTGGGTCATAGTGCATGTCAGTGTTACAAAAACAGTTATGAATCGCCTTAAGCAAAGCAAATCCATCTGTGCACCTTTGCGTGCTACTTCAAAGCCACCCGACCATCTAAAGTCAAACTTCTTAGGATTGAATAGGCTACAAGGTTGAGGCGCAGCGAGTGTCACTTTTAACCTCTAGCAAATGTTCACAGCCCAGTGGCAAACTCCTCCCAAACAACATTTCTAATGGGAGGGTGACAGACTTCTAACTAAAGCAGTTCCTGTGTGCCACTATAATAACCTATTCCTTTTGATTGCATTTATTTTTAATGATTATTTTCCCTGCGTGCCAATCCAACCTGTGCTGCCAGCCCAGAAAGAGGGGGAGGGGAGGAAGCCCGGACCAAGAACGTTGTCTTGGGCTGCACTGCCACCTAGAGGTACTACTGAAGAACTGACACATTGCTCTTCAAAGAGCAGTGGCCGGCTGTTTGGTTAAAAGGGGACATTTCTCCCACTGCGTGGGGCTGGGTAAAATAACTGAAATGATTCCCTCAGCTTCACTTAAACAAAATATATTATAAAATATACAATCATAAGATATATAATAATTTTTCACTGAAAACACCCACGGTGGCCCTAAAGAGGAAGATCCTTTAAAGAATGGTTCTGAGGAGCTCTTGGAAAATAAGTTATTTTCATTACAACAGTTAGCTTTGCAGCTTGAACTGAATAGCTGGAAAATCATTTGGAAATGGATTGTTACAAAAGTCTGAACAGGTCCATCTGGTCAGAACTACACTTCAATTGCAAAAATGAAATTTATTCAAAAGTTATTCAGGTTCAAATCAGAAGCCAGGGAGTACTGTGGACATAGAAAAAAGGACAAGGCTGATGATGTCTTATTGATTACTGAAGTTCTGCAAATGACAGAATCTGACGGGTGTATTCCTAATTGTCATTATTTCAAGGGCAAACTCAAAAGTCTGTTGTTAACAAGGTCTTTGACTTTCTCCTCAGGCAATGTCAGCTTGTACACAAATGCAAGCCATTTTAAATACACCTGAAGAACTTGTATTTCGTGAGGACGTTATTTCCAAATGATTAATGCAATAAACACACAAGTTAGGAAAAAGATAATTTAGGCAGGCTTTTGGAGAGGTAATGATTTAGTCAACATTACTAATGATACTTGCAATAAAAGAGGGGCAAAAGCCAGAGACAAATCATTCAAGAGCTTGGGGATTTTCAGCTACAATCTCTTTGTGACATTTTAAGTCAAGAACTATAGGCTCCTCTTTGAATCGAAGGAGCACAGGTATGTTCAGGAACACAGCCCAGGACCACAGACTGTGTGGCTCCCTTCGTTTGCATCATTTCTCCGAGATCAAAAAACCTAGGGTTTTGAAGTTGAAAGAACAAGAGAGCAAAGAGACATAAAAAAGAAAAAAACATGTATTTTGCCGTGCAAAAATCCTATTACCCCTACAAATACAAAATTCAATATTAGGCAAATTAATAGTTCAACTCATTGGAAGATGGTTATTTTCAGAAGGGCAAAACAGCACAGTCAAAATAACTGTTTACATTTTTGAGTACTTACAATGGTCCTGGTGCTATCTTAGGGCTTTACTCATTTGGTCCTCAAGCAATGGAGTGCGGTGGACACTATCACATCTCCACTTTACAGATGAGGACAGTGAGGTCCAGAGAGGTTAAACAAACTTAACGATAGAGCCTAGATCACCAGGTAGTTAGTCTGTCTCCAGAGTCTGTATTCGTAAATACCATGCTAAGCTATCTCATTAAAGAACATTTTTTATCGGACAACACAAGAAACTACAGCTTCTCCCAGTGCAATTGTTCAAGATGATGCCTCCAATTGATGTAAGTCATTGCCTTCCTAGGGACCACTCCTGCTGCCACTTCTGTAGGCTTCCTTTCCTGCTCAGATGCCCATTCAGGTCAGATCACCTCACTAAGCGCAGAGGCCATAAACCCTATCAGTGTTCAGGACCTAATGGCTTTCTCTCGTGGATCCTTCTCTGGTTGGAGCTGAGCCAGCCCATTCTTCAGTCACCCCACAAGGAATTTCCTTTTCCCACCAGAGTCCACATGTGCCTTCCCCTCCCAGGCCTTGGGCAAAGATGATTTTCTGAAGTCAATTCAGTATCCTGTCTGAGGTAGGTACTCAATAAACATTTGAATAGTATCAATGGAGGTATTTCCGAAGCTTAATCAAGCCAGAGGCGGTTCCTGGCAGCTCTTCTAACCTCAACCAAGATCCCTGACGGCTGAAGATAGAAAGTGGTCAATGGCCTACAGGCATTCATTGTTTTCCCCAAGATGCCCTCTGAAAAAATTGAAACACTGAAAAGTCTCAAAATAAGGATTTTACTGGTTCAAAAAAAATCAGGGATTCCCTGGTGGCGCAGTGGTTGAGAATCCGCCTGCCAAGGCAGGGGACATGGGTTCGATCCCTGGTCTGGGAAGATTCCCACATGCCACGGAGCAACTAAGCCCGTGCGCCACAACTACTGAGCCTGTGCTCTAGAGCCCGCGAGGCGCAACTACTGAAGCCCACATGCCCAGAGCCCATGCTCCACAACAAGAGAAGCCACTGCCATGAGCAGCCCCCGCTCACCGCAACTAGAGAAAGCCCGTGTGCAGCAATGAAGACCCAACGAAGCCAAAAATAAATAAGTGAATAAATTTTTTTAAAAAATCAGCCACGAGAAATAAGACTCATCTGCGCATGTCATTAAACTAAACGCCTCTTTGCTGTAGATCCTTTCCAGTGAGGGTGAAAGGGAGGT
This sequence comes from Grampus griseus, assembly GCF_964374135.1. Lineage (NCBI taxonomy): Eukaryota > Metazoa > Chordata > Mammalia > Artiodactyla > Delphinidae > Grampus > Grampus griseus. The sequence goes on along the minus strand of NC_139000.1, from coordinate 37,487,190 downwards.
CATTTAACTGTAACCCCCAGAAGCTAACCCTGATAATGCAACATGTTCAGCTGGTTTAATTGTTAAGTCTTACGCTATCAGGATATGATAAAATCTAAATTATCCATAGGGTTGGGGAAAAGGAAAGTGAGGGAAATGAAATTCCCAGGCACATCCCTAAAATGAATCCCATTGGACCATAGCTTCTGTTTCTCTGGTTCAGAAGTATTGAATGAATGAATGAACAAAAGAACCAACAAATCAACCAATGAAGAAACAACTGAATGAAGAAACCAAGATGCCCTGGGCCAATCAAAGGTAAAAAGGTCACCACAGGCAGCCCCAGTAGTACATCTACACAGTGGACAACCACGTACACCATTCCCTCCCTGCGCCTAGGCAGCGGCTGCTGCCAAGAGAGGCCTGTTGTCTAGCGACCTGGCTGGCCTGGCCAGGCGTCGGCGGGCTCCAGCAAGCTGAGCTCCGCAGAGCCAGAGAACATGCTTGGCATTGCGCCCAAGAGACAGCACCAGAGATGGAAGCCAGAGGAGGCTGTTTGAAACAGGTTTTCAGGACAAAGGAGGCCGGTGGTGGGTATTGGGAGTCAAGAGAGAGCCAAGGTGAGGATACAAGAGGCCAGTGAGACAAAGAAGCTTGGGCCAAGCACATTGGAGGAGATGCGCAGGAGGGCTGTTTGTGCCAGCACCGTAGACCACAAGTATTTTATTTGTTTGGCTGGGCTTTCTCTTTGCTTTGTGTTTATTTTTTAAAATAGGTAATACATGTACATGGAGCAAATCTCAAAAGTTTCCAAAGGGTATACCAAATGGTAATCTCATGCTCACCCTTGGCCATCAGTTCCCCAATTTTCCTCCCCTGAATTTCTTCTGGATACTTCCACAGGTAGCCTTTCCCTATATAAGCATAAATGTATCTACATCCTATACATCACGAGCCATATCATATTGTACTTATCAGTCTGTATCTTTCTTTTACATTTACCAGGACATCTTAGAAATGGTTCCATAACAGTATACGCAGAGCTGGTGCATCCTGATGGCTGCATAGTATTTCTTTGTACAGACACACCACAATTTATCATGTCTTTTCAAAGGTATATTTAGTTCCTGTGCAAACTTTGCTGTTGCAGAGAATGCTGCAATGATACACATTTTGGATGTGTATGAATGTATCTGTAAAAGTGAAACAGGGAGGTTAATAAAGAGTAAGTGCATTTTAAGTTGTGATATGTATTGTCAAATTATTCTCCAAAGAGGTGATACAAATTGATATTCCAAATGAGTGTGCCTGTTTCCCCAAACACTTGCCAACAAATAGGAAGAGTGAGATAGCATTATTGTTTTAATATGTATTTTTCGTATAATGAATGATGCTGTATAAACTTCATATGATAAAAATTGATGGAGACTTTGGGATTTCTTGGCATCTCGTGTGCTACAGAGGATTAGACCCATTTCACAAGGCTGTGGGCAAAGGGGCCCATACTCTGGGATCCAAGACACCTGGGTTTGGAATTTGAGATGAGGTTCCGTTGATGGAGCACCTACCATGTGCAGACACACTTGCCTCTCACAACAAGCAGAAACTTGCTCTTCCAGAGTGCTATTAGTTGAGAAAAGCTGATTAAATGGCTTTTCTAAAGCTACATGGCTGATAAAGGGAAGAGCTAGGATTGCAATCCAAGTCTGTTGTAACCACACTCTGTGCTCTTTCTGCATCCTGGCATTACTAACTGCTAACTTGGAGCAACAAGGCCAGCAGATCTGAAATCAGAAAACCCAGGTATGTCCATCTGCTACTCACTAGCTGTGCGACCTTGGGTAAACGATAACCTCTTTAGGGGCGGGGGAGGTCCTCAGATTTCTCAAAGAATTTGTCAAAAAGCTGGAGTTGTTACCTTCAAGTCCTTCCAGGCCTCAGTCTGTAGTACCTTGTAATATGGCAAAAATTCAGATGTCCTGTAGGGAAGAGAAAAGCAAAAGCCCTGGCCTATGCAAATGCATCATCGTCATCTCCTAAAATTTCACAGCTGATTATCTTCCAAAACCTCATTTAGAAACAGACCACCCTATTCTAAACTTCGTCCTGAGTGCCACCAGCACGCGTGAAGGAAGCATTTTTCCTCTCTCATTCATCTCCTTAGAAGAGTTCCTCTATAATTTTTTTCCTTTTCTTTTTTCTTCTCCCGCTACCTAAATAGGGAGTCATCTTACGCTTAGAAACCACAACTGAAGACAAGTCTCCTTCTACACAACAGTTCATCTGTGTGTTGCTCCCTAATTTTAAACACTTTGAAGGCTTATGACTTTTCTTTTTTGTTATTGTTTCTTAATATATTTCTCTCATTTGGCTTTTTGAATTCCCTGGAGAGGCCCTTACGTTCTGGCTCGATCTGTCCTGAGAAGTGGGAAGCCAGCAGCAGCCTGCAGCCCTCTTCTGCATGGTATGAACAGGCCGGTGAGAGGAAGCAGAAGCAGAGCTCCCCAAAGATCCAGGCTGCCCAGGCCCAGCAAACTCTTCTAGAGAAGAAGGTCATCATGCTCATTACAGAAAAGTGCCTCAAGGAGGAAAACTCTCTGCAAATGAACAGCTCACATTTGTCTAACTCCCCGACGTCACTGTCATGTACCCCATTCATTGATGGTAGATGCCGGGGGCTGGACAACAGTCTAGCAAAGAGCCCGAAAAAACGTCTGCTGTGATCACAGACTGGGTGTCTAGCAATGTGCAAAGTACTTAAACTTTCTTTACCTTTTCACCGAAATTGCTCTTAATATAGATAAGATAGATGAAGAAACTAAAACTCAGAATGAGTTATGTAAATTGCTCACGGGCACAGTTGGAAGTGGCAGAAGTAGACTTCAAGGCCAGGTCTGTCAGCTTGTACCCAGTGACTCCTGTCCCAACTCCTGAGGATTCCTAGGTCGTGAGGTCAGTTCTCATCTAAAGCAGAAATTATCAACGGGGCAATATTGGCCCCAGATGGGACAAACTGCTTCTTGTAACAGTATATAAACAAATTTAAACAGTATATAAACACAGATGTGCATGTAGTATATCAACAAATTTCTAAGATATCTATGGTATAAAATTTCATGTGGGAGGCAACTAGGAAAACATGTCTAAATGACTCTTCAGTGAGATGATAATGAAAAAAAGTTGAGAAACACTGCTCTAGGCATACGCCTGACGCAGGTCTTCTGTGTCTTCTACTGTATCATGCTGCCTCCTATTCGGCCTATTAGGCCGTTTCCATTAGACATATAAATCTCTTCCAATTAAGTGCTGCTAAACTTAAATTATCACTTAGTGAGCAGCTGATTTTAAAATCGAAGCAGCTCATAGTTACCTTACAAATTTTAGGTTGGGAAGCATTCAAGTCAGGCTCTGTCAAGGTGCGAGCACCAACATTTGGGTACAAACCAGTTTCTCATTCCGGTCTTACCTCTCCTTGCTGCTCTCTCCTACCCCAAACTTTCCACTGTCTTTCCTCCACCTTCCTCTCTCTTCATGGTCTCCAAAGTCTACACAGGAAATGGTCTGAACTGGGCTTCAGAGGACAAGACCAGCCTGGGTAAGTTCATTAGCACGAAAAGCAGAGCCACTGTGGGTCCCCTCCTCTCTCATTACCAGCTCAACTCTTTACGTGAAATCAGAGCTGGGGAAATGATCACAACTTAATTCAAGCCAACTCAGTAGGAATTTACTGTTTACGAGAGGACCTGGGAAGGGGTGATGCTAGCGTGATGTGGGTCCTCAGGGAGCTGTTGATCTCTGCCCCACATTTTCCCCTTGAATCCCAGCTTTTCAGACAGAACTTTCTTACCCTCTACTATCTGATTTCTTCAGTCCTCTTCATCTTTGCTAAGAACCCCAAAATAACTCCAAACAGAACCCTAAATATTATCGTTGTTCTTTCGGTAATTGAAAATTACTGAAATGTTCAATAGTTCTCTGAGGCTGATCTCAATGGCTGCCTGATTCCAAAGACTTATTATCATTTCCTCTCCCCACAGTGTTTCCTGCCATCACTGCGTGCATTGAAAGGGCAACAACAGATGTCACCATGGATGTCACCTGCCCTCGATTGTTCTGAAAAGTGGATAAACCTGTGTGAATAGGATGGGGGAATCACTAAGGTTCCTAATGGAACTGCTGGACTGTGATCTCCTAGAAGGTAAAACATTGTTCTATGCACCTGTTTGGTCCTCTCTTCCCCAGCACCCTCGCTACTCAAAGCTTCTGGCTGTAGCAGGAATTCTGGAAATGTTTGAGGACTGTATTTGTTTCCTAGGGCAACTATAACAAATTACCACAAACTAGGTGGCTTAAAGCAACACAGATGTATTCTCAGTTGTGGAGGCCAGAAGTCCAAAATCAAGGAGTTGGCAGGTCCAGTCTCTCTCTAAAGGCTCTAAGGGTGAATCTGTTCCATGCCTTCCTCTTAGGTTCCGGTGTTGCTGGTGATCCTTGGGGTCCCTTTATTTTGTAGCTGCATCACTCTAACCTCAGACTCCGTCATCACACACTATTCTCCCTACCTGCTTGTCTGCCTTCTCCTCTTCTGATGAGGACACCAGTCACATTGGATTAGGGATCATTCTAGTCAGGTAGGACCTCATCTTAATTTGAATATCTGTAAAGACCCTATTTCCAAGTAGGGTCACATTCACCAATACCAAAGTTTGGGATTTCCATATATCTTCTGGAGGGGATACAATTTGACCCACAACGGTGATTTAATGGGAAAAGCAAGTAAGTGAGTAAGTGCATACTTCACAGAAAGAAGAAAGGAAGGAAGGAAAGAAGAAAAAAGAAAGGAAGAAGAAATGAAAAGGAAAAAACTGGGTTTTTCATAAGATACATATGCTACTTTCGTAAGTTTCATATCAAAAGGAAAAAAGCCATCTCGACTAGGTTTTCTGAATTTATACTCTGATGAGTCACTATGCAATTTGTATTCCTTTATGTAACTGACACACATGAACAGCTCCTTTCCCCTAAGACCTTCGGTTAATTTCCTAAGTCTTTTGCCTACTAGGTTGCTTTTTTTTTTTTAATTACCTGACAGTGAGTGCTTTGCATTAAATACCCCAAGTATTTTAGGTTAAGGTCTAGTTTGGGAAAAAATTTTACTTCTATGCTTAACAGGGGAGTCACTAGTGACTGGGCCATATGCCTCTAGTTGTCCTTTCCTTCTGTGCGTTGAAACAAAAACCCCACACCCTTTGTGCCTTTACCTTTGCACTCAAGAGAAATGGAAGGAAGGGAGGGGAAAAAGCTGGCCCACACTCTCAGCTCCTGGTCCTGCAAAGCAGAAGGAGGAGTGTTGGCTCCTCCTGGAGGAGTCCAGGAGCCCTGGACTCTGGGTCCAGCTCTGAAACAACACCAGACAGTCATAGGCTCTCCCCAAATACCAGTTACCTCACCAGTTAAATACAAGGTCCTTAGAATGGATAATCTCTAAAATCCCTCTTAGCACGGGCATTCATTCTATCCTGGGTGTCCACTCACTGCGTCAGGTCCATGGAGAGGAGAGTGTTTCCTCTGCTCACCATCCAGTTGGGATGAATTTGAGAGCTTCCAATACACAAGACGGAGGGAGAAAAACCCTATAGAAACCATAGTCGTTCCAGAACAAAAACTGAAAGAGACCTGGCCTGCCACAGGGCAAAGGCCATTGAGATGACGACTGTCTTGAATTTGAATCTGAGCATTGGCTACATTACAATCTTATCTCTCCTTCTGAGGAGTCAAGACAATAGAAAGAAAAGATGTTTCCTATAATTTTTTAAAGTATATATAATAATTATCGTCATGAAATATTTTCTTCTCCAAGATCATTTAGACTCAGTAAATCTGGGTGATCTTTAAGACATGCTTTGTCTCAGGCAGGGTGCTGTAGTGGAAAGACTCAAACAGACCTAGGTGGAATCCTACCTCTGCCATTTAGGTCCTTAATCAGTTGAGCTAAGTCACTCATCTTGGTTAAGCCTGTTTCCTCTTCTGTTAAAACAGGAGTTATTGCAAGGATACAGTGAGAAAATACATAGAAAGCTTGTAGGACACAGTAAACACTTAGGAAATACTTGTTTTTCTGACTAAAATAAGAAAAGTATGTCCTCTCCGTACCTTGCCCAAATCTAAGCTAGCCACAAGTCTGGCTGATGCTCTATGGTACCGTCTGGTAGATATCTAGCTCCCTTTATGATAGAGCACCTGCACAAGGTCAGCTGTACATGCTGTGATGTGTATTTTTAGTCGTTCATCTGTGTACTTGCCCAGTGCTCCCACTGAAATCCCATCGAGTCTACAATCTCTGGAGTTATAAACTCCTCAAAGGACCATATCCATTTACAGCCATTTGAACAGCCTCTAAAATGATAAGAGGCACAGAGTACCCATTAACCCAATGGATGGCGGAGAAGCCCACGGGAACACGCATTCTCCCAGTCACTACACAGCTGGAATTTATCAATGGCTCCATTCTCTCTAGCAGCAGAGGAGATGGCCTCTTTTGTGATCTTGTCAACTAAGTGATATGTTCTTCAGGAATAGGAAGCATATCTTTTTTTGTTTGTTTTTCTTTCTGCCCAACCTTTCAGAGAGTATTTCCTCTAACCGATGCTGTGTGTTTATTTGGCCAGCTCTATGTCAGGTTGTGGTCATTTAGATAAACTTAATGTTTGAAATAATAAATGCTCATTTCCTATTTTCTAAAAGCACTTATGGGCTTCCCTGGTGGCACAGTGGTTAACAATCCACCTGCCAATGCAGGGGACATGGGTTCGAGCTCTGGTCTGGGAAGATCCCACATACCGCGGAGCAACTAAGCCCGTGCGCCACAACTACTGAGCCTGCACTCTAGAGCCCACGAGCCACAACTACTGAGCCCGTGTGCCACAACTACTGAAGCCCGTGTGCTAGAGCCCGTGCTCAGCAACAAGAGAAGCCACCGCAATGAGAAGCCTGCGCACTGCAACGAAGAGTAGCCCCAGCTCACCACAACCACAAAAAGCCCGTGCACAGCAACAAAGACCCAACACAGCCAAAAATAAAATATATATAAAATATTTTTTAAAAAGCACTTATGAATTTTTAAAAATCACCTCACATACAAATATTAAAAAGGTCTCAAAATGTTTGGTGTGTGCTCATTTAGGTTCTCAAAATTAGAAGATTAAAAGGCAAACTATGAGAGAATATAAAGCATTCTTCCTTTTGAAAATTTACATCACCTAATGACTCTGAAATTGTAAAAAGAAAAAAAATAAAGGTACAAAATTATTGTGATGTTGCAGTAGAGAGACTAATAGCCCACCAAAGTACTAATCCACAGAAACCGTAACATGTTACCTTATTGGCAAAAGGATCACATCTCTGCAGATGTGATTAACAATCTTGAGATGCAGCGGGTGTCCTGGATTATTCAGGTCATCTCAACAAAATCACACGGGTCCTTACAAGGGAAAGAGCAAGGGAGGAGAGTCAGAACCAGAGAAAGAGATATGAATGCAGAAAAGGAACTTGGAATGATGTCACTGCTGGAGGGCATGGGGGAATGATGTCATGTCATGAGCCAAAGAGTGCAGGCAGCCTCTAAGGAGCTGGAAAAGACAAGGAATGGATTCTCCCTACAGTCTCTAGAAGAAATTCCATCCTGCTGAAACCTTGATTTTAGTCCATGAGACCTATTTTGTACTTGTGGCCTCCAAAACTGTAAAATAATAAGTTTATGTTGCTTTAAGTCATAGAGTTTGTGGTAATTCGTCAGATCAGGAAGAAAAACAAGACAGAATACATAGACTAATTATCTGGGGTTTTGATGTCGAAATTAAGAGATGTTACATGTAAACAAACTAGAAACATTAATGGATTTACAGTCTTTTTTGAGTCTTAGCAGAAAATAATCTTATCTACAGGCTTTGGGTAACTCACAGAATCAGTGAGAAGGCTTAAGAACCCAGTGCAGATTACAGATTATAAGCAGAAACCAAGCAAGGGAAGCTCATCTCAGGGGAATTCAACTACATCAATGCCCCAGAAGGTCTGTGATCCAACCAAGATATTGCCACTGTAGCACCCCCTCTACCATCACTGTGGTGTGAGTGATTTAATAACTACTTTTAAGTCTGTATCACTCCCTTAGAGATAGGTGCTAAGTCTAGGTTATACACATAAACTGGGGTTTTAGGGGATGGGGAGAGAAAATATTTGTTCCTTTAAGTTTCTCTCAGGATCTGTGGCATTCTCCTTCCCACTAACATTCATGGTGTGGGATTCCCTCTAAAGAAGAAGGGTACTCAGATGCTGGTAGAAAAGAAAGTGACAAATGGCTATCAGAGGGTCTGATAACCTGAATTATCCAGCGTAGTATTTAATCAAGAACTTTAAAATACTATTGTGAAGACCCATTTGTCTACAGTTATGAAAAACATAGGCAAGTGATTAAAATTTTTTTGAATGAAATTCAAATATTTAAATTAGAGAATGTTTGAAAATTGTGTTCCATATAACACTAATCTTCCTCTTCCCTCCCTTTTATTTCTTTCCTTCCTTCCTTCCTTCCTTCTTTCCTTCCTCTTATTTCTTTCCTTCCTTCCTTCCTTCCTTCCTTCCTTCCTCCCTCCCTTCCTTCCTTCCTTCCTCCCTCCCTTCCTTCCTCCCTTCCTTCCTTCCTTCCATCCCTCCCTCTCTCCTTCCTTCTGGGCACATCAGTTGAAAATCCAATGAGTAACTCTCTGGAAACAAGGCTTACCAGAGATGGGCAATCTGGGAGGATCTAGTGTGAGCTGGGTACAGGATGTCTGTGGTAATATAAGAATGAACTTTTTTCTCTCTCTCTCTCTCTCTCTCTCTCTTTCTCCCCCTTCCTCCGTCCCTCTCTTGTTTTATAGTTTGACACAGCCTCCCACCAAGAGGTAGGGAAAGAATATTCCAGTGAGGCAGAATGAACAGCTAATCCAAACAGCATGAAGGGAAGGAAGCAGGAACTTCATCAGCACGTGGAGGCAAGGACAGGAGAGCACAGATGAGAACTAGGGTCAGGCTCACTGCAGCATTCTGTCCTCAGATAAAAAGATGCTATAATGGCACTTGGTGATTTTTTTAATGGACTTTTTATTCTTTTTTGTAATTCTTTTTTTTCCTTTCAGTATTACTGAGATACAATTGACATACATCACTGTATAGTTTTAAGGTGCACAGCATAATGATTTGACTTACATGCATCATGAAAGGATTATCACGGTAAGTTTAGTGAACATCTATCATCTCATTTAGATACAAAATTAAAGAAACAGAAAAAAATTTTTCTTGTGATGAGAACTTTTAGGGTTTACTCTCTTAACAATTTTCATGTATAACATTCAGCAGTGTTCGCTATATTTAGATGACAGCTTTCTTAAGTCACACTGTTCCAATCAGGACCAGTATCCTTCTGCAACTGCAAAGTCTCTCATCCTGGGCTCTCCCTTCAGTGTCTCTCTGGGACTTGAACTTCATACGATTCCTGTGCTGAATCTCTTATTTCCTATATTCCATGTCACTTACTCTTCCTTTGTTGGAACAAGTTCTCCAAGAGCTTCTTTTAAAAGTGCATAGAGTATATGAAAGAGAAGGTTTTTGGAGACCTTGAATATCTTGAAAATGTCATTATTATTGACATTTTCTTGATAGTTTGGCTAGGTACAGAATTAAAGCTTAGAAAGAATTTTCCTTCAGAAGTTTGAAAGTTTTGCTTCATTGCCTTTTGCTTCTAGTGTTTCTGCTGAAATGTGCACAGCCATTCTAATTCTTGTTTCCTGATTTTCTTGCTTCTTCTCTCTGGAAACTTGGACAATTTTTTCCCTAGACACAGGGTCCTAATGACGGTATACTCTATTTTCATCCATTCTTCTGGGTTCTAGATAGGCTCTTTCAATCTAGCAACTCATGTCTTTCAGCCCTGGAAATTTGTCTTATTTTGTCATCCTGCTTTCTCTGTTGTTGCCTTCCAGAACAGCTATTCTTGGATGTTGGCCTTCCTTCCTCTCCTGGTTTCTTTCTTTGTGCTTTTCTTTCTGGAAGACTCCTCAAATCTGTCTTCCAAACTCTGTATTGTTTACTTTTTTAACTTTGCTGTCATATTTTCCTTTTTTTTTAATAGATCTTTACTGGAGTATAATTGCTTCATAATACTGTTAGTTTCTGTTGTACACCAAAGTGAATCAGCCATATGCATACACATATCCCCATATCCCCTCCCTCTTAAGCCTCCCTCCCATCCTCCCTATCCCACCACACTAGGTCATCGCAAAGCACCAAGATGATCTCCCTGTGCTGTGCTGCTGCTTCCCACTAGGTTAACTATTTTACATTCGGTAGTGTATATATGTCCATGCTACTGTCACTTCGCCCCAGATTCCCCCTCCCAGCCCATGTCCTCAGGTCCATTCTCTATGTCTACATCTTTATTCCTGCCCCAAAACAAGGTTCATCAGTACCATTTTTATTTTTTTAAGATTCCATATATGTGTGTTAGAATACAGTATTTGTTTTTCTCTTTCTGACTTACTTTACTCTGTATGACAGACTCTAGGTCCATCCACCTCACTACAAATAACTCAATTTCTTTCCTTTAATGGCTGAGTAATATGGCATTGTATATATGTGCCACATCTTCTTTATCCATTCACCTGTCGATGGACACTTAGGTTGCTTCCACATCCCGGCTATTGTAAACAGTGCTGCAATGAACATTGTGGTACATGACTCTTTTTGAATTATGGTTTTCTCAGGGTATATGCCCAGTAGTGGGATTGCTGGGTCATATGGTAGTTCTATTTTTAGTGTTTTAAGGAAGCTCCATACTGTTCTCCATAGTGGTTATATCAATTTACATTCCCACCAACAGTGCAGGAGGATTCCCTTTTCACCACACCCTTTCCAGCATTGTTTCTAGATTTTTTGATAATAGCCATTCTGACCGGCATGAGGTGATACCCCATTGTAGTTCTGATTTGCATTTCTCTAATAATTAGTGATGTTGAGCATCTTTTCATGTGCCTCTTGGCCATGTGTATGTCTTCCTTGGTGAAATGTCTATTTAGGTGTTCCACCCATTTTTGGATTGGGTTATTTGTTTTTTTGATATTGAGTTCCATGAGCTGTTTGTATATTTTGGAGATTAATCCTTTGTCTGTTGTTTCATTTGCAAATATTTTCTCCCATTCTAAGGGCTGTCTTTTGTCTTGTTTATGGTTTCCTTTGCTGTGCAAAAGCTTTTAAGTCCCATTTGTTTTTGTTTTTATTTCCGTTACTCCAGGAGGTGGATAAAAAAAGATCTTGTTGTGGTTTATGTCAAAGAGTGTTTTTCCTAAGTATTCCTCTAAGAGTTTTATAGTGTCTGGTCTTACATTTAGGTCTTTAATCCACTTGTAGTTTATTTTTGTGTATGGTGTTAGGTAGTGTTCTAATTTCATTCTTTTACATGTAGCTGTCCAGTTTTCCCAGCACCACTTATTGAAGAGGCTGTCCTTTCTCCATTGTATGTTCTTGCCTCCCTGGTCGTAAACTAGGTGACCATATGTGCGTGGGGTTATCTCTGGGCATTCTAGACTGTACTGTGGATCTATATTTCTGTTTCTGTGCCAGTACCATACTGTCTTGATAACTGTAGCTTTGTGGTTAGTTTGAAGTCGGGGAGCCTGATCCTCCAACTCCGTTTTTCTTCCTTAAGATCACTTTGGTTATTTGGGGTCGTTTGTGTTTCCATACAAATTGTAAAATTTTTTGTTCTAATTCTGTGAAGAATGCCATTGGTAGTTTGATAGAGATTGCATTGAATCTGTAGATTGCTTTGGGTAGTATAGTGATTTTCACAATATTGATTCTTCCAATCCAAGAACATGGTATATTTCTCAATCTGTTTATGTCATCTTTGATTTCTTTCATCAATGTTTTATAGTTTTCTGAGTACAAGTCTTTCACCTCCTTAGGCAGGTTTATTCCTTGGTATTTTATTCTTTTTGTTGCAATGGTAAATGGGATTGTTTCCTTAATTTCTCTTTCTGATTTTTCATTGTTGGTGTATAGGAATGCAAGAGATTTCTCTGCATTAATTTTGTATCCTGCAACCTTACCAAGTTCACTGATTAGTAGTTTTCTGGTGGCATCTATAGGGTTTTCTATGTATAGTATCATGTCATCCACAAAGAGTGACAGTTTTACTTCTTCTTTTCCAATTCGTATTCCTTTGCCTCTCTGACTGCCATGGCTAGGACTTCCAAAACTATGTTGAATAAGAGTGGCGAGAGTGGACATCCTTGTCTTGTTCCTGATCTTAGTGGAAACGTTATCAGTTTTTCACCATTGAGTATGATGCTTGCTGTGGGTTTGTCATAAACGGCCTTTATTATGTTGAAGTAGCTTCCCTCTATGTGCATTTTCTGCAGAGTTTTTATCATAAATGGGTGTTGAATTTTGTCAAAAGCTTTTTCTGCATCTATTGAGATAATCATATGGTTTTTATTCCTTAATTTCTTAATGTGGTGTATCACATCGATGGATTTGCATATATTGAAGAATCCTTGCATCCTTGGGATAAATCCCACTTGATTATGGTGTATGATCCTTTTAATGTTTGCTGGATTCTGTTTGCTAGTATTTTGTTCAGGATTTTTGCATCTATGTTCATCAGTGATATTGGTCTATAATTTTCTTTTTTTGTGCTATCTTTTTCTGATTTTGGTATCAGGGTTATGGTGGCTTTGTAGAATGAAGTTAGGAGTGTTTCTCCCTCTGCAATTTTTTGGAAGAATTTGAGAAGGATAGGTGTTAGCTCTTCTCTAAATGTTTGATAGAATTCACCTGTGAAGCCATCTAGTCCTGGACTTTTGTTTGTTTGAAGATTTTTTTTTTTTTTTTTTTTTTTTTGCGGTATGCGGGCTTCCCACTGTTGTGGCTTCTCCCGTTGCGGAGCACAGGCTCCGGATGCGCAGGCTCAGCGGCTATGGCTCCCGGGCCCAGTCGCTCTGCGGCATGTGGGATCTTCCCGGACCGGAGCACGAACCCGTGTCCCCTGCATCGGCAGGCGGACTCTCAACAACTGCGCCACCAGGGAAGCCCGAAGATTTTTTAATCACAGTTTCAATTTCATTACTTGTGATAGGTCTGTTTATATTTTCTAATTCTTCCTGGTTCTTGGAAAATTGTACCTTTCCAACAATTTGTCCATTTCTTCGTGGTTGTCCATTTTATTGGCATATAGTTGTTTGTAGTAGTCTCTTATTATCCTTTGTATTTCTGTGTCAGTTGTGATTTCTCCTTTTTCATTTCTAATTTTATTGATTTGCATCCTCTCCCTTTTTTTTCTTGATGAGTCTGGCTAAGGGTTTATCAATTTTGTTTATCTTCTCAAAGAACCAGCTTTTAGTTTTATTGATCTTTACTATGTTTTCTTCGTTTCTATTTCATTTATTTCTGCTCTGATTTTTATGATTTCTTTCCTTCTACTGACTTTGGGTTTTCTTTGTTCTTCTTTCTCTAGTTGTTTTAAGTGTAGGGTTAGATTGTTTATTTGAAATTTTTCTTGTTTCTTGAGGTGATATTGAATTGCTATAAACTTCCCTCTTAGAACTGCTTTTGCTGCATCCCATAGGTTTTGGGTCATCATGTTTTCATTGTCATTTCTTTCGATGTATTTTTTAAATTTCTTCTTCGATTTCTTCAGTGATCTCTTGGTTATTTAGTAGCCCACTGTCTAGCCTCCATGTATTTGTGTTTTTTACCGTTTTTTTCTTGTAATTGATTTCCAATCTCATAGTGCTGTGGTCAGAAAAGATGCTTGATATGATTTCAATTTTCTTAAATTTTCTGAGGCTTGATTTGTGACCCAAGACATGATCTATCCTGGAGAATGTTCTGTATGCATTTGAGAAGAAAGTGTATTCTGCCACTTTTGGGTGGAATGTTCTATAAATATCAATTAAATCTATCTGGTCTATTGTGTCATTTAAAGCTCGTGTTTCCTTATTTATTTTCTGTTTGGATGATCTGTCCATTGGTGTAAGTGGCGTGTTAATCTCCCCTACTATGATTGTGTTACTGTCAATTTCCCCTTTTATGGCTGTTATCATTTGCCTTATGTATTGAGGTGCTCCTATGTTGGGTGCATAAACGTTTATAATTGTTATATCTTCTTCTGATTGATCCTTTGATCATTAGGTAGTGTCCTTCTTTGTCTCTTGTAATAGTCTTTATTTTAAAGTCTATTTTATCAGGTACGAGTATTGCTACTCCAGCTTTCTTTTGAGTTCCATTTGCATGGAATATCTTTCTATCCCTTCACCTTCAGTCTGTATGTGTCCCTAGGTCTGAAGTGGGTCTCTTGTAGACAGCATATATATGGGTCTTGTTTTTGTATACATTCAGCCAGTCTGTGTCTTTTGGTTGGGGCATTTAATCCATTTACATTCAAGGTTATTATTGATATGTATGTTCCTATTACCATTTTCTTAATTGTTTTGGGTTTGTTTTTGTGGGTCTTGTTCTTCTCTTGTGTTTCCCACCTAGAGAAGTTTGTTTAGCATTTGTTGTAAAGCTGGTTTGGTGGTACTGAATTCTCTTAGCTTTTGCTTGTCTGAAAAGCTTTTGATTTTTCCATCGAATCTGAATGAGATCTTTGCTGGGTAATCTTGGTTGTAGGGTTTTCTCTTTCATCACTTCAAGTATATCCTGCCACTCCCTTCTGGCCTGCAGAGTTTCTGCTGAAAAATCAGCTGATAACCTTATGGAGATTCCTTTATATGTTATTTTTTGTTTTTCCCTTGCTGCTCTTTTTTCTTTGAATTTAATTTTTGTTAGTTTGATTAATATGTGTCTTGGTGTGTTATTCCTAGGGTTTATCCTGTATGGGACTTTCTATGCTTCCTGGACTTGGGTGACTATTTCCTTTCCCATGTTAGGGAAGTTTTCCACTATAATCTCTTCAAATATTTTCTCAGATCCTTATTTTTCTCTTCTTCTTCTGGGACCCCTGTAATTCAAATGTTGCTGTGTTTAGTGTTATCCCAGAGGTCTCTGAGATTGTCTTCAATTCTTTTCTCTTTATTCTGCTCCTCGGCAGTTATTTCCATCATTTTGTCTTCCAGCTCACTTATTCGTTCTTCTGTCTCAGTTATCCTGTTATTGATTCCTTCTCGCGTATTTTTCATTTCAGTTATTGTGCTGTTCATCTCTGTTTGTTCTTTAGTTCTTCTAGATCTTTTTTAAACATTTCTTGTATTTTCTCAATCTGTGCCTCCATTCTATTTCTGAGATTCTGGATCATCTTTACGATCATTACGCTGAATTCTTTTTTAGGTAGATTGCCTATTTCCTCTTATTTGGTATTGTAGGTTTTTACCCTGCTCCTTCATCTGTGACATATTTTCTTGCCATTTTTTTTTTTTAAATGAGTGGGATTGTCTTCCTGTCTTACTGGTTGTTTGGCCTGAGGCTTCCAACACTGGAGTTTGTAGGCTGTTGGGTAGAGCTGGGTCTTGAGGCTGAGATGAGGACCTCCGTGAGACCTCACTCCGATGAATATTCCCTGGGGTCTGAGGTTCTCTGTTAAGTCCAGTGGTTCCAACAGAGAGCCCCCACCACAGGAGCTTCAGCCCAACCCCCGGTGGTTCACTTGGGGGTTCATCCCGTCTCTTTGGGCGTCAGGGTCCCTCACCAGTGGCCGGCAGGTGCCCTAGTTGTAGGGAGACGTTAACTCGGTGTCTTTCCACACGACCATCTTGACTCTGCCCCCTGTTTTTAATTTCTAAGAGCTTATTTTTTGCTCTGTGAATGTTCCTTATTGATAGTACCTTGTTCTTGTTTCATGGCTGTGATAGTTTTGTCTACCTCTCTAAATATATTAATGATAGCTTTTTTTTCCCTCCATAAGCTCTATTCCCCCCACATTGATATTTTTCTGTTTATTTGGTCTCCATTTTCCACGTTAGAGCCTTCCACAAAAATCCAGTGATCCTTCGATTGTTCAGGGGAGCTAAAATCCTGATTGAAAGCTCTGAGTGATGGGAGCAACTTGGCAACTTTACTGTAGGGTGATGTGGGCAGGGTGCATTTCTTAGGGAGAGGTCTTACCTCTTAGCTGGTTAGTACTCCAGGGAAAAGTCTTTCAATCTCTGGAAGATAAAGGCAACAGTATACTGAAAGCCGAGTGGGTATTATTAGCTTTTAGCACTGAGCACTCAGATGTTGTTACTTAATTTCCCTGCTTTTTGAATAGTACCAGTATACTCAACTGTGTCCAGCATAGCCCCCAATCTAGCATCCCTCTCTTTCACTCCAGAAAATACATCTCCAGACTTTGGTCAGAGTAATAGTGGCACAGCCTGGGAGAACAATACTTAAGGATAGAGCTGCTTCTCAAAATGCTTTTCCCCCACCTTCCCTTATACCCCCAGTTCCAGAGGTACCTGCTTCCACCAATTCCTGAGCCTTCTGGAAAATCTTCAGTGTAAATCTAGATTCCTCTCATCTTTCCCCCACTACTGGCTTAGGATTCAGCTTTCTTAGGTTGTTAACTCATTTCCAAATTTTTCATCTGCTCTCCAGTTTCATAATTTTGTTGCTATTGTCTTCTGTCTTTGTGGGTTTGTACCTTTAAAAGAAATATCCATTTGACTCTAGTTTCAATGGAGTTTTAGATAGAAGAAAAATGATATACTGTCTCATCCCAGAAAACATTCAATATTTCTGATTCTTAACCCAATTTTCCTCAGTCTTTGTACCTTCCTTACTTCCTCAGCCCATGTTCATGGCTATAAGAGGGATGATTAAATCAGGCTAGTTTCAGAGCTGCAGTTATAAGATTATAACACATTCCTGCAAAGGTCACATTTTATTCTTAAACTTCAGCACACTTGATGGTCTTGAACTATTGGCCACATACATCTTTTTCTTCTGTGAGATTTAGCTTGCCAGCATATAAAATAGCATCTATGGTTTTTAGTACCAGGCTCCCCTTGCTTGGAGCCTCAAGGGGCATGTATTAGCAGTAAGTGTAGATCAGGGGTGCAGGACAGAGCAGGGGGACCAAGCTCTCCTTCCCACAGTAGGCTTCCAGACTGAATTGGAGCACGGAAAGGACTAACATCTCTATATCAAGCTTGGAGTTTTGATTACTACATTGGAATTCTCATCTGAATATACTATGTTTGAAACTTCTCACCCAGGGTAGGGGTTCTTATTTGGGACCATGGACTCATTGAGTCTATGGATAAAAATCCATATTTCTATCTTGGATGGGAAAAAATTACATGTTTGTGGTCAACCCCTACTATAATGTAATATGTTTGAGTGTCTGTCTTACCCACTCCACATCCCCAGTGTCTAGGATCATACCCAGGACATGATCAAGCTCAATAAATGCAACTGAATTAGTGAGGGAACAGTTAGGAGGGAGATCACCAAGGGGCTGAGAGATCATGGTAAGAAGTTTTGGGGTTTTATCTAAGAGATAAAGTATCTATTTCTAGAATGACTGATCAGGAAGAGATGATATTTATGGTAAATTAAAGAACATTAACTTCACTCCTAAAACCACACTGGAACTACTCATGACTCCCCATGAAGAGATCTTAATCCATCTCCTGAGTTCTACCCTGCTGCACAGCAAGTGGGAGATGTGCCAGAAAACTGGGATTGAAAAATGTTCATAAGTCCAAAATCCTAAGAACAGTGTGGGACTCTACAAAAATGTATGTCAAATGCCATGAAACATGGTTTGTGCACTGCCAGCCTGCAAGGTCACAAGTTAAAGGGCCTTACAACTAAATTCCCACTCTGCAGAAATTTAAGAGATATAAATTTACAAATAAATCTGATACACAGATGCAGAAAAGAAAATTTTTAACTGGGTAATTATTCCTAGAATTTGCACTTGAAAATTGATCTTACCCTGTAATTTCAAGTTGAAGCATTTGTGCCTGTTTTCCATTTTCATCTATGAAGACATATCTTAATGTCTAGATCTGGAAAGAAGAGATGTTATTTTTATTTTAAGGCTTGCAAAACAATATGCTTTGCTGGGGATTCATTCCCATCTTGAGGATTTTTGCATATACTCACTGGAGATCCTTGTCAACAGGTTACTTGTCCTACTATAAAGGTTAGTTTCAATTCAGTTAGAAATAGCCACCACCACTTTTACTGTCATTTAGATTCAAAAATCCCAGACAGAGCTCTGGTATTTTCTTAACCCCTTCAACTACTTCATCTAATCAGCCCTTAATAAATGGAGATCCTACACTTATAAAGACTCCATTCACAACTTTCCATTCTAACTTCCAGGCCCTCATTTTTTTCTCAATGATTTCCTTGTCTTTTAATCCACTCTACACAATAGTCTATCCTATATGATACCCGAACTATGTATCCATCGAAATACCAAGAAATGTGGGAGGTCAGTGAACTTATGTCAAAGTGAATCCTCTACAATGCCCCATCCCCCAGGTAATCTGGTAAATTTTGGGCATTTTATCACACACTGATGGTAGTATCCAGGGTCCTGAACAAGACCAATGCAATCAATTGTGCCTCAAAACTTTTTCATTTCTAATTGAGTGATCAAAGTGCCAGGTACTATTCCAAGCCTTTTCCATATAGTAACTCATTTAGTGCTCATAACAACTCCACGAGGAAGGTGCTGTTATCACCCCTATTTTACCAATGAAGAAGCTGGATTACACCCCTTGCTCACAGTTACCTACTAGTAGATACATGAGGCCAGGTTCAAACCAGGCAGGCTGGCTGCAGAGCTCAGACCAGTGGCCACTAATACATGCTACCTCTTATTTATACTGTCCTTGACCATTGCGTATGTGTGTATCTCTGTCAATGTGTGCCTGCAGAAATTCCACAAATCCTGCCTTAGTTAATTCTTTGAAGCAGCAGCAGACAATAGGGATAAAGCTCAGGGCATATGTCTAGTTGAACAAGTATGAGGGCAATAAGGATGCTGACCAGTTAGAAAGGATGCTACATAAGTGAGAGCAGACAGCCTCATCCTGGTTTGAAGTCGAGAGGGGAAACTTCCTGAAGGAAGTGATGCTTAAGCTAAGGCAGAAGGATGAGCAGGAGTTAGCTAGATGTGTATGGGGTGGGGGGTGGGGGGCGGGTCAGAGAAAGGAACTAATCCCTGAGGTCATAAGGCTGGCCAGAGCGCATCCTATGAAAGCCTCACTATTCCTGGCCGTGACACCCCAAGCTGGTCAACTGGCCGAGATGACAAGGCTGTGCCACAGACCGCACACCATGTGTTCATTCTTTTCTCCCCCCAGCCAGCTGCCAACTGCACAGTTTCATGTAGACACATCCTAGAACTAAAACTACTTCAGGGATACCTGCAGCAAAGCTGAAGGGAACAACCAGAAAGCCAAAGAAAGCGCGCTTCATTGAATTTACAATGCAGAAAATATCTGTAGCTCCTTAGACACTTGTATTGCTATAAAAATTATACTTTATGGGATAATTATTAATGGTTTGAAGAGAAATAAACAGTATAAGCGAAATAGAGCTGATACTATGAAAATGTAAACCATGTAAATCAAAATCATAAAATCATTATTCAATACTCAGAGGCCTACTTAATATATACATATGAAATTTCTTACACACATATACTATAAAAGCCCACAAAGACCATCACTCTGAAGCCATACACTGTACAAATATGAAAATAAATCTTTATCTTTAACCTTGATTTTATCTTCAGCAAGAGGATTGTGCAGTTTGGCTTTATGCAAATCACATTTAGTATTAAATAATCAAATGTCACATATGTCATATAAAGCAGCAAGTAGAAAAAATAAATTATGAAAATGCATGAGGCTAAAGTTAGCAGTGAAAGCTGCCTCCACATCCAACTTTCTTTTCCATGATGAAACTAAAATATTATCCAGTGTGTCAGGATACATAAAAAAAGAGTGTAGCATAACTGGTTTTAAAAGCTCTCAAAGGAAAAATTGAGCCAAGATGAGTTACTTGCACAGAACTATGCAAATGTATCAAATTAAATCTGTTAAAAAAAATTAGATACCTTTTTCTTACCAAAAATATTCTTTAAATTTGAGAACACCTTCACGAAATCAAATGTTGATAATAATCTTGATTTCCTAGCAAGGCAATGGAAAGAGATGTAAGTAGCTTTTCTTTAAATAAGATTGCTAACTGGAGCTTTAAGTTTCTAATTTGGACTTTGTTGCAAAAATATTTATCCAGGTTCAAAGAGCTACAGATGATGGCTTTGTGTACCAGAGGCACCTATGTAATCTAATCAATTTGGGTGTACCGGCCGTACAACCCAGAAGCAAAGATCAAGATGATATTTCTATATCAAAGGTACATTCTTGGGCTTCCCTGGTGGCTCAGTGGTTGAGAGTCCGCCTGCCGATGCAGGGGACACGGGTTCGTGCCCCGGTCCGGGAAGATCCCACATGGCGCGGAGCGGCTGGGCCCATGAGCCATGGCTGCTGAGCCTGTGCGTCCGGAGCCTGTGCTCCGCAACGGGAGAGGCCACAACAGTGAGAGGCCCGCGTACCACAAAAAAAAAAAAAAGGTACATTGTTATATACAGATTGTAAGACAAATATAGACACTTTGGGGGAAAATAAAGACAACACAATAACATGTATACTAACACAGTTTTGTGCAATTGCACCAAACACCTAAACATGAGTACCATAAGTCAACACATAGGTGTCGGGTCCATTCTAACCTGGGCTCTGTAGATGCCACCTAGGCAAACAGCAGTGGCAGAACTTTCGGCTGACCATGGCACAAAAATAACCACCACTCCCTCCGCGGTTCAGTTTGACAGTCCCCACCAGCAAGGCATTCTTTTCGGTCAAAAATGTAAACTTTTTTTCTGGGACCAAAAAACAGGAAACAGGAATCCACAGTAGAGTTGCTGAAGACACAACCAACTTTCCAGTTAAAAAAAAAAAAAAATAGATCTAGTAGGTAGAGAGAAGGCACACCTTGAAAAGCTAAACAACATTGTGACTATTTATAATCTATGTGTGTAACATATCTGGTCAATATGCATTAAAAATAATAACAATAAAGCTTGGGGAATTTAAGGTCTGATCATAAACATCATAAACAGGAGAAAAACTGCTACATGGAATTATTTTAATTCAACAAAAAGGGATGTTTTTAGATGATGTAGTACAATAAATAAGAGCTATTATTTCAGTTTTTTCAGCAAGCTACTTGGGGCCTAGCCCTATCACAAGGTAAGTTCAAGTCTCTGGTTGGGAATAACTTGGCGAAGGCCACTGAAACTCAAAAGCCAAACCTAAAAAACCAGGCCTCACTGACCCACCCTGGGGTCAGGTGTTGACTCATTTAGCTGTTGGAGACATTTCACTGGGGAATCTGGGTGGCAGCACAGCTTCCAGGAGGGCAAGACCCACCAGGCTGCGGGTGAGAGTAACTCACTAGTCTCCTCAGACAAAGGACTCTGACTTACCTCTCCCCTAACCACAATCCGCTTCAAAAGAGATGATTTTCCAAAACTACACGTAACGTTTCTTTCACCGTTCATTATTTAAGAAACTGAATGCTGGCAAGCAGGGAGTTAGGAGATTTGAGTTATACTGGAGATTATGCTTTTAAATCACAGGGAGGTTCGAGCATGGGTATTTTCACTTGGCAAAATGGTAAATCGTTCTAAGTACTAGTGTGCTTTTTTAATGAGATATAATTCACATACCAAAAACTTCACCATTTAAAATACACAATTTAGTGGGTTTTAGTATATTCACAAAGTTGTGCAACATTATCACAATTCCACAACATTCTCATCATCCCCCAAAGAAACCACACACCCATCAGAACTCACTCCCTGTTCCTCCCTTCACCAGCCCCTGGCAGTCACTTGCTGTTGTTTTTTTTTTTTTTTAAGTGAAACGTGACAACTTTCCTGTGCTTTGTATTTTCAGTAGCGCGTGGCTTTATACGTTTTCATTAGAATTTTTAAAATTTATTTATTTTTGGCTGTGTTGGGTCTTCGTTGCGGGCTTTCTCTAGTTGCGGCGAGCGGGGGCTACTCTTCGTTGTGGTGTGCGGGCTTCTCATTGCGGTGGCTTCCCTTGTTGCGGAGCATGGGCTCTAGGAGCATGGGCTTCAGTAGTTGTGGCTCGCGGGCTCTAGAGCACAGGCTCAGTAGTTGTGGTGCACTGGCTTAGCTGCTCCGCGGCATGTGGGATCCTCCCGGACCAGGGCTTGAACCCGTGTCCCCTGCATTGGCAGGCAGATTCTTAACCACTATGCCACCAGGGAAGCCCTTCATTAGAACTTTTAACACTTAATTCAAACCATGGACTTTATAAGTGTTCTGAGATTATAAAATACTCTCTTCTATATACAAACGATTTCTGTTGCAAAAATGTTTTCTTTTTTTATACATAAAAAAATAGATATTTCTGTCTCCACTGGAGCTTAAAACATTACCATTTTTTTCCTCAATTAAATTCTGTTCTTGTATATGAAGTGAGAAGAATCAATACTCAAATATTTTAAAAGCGTGAATGACCCGAGTCCTTATTAACTGTGGGCCATCTCGCTCTCCTTCCCACTGCTTAAAGACCTACAGAGCTGAGAGGGCCAAGGCCTGAAAGGCAAAGCTGCTTGTTTACAGACAAGGAAACGGATCTAATGTGGGCTGGTGACACGTCCAAGACTACAAGGCTAGTTTACAGCACAGCTAGGATGGTAACCCCCTTTTCCTAGTTTTCTAGTATTGAATATCGGAAGTAAATGTTATAGGTTATCTACAAAATCAGCCACCATATGAATCTAATTATGTCAGTGAATTTCTTCTATAGCTTTGATCTGAGCATGTGATTTTTTTTTTTACCACTTTAAAAACCTATATGTTATCTGGTAAGACTTTGTGAGGACAAGACAGGTACATTTAACCAGGGGGCCCAAATCATTCATTGAAACATAGCAAACAAGAGCTGAGGTTCTGGAGGGACCCCAGAGCATCTCTCAGATTCCACACACTGTAATTCTCCACACGACAGTGTCCGTAGGATGCCCCACTATGCTATGTAAGAAGCAAACAAGTCACATACATTCGGTACTCTGGAAATGAAGGCCTCATGGGCCAAGAATGTTTGGGATTTAACCATTGCAACAATTCATCTGGGCTGACTTTTTGGAACTGGTCCCACTCAGACTGGAAATGGATTTGCTGCCATCCTCACCAGTTCTTTTCTTCACTTCCCTGGAGAGAGAAAGAGAGACATATAGACAGAGAGAGAAAGGAGATTACTGAGGTATAAAACTGAACCGTAAACAGCTTATAGAAATAAAACGGCACTACTGAGCACTTGCTATGCACCAGCCAGACAGTGTTCTAAATGCTTTGTAGCTGTTGACTTATTTAATTCTCACAACAACTATGTGATTTTATTGTTCCCCATTTTATTTTTTTTAATTTTTTTTTAATGATTTTTGGCTGTGTTGGGTCTTCGTTGCTGCGAGCGGGGGCACTCTTCGTTTGCAGTGCGCAGGCTTCTCATTGCCGTGGCTTCTCTTGCTGCGGAGCACAGGCTTAGTTGCTCCGCGGCACGTGGGATCTTCCCAGACCAGGGCTCGAACCCATGTCCCCTGCATTGGCAGGCGGATTCTTAACCACTGCGCCCCCAGGGAAGCCCTGTGCCCCATTTTATATGTGAGGAAACGAAGACAAAAAAAGAAGTTAAGAAATTTCCCTTCGGTCACACAGCTGGAGAAGTGGCACAGCAGTTGGGCTCCAGCACCTGCATTCTAAGCACCAGGTCACACACTCATGCATGAACACACACACATACCCAGGTGCATACACACATGTGCACAGACACACATGCCCAGGTGCATACACATGTGTGCACACACACGCACACAGACTACTCTTGCTCTCTCCTGTGGTTTCACATGGCTTATAGTCTGCCACACGCACAGCTCACGCCTTAGGATTCTGGAACCTGGCTCCCGTCCCCAGCTAATGCACAAAAGCAATGATGACTTTATAACCATTCTGTAGTTATACACGATCATGGAGATAACAACAGATGGTTAAAATCCAGGAAAAAAGAAGTCTTCCTTTTGCCTCTTCCTAAATTTCTTTTAGAATTAACTTCTAGAGGCAGCACCGGACCTAAGACCTCCATGATCTTATGAAAGCCCCCTAGGAAGTCTCCTATCCCTGGGGATGCTTGGGAAATACACCCTTAGACAAGCTGAATGGCAGTCTCTGTGGGTGAGGAGAGTGTGGCAGCTCGTCCCCAAGATGGTCCCAAAGAAGTCTGCCTCCCTGTGGTGGTGAAGCTTGTGCGGCTGCCCCCTGGTCAGCACCGCCTCTGTGACTGCTCAGACCAGTAGAATGGCGAGGAAATGGTGTGCTGAGATTTCTAAGCCAGGCATTAATCAGGCCTGGCCGCTCTGAGCTGCAATTTAAGCAGCCCAGGGTTCTTCGCGGGAGAGAGGTAAGAGAGGTCCCGGGGGCTGAGATCCACAGGGAGGAGCATCCTGGCCGCAGACGTGCAGACGCGCCACAGCCTGTGTCCATCTGACTGCAAACACACGAGACACCCAAGGGAGAGAAGCTGAGGACTCTCCAAGCGAGATCCAGTCAATTCTGGTAATTTCAGAAAATAAAAAGTGGTGCTCTTCTAGGCAATTACATTTTGGGTGGTTTCTCACAGAGCAGTAGATCCTGGGAACTGGCATATGGCATATTCCCGGCACGGCGACGCTGTTCAATAGGAATAGAATGTAATGAAATCTATATATGTAATTTAAAATTTTTAGCAGCCACATTAAAAAATGTAAAGAGACAAGTGAAATTTTATTAATATATTTTATTTAACTCAGTATTGCAAAAATACTATCATTTCAGCATGTAACCAATAAAAATATTAATGAGGTATTTTACAATGTTTATACTGTCTTCAAAACCCAGTATTTATTTAATATATCCAGCACATCTCAGCTTGGATCAGCCATACTTCAGGCAGCTAGTGGCCACCAAACCGGTCAGCACAGCCCCAGAAGGAGCTGATACCTGCTAACCTTTGAAAACCACTACACTGTGAGTAGGAAACAAAAGGGGAACTAGTTCTTGCTGAAGGCCAGTTAATAAATGCTATGTTACGTGTCTTCACATATTCCTTATTTAATACAAATAACACTCACACCTGCTCGCACAAAATCCTGACAGGTGACAGGTGAGCATCACTGTCCTCACTTCATAGATAAGGAATCAGAGACTCAGGAAAAGAAGGAAGATACACAGTTCAATCCATAAACCCTATAAGACTCAGTTTAGACTTCTAACCTCCAGAACTGTAGGATAATACATTTTTATTGCTTAAACCACAAGGCTAGTGGGAATTTGTTACGGTGACGATAGAAAACTAGTACAACTTCCAAATGCCAAATCTCGACCATTTGGTCATTCAGTAAATGTCTGATTTATGCCAAGCTCTGGGATCCTCAACTAGTGAGTTTTGAGAGAGAGACAGATGTCTTCTAAATAAATTGTTACCAGGTCCCAAGAGAGCTGCTAACACACAAGCACAGCGTTTGCAGGAACACAAAAGGTGCACCACAGTTGTGCTGGGGCGAGGGGAAGGCAGCTTTGTGGAGACTGAGCTTCAGGGAGACTTTGACAGTGGAGCGACCTCTTGATGGGATAGGAATTCACCTTCATGTAATGAGGACGGGAGATCCCAGGTGCAGGAAACAGCATGCATGAGGCGAACAGGCATAAAAGAACTTGGCCACAACTGGAAGCAAAGTTTGCTGTGTGGATAGATTATCTTTCATTTGGGAAGCAAGATAAGAGATGCAAACAAAGGTAGGTGAGGTTGGGCTCTGAGGGACACCTACCTACAGCAAGAAAGAAAGTCTTAATTGGATTTTTATTTATAAAGATTACCCTGTTTACAGGGTGGGGGATGAACTGATGCTGGAGAAACTCTGAGGCAGAAAATGAGGTGCCTCCTGCACTACCTGGAGGAGGAAATTCTGAGGCCTGAAGCAAAACAGAGAGAGAGAGAGAGAGAATACGGACAGATTCAAGAAAGATTACAGAGAGGTCACCTAATCAATAGGGCCCCAGAACCCACTAGAGGTAGGTGATGGAGAAAGAGAGGAAGGAGTCAAGACTGATTCTGGTTGGTAGTTTCCTGAGATAGGAAATGTAGAATGAGGAACAATTTTAAAGAAAAATTAACACATTAGAATTCGGACATGTTGGGGCAGTCATGCCTATGGAATTCCCATTTGTTAGTGGATGGGAATATGGTCATGGAATTTTTTTTAAAGATGAGGATTAAAAATACAGAAATTGGAAGTCATCAGCTAGACATAGTTCTAGAAACTATGGGTGTGGAAGACATTAGGCAGAGAGAGAAAGGAAAGAGGAAGAGAGTGCAGAACAGAATCCTGAGATTACCAGCATTCAAAAGGCGAGCCAGAGATTCAGAGTAGTGAAAAGTCCCAATTTTACTCTTAGTAGCTGTGTCACTTCGAGCAAGCTGATTAAGCATTCTAATTCCCAATTTTCTTATCTGTACAATGGGTATAGTACTCACAGCATCCTCACAAGACAACTCACATCGCTCCCTTCTGGGAGGTCCAACAGCCTCTATTAGCTACATAACATATGGCTGCCTGGTCATATATTTTGTTTTCTTTTTTTCCTCTAATATTAAACTGTATGGCCTGTCTTACATACCCTGATATCCCTACAGGGCTTTGATGCTGAGCACTCATAATTATGCAGATATTATTGAACCTGAAAGCAAATATTAAGGGAAAAAAAACAGGTACCCATATTGTTCACCTGGACTTCAGCTTCTTTAATCTACCAAAAATGCAGGCACATCCCACTTTAAGGAAATCAGGAAGATACAATTTCATACAACTCAAACAGGTTTAAGGCTGGGAAAATTAAATTACCTCACCAAAAACTACCATGTGCTTCACAACTGCATTTTGAATGACTCAATCTTATGGACAGGTTTACACCCAGTGGGCTCAGCAATGGTGCTGATACATCAGCCTGAACTTTTTGTGTTTTTCTCAAATTTCAGGCCATTGATCGATTTAATGCCTGTTGAACTTGAATGTTTAAAGCCTGTGGCTCTAGTGACGGCAAATGTATTTACCAATAGACAATGGTTGGGATGAATTTCCTATCAGCCCTACACGGAAAGTGCATTTCTAGGAGAAACTTTTCCTGGGATTGAGAGGTTTTCCAAGAAAAAGCAGAGGAGTTCAGGTTGTTAACCAAACATTTATGGCCTCCCTTCGAAAACATATTTTGTTTCAGACAGTGCAAATCCATAAACTCTTCTAGTTCAAGTTTTATGACATGACATGGAATGAAAGGGACCATGCCGGGAAATATCTTATGAAATCTAAATCAAGAACTTACATGTTTTGCATTATATATAACATTCTAAAGGCTGTAACACTTTATTTTTTTTTCACATCTTTATTGGAGTATAATTGCTTTACAACGTTGTGTTAGTTTCTACTGTACGACAAAGTGAATCAGCTGTACATATACATATATTCCCATATCCCCTCCCTCTTAAGCCTCCCTCCCACCCTCCTTATCCCACCCCTCTAGGTCATCACAAAGCACTGAGCTGATCTCCCTGTGCTATGCAGCAGCTTCCCACTAGCTATCCATTTTACATTTGGTAGTGTATATATGTCCATGCCACTCTCTCACTTTGTTCCAGCTTACCCTTCCCTCTCCCTGTGTCCTCAAGTCCATTCTCTACGTCTGCAACTTTATTCCTGCCCTGCCACTAGGCTCAGCAGTACCACTTTTTTAGATTCCATATATTCGTGTTAGCATACGGTATTTGTTTTTCTCTTTCTTACTTCACTGTGTATGACAGACTCTAGGTCCATCCACCTCACTACAAATAACTCAATTTCTTTCTTTTGTAATGGCTGAGTAATATTCCATTGTATATATGTGCCACATCTTCTTCATCCATTCATCTGTCAATGGACATTTAGGTTGCTTCCATGTCCTGGCTATTGTAAATACTGCTGCAGTGAACACTGTGGTACATGTCTCTTTTTGAATTATGGTTTTCTCAGGGTATATGCCCAGTAGTGGGATTGCTGGGTCATATGGTAGTTCTACTTTTAGTTTTTTAAGGAACCTCCATACAGTTCTCCATAGTGGCTGTATCAATTTACATTCCCACCAACAGCACGAGAGGGTTCCCTTTTCTCCACACCCCCTCCAGCATTTATTGTTTGTAGAATTTTTGATGATGGCCATTCTGACTGGTGTGAGGTGATACTTCATTGTGGTTTTGATTTGCATTTCTCTAATGATTAATGATGTTGAGCATTCTTTCATGTGTTTGCTGGCAGTCTGTATATCTTCTTTGGAGAAATGTCTATTTAGGACTTCTGCCCATTTTTGGATTGGGCTGTTTGTTTTTGTCATATTGAGCTGCATGAGTTCCTTGTATATTTTTGAGATTAATCCTTTGTCAGTTGCTTCATTTGCAAATATTTTCTCCCATTCTGAGGGTTGTCTTTTCGTCTTGTTTATGGTTTCCTTTGCTGTACAAAAGCTTTTAAGTTTCATTAGGTCCCATTTGTTTATTTTTGTTTTTATTTCCATTCCTCTAGGAGGTGGATCAAAAAGGACCTTGCTGTGATTTATGTCATAGAGTGTTCTGCCTATGTTTTCCTCTAAGAGTTTGATAGTGTCTGGCCTTACATTTAGGTCTTTAATCCATTTGGAGTTTATTTTTGTGTATGGTGTGTAACACTTTTTTAAATGGTAGTTTTACCTGTAGAAACTATGCCGTTTTCACTTAAGACTTGGGTACTTTGACAAGCAAATCTGATGGCACAGTATAAAGCAAATTAAAGTCTTTACATGTTTGTTTATTTCTAATTTTCATATTTAACACATTGTTAACAGAACTCAGAGGACTCAAGCCAGGCCACAATACAATAACAACCATTTGAAAAACTCCTTGATAAGTGGTTCACAAGAAGTGACCTTGTTATCAAACGCTTCTGCACCCAGGTGTTTTGTGTTCCCAAAGAAACACAAACCTGAGTGGAAGCTACACTGTAAACAGGGTGGTGCCGGGCTGAGCCAACTCTCTGGCAGGAGCACACGGGAAGAGCACAAGCGGCCTCCAGCTCTCCTATCCTTGTAACATAGAGAATCGATTATAAAAAGAGAAATTCTGCAATCTGGGTGTGACGGTGGCACTTTGGAGTCATTTAACTGTAATATGACCCCACAAGACAATCCAGTGTTAAACAGTGATTATGTTATTCAGTGGAGTCCAGGCTGTTACATATAGAATCACAGACTGTCAGGACTGGAAGGGCCTTAGGGATCATTTTCTTCAGCACCCTCGCTGTACAGATTAGAAATGCCTAAAGGAAGACAGGGACTTAGTCAAGGCTCTTCAGCTGTTCGGGGTAGATTTAAGATCAGACTTTGAGCCTCCTGACACTACACTCCTCCAACATGCTGGGCAGAAGCCAGCAGCCATGCGGAGGGCCTGACCTGCAGCATCCTTTCCTGCTCATCCAGGACAGCAATGCAGCACCCCCTGCCTGAAGCTAAGGTAGCACCGAGCCCCTTATTGCACTAAAGTTAAGATTCTTATAAAACCAGAATCTCACAAAGGATCAGGAAAAGAACTACACGCCTAAAGTTATGTTTTTGCTTTGTCAGCGATTAAAGTATCATTGGCCTGGATTTTGTTGATACACGTTTTTTTTCTCTATTTTTTTTTTTGGATATTTAATCCCTTTAGACCAGCAAAGAATCATCTTTTCATTTGTGGCAGAAAACTAGGCAGAAGAAATAAATCTAACAGAAAACATTCTTATTTCCTAAGAATGCTGCAACGATTAAAGTACAGTTAAATCCAAGGTCTTCAGTGATGCAATTTTCATTCTAATCCACATCCCACAATATTATTTATTGTTAACACCATTGACTTAGCTTAATAATTACCTGGGTAATAATTTAAACAAAGTGCTTCCAACCGGCATGATATACAATTTGCTTTGTTGAGTTTTTTTTTCCCTTTACCTTGGAAAATGTCATAATAGACAGCTATATTCATAATAGTCTCCTGTGTTTAAAATCTGGTTCCTGGAAGTGATTCATACCCGTCAACTATTAGCTTTGTGGTGACATTTTGCAGAAACATCAACAACACCTCAGATACATCTCCTTTGTTTGTCAGTAAAGGTATTTTGCCAAAGTTCACAGTGAACAAGCATCATTACCAGTTTTTATAAAAACCATGTTTGTTTCTCCAACCACTACTGAAAGACAAGACAGTGTTTTCCAATGTAGATTCATGTTATGGTCAAGAAATCTGGCACACACAACAGCTAAGTGAAAATTCAATCCTGCATCCAGTTTTCGAAATGTAAGGCAAAACTTTACCAGGAGAGATGGAGAACAGCTTCCACTATATTCGAACCATCTTTGGCATTTGTTTTACAAAGTAACGCCCCATAGGTCTGTAAAAAATATAAATACACCATTAAATGAAGGCTTTAATTAGGTTTCCTGGAATGTTAACTTTTAAAACCAATAAAATAAAATAAAAATACTCCCCTTTTGAGTATGCTAAAACTAATAGCTAAGAAATTGAATTCAAAGTTTCAGTACTTTAAAAAAAACAGGTTTGAGCCTAGTTATTCCAGGAACAACTCCTAGTCAGAGGATTTTTATTTTGCATCCCCCCAAAAAAAAAACCCGTAATACAAAATTTCATGTTTTAAGGTTCTTATTTCCAAGAGTCACACGTGCTACCAAGTGTTCTCTATCAAATAATTTGAGAGAGAGAAAAATGATAGCTTAAGGTAACCACTCAGGAATTAAATGTCCATCTAAAGTATGTCATGAATTGGGAGGTTGGGATTGATATATATACATTAATATGTATAAAATGGATAAATAAGAACCTGCTGTATAAAAAATAAATAAATAAATAAAGTATGTCTCCTTTTGGCCAGAAGCTAACACACATTCCCCTTCACCCTATCATCTCTTCCTATCAAGATTCAACAGCCTCTCTGTCACTAAAACCTATGGACGTTTTCTAGTCCTCTATTTTTCAACCCCCCAGTGGTTATGCATATAATCATCGATCATACCACTCTCCTTCTTCAAACCCTTTAATGCTTTCCCCCATCCCTCTCAAGTAATACTGAAATGCTTACCTGGCCAACAAGGCTTAGCTTGTATGTGGCCCCAGCCAACCCCCCAGTTTTACCTGTCACCACTCTCCCTCACTCACAACGCTCAAGTTACCCTGGCCGTCCCTCTATTTCCCCAATGCTCCAAACTCCCTCCCACCTCAGGACATATGCATCTACTGTTCCCACTACTAAGTCATCCCCTACCCCACTAACCCCCTTCACCAGCCTGACTTTTACCTACCTTCTAGATTTTTAGGTAATCCTCCCTTGAAGTTAAGTGTTTTCTAACTCTGAAAAGTCGATATTAGGTTTTCCTATTATAAAACCTCTTGACATATGTATTTTCCCAGTATAGCACTTGCCACAGCTGTAATTGACCAAGTTATTTTTGTGTGTCTTTGTCTAACAAGCTGGAGACAATTTCCCTTAGGAAAGGAGAACTGTGTGTGCTGTGGGGCTGGGTGTGGGCGACACAGACCTGTGTGGGATACGGGCAGGATGTGATGGGTGCTCCGGAGCAGAGAGAAAGGGAAGAACCGAACAACAGGCAAAGACTACTGTGAAACCTTTACCCGTGAGCCCCCAAATCCACAGAAAAGCTTAAAAGAAAAAAACATGAATGTATTTCTAGTAGAAATGGGTAGTGCTGCTACCTGGCACAGCCAGGATGTTATGGGGTGAAATAGAGACTGCCTTTGAGGATGCAGGAGGGTGGAGGTCAAGAGATGCATAATAAGGAAGCAAACCTTGGGAAATCTGAGAAATCGTGAAGAGGGAATAAAACTGGCCCGCAGCCAGGAATTCTGAAATCTCTAGAGGGACACGTGGATTACATGAGTTTAATATCTCTCTGCCCCAGACAGTAAACTACGTGAGGGCAAGGACAGTCTGCTTTGTTCTCTACCCTTTGCTCAGCTCACAACGGAGTGCTTTTCACATGGTGGATACAGTTAAATATGTGTTGAATCAATCTCTTCTGTATTTCATTGCCTAGTTTTGATGTTTATCATATTTGGTTCAAAGTTCTAAAATTTAAAACAAGTAATAATTCCAACTTAAAATAGTGAGGTTGGGACTTCCCTGGTGGTCCAGTGGCTAAGACTCCGAGCTCCCAATGCAGGGGGTCCAGGTTCAATCCCTGGTCAGGGAACTAGATCCCACATGCCACAACTAAGAGTTTGCAAGTCGCAACTAAAGACCCCACATGCCACAACTAAAAGATCCTGCACGCCGCAACTAAAGATCCCGTGTGCCACGACGAACACGCGATGCAGCCAAATAAATAAATAAATAATATTTTTTTAAGATAGTGAGCTTGAAACTTCTTTTTAAAGTTAACATGTATATGCTACAGAGCAGTCCTTTCATGGTACTGACGACAGACAGCAACGATAGCAACATCAGGTCAGACTGTTATGGTAAGAACCTCTTATTTAACCCAAGGAGCATCTGGTTCCTTGTTTGGGTAAGACAAGGCACAAGAGGGCCATGCAGCCTTCTGATACAATGATAATAACGAGAGAATAAACATTACCCACAATAACAATCTGGACAGAAACAGGGTCCAACCACTATACAAATGCATAACCAAAAATAATTTTACACTATTCCAACTGAATACAAACCTTACAGAAAAGAACAAGTCTTCCAATTCCCTTCACCCCTTCACCCAGGTGACACACAGCACCACCTGCTGCCCGTTGGCACAGGGACCCTCTGGAACCAAACCCATGTTTTCAAAATAGGACACCCATTCTTTTCCTTTTACCCACATTCCAGGACTAGAGAAGGGTTCCAGGAGCTGGGGAAGAGTGAGGAGGAAGACGGGATAATTTTGCCTCCTCTTTGTCACTGACACTCAGTGGGGGAAAACGATCACTGATGCTTTTACCTCTCTAAGGGATTTAATTCTTGGTGCAGTTACTAACAGTTATGGGGCAGACAGGCATGGGGGCGGGGGCGCTGGGAGTTCTGCCTGTATAAGGACAGAAGACCCATCAAACTGAGTGGAGGTCCGTCAAACAACCTCTTCAGCTAAGGTTGACAAAAGTGGAAGACCCCTTCCAGCGTGGACCCACTCTCACTCTTACCATTTTCTCCAAGGTACCCTGGGACGTGTTTTTGTCCCTCAGCTTTAGCAGCGTCATGAAGATCACCCTTGTTTCCTACCAACACGATAGGAGTGCTCTCATGGGCTGCAGCCTACCACGAAGAAAAGGAAAAATTGTGCACACGTCACACATTGGACAAGTTATGAGGATGATGACAACAAGAACTACCATTTCCAAATGCCCCTTAAGTGCCATGTGATGTATACACAATATCTTCAAACCTCAAACTATCTCTAAAAGGAGCCAAACTTTCTCCCATTGCCAGGTGAGAAAACTGAAATTCAGAGAGGTTAAATAAGACCTTGGAAGGACCAAGGCCAGGGTGGTCCAAACTGATTCCATCACCCTTGCCACTATATAAACCAATAAAACTCAAGAGGCGTGACCACAAAACTCTACTCGGCTGTGGTGCCCACATAATTTTCCACAACTTTCACTCCAAACAGTGGTGATTACAAATCAACTTCATTACCTCAGGTATAAAATGCACAAGAATTCCCTCAGCTACAATGGGACAAAAATGGAGTCTGGGGCTTCCCTGGTGGCGCAGTGGTTGAGAGTCCGCCTGCCAATGCAGGGGACACGGGTTCGTGCCCCGGTCCGGGAGGATCCCACATGCCGCGGAGCGGCTGGGCCTGTGAGCCATGGCCGCTGAGCCTGCGCGTCCGGAGCCTGTGCTCCGCAACGGGAGAGGCCACAACAGTGAGAGGCCCGCGTACCGCAAAAAAAAAAAAAAAAAAATGGAGTCTGAAAGTTCCCCACTCACTGCTCTCTGGTTTATAGCAAAAGCAAAATACAAGGGCCCTAAAGGTCAACATTTTTCTTGAGAGGAGTCACTGAGCGATCACTCAACGTAACAGACTCTTAAGATTAATGCCCCCAAATCAGCACAGCACGCTGTCACACAGCCCCGACACTCACAGGGGAGCTGGCGAGCGCAGCGGAAGCGCTGAGAGGCAGGGTTAAGCTTGAGACCCCACCAATCCCACCACGTGGCCGCTCACTGGCTGCGTGAAGTCAGGCAAGTCTGTTCCTGGTTCTGCCTCACCTTCCCTATCTGTAAAATGAAGGGATCAGCAAGGGCACATCCCCCTTCAGCAGGCGGGATGAGAAGGGAGGACAAGCAGACAACCCTTGCTCTGGATCCTGAACAAGAGAGACAGCAGCCCTGACTGAGACGTGGGGAATGACCCTTTGCGGTGCCTAAAGACATCCAGGTGTTCATCCACTTCGGTGTCACACCTGATACAGCATCAAGAAATGAGCCTCAGGAACAAGGAATCTGTATTCGACTTCCTTTATTTTCAGACCATTTTCCTCCAACTGAACGTACCAGAGTGAAGTAAAAGCGAAAGGGAGAAGGAAATGAAAGGCTTTCCCTAAAACTGGACACCCCACCCATTAAGGTGTTAAGTAATTGCGTTCGGTGGGGAACTGCTCAGGATCCAAGGGGGCATCACGTGGAAGCCATGAATCAAATATTTGCTTAAGGGCTTCCCTGGTGACACAGTGGTTGAGAATCTGCCTGCCAATGCAGGGGACACGGGTTCGAGCCCTGGTCTGGGAGGATCCCACATGCCGCGGAGCAACTGGGCCTGTGAACCATAACTACTGAGCCTGCGCGTCTGAAGCCTGTAATACGCAACAAGAGAGGCCGTGATAGTGAGAGGCCCGCGCACCGCGATGGGGAGTGGCCCCCGCTCATCGCAACTAGAGAAAGCCCTCGCACAGAAACGAAGACCCAACGCAGCCATAAATAAATAAATAAATTTTAAAAATTAAAAAAAAAGGACTACTTAAAAAAAAAAAAATATATATATATATATATATATATATTTGCTTAAGTAAGCCAAGGGTCTGAGCGTCTAAATGACTTCCCAAAGTCATACAGGAACATGCTGGCACCTCCTTCAAGTCCTGACTCAAATATCACCTTCTGGTGTGGCTACCCTGACCACACTACCTGCAGCCCCCTGCCTCACCGTAAGGCCCGTTATCCAGCCCTCTTTTTGTTTTCATAACATTTATCACTTTCTATCATTCTACTTATTTTATTTAAGTTTGTTGTGTGTTATGCCTCCCCCACTGGAGCACAAGCTCCATAAGGGTAGGGCTCTGTTTTATTAATGGATATATTGCAAGCACGAGTCCAGTACACACACAAAGCAGGTATTTCAGAAATATTTTTGAATGTGTAAAAGAGATCAATATTGTTTGAATATTGTAAATATTCAAACAATAAATGATTTATGACAGGTAAGTAAATGGTCTTCATTTTTTATAAGATTTTGTAACCCAGTGATTTTCAATCGAAGTGTATTAATTATTCATTCAGAGGGTCCATTCACCACTGACATTCTACTGCTTCTCAACCCTCTGGCTTATCCCAACGATCTCACCATTAGTTTCTACCCATATTTATAGTGGTCATATAAATCATCCCAATACAATTTCCTCAAATTAGAAAAGGTAAGCCATGGCAAAGGTTCACTGTGATAAGTGAGAAGTCAAACGCCAAGTGGCATCTAATTTTTTCTACATAACAAATTCAAGAATTCGTCTTGAATACAGTTTTCTTCCTTTTTAGACCATATGAAAGGTAATACGAATAGCTAAAAAGGTCACTTATCATATGTAGGTGCGTATTTAGCAAATTATGGCCATGGGGCCCCTGGCACAGGCCACAGCTGGTCACTAAGGGCTATTTCAACCCTGTGGCCGACCCTGCCTTTTGTGCCTCCTTTTCTTGAATATAATCCAAAGTCTTAAAATGAAGACCAAATCCAACAGTTCCAACAATAAAATGTTTTGCTACAGATCTTAAATATCTGTAGGTATGAGTGAGCTGGGATTATCCATTCTCACCGGATTCTCCGAACTCACTGGTCTATCCCAGGGAGGTCATCTGTTCCCTTGAGTAGATGCCTCTCCTCTACACACTAACTACCCTGGAGATCCTTTCTTGACATCAAAAGATTTTTTTTTCTTAATTTGCTGCACACTCTGGTGCTTAATCAAAGGAGCAACCGATGTTGAATCAGGAGGTCCCATTTCCCCTTCTACTCCTAACCCCTAAATAACCAAAAACCAGTGTCATACACTTTCTATGCCTTAGGTTTCTCATAAAAAGTGAGAATAACATTACATTTCTTACTTCCTTTCTCAGATATGTTACAGAGATGAATACAACATGTGGGAAATTTTGTGAAATAAAATACTATATAAATGTCAACACGCTTTCATTGTGTTTATAATAATTTTAAGTCGTGATATTTCAGTTGAACAAAATGCATGTTTATTTATCATTGTCTAAGTCTTACTGCAATTTCAACCAGTCATTTCTTAAATCACTTCTCTAGTTAGAAAGAAAACACTCATTCTGGTGATTTACAGGGTATGAAATAGGCCCAACTGAAGAATCTAGAGGCTAACCTGAGATCAGACAGCAATCAGTTCTCTGTTCAGCCACCACTGCACTTAAAGCCTGTTAAAATTATAGATAATAGACTTACTCGAAAAATTGTATTAGCCACCAGTTTTGTTTTGTTTTTCTCCGGGAGAGCATGCTAAACCATGGCTTGAACTGTAGTGTCACGGTTATTAATGACTGTTGGTAGCACACTAACCGTGGTCAAAATCATTTCCTACTTTAAAAAGTATTTACCATGAAACCAAAGGATATGAAAGCTCCCCAGATGAAAGACACCATCTTACTGGAGCAAAACAAAGCACAGACAGTTACCACACATGTTTAAAATACCAACTGGTTATTTCAGTGGTACTTTGAGATACATAAATCACCCAAATCACTACCAGAAAGAATAAGGTCGAGAACACAGGTCTCTATGCTATAGAATTTGGACCTGGCACAAGCTCACACCCAGGTGGTATCTCACCTATGCCTCTAGCACACATGGAGGCCCTATTATACCTCCAATCACACTACACACCCAGCCCCATCACCCCCTTGTTTGTGAGAGCTGCTGCTCCTTCTTGGGCTGCCTGAATTTTCATTCACTGCCCATGGGGTTCTGATTTTATCTATAAGAAAACACAGAAGTTATCTTTTTTCCCCAGAAGCTCACTTGAGTAGTGTCCTTGGCTCAGTGGGAACTTGCCCAGCTACTAAGGAAGAGACCAGTACTGCCAGATGCCACTGGGAACCCCACATCTCACATCCAGTTCTTCCTGATGGCCTGGATCAGTGGCTTCTAATCAAGTTCGTTTTGACAAAGAAGAGAAAGTGCATTTTCCAAGACAGCCTGTGACTCTCCTGTGTAACTCTTTTGTTTCTCTGTTTTCACTTCTTACCTCAACCGTACCTTCCCATTCTCGTACATTGAGAAAGCTTTTCTCACATGTAACATCATACAGCAGCAAAACACCATCTGCTCTTCTGAAGTAAGACTTAAGCAATACTTCTGAATCTGGAAGAGAGAAAAGCAGATAAGTAACAGTTCTAATCAGTCAGTCAGTTTGGGACTGCCTCATTCTTCAACTCTTTGATGCTCACTTTCTTCTCATCTTCTAAAATAACCCCCAATTGAGAAGAATCTAATAGCAGCCTATTACTGTGAAATAGCCATCCCCGAGGCCTAGAATGACTTGGTGAATGGTAACAACATAAGAATCTGGGCTGCTGATTTAGAAAAGCAAATCATTTTCTCCACCAAACAATCCCAAGAATGTCTACAAGCCTCAGAGCATAGCTTGAGAGCATAAGTTCTAAAAATTTCAGCCTCAGCAGCAAGCTACCAGATCCCATGTGGAGGTACAGAGAAGGATGGAAGAAGAGGCACATCAGAGAAAAATTATTTTGGGGGTGGTGGGTAGGGAATGCTGTGCGTGGGTGGGAGAAGAACTACCCATGTGCAACACCACAGGGCACACACACAGGGTATGGGGTGCTCACCAGAGGAAGAGCACACCTCCACCCACATGTCCTAACTCTAAACCAGGTGCAGCACTTTACAGGACCTTAAATAGGGCCATGTCAACCACACATATTTTTTAAATGGCTTGTCTGTGCAAAACTCAGCAGAATTCAAAGCATTATGGAAAGCACTTGCCTCTCCTGCCCAGCCGTATCCCAGTGCTGCAGGGCTGTTAGCTCTCCATCTACGACGAGAGTTTTCAATTGAAAATCAACTTCTGAAAAAAATATACGAGGACATGGAGAACATGATGTAAATAATTCCATCGGTTTTTACTTTCAAGCCTTATTTGGATGAGACAAGGGCCAGTGCCAAAGTTCAGCGAGGTAGAGAGAAATGAATCTGGCCTTCAAGAGGAGTAACCTTCACAAACTAATTATAAGTCAGACCACAGACATGTGCACAGATGCACATCCGCAGGTTGGCTGACTTGGGGAAGGATTTGATCTATAGACAAAAGGAAAATCTATGTTCTATTTGCCCATGTAATTAAATGGACTCAGTTATATCTGTGTGTGTGCATGCACATAAATGTCTATGTATATATGTATATATGCAGGTATACTCTATGTATGTATATAGGGTACGCTCTCTAGCAACCGAACCAAATATTGTGGTATTTTTATGAATCAAACTGAAGTGAACTTTCAAATTTGTTATC
Organism: Grampus griseus; assembly: GCF_964374135.1. NCBI lineage: Eukaryota > Metazoa > Chordata > Mammalia > Artiodactyla > Delphinidae > Grampus > Grampus griseus. The sequence continues at coordinate 37,448,227 of NC_139000.1, read as the reverse complement.
TTGAAGGGTATAACAGAGAACCACAAATTTACAAAGACACCCACTGTGTAAACCCACCAAGTGGTAAACCGGGCCCAGATGTAAAACTGGGTTCCAGAAGTAAACCCTCAGATGTAAACCCCCCGAGTCGTAAACATGGGGCCCAGATGTAAACCTGGGTGGAAGCCATAACCTGCTCAGACGCCAGCCAAACCCCACGATGCTGCGCGCAGGAGCAGAGAAGGCGAGCGCCCAACGCCCCACATGACTCACACCCGAGCCCGGACCTCAGGCAACTGCAACTGACCTTGAAGCCCCTGACAGGAGGCCACCCCTCAGGTGTCTCCAGGACCTGAGGAGAGGAGCCCCCGACAGGATGCCCGGCCTTCAGGCAACTCCGTGACAGGATGGCTGACCGAGCCGTGCAGCTGACAGGGTCTTGGTGCTCTGGCCGGGTGTCAGGGCTATGCCTCTGAGGTGGGACAGCCGAGTTCAGGACATTGGTCCAACAGGGACCTCCTGGCTCCACGTAACATCAAACGGCAAAAGGTCTCCCAGAGATCTCCAACTCAAAGCTAAGACCCAGGTCCACTCAAAGACCAGCAAGCTCCAGTGCTGGAAACCTTATGCCAAACAAGTAGCAAGGCAGAAACACAACCCCACCCATTAGCAGAGAGGCTCCATAAAATCACAATAAGGTCACAGACACCCCAAAACACAACACCGGATGCGGTCCTGCCCACTGGAAAGACAAGATCCAGCCTCATCCACTAGAACACAGACACTAGTCTCCTCCACAAGGAGGCCTACACAACCCACTGAAACAACCTTAGCCACTGGGGGCAGACAACAAAAACAACGGGAACTGCAAACCTGCAGCCTGCGAAAAGGAGACCCCAAACACAGTAAGTTAAGCAAAATGAGAAGACAGAGAAACACACAGCAGATGACAGAGCAAGGTAAACACCCACCATACCAAACAAATGAAGAGGAAATAGGCAGTCTACCTGCAGAAGAATTCAGAGTACTGACAGTAAAGATGACCCCAAATCTCAGAAATAGAATGGAAAAAAAACAAGAAACATCTAACAAAGACCTAGAAGAACTAAAGAGCAAACAAACAATGATGAACAACACAATAAATAAATTAAAAACTCTCTAGAAGGAATCAATAGCAGAATAACTGAGGCAGAAGAATGGATAAGTGACCTGGAAGATACAATAGTGGAAATAACTACCAGAGAGCAGAAAGAAGAAAAAAGAATGAAAAGAATTCAGGATAGTCTCAGAGACCTCTGCGACAACATTAAATGCACCAACATTCAAATTATAGGGGTCCCAGAAGAACAAGAGAAAAAGAAAGGGGATGAGAAAATATTTGAAGAGATTATACTTGAAAACTTCCCTAATACAGGAAAGGAAATAGACAATCAAGTCGAGGAAGCACAGAGAGTTCCATACAGGATAAATCCAAGGAGAAACACTCCAAGACACATATCAATCAAACTATCAAAAATTAAATACACACAAATAAATATTAAAAGCAGCAGGGGAAAAGCAACAAATAACATACAAGGAAATCCCCATAAGGGGATTTCAGCAGAAACTCTGCAAGCCAGAAGGGAGTGGCAGGAAATATTTAAAGTGATGAAAGAGAAAAACCTACAACCAAGATTACTCTACCCAGCAAGGATCTCATTCAGATTCGACAGAGAAATTAAAAACTTTACAGACAAGCAAAGACTAAGAGAATTCAGCACCACCAAACCAGCTTTACAACAAGTACTAAAGCAACTTCTAGGCAGGAAACACAAGAGAAGGAAAAGACCTACAATAAAAAACCCAAAACAATTAATAAAATGGTAAAAGGAACATACATATCAATAATTACCTTAAATGTAAATGGATTAAATGCTCCAACCAAAAGACACAGGCTTGCTGAATGGATACAAAAACAAGACCCATATATATGCTGTCTACAAGAGACCCACTTCAGACCTAGGGACACATACAGACTGAAAGTGACAAGATGGAAAAAGATATTCCATGCAAATGGAAATCAAAAGAAAGCTGGAGTAGCAATTCTCATATCAGACAAAATAGACTTTAAAATAAAGACTATTACAAGAGACAGAGAAGGACACTCCATAATGATCAAGGGATCAATCCAAGAAGAAGATATAACAATTGTAAATATTTATGCACCCAACATAGGAGCACCTCAATACATAAGGCAAATACTAACAGCCATAAAAGAGGAAATCGACAGTAACACATTCATAGTAGGGGACTTTAACACCCCACTTTCACCCATGGACAGATCAATCAAAATGAAAATAAATAAGGAAACACAAGCTTTAAATGATACATTAAACAAGATGGACTTAATTGATATTTATAGGACATTCCATCCAAAAACAACAGAATACATTTTCTTCTCAAGTGCTCATAGAACACACTCCAGGATAGATCATGTCTTGGGCACAAATCAAGCCTTGGTAAATTTAAGAAAATTGAAATTGTATCAAGTATCTCTTCTGACCACAACACTATGAAACTAGATATCAATTACAGGGAAAAATCTGTAAAAAATACAAACAGATGGAGGCTAAACAATACATTACTAAATAACCAAGAGATCACTGAAGAAATCGAGAAGAAATCAAAAAATACCTAGAAACAAATTACAATGTAAACACAATGACCCAAAAACTATGGGATGCAGCAAAAGCAGTTCTAAAGGGAAGTTTACAGTGATGCAATCTTACCTCAGGAAACAAGAAACAGCTCAAACAAACAACCTAACCTTACACCTAAAGCAATTAGAGAAAGAAGAACAAAAATTCCCCAAAGTTATCAGAAGGAAAGAAATCACAAATGATGAATTGGGAGATTGGGATTGACATATATACACTAATATGTAAAAAATGGATAACTAATAAGAACCTCCTGTATAAAAATATAAATTAAATAAAATTCAAAAAAAAATAGAAATGAAAAAGGAGAAGTAACAAGTCACACTGCAGAAATACAAAGGACCATGAGAGATTACTACAAGCAACTTTATGCCAATAAAATGGACAACCTGGAAGAAATGGAAAAATTCTTAGAAAAGCACAACCTTCTGAGACTGAAACAGGAAGAAATAGAAAATAAGAACAGACCAATCACAAGCACCGAAATTGAAACTGTGATTAAAAATCTTCCAACAAACAAAAGCCCAGGACCAGATGGCTTCACAGGTGAAGTCTATCAAACATTTAGAGAAGAGCTAACACCTATACTTCTCAAACTCTTCCAAAATATAGCAGAGGGAGGAACACTCCCAAACTCATTCTTTGAGGCCACCATCGCCCTGATACCAAAACCAGACAAACATGTCACAAAGAAAGAAAACTACAGGCCAATATTACTGATGAACACAGATGCAAAATCCTCAACAAAATACTAGCAAACAGAATCTAACAGCACAATAAAAGTATCATACACATGAACAACTGGGGTTTATCCCAGGAATGCAAGGATTCTTCAATATATGCAAATCAATCAATGTGATAAACCATGTTAACAAATTGAAGGAGAAAAACCATATGATCGTCTCAATAGATGCAGAAAAAGCTTTCGACAAAATTCAACACCCATTTATGATAAAAACTCTCCAGAAAGTAGGCATAGAGAGAACTTACCTCAGCATAATAAAGGCCATATATGACAAACCCACAGCCAACATCATTCTCAGTGGTGAAAAACTGAAACCATTTCCTCTAAGATTGGGAATAAGACAAGGTTGTCTACTCTCACCACTATTATTCAACATAGTTTTGGAATCTTTAGCCACAGCAATCAGAGAAGAAAAAGAAATAAAAGGAATCCAAATCAGAAAAGAAGAAGTAAAGCTGTCACTGTTTGCAGATGACATGATACAACACATAGAGAATCCTAAAGATGCTATATCAGAAAACTACTAGAGCTAATCAGTGAATTTGGTAAAGTAGCAGGATACAAAATTAATGCACAGAAATCTCTGGCATTCCTATACACTAATGATGAAAAATCTGAAAGAGAAATTAAGGAACACTCCCATTTACCACTGCAACAAAAAGAATAAAATACCTAGGAATAAACCTACATAAGGAGACAAAAGACCTGTATGCAGAAAACTGTAAGAAACTGATGAAAGAAATTAAAGATGATACAAACAGATGGAGAGATATACCATACTCTTGGATTGGAAGAATCAACATTGTGAAAATGACTATACCACCCAAAGCCACCTACAGATGCAATGCAATCTCTATCAAACTACTAATGGCATATTTCACAGAACTAGAAAAAATTTCACAATCTGTATGGAAACACAAAAGACCCCAAATAGCCAAAGCAATCTTGAGAAAGAAAAACAGAGCTGGAGAAATCCTGCTCCTGGACTTCAGACTATACTACAAAGCTACAGTAATCAAGACAGTATGGTACTGGCACAAAAACAGAAATACAGATCAATGGAACAGGATAGAAAGCCCAGAGATAAACCCACACACATATGGTCGCCTTATTTTTATAAAGGAGGCAAGAATATACAATGGAGAAAAGACAGCCTCTCCAATAAGTAGTGCTGGGAAAACTGGACAGTTACATGTAAAAGAATGAAACTAGAACACTCCCTAACACCATACACAAAAATAAACTCAAAATGGATTAAAGACCTAAATGTAAGGCCAGACACTATAAAACTCTTAGAGAAAAACAAGGCAGAACACTCTATGACATAAATCACAGCAAGATCCTTTTTGACCCACCTCTTAGAGAAATGGAAATAAAAACAAAAATAAACAAATGGGACCTAATGAAACTTCAAAGCTTTTGCACAGCAAAGGAAACCATAAACAAGACAAAAAGACAACCCACAGAATGGGAGAAAATATTTGCAAATGAAACAACTGACAAAGGATTAATCTCCAAAATTTACAAGGAACTCATGCAGCTCAATATGACAAAAACAAACAGCCCAATCCAAAAATGGGCAGAAGAACTAGACATATCTCTAAAGAAGATATATATACAGATTGCCAATAAACACATGAAAGGATGCTCAACATCACTAATCATCAGAGAAATACAGATCAAAACTACAATGAGGTATCACCTCATACCGGTGAGAATGGCCATCATCAAAAAATCTAGAGACAATAAATGCTAGAGAGGGTGTGGAGAAAAGGGAATCCTCTTGCACTGTTGGTGGGAATGTAAATTGATACAGCCACTATGGAGAACTGTATGGAGGTTCCTTAAAAAACTAAAAGTAGAACTACCATATGACCCAACAATTCCACTACTGGGCATATATCCTGAGAAATCCATAATTGAAAAAGAGTCGCATACCACAATGTTCATTGCAGCTCTATTTACAATAGCCAGGATATGGAAGTAACCTAAGTGTCATCAACAGATGAATGGATAAAGAAGATGTGGCACATATATACAATGGAATATTACCGAGTCATAAAAAGAAACGAAATTGAGTTATTTGTAGTGAGGTGGATGGACCCAGGGTCTGTCATACAGAGTGAAGTAAGTCAGAAAGAGGAAAAACAAATACCGTATGGTAACACATATATATGGAATATAAAAAAGAAAAAAAATGGTTCTGAAGAACCTAGGGGCAGGAGAGGAATAAAGACTCAGACGTAGAGAATGGACTTGAGGACATGGGGAGTGGGAAGGGTAAGCTGGGATGAAGAAATTGGCATGGACATATATACACCACCAAATGTAAAACAGATAGCTAGCGGGAAGCAGCAGCATAGCACAGGGAGATCAGCTCGGTGCTTTGTGACCACCTAGAGGGGTGGGATAGGGAGGGTGGGAGGGAGACACTAGAGGGAGGAGATATGGGGATATATGTATATGTATAGCTGATTCACTTTGTTATAAAGCAGAAACTCACACACCATTGTAAAGCAATTATACTCCATAAAGATGTTAAAAAAAAAAAAAAGACACCCCTTGTGAAGAGGGTAGTCAATCTGTTCTAACGTTTCTGGTTATCAAAATAAGAACTCTTTAGAAGAAGAAAAATAAATTATAGTTTGCATATTTTCAAGTCCTTTTTCTGATTATTATGCAAATTTGAGAAACCATGACACTACCTTTTCCTTGTTCTGAGAGGTATTATTCATATATTCTGTTGTGAAGGAGGGGAGGGAACATACACCCAGCCATGATTTTGAACATAATGGCAAAAAGGCCATCAGTAAGATCACTTTATCAACATCCAATGACACCTGATCAGAAAGGCTTTCCCTGGGCACCCTGTGTAAAAGTGCACCTCTCCCAAACCTCATTCTTTCAATTTGCTTTTCATCCATTTCCTTCCTTTGGATGTAAGTTCCTTTCAGGCTGAGACTTCGTCGATTTTGTTTACTGCGTGCTCCTACTCCTACAACAGTATGTGACTCACAGCAGGACTCAGGAAATGCTTGCTGCATAAATGAATCTGTCATTTCTGGCTCTAAACTTGGTTTGGTTGATTTCGCTGGGTAAGTAAATACCTAAGTCCTTTGTTAGTCTTCCTTTCCCAAATTTAGGCCTTAGCCAAAACAGAGGAGGACTATAGACAAGGACAAACACACACACCTACCTATATATATATGTATTGTACAGAGAGAGAGAAAGGGAGAGATCCATGTATCTGTGTATGTAATTCCTAGAGAAAACAGAATCAAGCTAAAGAAGGTCTTTTTCCCATTATCCACTGACAAAGGAACCATACCCAGGGTGTCACCTGTACTCCCTCAAAATTCATCCTTGCAAAGTCTCATGAGGAAACTTGGCTTCCCCACTGCAGCATCCCCGGCCAGCACAATCTTGTAAGACTTCTGAAAGTCGTAGGATTTATGGTTACCATCCACCATGTCCATCTAGGGAAAGAAAGCCACAGTGGATGACAAAGGTAGTGCCAGCTTTCTTCCTAGTAAGTTAGATGGCACAAAAATGAAGTGTTCATGAATAAAAGTGCCCCCAAAGCCACCTGCCTGTGGTGAAAGGGCCGAGATGGGCTTTCTTGAGGAGCTAATAACAACGTGGCCTTCACTAGAAGACCCCTCGGGCTTCTAATCCAGGACGGAAGCCACACCTTCTGAGCCACCTTCATCCCTTATATCAGGAACCTGTTTTTTCATTAAAAAGTCAGCCATTATAAAGCAAAGTCTTTCATTACACATATACATCATGAAGTAAAAAGAAGAAAAATATGCACCTGAATCTACGTCAACGCTGTTATGGAACAAAGTGGCCTCAAAAGGAAACCTGTGAGAGTTTTCCCTAACTTAGTAGAGAAAAACATTCTCCTGTGTTTCACATGTATGACCTTTAAAACAATGCCCATGACAGATAAAGGTCAAATAGGGTGATATATGTATTTCTACTGAAGATCAGGCCTAGGAGAGCAGTGATTTCGGGGCTCACATCTGTGTCTGAAGTATCACCCCCAAAGCTCTCCTGCAAGCTCTGCAACCTTCAGAATCTCCTCTGCTGCTTGTACTCCACCTCCGAGTCATACTCGGAATCTTTCAGGGTAGACAAGCTGTTCTCGGGCAGGCTGTCAACATCACAATTCATCCTCCGCATGGGATCACAAAGGGCCAGCGAGCTGCAGTCCTCACCGTGTAGGGAGAGTGGGATGACCAGGTGACAAAGGAGAGGACCGCTACCTAAGGGCTGGCGATACTCAAGATGACACAGCAGTGGAATCAGACAGCAATAGAATCAAGAAGACCGATAATCTCATTCTTCCCAAGAGCCACAATGTATTCCACGATTAAGCATCAGGGAAAATAAAATCCTCAGAGCAATATCGTTCATTCTATGCAACAATCAATTAAGATAAAAACATTTAAATCAAACGTTTAATAAATGAAGCTATCTTCTAAAAATCACCATCTTTATTTCCTGATACAAAAAGAATTAGAATGCCCAGGATGCAAATGCAGTCTCAAGTTGTATTAAGAAAATGTATACAGAATATGTGAACCTTTCTACTCTAATGTGGTCAGACCATATTCTGAACAGCATATCCATTTCTGGATAATATCTCTACTGAAAAGGGATGCCAAGGGCTTCCCTGGTGGCTCAGTGGTTAAGAATCTGCCTGCCAATGCAGGGGACATGGGTTCGAACCCCGGTTCGGGAAGATCCCACATGCCACAAAGCAACTAAGCCCGTTCACCACAACTACTGAGCCTGCGCTTTGGAGCCCACAAGCCACAACTACTGAAGCCCATGTGCCTAGAGCCCATCCTCTGCAATAAGAGAAGCCACTGCAATGAGAAGCCTGCACACTGCAACAAAGAGTAGCCCCCCGCTCGCTGCAACTAGAGAAAGCCCACGTGCAGCAACGAAGACCCAAAACAGCCATAAATAAATAAATATTTTTTTTTAAAAAAGGGATGCCAAGAACCTGGATGAGAAAGGCAACTGATGACGTGAGACTTAAAACATTCAGGTCAGTGCACTCGGCTTAAGCTGTAATGGTTTCTCTCTTCAAATACTTGAAGAACTGACACAGGAAGAATACATTCTCTCAGGTTGCACAAGACAAAATAAAGGCCAACTGAATTTTTCTGGGAGTCACATACCTAATCAACATGGTGAGAAATGACAGGTAATTAGAAATGTGTCGCCCTGTGGCCATCATCAAAAAATCTACAAACAATACATGCTGGAGAGGGTGTGGAGGAAAGGGAACCCTCTTGCACTGTTGGTGGGAATGTAAATTGATATAGCCACTATGGAGAACAGTATGGAGGTTCCTAAAAAACTAAAAATAGAACTACCATACGACCCAACAATCCCACTACTGGGCATATACCCTGAGAAAACCATAATTCAAAAAGAGACATGTACCACAATGTTCATTGCAGCACTATTTACAATAGCCAGGACATGGAAGCAACCTAAGTGTCCATCAACAGATGAATGGATAAAGAAGATGTGGCAGGAATAAAGACGCAGAAGTAGAGAATGGACTTGAGGACACGGGGAGGGGAAAGGGGAAGCTGGGATGAAGTGAGAGAGTAGCACTGACTTATATACACTACCAAATGTAAAATAGATAGCTAGTGGGAAGCAGCTGCATAGCACAGGGAGATCAGCTCGGTGCTTTGTGACCACCTAGAGGGGTGATAGGGAGGGTGGGAGGGAGACGCATGAGGGAGGGGATATGGGGATATATGTATACATATAGCTGATTCACTTTGTTATACAGCAGAAACTAACACAAAATTGTAAAGCAATTATACTCCAATAAAGATGTTAAAAAAGAAAAAACAAGGGCTTCCCTGGTGGCACAGTGGTTAAGAGTCCGCCTGCCAATGCAGGGGACGCGGGTTTGAGCCCTGGTCCAGAAAGATCCCTCGTGCCACAGAGCAACTAAGCCCGTGTGCCACAGCTACTGAGCCTGCGCTCTACAGCCTGTGAGCCACCACTGCTGAGCCTGTGTACCACAGCTACTGAAGCCCAAGCACCTACAGCCCGTGCTCCGCAACAAGAGAAGCCACCGCAATGAGAAGCCCACACACTGCAATGAAGAGTGGTCCCTGCTTGCCACCACTAGAGAAAGCCTGTGTGTAGCAACAAAGACCCAACCTAGCCAAAAATAAATAAGTAAATAAATTTATGAAAAAAAATAATAAAATAAAAGTAAACTATTCTTATCTGCCCAAAGAGTATTTTCATTACAATATGTAAAAATATAAAATAAGTTATATTTTTGCTAGAGTTCTTAGAAAAACGACGAAACTAAAACAAATATACAAGATAAAATCCAGTAAGGCCACAAAAGCAATAAAATTAAATTTACAAGATGATTTTAAGTTTTTTTTAAAAATTGTTATTGAAGTATAGTTGATATATATTATATAAATGACAGGTATGCAATATAGTGATTCACAATTTTTAAAGGTTATACTCCATTTATAGTTATTGTAAAATACTGGCGATATTCTCCATGTTGTACAATATATCCTTATAGCTTATTTTATGCCTAATAGTTTGTACCTTTTAATCTCCTATCCCTATATTGCCCCTCCCCACTTCCTTCTCCCCACTGGTAACCACTAGTTTGTTCTTTATATCTGTGAGTCTGCTTCTTTTTGTTATACCCACTAGTTTGTTGTATTTTTTGGATTCTACATATAAGTGATATCATATAGTATTTGTCTTTCTCTGTATGACTTATTTCACTTAGCATAATGCCCTCCAAATCCATCCATGTTGCCGCAAATAGCACAATTTTATTCGTTTTTATGGCTGAGTAGTATTCCATTGTATGTATAGACAACATCTTCTTTATCCTTCCTTCTTTGATGGACACTTAGGTTGTTTCCATATCTTGGCAATTGTAAGTAATGCTGCTGTGAACACTGGGTGCATGTATCTTTTCGAATTAGTGTTTTTGTTTTTTTCTGATATATACCCAGGAGTGGAATTGCTGGGTCATATGGTAGTTTTAGTTTTTGAGAAACCTCCATACAGTTTTCCAGAATGGCTGCACCAATTTACATTCCCACCAACAATGTATGAGGGTTCCCTTTTCTCTACATCCTCACCAACATTTGTTATTTGTGGTCTTTTTGATGACAGCCATTCTGACAGGTGATATCTCATTGTGGTTTTGATTTGCATTTCCCTGATGATTACCAATGTTGAGCATCTTTTCATGGGCCTGTTGACCGTCTACATTTCCTCTTTGGAAAAATGTCTATTCAGTTCTTCTGCCCATTTTTTACTCAGGTTGTTTGTTTTTTTGATGTTGAGTTATATGAGCTGTTTATATATGTTGGATATTAACCCTTTATGAGTCATACTATTTGCAAATATTTTCTCCCATTCAGTAAGTTGTCTTTTCGTTTTGTTTATGGTTTCCTTTGCTGTGCAAAAGGTTTTAAGTTTAATTGTTTCTTAAAAACAAAAAGGAAGGAAGAAAATAATCATTGGAGGCTTGCAGTTCAATACGGTGGACAGAATACATGAATTTGTCTTCTTTCCCTTTTGAGACCTCATTAATATGAAATTCCAAAGGAAATAAGCCAATAAAAGTTAAAAGACATGGTGTAGGAAGGGGAAGCTGGGGCGAAGTGAGAGAGTAGCATGGACATATATACACTACGGAATGTAAAATAGTTAGCTAGTGGGAAGCAGCAGCACAGCACAGGGAGATCAGCTCAATGCTTTGTGACCACCTAGAGGGGTGGGATAGGGAGGATGGGAGGGAGGCTCAAAAGGGAGGGGATATGGGGACATGTATATGCATATGGCTGATTCACTCTGGTGTACAACAGAAACTAACACAGTACTGTGAAGCAATTATACTCCAATAAAGATCTATTTTTAAAAAATTAAAAGAATGGAAGAGGGGCCCATCAGCAGTAAAGTGATTTAAACACATTGCTGGAAAAAGGAAACTGGATGGTAATGTGCTGACAAAGAGAAGAGAGTTGGGGAAAAAGGAGGTCCAGAAGATGTGTGTTGAAGGTCCTACTGTAGAACAAAGAAGAGACAACTGGTCATGCAGAACCCCAGAGAGTGAGAAGGGGGGCTGAAAATAGAGGTTAAAATTGTATACTAAGGCACACTGCCTCTCAAGCCCATAGCTGCTCTTACTCTAGGAAAGAAGAGCAGATAAGCCAGAGCTGATTCCAAATGCAACAAGACAGGGTTTGTCTTTTTAAAAATAACTGAATGATTCCCAAAAGGAAAGCTAAGGCTTCTCTCTAAACATCCATACCCCATGCACCTAGTAATCGGGGTCCCCTGTCTGACAGCCAGCTTCACACACAGAGCTCCAAGGAAGACCATCTCTCAGAGGAGATGCCTTGAGGTAAACAGATCTACTTGCTACATCAGCTACCTAAAATGATCTGAAATTCCAAGATGACATCTGGGTAGCAAGTTTAAAAAGCAATCAGTCCAATAAGAATAGAAATTTCCTGGACTCCAAAATTAGTACTTTCAAGGAGAAAAAAACGAATTCCATGCACTGCAAAGAATAAGTAAGTTGCAAGGTATCAGTGATATCATGAAGATGGCAGTTTCTTTTTACAAGAAACGAAAAACTCAACCAGAGAATCCAAGAGAAATAAGCAATTTTACAAGAAAGTCATGAACCAAACACAAAACCAATTAAGAGGTAGCAAAACTTGGAACTGGCAGTACATAAAGGGGATTCATCTGACCACAAAGCTGGGAACCTTCTCTTTTGAGTGGCATAGGAATAATGACTGGAGAGAAAGAAATGAGTTTCTCAGAACCAGTGGCATAAGGTGTTGACAATTATACTAAATTGGCAAACTTCTGTATAGTTCTTTACAGCCTTTAACATGCTCTCCCATAAATCATCTCCTACTCTCTTACAGGATAACCCTAAGAGGCAGGCAGGAAGTCTGGTGTAAATGTGAAAGCACCACCCGTGTAAAGACAGAAAGACAACCCATTGCTTATTAGCTGAGTGACTTTGAACAAGTTATTAAACCTGGAACTCATTGTTCCCATCCATAAAAGTGGGGAATTTGCACTTTCCTCAGAGAAAGTTTGAGAATTGAATTTTTTTTAATTATGAAAAAGAGCTTCATAAACTACAAAATCAATAAAATGTTAGTTATTAGGGTGACAGGACAGTTTATTATTAATCCCCATTTACAGATGAGAAGCTAATGATCAAAATGAGGAAGTCAACTGTCCCATGTATTACAGGCAGAAATTGGCAGGTCTTGATAAGGACTCAGGTCTCGTCACTACTGACTCTCACTGTTCAGGGCCTGTTTGGTCTTCATCATATGCTGTATCAGGGCAAGAAACTCTGTCTCTTTTTGCAAACATTCTCTTAGTCTAAGATTTGGGATGACATGGAAATAAGTAAAGACAGTGGCTAGGAGAATCTGTGACTCTAGCATAAAGCAAAGGATTGGTCCATTCAAATTCTGTAATAAAAGCTTAGTATGTATGGTCTAATGACCTGTGGAAATCAAATATAAGGTTGACATTGATAATAATTTTCCAAAAAGGATATGGGGAGAATTCTTAATAATTCAGAGGTTTAAATAGCAATAACCCACAAAATGCAGTTAACTGTCAATCTCATTCAGTATAAATACTGGAAGAAGCATTAAAGGTTATCATATGAACAATCAGAGAAGCAAAGTGGTGTGCCCAAATTGCACAATGCCACTTTCATGGATGATTATTTTTTAAGCACCCGTTTTCATTTTAGCTAAGATAATTCCATTAGTTATGGAGACCATCCACATGCAGGAGGTGAATCCAGTACTGTGCTGGAGACAATGTGTACCAGCAGGTGAGAGGCTATTTATTTTAAGCATCTCTTCCCAAACTCTGTATTCAGTGATGTTGACTTGGGAGCGTGAAATTGGTAACGGCAGGAGTATTTATACCATGGAAATCGTCAAGTGCTACAAATCCCTCCTTCCCTTCCTCCCCTCTCCAGAGCCTGTTGTTATTAAACATCTACCAGCACAGCAGAGTGAAACAGACCCTACTCATTTTAGAAACCAAATAGAGCAAAGGCCAAAACCAATCACACCTTTGCTTTCACTTCAGCAGGTTCTCTCCTACTTCTTGCTCATCAGGGATCCTCTAGATCTGGAACTTTCCACAGAGAAGAGAAATATTCATTTCATTTAATAAACCTTCAATGAATACATGTACCTTGTAGTAAGCTGGGTGTAGGGCTGCATGACAAGGAAAGACCATTTCCCTACTGTCATAAGCAGACCCGGGACTTGAGGGCCCTTGGTTGGTAAAGACCAAGGAAAGAAAACTGAGGTTTGATGGACAAGTGTTCAGGGGATCAGAAATATTTATTAGATCTAAGCAAAAGATAAGCTGCCCTTAGAAACAGAAACAGAAATGAGGTGCCTTAAAAAAAAATTTTTTTTTTGCCAAGGAGTCCAATTTGATTCTGAAATCTGAGCCATCTGCTGCTTCAATATGATTCCATATATTTTTAGTTGCTAATAATTTAGACACACTGAGATACTGATGGTATCCCTCAAAGTCCAGCTGCCACATACCTACCTTTCTGAGTTTCTTTATTGTCACTGTAGATCTCCCACTTCTGTTTCACGCTGAAGTCTGAGGTCACTGAGGGCTTCCTCAGCTTTGCATTTTTCCTGAAAGAAAAAAAAAAAGAAAGATTTTGTTCACTTAAATAGGTTCTTCAAAATCCTGTGGGTGAGAAACATTTTGCGTCAAAAAGGCTGATCCCAAGTCTCCTACAGAGATGGTGAGAAGAGATAAGGGGAGTAACCAAACTTTAGATGCCCAGTACTTCCATAATGGAAACCTACAAGAGTGAAAGAATTGAGGAATCTCGCAACCTACTTATACACGTCACCTGGGGTGACACCTCTATGACCACTACTCAATTGTGATAAGAGGGCTGTAACACATCAATTAACTAGCTAATTAATTACTGTTGTGTTTAATTAAAAGCTACTGGCACAGCCAAGGGCCCCAGTGCTTGCCTGAATCCTATCATGTCATCAGGACTCAGGAAGTCCTGGTGGGTTTACTGTTTTTCCAAGCGCTTACACCTTATCTAAATTCAAATCACATCACCTGCAAATTTCTATGCACGTGCTGCCCCTTATGCTGGTATTTCTCATATGTGTCACCCCTGGTGCAGAGAATGGCAGAAGGGCACCCCAGGAGGTCAGGGGCTGAAGCTCTCATGAGTCCAGATAACTTGGAATTTTTTTTCTCTTAACACATTATGGAAATTTATATCCTATGTGCAGTATTCAAATAAAGTTTTAAGTTTATAACTACTGGAATTGAGTGTAACAAGGCCTAAATAAATGGAGAATATACCAGGTTTGTTCATTATTTATTATTAAGATGCCAATTCTTCCCCAATTGATCTTTAGATGCAATTGAAGTCCAAGCAAACCCCCAGCAGGGGACTTCCCTGGTGGTCCAGTGGGTAGGACTCCAAGCTCCCAATGCAGGGGGCCCAGGTTCGATCCCTGGCCAGGGAACTAGATTCCACATGCATGCCGCAACTAAGACCTGGCACAGCCTAAATAAATAAATAATAAATAAATAAATATTAAAAAGAAAGAAACCCAGCAGGCTTTGTTTTTTAGTTTTGGGGGTTGTTGTTTTTTGGGGTATTTTTAGAAACTGACAACGTGATTCTATGGAAATTAGAGGACTTAAAATAGCCAGGACAACTTCGAGAAATAAAAAAGTTGAAGAACTAACACTACCTGATTTTAAGACTTATCATAAAGCAATGGTCATCAAGACAATGTAACACTGGCATAAAGATAGACAACTCAATCAATGTAACAGAGCAGAGAGCTCAGAAATAAACCCAACACGAATACAGGAAGCTGATTTTGGACAAAGTGCAAAAGCAATCCAGCAGAGATAGTCTTTTCAACAAATGGGCTGAAACAATTAGATATGCACGTGCAAAAAAATGAACTTTGATCCATACCTTGCAAAATGGATCCTAAATGTGAAACTTAAAACAATAAAACTTAATAGAAGAAACATAGGAGAAAATCTTTGCAAACTTGGGGTAGGCAAAGATTTCTTAAACACCAAAAGCATGATTTGTGAAAGAAAAAATGGACAAATTGGACTTCATCAAAATAAAACATTTCTACTCTTCAAAGACACTGTCAAATTAGTTCCGCTCATTTTATTCACAAGAAAATTCTGGTTTGGAGAACCATTTCTATGGCCACTCTACTCTCCTATCTCATTTCCTTCAAACGTCCCATCTTCTAAATCCTCTTATGTTCTCACTGTCCTCAAATATTTTGCACAGCACCCAACACATAATACATAAATTTTCAACAGAGGAGACAAATATATTATCTTGGTTGACTTCACATCATCCCATCCCTTAACTACTTTTTTTTTCAATTTTTGAGACTGAAGAGCTGGGAAACAGCTTTATCCCTCCCTAGTCAAAGTATATATATATATATATATATATTTTTTTTTTTTTTTTTTTTTTTTTTGCGGTACGCGGGCCTCTCACTGTTGTGGCCTCTCCCGTTGCAGAGCACAGGCTCCGGACGCGCAGGCTCAGCGGCCGTGGCTCACGGGCCCAGCCGCTCCGCAGCATGTGGGATCTTCCCGGACCGGGGCATGAACCCGTGTCCCCTGCATCAGCAGGCGGACTCTCAACCACTGCACCACCAGGGAAGCCCCTCAAAGTATATTTTAATATCAGTCTCTGATCAAAACCAAAACTCTTTGCATTTCCTATCTAGAAATCAAACCCTGCACATCAGTCAAGTCTCTCCCAAAAGTCACCTGTTCCATGAGGCCTGCCTGCCTGCCCTGATTCAACAAGAAATCCCTTCCCCTGCCACATTTTATCTGAAGCTCTGTGTACTGAGTTTTCTGTGGATGTTTATCTTCCCAGTTACCCTATCAGTCTCCATACCCCCTGCAGCACCCAGAGATCTGACCAGCAACAGATCCTGCATTAATGAACAAATGAGGTCGGAGCCCAGGGAAGAAGGACACAGTGGGAGGTGAAGTGAAGAAGGCGGCGTTTTGTACTGGATCTGAGGCAGGTGAAGGACTCTGCTGCAGGGAGGGTAAAGAACACAGTGGTGAGGAAGGAGCAGGGGACCCTTGCCGGGCACAGGGTCAGGAAGGAGACAAACGATGGGAAATCTGATTGACAAGCTGAAAAGGGTCAATCCCCTTCTGAACACAGTGAGAAAGGAGAGATTCTAGAAAGCACAACACATTGCATCTGAAATCTACAGGCAAGAGCATACGCTCCACTTCAACCTGCTGGTTGCCTTCTCCTTCATTTTTCCTTCTCCTTTTACATTGTTTCGAATGGGGGAGGTGCCCAATATTTCCTATATAAACTACACTAAGAAAGCTGAAAAGACTAAAAACGTATCAGCTGGAGAAACTGTCTGTCCTGCAGGGATCTGTAACTAATATTTCTGATATGCAGAGATCCCTTCGTTTTCTTCCACCTCAGATTTGTGTTTTTATGGGTCGAGGTTACTGAAATCGGAACTCTGGCTGAATGGCGAAAACAATGTTGTGAATCCTAAATATATTTCAATAACAAACTAGGATGCATTTTTAACAAAAGAATATTTATGTTTAAGTTTATAAACATTATTATATGTATGTAAGTCCCCACAAATTAAGTCACGTGATTATGTAGATGAAAATGGACTTAAAATCCTGCGTAACATAGATTACCCACCACCAGCTTCTACAGAAGGTAAGGACTTGCTTGTCTTTCTAAATCTCCCAATGACGTCTTAATGTACCATAGAATCATGAGTACCAGTAAAGAGCTCATTTCCTCTCCTAAAATTAGAATATTCTGGGATATAAGTACATTCTATCTGTTCACTCAGCAGCAAATGTATTTCTTGAATTCATATTTAATATATATTGAACACCTACTACTAACTATTGCATGATTGGCATTTAACTATATTATTATTGATATTGTGGAAGAATAACTGTTGGGTGCATACGCTATAGCCGAATTTTCTTCAACAGTTAAATCTTGACCTTACACTTGAGTATATATGATACTGGCAAGAAAATCTGTTGGAGATTGTGTACAACCTGCTCTGGCCTTCTTAAAAGTCTTTCTCAAAGGTTACAAGAGTTTGCTCTGAAAAATCATGTAATTAAATGAGAATTTCTTTTCTATGATGTCTTTGAACTATCTTAAAACTATCTGTACACATGTAGAGTTTGTTTAGTTACTATACAAAAAACATTTCACAAAAAGAAGTCTTTGATCTACTTTTAATTGAAAAATCATTGATTTTTACCTACCTACCCTGCTACCTAACCTTCAAACACAAAGATAAACCAATAATCGTTTTCCAGTCTCTCTGTTTTATGCAGATAGACCAAAAAATATCAAACTAAAGCAAAATTATAGAGATTTTCTTACAAATTTTCTTCAACACATTTCCCCTTTAAAACAAAATGTTGTTGACATCTTCAATTTCAACATTTCAACAGTTAAAACCCTTTGAGACATCATCTCATTCAATGATGCCTGGGGTGTATTTTCCACATGGTAGAAGTTTCCTGAGATACTCTCCACTTCATTGCTTCCCCAGAAACCTGCAGGAAATTTTAATTACTTTTTCATTTGATTTTCTAAAGAACCGAAGGGTGATTTTCTGGAATGTGCTTTTAAAAAGAAGGTAGCCGGGGCTTCCCTGGTGGCGCAGTGGTTGAGAGTCCGCCTGCCGATGCAGGGGATGCGGGTTCATGCCCCGGTCCGGGAGGATCCCACATGCCCCGGAGCGGCTGGGCCCGTGAGCCATGGCCGCTGGGCCTGCGCGTCCGGAGCCTGTGCTCCGCAACGGGAGAGGCCGCAGCAGTGAGAGGCCCACGTACCGCAAAACAAAAAAAAAAACAAAAAAAAAACAACAAAAAAAAAGAAGGTAGCCAAAAATCCTATTAAAATCTTTTTCACACTATACCAGGATCATTTGCCCTGAAAACTAGTCCACTTTTGTGCTCCCAGAGCTACAGCCCACTAAAAGAGCAAACAACCTTCAGATCTGCAAACACTATCTCCTGAAGGAATCTGACCTCAACCCCTCAGGAGATCCAAGAAAAGAAAAGTCAGTCTTTGGGACTTCCCTGGTTGCGCAGTGGTTAAGACTCCACGCTTCCAACGCATGAGGGCCCAGGTTTGATCCCTGGTCAGGGAATTAGATCCCACATGCATACCGCAGCTAAGAGTTTGCATGCCACAACCAAGACCCAGCGCAACCAAATACATAAATTAATTAATTAATAACAACAAAAAAAGTCAGTCTTCTCTTAATTGAGTCACCACTTAACTCACTGGCTCATCAGATAAGGAAAAAGCAATTTCAGTCAGCTGTGTATTTACATTTATCTCAATTTACATTTTTCATCCCAGAACTTCACTGGTTTCCAGTTCTGGTTCCCTGAGGTATGAGCTACCCTCTCTCACCTGTGTGGATAACATCCCTTTTGGGCAGTACAACTGGCTTAAAAGCTACTAAACAAAACAGAAATACATGCTGAATGGCTTCTTTAAATGCAAGTGGTACTAAAGAAGGAGCCATAATAAAGTTATTACAATAATCTGCTTGAGTGGACAAGGAGAACCCACAAAGCAGCAGTATCTGTTTACCTCCATGTACAGTTTTTGTAGCATTTTCCCAAGACTCAAAAAGAAAAAGCATTAAAGATAATCTCAATGACCAACCATTGGGCTGGGAGCCGAAGACACAGGTGCAAGCCCACATCTTGCTTATGGCTTCATATCAGCATAAGACTATGCCCACTCTTGGCTAGACGCTACTTCTCACATGTATTCATAATATTATATATCCATGTTTTGTGTTTACCTTTCTAAATGACATAATTTCTACAAAGATAATTTAGAACTACAGTGTCTGCTTTGGGGAACGTTCAAAATGAACAAAAGGGGGAAAGGAGTTAAAATATACATAAAAACAGAAAAGGAATAAAACTGCAAAAAATACCAATTTCAAAATGATGGCAGCACTCCAGTCATCTGAAACTCACATATCTGGCACCATGAAGAATCCAAAAGAAGACTGAAAGTCAGGAAAGGATGAACAGCACCCTGTGAGACACCCCTCCTTGGCACAGGACTACATTCAAGGGGGTTTAACACTCAATTCTAGTATATCTGATCATTTTGCTTTCTGAGTCTTCAGCAAACGAAGGTACTCAGGAAGGAAGGAAGAAAGAACCAACAATAGTAAATTGTAACCTGGCAGCCTGACAGCAAAAACAGAAAATGCACACAGGAACTCAAAAAGCCAAGCTGAACTACCACCCCCCAAATCCTGAGGATATCACTATACTACAGTCCAGGATGAAACTCAGCTTCATAATGATGACCCTGAGTTAGCAAGGAAAGCTGAAGGTATTTTGCAAACAGTTATTAAAAGCAAGGCACTGGGGGACTCCATATGCTTACCAAAAGACATGTGACAGACCGCCCATGGCAGCATTCTATGTGACAGCCACAAAGTAGAAAGTACCCAAATGGCCATTAATAGTAAAATGGATAAATGAATTGTGATATCTTCACACAGTGAATACTCTACAGCAATGGAAATGACAGATCTACAACAACAAGCTCACAAGCATAATGTTGAGTGCAAGAAGCCAAACCCATGGAGTAAGGAAAAGAGCAGGCAAGAGATCGTGCCTGGGGGGTCAGGGAGGGGCTGTAGTGACTGGTTGGAAGGGAGCACGGGAGCTTCTAAGTAACATGCTGTTTCCTGACCTGGATGCTGAATACACGAGCATTCCATCGGGAAAGATTCAGCAAGCTGTACACCAAGCTCTGTGCCCTTTTCTGTATGTGTATTTGTCTCTGAAGAACACATTCACAAAATATTACACAGTATACTTGATGAAGTATAAATTTCTTGTCTTCGTGGTAAATCCAATCATGAACACTTCACAATTCAGATTTCAAGTAACCAGAGGCAACCCCAGGCAAAATTTGAAGCACATGATGTTTATCTTTCCTCCCTCAGTTCCACATTCTCTTTCTGGGGCTTTTCTATCTTTTGAAAAGCAACTCCCAACCAAGTGTGGTCACACACCACGCTCTCCCCGTTTCTCATTTCCTCAGCAGAGTTTAATACACACACAAATCTCCCAGGGATCCCGTTAAAATGCAGATGCCTCAGTAGGTCTGTGGTGGGACCTAGAGCCCGCAGGTCTAGAAAAACTCCCAGGTGTGGCCAATGCTGCTTGAGTGAGGCCTCGAGCTGCAGAGCCTGAGCAAAGACGTGATTTAAAACCTGTGCCTGCCAAGCTCCTGGGTGCTGAGGAATGCCTCATTCCGGGAATATGAGCATGGAAGTTTTAGGACCCATATCTGGTGGAACACTCTTGGCTTCCCAAAGCCTCTCAAATTGCGTCCCTATTAGCTCTACCAACTCAGGGACAAAAACTAGTAGTTGGGGACAGTAAAGTAAAAACCTGCTCCTACTCTAGGGAGTTTTGCTCCGTTTCTCATTAAAACTTCACCTTTGGACTTGTTAGCATAGTGCCTTTCCCGTAGCACTTACAGGAGGGAGGGAGGGAGGGAGAAGAAGGGAAAGAAAGAAAGGAAGTGAGCAAGCAAGCAGTTAGTTTGCCTGGGAAAGTGCAGCAATGGAAAGTGCTGGTGTGACTTGCCAGATGGCTCAGAGGCTGCTTAGATCCAAGATGTCTCTTCCATGAGGGGCTCAGTTTGCAGTTACGAATATTTTCATGAAGAGTGAGGTTGTAGGGTGAGAATGGAGGGGTAGACACCAGGGTGAGTAAGCCCTCTTCTCCCAGGGCATCTCAGAGCCATGAATACAGATAGGACAAGCCTTTTACTGGCAGATAGAAAAATGTTAGTAACTTTAAAGCCTCCCCAGAAACTTGGTATGTGGTTTTCAAGTGTTTAGGCATTTGGAAGGGGTACAAGGGGAATATAACATATGTATAGGGATTTTTCCCAGATTCAAATAAATATATGAAAATTTTCTGGTGTGTATTTTATAAGATGGAAGCAATTAAAAAAAAAAAAAAGAAAGAAATGCTCTCTGATCTCTCCAAAACATTCCCGTAATATAGGGAATCTCGAAAGTAGAGTATCTGAAAAACATTTTATTTAGTAGCTGCAATGGTTAATTTTACGTGTCGACCTGGCTGGGCTGCAGTGCTTACGTATTTGGTTGTACGTGTCTGGACGGTGCTGTGAAGGTCTTTTGTACATGAGATTAATAAAGCAGATTACCCTCCATAATGTGGGCAGGCCTCTTCCAGTGAGCTGAAGACCTTTAAATGAAAACTGATCATCCCCAAGGAAGAGGGAATTTTGCCAGCCCACTGCCTTCCCTGAGTCTCCGCCTACCGGCCCAGCCTGCAGATTTCAGACTTGCCAGCCTCCACAATTGTGTGAGCTAACTCCTTAAAATAAATCCACCCCCAGCCCCCGCCTCTATACACACACACACACACACACACACACACACATATTCACATCTTACTGGTTCTGTTTCTCTGGAGAACCCTAACATAATGGGTTATGTCATTGTACTTTCGTTGGAGTTAATCACATAAACAAATACACCAGCTTCACAGTGAATATATGTTAGCACTGCTTAAAAGAGTTGAGTAAGATTATTCAGCTTACTTGGTTGAATAAGTTGAACTCAAGAAGAACTGAATTCTTATTCAGCTGCTGAATGAGAACTTTAATTTTAAATATCATTCAACAGAATAGGTCACTTTTTAAGGGCCCAAATGCTCACATAATATAACATTTTAATTCTCACAGGGCTCATTAGGATTGTAACAGCCTGTCTACTAGATCAGAGGACTTCTGTGGACAGATTTTATTAATCCAAAGACAGCTTATTCACTGAAATCTTTTAGGAGAGAGGCAATACATTATCTTTTTAGACCAATATAAAACCTCCAGATCTGTACACATGGAATCAATCTAACGCTCATTTCTGGCTCGGTGCCTTCCTTTAGCCTCCCATGAATTTGTACTCAAGACTAGGACTGCTCAGACAGAGTACATGTTCCTAGAGCATCAATTAGCTCGTCCCCTAGGTCAATAGGTGAGAGATGCAGAAGTGGAAGTTGCATTTCCCAGCATGTCAGTGCTCTGCGCCCAAGTAACAGCCACCCAACGCAAGCCTATTACCGCCACTGAAGGCAGCCGGCTGCAAGTGAACCCAGTGCTAGGCACACTGCCCACTCCCCGGGGACTTCTTCCCGACACAGACATTCCACATGCTTTGTGTTTGTTCATTTTGTCCTTGTTCCCGTAACTTGGCAGCCACAACCCATATACCTCCATCCATCAAGTTACCTTCACCGTAAAAAGATAAATAAATAAACTGCAAAATCCTATATTTTCACTGTTTAAAACATCTACAGTTTATCCTGGACTGGTATTCTGGACTGCTGCATGTCTCTGTCTATTAAGAATGTAACGTAGGGTTTTTTTTATTGTGCTTATATCTTATTAGGATTGCTACTGTTTTTGAGTATTCTGGTTGCAAAGCTGTACAGATAGGGAGAGGTCGGCCCCATTCCTACTTTTTTTTATATATGTCTTGTGTGTGTTTGCAGAATATTAGGTTTTTCTGGAATGCACATACTACGTTAGAGCAAAAATGCATGCGCTATAATTCATTCATTAACATCCCCAAGCTACTCATATCTGCCAGACTGAAGTACAGGCTATGCCAACAGATCCCCAAGGAGGAAAAGAAAAAGTATTTGCATCACCAACACTAACACTAGTTTACGGCATGTCTGTCAGAAAACATGACATACAAATGTCCTAAAACACGGATTTTCTAAGCAAATGTCAGTTGACTCCTCAGAAATTCTTCTGCCTCAGCCAGAGCAGACTGTAACTCTGCTCTATAGGAGCAAGAATTACAACGTGACTGTGTCACATCAGGGGATGAACTGTGCGGCCAGCACGCCTAAGGAGATGGGCAAGAAGCCAGCACATGCTGCCTCAACCCCCTGACCCTCCACCTCAGGACCAGGCAGCCACAGGTGGCTCACAGCAGGGGAGACTTCCACCACTGCATTCAGGTTTCAAAATGAATAACTCACTTGCACTTTTTTGTTTTCTAGCCAGACATTAAAACAAACAAGCAAACAAAAACACTCTAGGTCAGAGATACCATTATGACAAAATGGCCACTTGAGCGTGCTCCATAACTGTGTAGTTGTAAGTGATCACAAGAGGGTATCATGGCTGAACATTCCCCAGAATGTCCCCCCAAAATTTTTAAAAATTGAAATTAAAAAAAAAAAAGAAATTGAAGAGAGTGGTTGCTACCAGTGTGGGGCGGTGGCAGGGGGCGGGGATGGAGCTCTCAGAAACTCTTTAACTGGAGTATTTCTGCCTGGTCACCTGAAAAGGACAGGTATGAGTACATTTAAGGGGAAACTCCTGACGGAGCCTGTATTTGGGGCTGACAAAAATTACAAGACACAGAGCTTTTGTAGCTATCCAAATTTCTTATCTCTATAAAAAAGAAATTTCATATTTCCATAGTTTTTCTTTTCTTGTGGTTAAGAAACATATAACATGAAATCGACCTTCTTGACAAACTTGTAAGTGTGCGGTACTGTCACCTACATGCACACTGTTGCAGAGCAGATCTCTAGAGCTTGTTCACGTCGAACGACTGAAACTCTCTAACCCACGGAACAGCGACTCTTCATTTCCCAATCCCCCAACCCCTGCCAACCACCATTCTACTTTCTAAGAGCTGGCTATTTTGATACCTCATGTAAGTGGAATTATACATTATTGGTCCTTCTGTGATTGGTTTATTTCACTTAGCATAATGTCCTCAAGGTTCACCCATGTTGTCACATACTGCAGAAGTTCCTTCTTTTTTTTAAAGCTGAGTGATATTCCACTGTATGTATACACCCCATTTTCTTTATTCATTCATCTGTCAATGGACACTTCAGCCATTTCCAGCTCTTAGTTATTGTGAATAGTGTTGCAATGATCATGGGAGTGCAGATATCTCTTCAAGATCCTGATTTCAATCCTTTTGGATATACATGCAGAAGTGGGATTGCTGGATCATATGGTAGTTCTATTTTCAATTTTTTGGAGGAACCTGCATACTGTTTTCCATAGTGGCTGCACCACTTTACATTCCCACCAACAGTGTACAGGTTCCCAATTTCTCCACATTCTAACTAGCACTTATTACCTTCTGTGTTTTTAATAACAGCCATCATAACAGGTATGAGGCAATATTTCACTGTGGTTTTGATCTGCATTCCTCTGATGATTAGTGATGGTGAGCATCTTTTCATCTCCTCAAAAATTTTTTTGCCTGAAGGACAAAATATTCCAGCAATGAAAGGAAACACCATTGTGGTACCAGAAAATATGACCTCTCATCACTAAATTCCCTTATTTTTGATCAGAAATCATTCCATTCCAATTAATTTTTTTACCTGTCTTAAAACTGTGACAGACAAGTACTTCCAGCTTCAAATGAAGAGAAGGAAAGACATCAGGGGAAAAGGTGTTCTGGATATCTCAGTGCTTTCAGAGCTCAGCCCTCCTCCCCCAAGGACACACCTATCAGGGCAGCATAATCTGGAGGTAGAAAATATTGTACAGCACCACCGGCTGAGCCTGAACAAGGTAACCCTGAAATGACAAGAATATCCAAGAGCAAAAAAGAGAGTAAAGATAGACTATCTTTGGGTCAAAATATGATCCCACAAACTTGAAAGGGGAAGAAGTAACATGATTAAAGGTCTAAGGGCACCATGGAACCACATGTTCACCGATCTTCAAAGCAGGATCACAACTGACACTTGAATTTACCAGGGCATATTCACAGGTAGGAAACAGGGGTTGCAAACTGGAAATGGTATCTTTCCCACCTCACGGAGTATGGAAAATTAGAAATTTCTACTTAAAAGCTGGATGTTTCCCCATCCTTTATAAGCTGGCATCGCTGGCAACACTGGGCCTATATCCTGCCTGTCAGCATCTGTCCGTCCCCCCAGCAGATAAAGCAGAGGCTGCTACCGGGCCCCAACTCCATTCTATCGGGTCAGTGCTATCTGCCTGGCCGCGGAGGCCTCTGAGTCTGTGAGCCCCTCTCCGTGACATCAGTCACAGCCCACGGGATGGTGAAGATGGCAACCTGAAGATAATCTGACCAGGACCTAGAATCTCTCTTGTTGAAACTGTATCATCACCACACAAGATAAGTGGAGATAATGTCTCTACTGAAGAGAGGAAAATACTGCCTGAATTTAGTAGGTGTGCTTGATTTCCGACCCCCAGTGAGACCTGGACCCAGACCATCCACCTCATGATTCTTCCCATTCATTACACTCCCTGGTGCCTCTGGAGAGCGAGCAACTGGCCAAGAAACTTTGATTTTCGACTGGGTATGATTTTTAAGCACCCAGTTCCTAGCACAGTCCCAGGCACATGTGGATACAGAAAAAAATCTTTTTTAAATGAAGTGATTAAAATGAATGACATAGGAAAAAAGCACGAAGAGTTTCTTCTGTGGGCAAATGACAAACATGATCCTTAAGACTGGGACCAATTTAAGATGAACTTCTTCCACAATATTTTTGCCCTCAATTTAAATGATGGACAAGATCAATAAGTAATGAAAAATGGAGAAACTAATGTTTTCAATCTTTTATAGTTCTTGAGGAGTTCAAGTCGTTTTAGAACAGTATTTCTCACACTTGACTAACATGTAGACCTTATTAAAGAAAATATCCCCTATGGATTGCAGAGTTGACGTAAATATTGTCTATATCATGTTACGAACTATGAACAAACATAAACAGATATAAACTAATTATAGTTCCAAAACAATGTGCCCAACACACGTTTGAAAATCAATGGAATGATAATTAACAACATTCATTTAATCCAACAAGGGATGCACTTCCACTGAAACTACATCCCCACAGCTAATGTCAGTAGGCACTGACACACAGCTTGTGTGCTGCACTTTCCAGTTACATTTACAAGATCAAAACCCCATTCCCCATCACTTTTCCATTGAGAACACAGAGACTCCAACACTATGTTGTCAATCAGTTTCATTTTACACATCACTTATCCATTGAGAACACAGAGACTCCAACACTCTATGTTGTCAATCAGTTTCATTTTACACGGACACATCACTTACTAAGCCCACTGCTGTGCCTTCCTCATCAGCCCATGACAAGTGGGGCTGTGGGTGCCGCATAACCAGTCTGAAACAAAGAGGCAGGTTTTGAAATGCTGTAGCCAGATCTGTCATGCAAGGGTCATCCAGGTGATTGCAAATGTGCTCCAAATAATTTGTTTTATATTATCATATAATGATAACATAAAATAAAAACAAAAATGTTTAGTCTTCTAAGACTCCCAAGCATACAAGACCCAAAGGGTCCCTGATTGGAGAAACATTCTTGACATGAAATGTCCATAGTCCAAGGATGTGACCAGAGGTATTTTTCCATTTATTATACTGCATCCCAGGTCCTTCAGGTGTTAGAAACTCCTAGATATTTTAAAAGGTGAAACAATAAGCTTCTTGAAGGTCAGGGTCACTCTAGTGCCTGGGACACTGGCAGGCACATGAACACTGAGGGAATTAAAGAAACATGTCTGAGCTACTGCATCTATATATCTTTATAAGACATACAAATGAAGGCCTTAAGGTTTAAATTCACTTTCCTCTTTTTATAGTTACTCTGACAAAAGCAATTATAATTTGGAAGACGCCAAACACTTACCAGTTGAAGCAATGAAACTGTTTTTCTTGTTTTTTTGTTTGTTTTTTAAATTTTTGGCTGGGCCGTGCGGCATGTCGGATCTTAGTTCCCCAACCAGGAACTGAACCCTGCCCCCTGCACTGGAAGCACGGAGTCTTAACCACTGGACCACCAGGGAAGTCCCATGAAACTGTTTTTTTGAGGAACTAATATCAATGAAATCATATGTGTCATTCCACCATTACAACTTTCCTCTGGGAAACAGTGTTTACTTCCCATTTTACAACATGGTATGAGACTAATAGTCAGATAGGAGAAGCCCGAGTACCATGATAAATAATCTCTTCCCATTTCTTCCTTCCAGCAATATACCGCAGTCAGGCCCTACCTAAGCTTTACCAAGCTACACATGAAGCAAGAAGGTATTGTATATACCCTCTTAGGAGAAGAAAGCAGACATCTGAATCACTACAGCATCCTAACCTTCCCCATCACCTAAAAGCTCTCTCCACCGTCAGCCTCTAAGCTTCCATTCACAGCACATTAGCCTGTTTCAACTACTTCCATTTTACAAATGAATAAGATCATGTAACCTGGGAAGTAACTGAGAAACAGGTAAAGATGTTTACATGCTCAAAGTGACAGGAGTAGTACGACTGTGAATTTGAACAGTGATTCAGGATAGGAGTAAATGAAAACTTCAGGTTAAAAGCCAAGCCAGAGAAGAGTCTGTGGCTCTTAGAGCATAGTCTTCCAATGATACCTCATTTTAAGCCTTTCTCTTTTTTTTTTTTTTTTTTTTGCGGTACGCAGGCTTCTCACTGCCGTGGCCTCTCCTGTTGCGGAGCACAGGCTCCGGACGCGCAGGCTCAGCGGCCATGGCTCACGGGTCCAGCCGCTCCGCGGCATGTGGGATCTTCCCGGACCGGGGCACGAACCCGTGTCCCCTGCATCGGCAGGCGGACTCTCAACCACTGCACCACCAGGGAAGCCCCTAAGTCTTTCTCTTTTTGTCCACACCATAAGGCAGAGTAAACAAGCTCTCATCAAAATCTGACAGCAAAGCTCGGAACAAACAGTGAGATCTGAGGGTCAGAGCAGGCCAGAATACCTTTCTGGGGCCAGGAGGCCAAAAAGAAGTTACTATCTTGTGATGAAACTCAAATATCAGAACCAGACGGGGTCACCACCAGCAAGCAGAGCTCAGAAAAACTAAGCCACACACAGATTCCTGCCAGGCCCAGGCGCAAGGTTTGGAAGGTTCAAGGTAGGCTGTGGTTTTCACAGACAGGTAGGCTTCTCCCACTCAGCAGTAATGACACACATAATTGTGACAGAGGATATATTGAAGGGAAAAAACAAAAAGCAACAAGCCAGCAACAATTAGAAAATAAAGATATAGAGAGAGATATACAGATAAAGATATAGATAGATAGATAGATAGATCTTTATGCATCTGTCTCTATATATCTCCAGTTCTGAGTGCATAAAAGGCAGAGAATCTCTGGAAAGCCTGTGGCTAGCACACTGATAGGCCCCAAAGCCAGGGCCAAAGGAAAGCATTACACACAGTCAAAAACACTCAGTGGCGCAGTGGTTAAGAATCCGCCTGCCAATGCAGGGAACAGGGGTTCAAGCCCAGGCCTGGGAAGATCCCACATGCCACGGAGCACCACAACTACTGAGCCTGCACTCTAGAACCCATGAGCCACAACTACTGAGCCCACGTGCCACAGCTACTGCGCCTGTGCTCTGGAGCCTGTGCTCCGCAACAACAGAAGCCACGACAATGAGAAGCCACCACAAGGAGAAGCCCGTGCATCACAACGAAGATTAGCTCCCTCTTGCCGCAACTAGAGAAAGCCCGAGCGCAGCAACGAAGATGCAATGCAGTCAAAAATAAATAAATTTAAATAAATACACTTTTTAAATAAATAAATACTGTATTAAAAAGAAACAAACAAACACTCTTCCAGGACTGAGGCTCAACCCACAATCATGCCTCAAGGCTGAAACAAACCTTTATCTCCTTGGAGAGCACAAGATATTACTGGCCATACGAGTGAAAAAAAAATATTTATCTTCAAACACTACAAACACAGTCCAAAGCACCCAGATGCTCACATTTGGAAGATACTCAAGAGCTGGGATCAACCAGAGAAGAGCTGATTTAACTCTCGCATCTCAAGCTGCCTCGGGGCCGTTCTCATTGAGTGGGAAGAGAAGGGAAACTGAGGCACTATCTAATCAATCAGTCAGTGTCTCTCCATCCGTCTGCTCGTCTTCTGCCCCCTCTCACCCTGTCCCTCTCCCTCTGTGTCTCCAGGTCACTCTCTGTTTATTTCTCTCTTTGCGTCCACCTCTCCTCTCTTCCGTTCTCATCTTGCAAAGCACCACATCATGTAGGTAAAGTGGGTTTATGAAGCAACTACACTATTGCAAAAGAAGATGATCAGAGGGAAAAGCCCTAAAGTGGAACCCAAGAAAGGGAAATGTAAAGGAAACGCTGACCGATGCTGAAACCACGCCTCTGTGTACTTGTAGCTATGTGTTTTAAAAAATCTAGTGAAGTGGGACTGGTGTTCAACTGTTGCCCTTTTCCTCTCTATTTTAGTCAACATCTTTATAGTTGTACAGACATGCTGAAGTAAACTATTTTGACAACCCATACACAGGTCACACATGGGTAGTTTTGGTTCCTTCTCCATTAAGTTTCTTGCTTCTAAATTATTCAGCAAAAGAGTCCTCTTCAACATTGTGTGTGTAGAAAAGGTGCAAATCACGTGAAACAGCTGACAGCATGGGTCCAATTTTGGCACCTGAACGAATCCCACCCTAGCCCTGTCTGGCAGGTCACCAATCACACTAACCCCTATTACACTAGATGCACCCACCCTGGGTCTGTCCCTGGTCTGGCTATTGTGGCACAACCAGTGCCCGTGCACAAACCCATTGTGGTTCCAGTGCCAGCTGGACCCTTGTGTTTCTGTTTCTAAGAATGCGGGGTTCCAAGTTAATTTATCAACGTGAATCAGTCAACAAATGACAATCGCTATCACTACAAATGGAACTGAGAAAACTCTGAAAAGCTTCAGCTCTGATCAGAGGAGAGAGATGACTTCCTGTTATGCCCTTGCCTCAGTCAAATGCTCAATGCGTGCGTGTGCGTGCACACACACATACATACACACACACACACACACACACCCTATACCCTTCTCTCCTTGCCAATCTCACAACACACCAGCGCTCACTAGGAACTTGAAAGTATAGGGAGGGAACCAACAAAAGAAATGAAGGCATCACACACAGCATGAACTAACTGCATTCTCAGTATACGAAGCAAGGAATCAAAGAACAAGGGCTTATTTGATTCATTCA
This sequence comes from Grampus griseus, assembly GCF_964374135.1. Taxonomy (NCBI): domain Eukaryota; kingdom Metazoa; phylum Chordata; class Mammalia; order Artiodactyla; family Delphinidae; genus Grampus; species Grampus griseus. Next base: position 37,417,522 of record NC_139000.1, on the reverse strand, counting down.
GCAAATATTTATTGAGTACACTTATTGTACTGGGTACAAACCTTGCTTTCACCAAGCGAATGTCCCTGGCACCAGAAACTGGCTAGACTAGGTTATTACAAGTCTGCTCTCTGCTTCTCCCCAGACATCCTCTCCCCACGTTATGGATTTTTCTTGGCCTGATACAATCCTCCTTCCAGAATTCTCTTACACAGCTACATCACCTTGCCCATTCTGGTTTCACCTGCTGGCTGACCTAGTTCTAGCTTACTAGGAAGTGGTGACGGCCCATCCTGACCCTCTGGACCATTCACACCTGCCCAACTCAACAGGTCACTCGGACACTCCCGTCCCCAGCCTTTAAGGAAAGGAGTCCCTCAGTATTATAAGAGAAAACGAACTTAAGAATGTGTTAACACATCCCAGAGACCATTTTTATTCTTTCCCAATGCAATGTTATTTTCTCTCTAATATCGCAATTATTGATAACTGAGGAATTTAACCCAAATTTGCTTAATATTTTGATCTAAGAGCTTGAATGATCTTTGAAATGGAAACCGCCACCACATTTTGCCTCTACAGGAACCAAACATTCTTATACTATCTGATATCTGTTCTCCTCAAACTGTACATGAATCCTCCTAGGATAGGCATGGGACAGGGTCACCTGGGGGAAGATGGAGTGCCAGGTGGGAAACTAAGCCACCAGATGAAATGGCACACCTTCCCAGAGAGACAATTTTCCCCTTGAAAGGAAATATAACATTTTAGATTAAAACAAGCCCCAATATATTATAGAGTAAAATGAACAAATGCATGATTTTTTTTAAGATAAAAACTCAAGACTTCAAAGAAAGCTCCTGCTTGTGGGCAGTGTGTCAGGCTATGCCCACAATCCACGGTGTTTCCTGCAAATAACTCTCTTGCCTTTACAACTTCTTCGATGAAAGTTTTGAGAAATGTTTAACCCACCCTATGAACTTCCTGAGGGCATGAACTACGTCTCCTCTTTCTCTTTGTCTCCAGGGACCTAGGACAGTACATAAGACAGTGCCTGGCACAAAACAGGCACTCTGATGTTTGCAGGATTAATTTGGCTGAAATAATGGCAACAGCACTGTCAATAACAAAAGATTTTTTATCACATTTGAATGGGAGGAAGGGAAGGTGAACAGCTGTATGAGGACATGGAATAGAAGCAACCCAATTTACCAAACAGCTGATGGCTGCCATGTGAACAATCAGATGAAGCAACTCAGTTTATTTCTTTTCCACTTGAACAAGTACAGGAAGGCAAATATTGTACCTGTTAATCTCGCAGAAGATGGGGGTGGGGCTTAGGACACAAGTCTACCAGATGACATTGGTGCTATTAAATTTAATAACTTCTGAAGAGTTGGAAAAGCACTGTGATAATAATAATGTCACCAATGATATTAAGTCCTGGTTTGTATGCTGATCCTAAGAAGGTCATTTTGATCATTTAAAGGTTGTGTCATATATTTGCTGCTGAGACTTGACAACTCTGAAAAGTAGTTCAGTGTGTGTGTGTGTGTGTGTGTGTGTGTGTGTGTGTGTAAAATGTGGTGTGGGCTTACCTTTCCTTATTCTTAATATTGTTACCTTTTTTAACTAGCTGGACCTAAACCAAGTTACACATGAAAGATGATCCAAAGTATATATGGCTTATAGCAAAGTTTAAATTTTTCTACTTCCTTGGTGGAGACACTGCATTTTCACTCATTTGTAAATAATAGAAAAGATGGTATCACACACACTTTCTCCACACAATCCATCTTATACTGCAATGAGCCACTTTCTATGCCCAGTATTCTCGAACTCTCCAAACTGCGGGGAGAGGCTGTCCGGAGGAGGAAGTGAGGACTCCCAGCCCTGCAGGTCTAAGCGGTGAATGGGTGAGCCAGGCCACTGCTGCCTTCCAGGGCTATTTCCTTTTCTGAGTCATATGTCTCAAATATGTGAACTGCCAACCAAAATGATGCCTTTCAGACCTTCCTAATAATGACAGCCAGAGATCCATAAAATTTCAACGGAAATCCAGAGAGCAGAAAACCATTTTATCGTATTAACATGCCTGTAGCGCCTGAGGAAGAAGTGAAAATAGCTCAAGACATACCAAGACTCCTGGCAGAGATAGATGGAAATTAATCTCAATAAAACCCGACTATCTTTCCCTCTATGCCCTAAACCTGCAGCCATCCCCTTTCGCCTGAGAATTAAGTAACCTGATGTTATGTTATTTCTGTCGGAGTCATAAGAGTATAGAGTTTATTTTTCATGATTTTATCATTTTATTCTGTGATATAAAAAGCGAGAGTTTTCACTCTCAGTTTACAACATCTGGGATTAAATGCTGCTCTTTTATTAACTGGGCAAGTCCCTTAACGTCTTTAGGTCTAAATTTCTCCATCAATCAGAGATAAGAAAGTCTACGACCCTGTTTAATTCTGAAAATCAAACAAATGAGCTTGTAAAATTGTAGGCATCAATGAATATTTGTGTGCAGCAATATAAATGCACAACAATGTCTTGTTTTCTATGTAGTAGCAGGAAAACAGGGAGTACAAAAACTGCTATAGAGAAAGCCAAACTGGCTAACAGCTCGGGTCATGGCTCAGGTGCCGCTCAGGTGCATCCAGGAGGCCTGGAGTAGAAGGTGCCGTAATCAAGTCGTTGAGAAGTGGGAGCGCTCCTAAATCAGTGTCTGGGAAGATTCTCCGGACGCTGCGGATTTCACTTTGGCCTGTATAACTAACAAAGTGCCCTTTGCAGGGCTCAGATATGAGCAAGTAAAACTTTCTCCCCAAACTCTGACTCTGAACGCATTCCCTTTCCTTAACGCTAGGGCATCTCGGCTTAGGGAAGTTAAAGCGAGTCTGTGAATGGAGAAAAAGGAACTCAGAGACTAGGAGGGCTGCACGCTCCGCAGTGTAAGAGGAAGAGATGGCAGCGCCCCTGGGAGGACAGGAAACACCACCGCCACCTCCCGCCCTCCAAACTACACACGCACCTGGGGATGAACTTGGCCTCGTCCCACAGTCGTGCCTGGAAGTCCTGTCAAGCCTAGCCAGGGCTCGCTGCGTCCCAGGAGGCGGCCAGAGCCGCCGCCGCGTCCTTGTCGCCCTCGTCCTCCTCGCTGTCCCCGGGGTCGGACCCCGTCTGGTTCTCGCGGCCCCCAGCCAAGGCGCCGTCCCCCGCGGCCGGCCCAGCGGAAGCCGAGCGCAAACTCCTGGAAGGTGAGGCACAGTCGCGGACGGCTTCCAGCCTCCGGAGCCGGCCTCGGCGTCGGCCGGCAGCACGCGCAGCTGCACGCGCAGCTCCGCCCACAGCGCGCTGAAATTCTCGCGCTCCAGCTTCCCTGAGCGGTTCGCAGGCGACGAAGACGGAGCGCAGCCCGGCTAGCTCTTCCAGGTCCCCGTCCGCCTCCGTCCCGCCTGGTGGGGCCAACCGAAAGGGCTCCGGGGCGCGACTGGGCACGCGGTCCGCCCCGGCTGTGGCGACAGCGGGGAGTCCGGAGCCACCTGCTGAACCCCGGGAGCCGCCGCAAATTCGGCGAGTCGGGCTGGTTTGACCACTGGCGGGAACCTCCGGGCGGGGCGAGGCGCCTGGGTGGGTCGGGACGGCGCGCTCCGACGCGGCTTCGCGTTCTGCCAGCCCTGGAGCGGTGCCAGCGCGCCCCTGACCCCGCGCAAAAATGCCCGCCCGCGCCTGAGACCCCGGCGCGGCCGCACGCGCCTTCCCGGAGGGGAGGAGGAGCGCCCAGCTCCGGTTCCCACGCCTCCGGGATCCCGGCTGTGCTTCCCGTGCGGAGCTCTGGAGCCTGAGTTTGGGGCTGTTGGAGTTGGGGGGTCCGGCCGGAGCTGAGAGTGAAGCAGTAGGCTCTTCGGCGTAAACAGTGTTTACTCGGGTCAGTCTAGAGCTGGCAGGAGCGTAGAGAGCTAACTGGACAGAAAGGGGAAAGGAAAGTAGGGGTAGGATTCCAAATTGGTTAACGTTATGTGTATTTTATTCTTTTCTGATTCCGGAAAATTGGTAAACTTCTGTATATACAAGATTTACCAGAAGACCCCCATTCTCTGATTTTACTGGTTTTCTTTAATGCATGTCCGTCCAACATTAAGATCCAACTAGTTAATGCACATTAGGAATCACATAGATCTTCCAGATCCTCAAATCCAAATAATTTTTCACAGTTCTTGTCTCCAAAACCTGAGAAAATTAATAACCAAAATCCTTGACAGGCAGCAATATTTAAACAAGGACTGAGGTAGCTTTTAAACAAATCTTATGGAAATTATATGTGCAGATGTATGTTACCCTTTGATCTTAATTTCAACAGTGCTATTATTGTTTCTTTAATACTGGCTGCTTAATGGGTATAAGATCGTTAAAATTCATCCATTTTTATTCTTTTTTTTAAAAATCTCGTCTTATTTTCAAGAGACCCTCACTTTGTCCTATGACTTATGCTCCCTTTGGTGATTCTCATAGCTTGTGAAAATACATTTCGGTTATTTTTACTTTATCACATCAGTTCCCTCCACTTTTTAGACTTTTTTATTTATTTCCATTTCTTTTAGTAATGACTCTGTATTCCATTTATTCTCATTCTGAATTCTCTCTATTGCTTATTTGATTGTTTTCAGTGTCATAGAGGATTTGACTGACACATTTCTTCACGCTGATGTTCTTAAACAGGAAGCTAAATGCTAAACATCTGAAGAACTATTTCTTCTTGAATAGTACAATAAATAAGGTCAACACTCACAGCATCCGTCAAGCTGTAAATGCCACTGATATTCGCCATCTGTAAATTTAACTAGTCAATTATGAGAGGCATTCTATTAAGAAGCCCTGGTCTTAGCAATCTAATTGCTAAGTGAATATAGTTCTGCTCAAGTAGATAGCTAATACATTGGAATGAATTTTATTATTAGTGCAATAAAAATTGTTATTGATTTTGGGTTTATGTGTTTTCCTGTTTATTCTAAAGACTGATTTTTCCATATAAAGTAAAAAGTGGCCTCGGTAATGCCACTTATTACCTCGGTAATGCCTTTAAAGCTTTTCAGATATACTTATTAAACTGAATCTTTGAAATATTACTATCATTCTGTTAGCAATTAATAAATATCTGTATTTTTCAAAATAGATAAGTTAATATTTTTAACTGCTTTGCCAGAAATGCTTTCTTGAAGACTGCTCTTGCAACTTCCTTCCTTAACTCACACTGACCTTTGCACTCAATTCTAAATTCTTATATTCTTTGACCTGCTTTGTCCTTTCAATAAGCCCCTTCACTGAGGAGTCTCAAGAAACATGGATTATTCCAAAAGTCTGTGTACACACCTTCTCATTTCCACTGATTTTAATCTACTCCATTTATCACAACAGTTATCATAACAACACAACAAACACCTAGTGATTTAAAATAGCAGCCATTTTATTTGCATAATCTCACTGCCATCACCTTGGGCAGGGCTCAGGTAGGTGGTTTTTCTGCTGGCTTGCCTGGGATCATATAGTCATGGTAGCTTTACTGTGGCTGTGTGGTCTTAAGAGCGCCTCACCCATACGTCTGGAAGTTGGTGCTGGCTGTTAGCTGGACATGTGTCTTCAGGAGGCTCACACCAGCTTTGTCACATGGTGGCAGTGTTCCAAGAGGTTTAGGACCAATGCACAAATGCTTTTCAAACCTCAGCTTGTGTCATGTTTGTTGCTATTCCATGGATCAAAGGAAGTCACATGGCCAAGCTCTAAGTCAATGGAGGAGGGGATTATACAAGGTCATGAATACAGGGAGATGTACTTTATTGGAGGCCCTTACTATAATAATATACCATACTTAGCCTCTAACACATTCTCTCAGGCTCCTGTCCTGCCAACCTGCTGTTCGTTCTACACAACCACAGCTGGACAGTCCTTCTTAAACACCAATTATTCTGTCATTTTGGAGCTTAGTGTTTCTCAGTCAGTGGTAATTTTGTTCCCCAGGAGACATTTGGCAATATCTGGAGACATTTTTGGTTGTCACAATTTGAAAAGGGGGAGATGCTAGTATCTGGTAGGTAGAGGCCAGGGATGCTGCTAAACATCCTATGATGCACAGGCCCAGCCACCCATAACAAAAAAAATTATCTGGTCAAAAATGTCAGTAGTCCTGAGGTTGAGAAAGCCTGCACCCAAGCTCATCAATCCCTAGAGGTGTCCCAGTAAAAAGAGAACCAAGGGTAAGCTCTTCATCTGGGCATCCAAAATCCTCTACAATCTGGTCCCACCTTATACTGTATATACAAACATTTCTGCTTTAGTCTCCATCAGGGCTCCTCCTGTTCCCCAAATATGCCACACTTGATTACATGACTAACTTGATAGCTCCCTATTGTCATGACAAAATGTAAATACTAAACATCCTTTAGCTTTTTTCACTTCTCCCTAACCAAACCATTTCCCAGCCTTAGGGGAAGAGTTGGATCCTGCTTTTCCGACCAAAGTTTCCACAATTTCATTATGACCTGTCGCTTACAAGGACATTGCTTAGCATGTACTATGTCAGCTCAGGCCACAGGAATGCTTTTTTCTTTTCTTTTTTAGTCTTTTGCACGGTTTTATTTTTCACGTTAAAACTCTGATTCATCTGGAATTTATTTTGGGTCAGGTGTGAGTTGTAGATTCAACTTTATTTTTTTCTGAATTTCTGCCTAGTTGTCTCAACACCATTTATACAACAATCTCTTCGCCATGGATTTAAATACCACCTTTAGCATATAATAAATTCCTGTACGTATTTGAGTTTATTTCTGGACTTTGTAGTCTGTTCTATTGAGGAATCACTCACATTTTGAAAGGACTCTTCAGCTTATAAAAAGATTCTTAAAGGAGTCCTATTGGGTTGCTTTTCGTCTTTTTAAGTATTTAAAGTACCTCACAAGGTACTAAGGAATGCTTTTGACTATCCCTAGAAATATACTCAGGGGAAGGCAAAGATTACATAATCTATCTTTACTACTTTGAAAAATTAGAGGAAAGAGAGGAGAAAAAAGAAATAGGAGGCATTTATTTTCTATTTTAGCATCCAGAAACAGCTAAAGGCAGTGCACAACTATTTCCTTGGCATGGAATATTCTCCACAGTAACTCAAGTCTAAGGGTGTGGCATTGTCTGCAGTTTGTGAAAGGGCCCTATGGAATACATGGGCTACCTAGAAGACACTGCAGTGCCCTGACACAAGTCCTGCTGAAATCAACACATCTGACATTGCTGTAGTACACTGTAGTACATATAAAACCAGAGTGTATACAATTAAATATTTGTGAGTTATAAGAGAGAAAATATTCCTTTCAGAGTTATCCAACTTATTCTTGTCTCATAATACATTAAGTGACTGAAGAAAAGTAGATTGCAATGTACCATAGTAATCTCAGGTAAAAATTTAAATGCATTACAAGCAAGCAAGAAAATACAAACACTTAAAATTCTGTACTTTTTAACTTTATCATTATTTAGAGGGGTGGAGAGGGCAGAGATGTTTGGCATGCAAAATGCATTATTTTTGTATGAGATGTCAAAATTTCATGTGCAGTTACCTCTTGCTTACCTATCTCCATCTAAATTTTAAAATAATTTATATCTACAGCTGGCAGAACTTAAAGTGATGTCTGTATTATTGATCAATCTATGACTCAAAATACTGAATAAAGTAAGGTTACTTCAAAAAATCTTGTATCTTATTTTAATTGGGAAAATTTCTGGGCATATTTAACTAAGTATATTTTCAAAGTCTTTGTTGCTAGAAATGCTATTTTCCTGAAAACATTAGCAGGTAAGGGCAGACGTGTTGTGAAATACTTTGACTCTTTCATAAGCTTTTATTTTGCACAGGTCAGAAGTGATGGTACAGCTGGTAGCTTCGGTGCCTCTAAAAATTCTTCAAACCCAATAAAAACATAATAATTCAACTTACAGGAGAAGAATTAAAGTCATCACAAGGGAACGGTGATAGGATAAAGGAAGAATGCACAAATTTTATTAATGGTAACTTATTTAACATTTTTTAAAATAAGAAAATACCAACTGACCAGAACCTTGTGCAATTTTGTCTGGTTGTTAAGTTTTTCGGTTCCTCAGCAATTTAGAAGAATCCTATGATAAATTCTGCTTAGAATGTATTAATTTTCCCTTTAATGAAGAATTGCCAAGCCTCCTTTTAGAAGGCAAAAAGGACCAAGGTTTCATGATGTTTCCCATCTTATTTCCCTGCCAGTGATTTCAGCTTATGTTTAGTGTTAAACTGAGGGACTCAGTTTGGCCTTGGTTCCATTTCTGCTCTTTCTCTAGTTGGTTTCTGATCAAATTTTTTTTTTAGTATAATTGTGAATTGCTCAGCTGTATGTATGTGTGTGTGTGTGTGTGTGTGTGTGTGTGTGTTTGTGTTTAACCATAAAAAGTCCCAAAGCCTTTTTGACAGTAGGCAGGATTTATAAATTATAAATAATTATAAACAGCTATTAGGAAGCTATGTTCATTTTAATATTGGTAATATTGGAATGATAATTATGTCAATATTTCCTTGTTAGCAATTTACTAATTATTTTAGAGCTGCTCAGGACACACTCAACTTTTTCCAAAACTTGTATTCTAACAGTAGGCAGATCATGTTCTAAGACCACAATGAATTTTTTCCTAGGGAAGCCTATGAATTTTATCTCAAATACTCAAAAATTACTTTTAGCTCTAGGGAATGCAGTGTGTGCATTGTTATATCAGAGATACATTTATATTCATGCAAAATAATGGAGAAATATACATTTCTGTGTGACATGAAAGTTGTTCCCAATTCTATATAAGATGTTAAAATATTAATCCCTTTTTTTAGACCAAAAAAGATTAAAGCTCCTATTTCCAGAAGTACAAAATTAGACGAAAGATCAGTCAGAAAGAGATCTATAAAATTCTAAAACCATTCCTATTCCTCTGGAAAGCATTATATAATTCAGAATTCAAAGGATGAGATATTCAAATAAGGCTCTTTTCACCAATACCCAAGAGCCTCAGCTTAGCAATGAACTAAGATACTCATCTTTTACTAATGTAGTAATTAGAAATACAGAATCAGAATTTCTAATGTTACATGTATTCCTTAATTTGTAAGTCTTTAATGTTATAGAAGATGAGTGAATAAAATGAAAAGTTAGCTTTATAAAAAGAAAAAGTAAGAGGTCACATTTGCACCGTACAATGAGATAGAATTCTTGCCTACCAACACATTTGTTGAGAATGCAATACCTTTAGAGATGATTTTTTTAAATAATGTATACTTCATTGTCTTTTAAGCTCTCAATTCATGTCTTCCAGTAATAAACAAATTATTAGTTAATTTTTATAAGATTTTACAATTGGCAAAAGAGATTTCCAATATTCCAGACTATTCCAATATGTTGTTTGTTTTGAAACCTAAAAAGTTCCAGGGCCCCATATACAAGTATTTGTTCTATGTATTCCCCTATTTGTTCTATGGATTCCCCCATGTCATGAAAGATTATTACACAATTCTTAGATTTCATTCAAAGAGCTCAGATTTCAGAGAGTAGACTAGGACTAATAAAATAATTCTTGAAATATGGAACACTTGAAATGGTAGCTTCAACTCTGGTGACTCCTGAAACCTTTTTATTTCCTTAGCTTGTATAATTCTCGTAAATGGTGTTCCAAGGACAGAGGCCAAAATAACTGAAAGGTATTTCATTTAAGTTTTCCAAATATTTTTTCTGAACTTTTCTATGAATTCCAAAGTACATTTGAGATGTCATGAAAGCTTGGTTTCGTCTTTTTTTTGTGTGTGTCTTTTATTCAGGGCCTAGGTACATTTATTTGTTTGTTTACAAAATTTACTGAGCCCAACCCCATCCTAGCCACTGTGTTCCTCCAGGGCAGCAGCCGAGCCTACACACCCCATATAACATGAGCAGCCCAGGAAGGAGGCAAGTGGGAGCTAGGACCAAGGGAGGGGAAGCCACAGTGGTCTGCTATGAGTCACCTTAGTTTAGTCTTAAATAAAGTTACCAGAAGCTATTTTCTGAGAAATATTTAATGATTGCTAGAACTCTGTTAATAAAATGGAAACAAGCACAAGGATTTATAAAGCACAAACCAATGCACAGCTAATATCACGTTTCCTCTTCACTTCATAATGGCATTTGGGACCGAAAGAGACACAAGTGAGCAAAATCAACATTGTCTTACCATTGACAGTTTTTACGAAGTTTTTTAACCACATCCAGGGTGACATTCTTGCAGAAACTGAATTTCACACATTCCAAACTAATATGACAATAATTAGCCAATGAGCAAACCCTGGAAAGAAGGAAGAGGACAAAAGGTTATTGGAATAGATTGTGAAATGCACTTTTTACAAAGTTTACAAAAATTCAACCCTCAAATTTACCTTGGCCCTGCGTATCCACTAACCCCACCCTATCGCTCCTCACCTACTGGTCCCGCCTTCCCAACCAGGCTGAGGCTACAAATGGACCTTCCAGAAACACACACGATGAACACACCTAATACAATTTCCAGACCATAAAAATAAAGTAAAAAAGTAAACATGACAGGGGCAAAGATTTAAAGATGTCAGAGTTTCATTCTGAGATTCTGAGAAAAATGGTAAAAGTAGATAAATCCAGATAATTGTTACAGTGTTATCATTTTGATGTGTATTTAATAATAATGAGGTAAAAGTAATCATTATCTTAACATCTGGCACCAGAGTTACTCCCAGAAGGGAACCATCTTAGTTTGGGATAATACCTTTATTTAAAAAAAAAAAAAAGATTTATTTATTTATTATTTATCTTTATTCATTTTTGGCTGCATCGGGTCTTAGTTGTGGCATGCGGGCTCTTCGTTGTGTTGTGCGGGCTTCTCTCTAGTTGTGGCGAGAGGGTTTTCTCTTCTCTACTTGTGGTGCACAAGCTCTAGAGCCCGTGGGCTCTGTAGTTTGTGGCGCATGGGCTCCGTAGTTTGTGGCATGCGGGCTCTAGTTGAGGTGCACAAGCTCAGTAGTTGTGGCACACAGACTTAGTTGCCCCGTGGCATGTGGGATCGTAGTTCCCTGACCAGGGATCAAACCCGCATCCCCTGCATTGGAAGGCAGACTCTTAACCACTGGACCACCAGGGAAGTCCCTGGGGTAATACCTTGATAGACTCTTGCAAGAGAAAAGAATCTGCAGAATAACATGTAATAGTTCTGCCAATTTTCATAGACAAGGATGGATTTTTCTTCCTCCTGAAAAGTGAATAAGGAAGACAGTGGAGAGAAGAGAGACGACAGAAAAATGGAGAGAGGCTGGACCCCTCAAGGTGAGAAGGCTGCTGGGGAGCCAGTGGAAGAACTTGTGAAAGTGCTATAAGCCCTTCCTAGGGTACCTGAAACATTTCTGCTGAAGTCTGTTTTGCTCACAAATGAACTAGAAGAAGAGGCTGAGGTAACACTGATCACATGAAAGGGAGGAAGAGCCCAGGAGGCAAGAGAAGACAGCAGGGAACATGAGCACGTAAATCCCACCCCAGAATTTGTCAAAATTATGGGCATGGAATTTTGATAACCTTAAGCAAATGTTTACCTAGATCTCAGGAGTCAAAAAGCCTCCTTCAGGACAAGGGATCTCTATAACCTAAATCACAAGTTTTCAAAGGATGGCTCCCGGACCAGCAGCAGCAACAGCAGCATCACCTGCGAAATTGTTAGAAATCTGGGGGGCTTCACCCCGAACCACTAAATCAGAAATTCCAGGGGTCAGGCTCACCAATCTAACAAGTCTTCCAGGTGATCCTGATGCACAAAAAATCTGAGAACCACTGGCCTGAAAAATGATTCACAGCCTTGGCCATGTATTAGTTTCACCTGTGACATGATGACTCAAAAATACTGATGCCAGAGAATCACTCTCAATGATTCTACCAACATAAACAAATTATACTTCAAAGAAACAAATTCTTGAAAATAAGTCTATAGGCAGAAACGCCAAAAATCTCTATTAGACATAGCTTCAGGATGGCGGAGGAGTAAGACGTAGAGATCACCTTCCTCCCCACAAATACATCAAAACTACATCTACGGGCTTCCCTGGTGGCACACTGGTTGAGTGTCCGCCAGCCGATGCAGGGGACGCAGGTTCGTGCCCCGGTCCGGTAGGATCCCGCGTGCCGCTAAGCGGCTGGGCCCGTGAGCCATGGCCGCTGAGCCTGCGTGTCCGGAGCCTGTGCTCCGCAACGGGAGAGGCCACAACAGTGAGAGGCCCGCGTACCGCAAAAAAAAATAATAATAAAATAAAAAATGGTATTTGATTCACAAAATTTCAATTGACACATAATTTACTGTGGTATAGCCTTCACAGCCTGGTCTCAACCCAGTCATTAACATAAATTTACAGAGCACCGACCACATGCAAGGAACTGTGTTTTGCTTCATGATCAATACCTAGAGCCCCAAACACCTTTTGGGGCTGGGCTCCAAATCTGTACTCTTGCATGTCTGTTTTTGTGACAGAATCTACAGAATCCCCATTTGAATATATAAATCAGAGAGTCACGGAAGTGCTTATCCCATATCGTGCCTAGATTAACTAAGGAACCTCCAATATGATCGTAATACAACACTTATTATACTAGGCTCAAATAACTTAAGCAATAGGCTCTGCCCTTATATGGCATCCATCTTCTTATTTAAGATATCAAGTAATCTAACATGGCACACATAATGCTAATTTAGGAGCTCTTCAAGGATTAGAAGTAAATGCCTAGAAATTGAGTAAGATTAAGCTATTGTTGCTGTGTGAGTTTGCTGTTTTGAGTGAAAAGAGACTAAGAATGAGAGTTTATTTCTTTCCAGAATTTTGAGTTTGTGCTAGACTTCCCCAAATCTATCTAAATACATCCCAAAGCAAGTTAAGAGTGGACTGTCAACTTTTAAAGGAGAATTCCTTTCAAGGACATGACATTTTGATTAAAAAGAAGAAATGAAGTATTGTTCTTCTCTCAGTACTTCATTCAGAACAGTGTTCAAGGCAAGAACACTTCAGAGCCCAAGGTGAACCTGGTAAAAGGGAAAATTGAGAACATAAAATGTTTAATTCAACTGCTTATGTCAGAATATCCTTTCACTGGCTTCCAGTCAACCAGTATCAAAAAGCATGAAAACAGTCTGTTCTCAGCCAGAAGTACTGTCCACTCCAAATTCACAGAATTGCAATCAACATTCAGTCTGTGAAAATCAGCCTGTCCCACTGTCATATCACCTTTTGGCTAATCATATCTGAGGGAGAAGTCAGACTCCCTTCTCCTTCCACATAGATGGAAGCCAAGGGGGATGGAGTCTGGGGAAAACAGCAAGCTTGGGTCCAGGCTTACTAGCTTTGTGACCTGTATCATTTCTCTTTCAACTTCCAGAGCCTCAATGACTCTATCTGTAAACTGGGGACAATGCTACTTCTCACAAGTAGCATTGGGAAGATGGGAAGCTGATGAAATAACGTGTGTAACAAGTGCTTTGTACAGTTCCTAGAACATGGAAGGGGCTCAGTAAATAATAACTATTATCATTATCTCTCATTTGTTTAATAGTTTTATTGAATTATTGTAAATTTTAGCTCAGTTAGAAAAGTGGCAAAGGATCCAGTTAATGGGCTGACTTTTAGATCTATTACCTATTCCTTAACTAAATAGCAATGTTTCCTCAGGGAAACAGTTTCAAATATTTCTTCTTTTGAGTAGAAGAAAGGATCCAATGTCCAAACCCTTTCTATCACACAGGTACTCTGGGATTCTTTCCCTCCTAAAATGCACACTTCAGAGCATTACTTCATGGTGGAAAGTCTGCATTTTAATGTTTAATGAGAAGTGAACATATGGTGCTGATAACATGAAGTGAATTGTTAAATTTAATCAACAGATGAACAAAAGTCACTAAGCATGGTATCCTCAGTAATTCCAAGCCCCTTGATCCTCCTGTGTTATATGAAGCTGCTGCAAACACTGATTAGCAAATACTTAACCATTGCTCCTAGGGGAGGTACCAGGGTTAGGTTTCTGCAAGCATTTGAACATAACATTTTTGTCAAATGATCAAAACATAACCTTGTTTTTTGTGTGCTTTTGTTTAAAGACACCTTATTTAATATATATTATTGGTTCGTTAACACTGGACTCATGGACAACAGCAATATAACTCATGCCTGAACAAAGTTAATTCGACACATATTTTCTCTATAAGGCACGTCACAGCCTTCTTGCCCTCAGGAATACTACCCAGCACTTCAGTACTATGTTTGGGGGCCATTTTAAACAGCAAGATCACTAATAAAGAGCACAAAAAAATGTGAAAAACATGGCACTAAATGGACCAAGAAAAGGACACTTCTTTACAGTATGAGAACTGAAACAAGAAGGCAAAGCCTCGCTCTGTTGGATCTCAGCTGAGAACATACACCTTGGGCTACTTAAATTTGTCCCTGCTCTGCACATGTCCACAAATGGCCAGGAAAGCATCATGAGTATTGATTTGGGGGTTATAAATAAATTTCATCCAGTAGGCAAGTTCTTAAATATGGAATCCATGAATAATAAGGATCAACAATATCAGTACATTAAAATCAGCAACAGCATATATGGTCAAAGGCAGCTTACAGTAGAAGCAGCACTACCTTAGTATGTGCTAGTCATACCTAAATTACAGGACAGCCATGATCCATGGCAGTGGAGATTTATAAAAAATTTTTCACATTTCTTACAAATTAATAGTACACAAGAATATGGAACCACCCCTCACCCTCAACTTACAGGACATGAAAAACCTGATTGTTTTAAAGCATTAAGGATTGCAGGTATTAGTGTCTGTTCCAGCAGCAGGCACTGTTGGTGTATTTTTCACACATATTTATGTGACTTGAGTTACTACTTGCATGGGTTTTAGGAGCATCCTCCTTTCGGGTCACAATAAGGGCACAGGGAAGATAGTAAGTAATAACTCTGTCTACCTGGTATAAGACTGCAAGTCCAAGAGTTGGTTCTGAAGGAATCAGGGAACTCACACCAGCCCCTCTTCTTGCATGACTTTCAGTTGAATGATTACCTAAGGCAGCATCCTTCCAAATGTGGTTCCTGAACCAGCAGTAACTTGTTAGAAATACAAATACCTGGGGCCCACCCCAGATCCTCTGAGGGTGGAGCCCAGACATCTGTGGTTTAACAAGCACCCCCAGGTGATTCTCATGCCTTTAGTTTGCGAATCACTGACCTCAGGAATCTTCCTAATCACACCCAGGTCACTTTAGTAGTTAGCACAGGCATATGAGCCCTGAGTCCATGATTACATCTTGGATAAGTGAATTCATTACTGAATAATGACGCTTTAATCACATATTTCCCAGAACCAGTACAAAATAATAAAATACCTCTTTAAACTGACAGCATACTTTTAGGACATTATTTCAAAATCAATTCATATTAAAATGAATGAGTTATTGTGAAGGGTTTTAACACATGAACTATTTATTGCCCCATCCATCTATATAGGTTAATTTGAGTTAAGGAGTTTTGGGTTTTTTTAAGGCAATAGGAAAGTGAGTATTCAGCTGTGGGGTGTGTGTATGTTGTGCGTTTGTGGCTGTTTATGACTATATTTGTGTGTATGTAAGCCAAAGTCAGAAAGACAAAACCTGGGACTTCCCTGGCGGTCCAGTGGTGAAGGCTTCACCTTTCAATGCAGCGGGTGCAGGCTCGATCCCTGGTCGGGGAGCTAAGATCCTACATGCCTCGTGGCCAAAAAACGAAAACATAAAATAGGACCAATATTGTAACAAATTCAATAAGGACCTTAAAAGTGGGCCACATCAAAAAAAAAAATCTTAAAAAAAAAAAGAAAGACAAAACCTAACATATTGGGGGGGGGGTGGTGGGATGAATTGGGAGATTGGGACTGACATATATACACTAATATGTACAAAATAGATAACTAATAAGAACCTGCTGTATAAAAAAAACCTAACATATTATACAGTGCAGGTATTATAATGAAATATGACATAAACTATTATAAGAATGTTTTCATAAGGAAATAAGTTCCCAGTTGTTTAAATATTTATTATATTGACTGTGCTACAGCCAAGTAACTCATCGTCCACTAGAACTTGTTATTGTGAGATATGATCTATATTAAATACAAGTCAGATTTTACCAAAAATTATCAGAATAGTAAAATAATGTGTATCTTAGTAACAAAGGGCCTTCACCTTTTTGCAGCCTATGTTCTTAGGACAAGTCCTTTACCTCTCTGAATCTCAGTTTCCTCATATGTAAAATGAGGATGTTGGATTTAGAAGGGTCTATGGTGTCTGATCTAAAATTCTACCTGAGGGCTTCCCTGGTGGCGCAGTGGTTGAGAGTCCGCCTGCTGATGCAGGGGACACAGGTTTGTGCCCCGGTCTGCGAAGATCCCACATGACGCGGAGCGGCTGGGCCCGTGAGCCATGGCCGCTGAGCCTGCGCGTCCGGAGCATGTGCTCCGCAACGGGAGAGGCCACAAAAGTGAGAGGCACACGTACCGCAAAAAAAAATAAAACAAAATAAAATTCTACCTGAGATGGAAACTGAGCTGGAAATGTAAGAGTTAGCTTGAAAACTAGAGTCTCAGAGAAGAGGAAACACTAGAGGTAGTCAGGTACTGAGAGCCCCAGATATAGCCCTTCACTGTAGACCAGTGCAAGACTGGATAGGATATGCAGGACCAGCAGAAATGGTGGCCTAAGGGAAGAAATACTGGGGAGGCATCAACAACAGGGTGTGAGGGAACACTGCCTTCTTATAGTCCTAGGGGAATGTATTTGAGATGATATTGATACCTAAGGAAAAATATAATTCCCCCTGGAATTGAGCCCACCTTGGGAAGCCAGCAAGATAACTGAATGATTGTCTATTGCCATTCAATTACGATTTCTTTCACATGTTGTTGACCTCATTGCCTGTCCCCTATTGCTTTTAGAGTTTGATCTCCAACCCAATTACCTGACCCAGGACTGTCACTTGCTTCCAACTAAGCTTGTCAGATCTTCCAGCAACAAGCCTTGATATTAAGCCCCAGAGATTTCACTCAGCCTTAACCATTTTGTTTTAAAGTGCAGGTTTTATTATTATCCAGGTATGGCCAGGCCAGCAGATTAGGAGATGACTGCCATTGAAAAGAGAGTTTGTTATACTCACAGTTCCCAAGAGGAAGTAGCATGCCACACCACACTGGGCCACATGGGGAAGTACCAGTGTCAGGAGGCAAAGGAATGAGGGGAGAATGTGGGCAAGAGCCTTTGTTGCGGTCTTCATTGGAAGGAATGGTGAGACAGAGCAAGCAGGTTTAGGATTGGCTAGATTGAATAATTTTGGTGGATTCTAGGGCATAGTGGCTGCCCCTAGTTGTCAGGTACATGGCCCGGGGGAGATTACAACTGGCAGATAGTGGCCTGGAGTGTAAGAGCTAGGTAAAGGAGGTGGTTGGGGAACGTGGGCATTGGACTGGTTGGTTTGCTTATGAAAGGTGCACTTGCAAGTGAGTCCTTTACTATGTCTAGGAATTAGAGCCCTGGGAAAGGCAGTCTCTCCAGGGTCAGCAAAGCCCCAGATGTCAAAACATCAGAATAAAAAGACATGTTTAATACACATCTCCAAAGGCCACTTCCCTCTGGCTATGCTCACACTCTTTAGTTGGTCCACAGGTATCACAAGACCAAAAGAAGGAGCCTCTGCCCAGAGCAGTTGAAGTCAAATACCCAAGGGATAGCTTTTACTTGGTATGGTCACATCTGCACAAGAGTATAAGACTGACTGAAATATTTATGAGACCCAGGTTTGAAACCCACTGCCCCTGAGAATGTCATTTAACTACTCAAAACCTCTGGTTTTTTTTAATCTCCTTGACAGTGATGATAATACTGATCAAATTTTTGTGATAACCTAATGAAATAAGGCAGGCTGGAACTATAAAGCACTATGTAATTTTTAGCATTTATAGTTATTTTAACAGCATAAAAATAGATCGACAGAGGTGAATACTAAAGTGTTTATGGGTGAAATAATACATGTGTGATCTGCTTTAAATTATCCCAGCAAACAAACAAAAAAGAGGGAGAAGATTGATAACAGAAGATTGAAAAAAAAACTGGTAATTACTGAAGCTCAGTGAGGTACATGGGAATTCATTATACAGTTCTTCTTTTGCGTATTCATGAATATTTTCATAATAAAATATTTAATGTAATTTAAGAGACAGGGGAAAGAAGTATTAGCAATCATTGGAGGACTGCTATTATATTCAAACCCAAACTCTGTTGTACAATATTTTGCTATCATGAATCAAAAGCTCATCCTCTTTCCACAGACTCCTGGATTACTAAGGTTACTTGTTCTTTTTTCAATGCTTCCAAATATCTCCAGGCTAAAATTGACTTAATCAAATTCTTGTTATAGTCCATTTGTGTTAAGCAATGGAATTCCTAATGGTAAAACTATAATCAACATATTATGACTGTTTCATGATGAGAGGTCCTATCCAATTAGGGAATTTACCTATCAAAGGCCCTTCACTCTCAAGAGAGCTTCACTGAATAGTGATGGGGATTGCTTAATTAGTGAGGTTAAAACATCCTTCAGAAACAAGGTCAAGATGACATTTCTATCTGTGCCAAGTTGATGAAAGAATCCTCCAAATACAGCACTCAGAAATCTTGGTGTGAAAATTCCCGTAAGACTTACCAACAGAAGGAAAAGGAAAATACATTGATCTTAATGGTATCAATGGATTTTTCTTCAGGCACATTCTAGGTATTAGATTTACATAAATATTTCCATAAAGTTTCCATAAAGTGACCAACCTTTTGCTTGAGAAAACTCTTCCTCCAAATTCATTGTTCCTGTTTAAAGAAATAAGAATCCATCAAAAAAACCAAAATACTGTGAACCATAACTCTATAACTATAAAACAATCAACAGAGGAAATTTAAAAAGAAGCAATTCTCTGAGAGTCTTCTTTTCACGATATCTGTAAAACCTCTTAAAGAGATTGTAAGAAACACTGAGTAAGTCTATGAGATAGGAGATGAACAATATAAAAGACCCTTTAATCAAAATGCTGTATGCAATGACAGAGCACTTGATAATCAGTGTGTCTGCTCAAGGAAAGGAGAGAGAATGCATCTACACAAATATACCTGGTGGTATCAGACCATTCAAACTACAAAGAATTATTTCCTTTTTCTTCCCATAGAAAGAAAATCTCAATGACAAATCCCCAAAAATTCTTTGCTTCATCTGACTAAACAATTCTGCATTTCCCAATGATTCGGTTCTTGGTAG
Source organism: Grampus griseus (assembly GCF_964374135.1). Lineage (NCBI taxonomy): Eukaryota > Metazoa > Chordata > Mammalia > Artiodactyla > Delphinidae > Grampus > Grampus griseus. Next base: position 37,398,125 of record NC_139000.1, on the reverse strand, counting down.
ACAGCATCAACTGTCAAACCCCTCATTTAATTTTGTATACTTTAATATAGTTTTGTATACTTTAATACAGTTACAAAGATATAAAATGTCAGCTCTCTAAAAACATTTAACTGCCCAAACTAGTATCAGGATATCCAGAACATGTAAAATAAAATGTCACATTATTTAAGACTTGCCCACTACCAAGGCTAGCCTGCCTTGGGCAAAAGACCTCTTTACAGCCTTCCTACACTTTCAAACTTCACTTGAGTGCCACGTGTAAACAACAGTTCAGCTAAGAGGAAGAGATGAAAGCCTCACATTTATTCAATGTCTATTTTATTCCAAGTAAATGGGTATCATAACTTTCATTGTTAACAGGGAGGAAAATGGGGTTCAGGAGCTGTTGTGCAGTTTACTCAACTTTGAGCATCTGTAAGACGCTAAGTTTCAACACTTCATGCCCTTTCTACCTCTTTTTGCTACTTCCAAGGCCAAAACTGAGCTTCACACTACCAGCTAACTGTTCACAATATCTGCCACTTCCACCCAATCTCAGAGTCACAAAGCTAAATGAGAGAATACAGACTCCTGCACTGAGGAACACTATGTTAAAAGTGAAAAAATAAAGAATGGCGGGAAGCCATCATCAAGTCTAGAGAACAGCATGAAGACCCACCTGCTTTAAATTAGTTTCAACTTCACCCATTCAGAGTCACTGAAAACTGACAAGGGGAACACCTTGCCTTTCACTCCCCAAGCTTATTTTTCAAACCTTAACCCCCCTCAATGTGTTTTTTGTTTCCACTTGACAAACCAATTAGTCTAACAGAAATTATAAACCCAAAATAAAATTCTCTTTTCTCAGCCTTAATTGTGAACAAACCATAAGAGCAAAGCTTTGTTTTTATAAAAGTAAAATGCATGGCATTATATGGGATCATGTACTTGACTGAAAGTACCTTGGAAATTGTTCTAAAAGCTTTAAACATTATGGAAGTGTATGACTGCATTATTATAGAACCCAGCCAACTATGACAAGCAAGTATGGTGGTAGGATATAAAAGCTGAAACCAATCATAGCCAGGAATTTTGGTTATAACGTTGAATGCCCTGGCTGCAGGGTTGCAGCCTAGAAGAACACCACCCAAGGCCAAGTGACTACAGAAATTGCAGCTGCTCAGCCCAACATCTTCTGAGAGAAGTCTTAGAAGCCCACTGCCCCCTCTTTTCAAAGGGATTAACTGAAAGCCCAGCTTGCATTTTCACCAGGAATATCCAAAGAACACATCTCTGGCCATCCATTCTCTCTTCCCTTCTGCTTGGTACTTCTGGACCCTTGACCCATCCCATCCCTACCCTACCCCATCTAAACCCATGAACTGAGCTCTATGGAAATACTGCTCCATACACCAAATCCTCTATGAATTTATCTGTTTCTTTGCTTAATCCCTCTACCTTGCCTTAAGGGAGACCCCTGCTGCAAATACTTTCCCACACCCCTCACAAGTGGAGACTGTTCATTCTCTCACTGTCATGTAGCTCAAAATCAGGACAGGGAGTTTTTGTCCTCTGTGCTCCCCATCATCACTTGCCAAAAATTATCACCTCCCCTCACATCATGCATGACAGCTTCTCCCCTTCCTCTTAGCTGTCAGTTACCACCCTTGCAGTTACACATCAATCACCACCCTTCATGAAGGACTTTAGTACACAATCACAGTCTTCCTCTTCACCCTAAGTCCTGCCAATATCCTGGGGGACTTCAGTAGCCAAGTCGATGACCCATCTAACACCTTAACTTTGGGTTCTTGACCCCATAACTTAGACCCTTGTCCTCTGCACCGCATCAGCCACCCACTCCGTTAGTATGGCCTTGGACCTTTTCTTTCCAGCTTATAACTACTTTTCTACCTACTCCCATTGAGACCTTCTTCCACGTCATCAGGACCTCCAAATATCTGTCTTCTTTGCTTTCACTCCTAACATCAGCCTTCTAATTTCTTCATTTTATCCTTTTTTTCCCCAAGGCCAGATGTCCCATGTTTATTTACATGTGAAATGTGTTTAGCGCAGTTATGATGAATGTAGTGATAACACCTGACAGCAGCAAGACCTTTTGGGGAATCAATGTTGACTACAGTATATCATGCAAGTATCTACATATATACAAAAGACTCACTTTGGGCTTCCCTGGTGGCACAGTGGTTGAGAGTCCGCCTGCCGATGCAGGGGACACGGATTCGTGCCCCGGTCCGGGAGGATCCCACATGCCGCGGAGCGGCTGGGCCCGTGAGCCATGGCCGCTGAGCCTGCGCGTCCGGAGCCTGTGCTCTGCAACAGGAGAGGCCGCAACAGTGAGAGGCCCGCGTACCGCAAAGAAAAAAAAAAAAAAAAAGACTCACTTTATTCTCTTAATACTTAAATCCCATGACCTACCATTTCACCGATAATCTAGCCACTATCCCAAAGTCCTGTCTCACTTGTCTGTCATAGTCAGAATCCACATAAATTGCTATCCATGTTCTCTGGCCTTGCACTGGAGCAAGGTACACAATATACTTACATTTTAAACAAATGATCAGCAACCTGTTACATTTGTCTGGCCAACACACTACACTCTCTGAAATGGCTTTCAAACCTATGTCACTCATCTCTAGACATGTCCTTAGAGCTCCAACTTCCCTTTTCCTCATAGCCAGTGAACCTTGCCTCCTACCTCATGCTCAACACTCCACTACCATATCCTTCCACATATTCTTTCAACTTTCTCCACTCCTGCTACATTAGTTGACCACTTCTCTTCCTTTCAAAAGCTAATTCCTAATCTTTGGATCCCATTAACTCCAGCCTTTTCCAGAGCTATATGCTGTCATCTATACTTTTTCCGTCTTATATATCCAATCCTTCTGTCTGAAATGGATCCTCCTCACCAGAATTTGAACACGTTCAAGTTTCATCAATGAAAAACCAAAAGGTTCCTTTGACCTCACGTTCCTATCCAGTCATCACTTTATCTTTCTTTCCTGCCCTTGTAGATAAAATTGCTATTTTCTATCTCCATTTTCTTATGCCCCATTCATTCATCATTTCATGCCAATGTGGTTTTTTACTCTGTCACTCCCCCAAAATAATTCTCATGAAGGTCACTAATGATTGCTAGTAGCTAAATCCAACAAACATGGATTTTATATACTTTAAGCAGCACAGGACTGTTAACCACTGCCTATTTCTTAAAATGTTTTATTCTTTTCATTTCTAAAAGACAAAACAAAAAACAAAAAAAACCCATATTCTTCTGGTTTTCCTCATATCTCTTTGGCTATTCCTTCTCACTCTCTTTTGCAGACTCAGCTTCTTCTATCTGATCATTGACTATTGGAGCTTCTCAAGGCTAAAGGCAAGATCCTCTTCTCCCTTACACCATAATATCTCTCTGGATGTCAACCATGGCCATAGCTTCTCCAACTTACATCTCCAGGCAGATCCTGGTCTGAGCTCCAGAGTCCTATATCCTTATACCTACTCAACATCTCCACTGATATATCCCAAAGCCCTTCAAACTGAGTATAGCCAAGAACACACTCCAAATTTTCCTCCTCAAATAACATTCATTTCCAAGTTTTCTCTATCTGTTCATAGAAACATTATTTGCAATAAGCCAAACTGGACAACCTAAATGTCCATCAATAATAGACCTGATAAATACAAAAAGTGCGATGTATCAATGCAATGGGATACTATACATTAATTAAAATGAATACACCATAACCATATGCTTTAACAACAGTGCATCTCACAAACAATATTAAAAAGAAACAAATCACAAAATGATATAAATAGAATGATTCCAGTTATAAAAAAAATTTTAAGTGGCAAAATTAAGCTATTTTTAAAGGATGCATATATATGTGGTAAAACTATAAATAAAAACAGGGTGATGGTTCTCACAAAGGTCAGGCCATTGATGGTCTGTATTACAGAGGCACGGTGACGTACACAGAGGCTTTTTATGCAATAGATGATATTCCATTTCTTAAGATAGGTGATAGATATATGAGTGATTTCCAATTAGTCTCCGTACTTTACAATTATCTTTTAAATTGTCTGTGTGTTACAAATATCAGTCTATATACAAGGAGTTTTTCAAATACACACAATTTTTTAAAAGGTAGAACTACAATCTCATTTAAATGAAGTTCAAGAAAAGGTAAAACTAAGCTATGATGATAGAAGAGAGAAGAGTGGTTACTTCCAGGGGAGGGAGAAGATTATAACTAAAGAGGAACATGAAGGCCCTGTCTGGAGTAATGGAAATACTCTATATCTTTTTTTTTTTTTTTTTCAGTACTCGGGCCTCTCACTGTTGTGGCCTCTCCCGTTGCGGAGCACAGGCTCCGGACGCGCAGGCTCAGCAGCCATGGCTCATGGGCCCAGCCTCTCCGCAGCATGTGGGATCTTCCCGGACTGGGGCACGAACCCGTGTCCCCTGCATCAGCAGGCGGACTCTCAACCACTGCGCCACCAGGGAAGCCCGGAAATACTCTATATCTTGATGTGGGTGGTGGTTACATGGGTATATACATATGCAAAAATTCACTGAGTTGTACACTTAAGACTTGTTCATTTTACTCCACGTAAATTATACTTCAATAAGAAAGAAAAAAGAAAATTAAATAAATAAAATTCATACATTAAATATGATTTATATAAAAAGGAAAACCTGGATGTACTTCAGCACAGTATTTTGAAAGTTCCATCTTACCAAATCATAGCCTAAACCAGAGGTGGGAGAACTACGGCCCCTGGACCATCTTGTTTTTGTAAATAAAGTTGCATTGGAACACAGCCACACTCATTTGTTTACAGAGACTCTATGTTCTTCAAAGCCTAAAATATATACTATCTCATGTTTTTCAGAAAAAATTCACCAACTCCTGACTTAGTCAATAGTTCATAACTTTTTTAGGAATTCATGACTGTCTCAAAGAATCCAGTGAAAGTTATAGATCATCTACTCAAGAAAACACACAGCTTCTTAAATATAAAATGTTATTCAGGAAAAAGAATATATATATGTATAATTGAGTCACTTTGCTGTACAGCAGAAATTAACACAACATTGTAGATCAACTATACTTCAGTAAAAAATTTTTTCAATGTTATTCATAATTTCAGGAAGTTCACAGACCCTCTGAAGCAGTCACTAACCCCAACTTAAGACTCTCTGTCTGAGGTTTTCATCACAAATTACTAAACCACTCTACTGAGAACAGTCCACAGGTTGGCTCTCTTTTCTTTGAACCACAAATGATTGAACTTCCATTTCACATTCTTGTTCGCTCCACGGAACTACTCATAGTTACAGCCAATAACAAAGTTGCCCAGGTCACAATATCCAGTCCTGTATCAATCGATTTATTTTGTTCTCCATCTAGGTGACAGTCTATATGCTACTTAGCCTTGAGAAGTCTTTCTGAAAATGTGATATAATTTTGTACCAAGGGAGACGAAGAACACCAGAAGTGATGAACTGGCAGTCCCTAGCCTTAATACTAGAAAAAAGCACAAAAAAAAATGGCTTACAGACAGAGGAGTGAGCAGTGTCACATTCACATATGAAGAACATTGGTACGTTTATTCAATAGACCAAAAATGTCGAGGAAGAATACAGACCAAGAATATAGAGGAAGTAAAAACTTGTGGACCAAATGATGGAGTGTATGTGGATGCTGTGTGCTCTTTCACAGCAGGGCCATTTTTGTGCAGCTACTTAGTCCCTGCAGTGCCTTGCACGTTGTAGGAAACTAATAAGCAATTTTAAAATGGATAAATGAAACCAATTTATAAAAACAAAGTCATGATTTTATAAATGGTTTAGGCTTCCTGGGAGCAACATGATAGTTTTATTTATTTTGCATCACAGAAAAAGACAATTATGAGTGCGGAACAGTCCCTATGTTTCTGTAATTCTGATTTCTTATGAATGTGCTCACACAACATATATCAAAGGTCTAGTTGGTGGGAGGCTGGCCAACTTAGTAGCACCCTTTATTGTTCTGAAAGAAAGCATTCACAGAAGTCATTTGATGAGGACAAAGCATGTTTTGACCAATTCCAGAATAACAAAAAAAGTCTTCACACAAAACAGACACGGCACCCAGCATGATCTCTGATCTAATGCTTGTTCTTCAATTTTTCATTACTGCCTTCCTCACTGCTGTATGAACAGTGGGTGGCATTCAACAAAAGCTGATTAATGCTGAGATTTCAAACTGCTGAAAATTGAAAGAATGTGCCCCATGCTGACAATCTGTTCATCAAAAAATTGTCATTTCTACCTCCATGCAAGCTTTAGCCCAACTAAATTTCTTCCCAGATGCAATGTTATATATTCCCCTTTCAATGAGATTCAATGCATTTTTCCTAATGCATTTATGGGCTCATCAAGAGGCTAAATCTCTCTAATTCCAAAGAATCAATTTCCAAAGTGGAGAGAACATATTTTGTCCATATTTGCTACTTCTTGTACCAAGTTGATAAGAATCCACAGATTTATGTGGACACTGAACTCTTACAAGTTTACCAAAAAAGCATTTTGTTGCTTACCAATTATATTTTTAAAGAAAATTAAATGTTTGTATTGCTTTCTAGTAGTTAGCATTATTAAGGCCTCAGAGCAATTGGCACACATCAGCCTGCGCAAAGTGGCGATCATCTCAACGTGGACAGGTGACAACTATCAGAACAACCACATTTAGGAGGCAGAATGGACTCAAAGAACACAAAGAAGACAGTAGGCCCTGGGGCTCCTAAACCACAGGGAACTTGGGTCAAACTCTCCTGGTTGTTCTCATCACCCCTTCCCTCTTGACTTGAGGTCAAGGACACTTCCCTCCCCCATAAGGGTATACCAATGACTCATTCCAAAAAAATCCCTCCCCCCAACTCTTCAACCTCCACTTCTCATACAGGCTGAGGCTAAGTGTTTGCCATCCTGCAAAACTAATATTATACTCTCTTAGCATGTCCTATATGGGTGGCCTACCATCTTGAGTTAGAATGAAGATGGGGGTACTTGTCTCAAACCTTATATTTTAAGGGCACTGCAGAACGTGGGATTTTGAAGCCTAGGGTGTGTACAAAGAGAGAAGTCAGGAGAGAAATGTGCCCACAGAGCCAGGATCTTAAATGTCTCCACCTTCAGTGAAAGAATAAACTATTATTTCCTCAAAAAAGGAGACACCACAGAAATTGCCCATCTCCCCTGAGTATTTATGGTAATCATAAGTTGGCCTTCACACTGATTTGTGGCCTAAATTTATATCACCTGTTTGGTCTGAAAAGCCCTAAGTCCAGAATTTCTTTTAAAGTGATTCTGGGTTAGTAGTGTTCCAGGAACCAGGAAGAAGTAAAAGCAAATCCTTACTGGAGAAATGTGTGTTCACCCAGTCCTCCAGGTGTTTCCAGGGGAACTTGAAACATAAGCTGACATTTAAAAAGTCAAACCACTAGAGGAAACAAGGCACCATGAGCAAGAATTACCAGAAACAAGTAGCAAAGTCAGATGGGCAAAGCCTGCAGATATTGGAGTTTTTAGGTACAGAATATAAGATAAGAATGCATATTAACACTAAAGAAATAACAGACAGCATTGAAAGTATGAGCAAATAACAAGAAACTATCAAAATTGTTTAAGCAGATTTGAAAAAAAAGAAAATTTCTAAGAATGAAATGTAAAAATTAAAATTTAAAACAATTGATGTATTAAATGGCAAATTGCATGTGATGGAAGAATTAATGAACCAGAAAAAGATCTGGAGACAATATGCATAGTGCAAATGTTTATAAATGCTAACAATTCTTCCAAAATAGCTTAAAGTGGTTTTTCTAATAAATTTATTTTATTTTATTAATTTTTGCTGTGTTGGTTCTTCATTGCTGTGCGCGGGCTTTCTCTAGTTGTGGTGAGCAGAGGCTACTCTTTGTTGCAGTGTGCAGGCTTCTCATTGCGGTGGCTTCTCTTGTTGCGGAGCATAGGCTCTAGACGCGCGGGCTTCAGTAGCTGTGGTGTGTGGGTTCTAGGCGCGCGGGCTTCAGTAGTTGCGGCGTGTGGGCTCAGTAGTTGTAGCGCACGGGCTTAGTTGCCCCGTGGCATGCGGGATCTTACCGGACCAGGGCTCGAATCCATGTCCCCTGCATTGGCAGGCGGATTCTTAACCACTACACCACCAGGGAAGCACCAATAGCTTAAAGTTTTACAAAGAATTTAATAAGAAAAGTTCAAAGAGAATTTTTGATGAGGAAAATAATTCTATTGATAAATATTTTCTAGAAAAGCAAACAGGAAAGAATGAGAATAAAATGTTTACAAATAAAATAAGGAACTGGGGCTTCCCTGGTGGCACAGTGGTTGAGAGTCCGCCTGCCGATGCAGGGGACAAGGGTTCATGCCCCGGTCCGGGAAGATCCCACATGCCGCGGAGCGGCTGGGCCCGTGAGCCCTGGCCGCTGAGCCTGCGCGTCCGGAGTCTGTGCTCTGTGGCAGGAGACGCCACAGCAGTGGGAGGCCCGCGTACCACAAAACATAAAATAAAATAAAAATAAGGAACTTCTTTCATATATCAGAATATTTAATAAAAATATATAGAAAAAGAGGATATTAGCACAGTAATTGACAAATTAATGTAATAGAATGGATAGTCATTAAATATTTTCTGATGAGGAGAAAAATTACTATATGTTAAAGAAAGCATTCCAAACCAACCAGATACCATTTAGAAACATTTCTAATACTATCTGGCAGGTAGTATTAGAAAATTGGCCCAGCTTATAGAAGTTATGCCAAATCCTCACTCTTACCCTGTAAGAGTAAGAAGGGACTTTCTGGGTTGTCTAATATTTAACTATAACATTAAATCTCTTTTCCCCAGTAGCCAATAAAATGAACAACAGAAACAAGAAAAAAATTGAAAATATCTAAAACTCTTCAAGGGCAACCCAACAAAGACAAGGGTCATTGAATGTAATAAATTTCAAAAACTTTTGAAAGGAAAGAAACAGATTCTGGATCAGAGAAGGATTAGTATGACTTGGTTTCCAACCCCCCCCCACCATCCCCAGAATTCATGCTGTCAATAAAATGCTGAGAATTTTCAGCAATCCTCCAATTATGAAGAAAAGCAAAATAAATTATGTATAATGACCATATAAATTATAAGTAGATGACTTTTCCTTGAAAATATAAAAGGAAGATTGAAAAAAATTAAACATTAATAGTAGATAATTGGGGGTGTTAAGAATACATATAATTATGTTTTTTGTACATTTTTAGTTTCCAAAGAACAATATCCGATAACATCTAAGAATAATATATTCCAAAAAATAATAAATATTTAAGTGTGGAAAGAATACAAACATGTATTCCACAGAAGAATAGAGGCAAATAATCAATAAACAAATGTTCTAATAAATGTTCAACTTTGCAGCAAAGCAAAATGATGATGTATAACTCAAATCTATCAAAGAAGGAAATTTTAGTTTTTTAAATTTTATTGTATATATTTTTTTATACAGCAGATTCTTATTAGTTATCTGTTTTATACATATTAGTGTATATATGTCAATCCCTATCTACCAGTTCATCCCACCACCACCACCCCCACTCCACCACCCCCGCTTTCTCCCCTTGGTGTCCATATGTTTGTTTTCTATATCTGTGTCTCTACTTCTGCTCTGCAAACCGGTTTATCTGTACCATTTTTCTAGATTCCACATGTATGCGTTAATATACGATATTTGTTTTTCTCTTTTTGGCTTATTTCACTCTGTATGACAGACTCTAGATCCATCCACGTCTCTACAAATGACCCAATTAAAGAAGCAAATATTTTTAGTTAAAGTTATAATAGTGCTCAAAGCTAGCAAAATGAGGTTAGATTACATTTTCACATTCTGTTGGGATGCATATTGTTACCTCTCTATAGAAAGCTATTTTGCAGTATTTATGTCCCTGCCCTTTGATCCAATAATTCCACCTCTAAGATTCTATCCTAAAATTTTCATCATATTACACATAATAGCAAATATTTAGTAATTATACAAATATCTGTTAGTGAAGTTGCACATTCGTTTTATGGAACCATTAAAAATTATTTTCACTACAATGAGGTACCACCTCACAACAATCAGAATGGCCATCATTAAAAAGTCTACAAATAACAAATGTTGGAGAGTGTGTGGAGAAAAGGGAACCCTCTTTACTGTTAGTGGGAATGTAAACTGATACAGCCACTATGGAAAACAGTACGGAAGTTCCTCAAAAAACTAAAAATAGAGTTGCCATATGATCCAGCAATCCCACTCCTGGGCGTATATCCAGGCAAAACTATAATTTGAAAAGATACATGCACCCCTATGTTCATAGCAGCACTAGCTATGAACACAATAGCCAAGACATGGAAACAACCTAAATGTCCATCGACAGATGTATGGGTAAAGAAGATGTGATATATATATACAGTGGAATATTACTCAGCAATAAAAAGACTGAAATAATGTCATTTACAGCAACATGGATGGCCCTAGAGATTATCATACTAAGCAAAGTAAGTCAGAAAGAGAAAGACAAATACTGTATGATACCACTTATATGTGAATTCTAAAATACAACACAAATGAACATACCTATGAAACAGAAACAGACACATAGACATAGAGAACAGACCTGTGGGTGCCAAGGTGGGTGGGGAGAAAAGGATTGGGAGTTTGGGATTAGCAGACGCAAATTAGTATATACATGATGGATAAACAACAAGGTCCTACTGTATAGCACAGGGAACTATATTCAATATCTTGTGATAAACCATAACGGAAAAGAATATGAAAAAGAATGTATATATACATATATATATGTATACATATGTATATATACATATATATGTATAACTGAGTCACTTTGCTATACAGAATTTATACAGAAGTTAACACAACACTGTAAATCAACTATAATTCAATAAAATTGTTTAAAAAAAGAAAGTATCATCAAGGAAGACTTACCTTAAAAAAAAAAAAATGAGGGCTTCCCTGGTGGCGTAGTGGTTGAGAACCTGCCTCAACTCCCCACCTTGCCTCAAAGAACAGTGACTGGCAAGGGTATGATGAAGAGGCATTCCCTTCCACTGTTGATGGAGTACACATTAGTCCAATCCTTAAGAACATTTGGAAATGTAAATCAAGATTTAAAGTGGTTTTTTTCATGTAGTTAGACCCAGAAATCCCACTTTGGAGAATCTAGTCTAAATAGTCATTAAAGGGGAGATGGAAATCTCCGTGTAAAAAGATGTATCATTGGGGCAGCATTTGATTCAAAATATTAGAAACATCCTAAATGTTCAAAGCTTATGATGCTAACGGCAAGTTTTTAATAATGTAGGAAAATATTTGCTAAAATTTTAAAGAGAAAAAATGGTACAACTATTCAAAAAATTAACCTATGCATTAGAAACAATTAGAAGCAAATATATCCAGATAGTAAAACTTTTAAAAAAGACACAAGAAAAAATACACTGGAACTTTTCTGAACCACAGCATTGGTATTAATATTCCAAAGTGAATAAAGGTGAGATTTGAAACTGTGGCAACACAGACCATTTTGGAATTCCCTGCCAAGACTTCATTTCTCGTTTTATCTTTCCATTTAATGTTGACTTATGTCAAAATTGTTCAAGGGCTAGGATTCAAAAGACTTGAGATAATGCAGAGAAACCACAACCTGTTGCCAACTTACGTAAGAAATGTTGGCCTCCTTAATTTACTTGTATACTTTGCCGGTCAGAATTGGATTTGATGAGGTTTTTATTGGCTAGCTCCAGCCTTTCTTTATCATAGGGGCCACACTCCTTGGTGTGTTTTTCTACCAAATAAGTTATTACACAATTCACAGGCTGTTGACGTTGGGAGGATTCATGGTGTTTCCCCAAATTATTTCCTGCATTGTGCCAGATCCTGAAGGTGTAAAAAGTATTCTTTCTTTAAAAGCTGGTTAAGGAGACAAGGTTATCGTTAGAGAAATATTAGGGAACAGTATGTGCCACAGGCATTCAGAGAGGGGGACAACCAATGTAGGCTAGAATAAAATAATTAAAGTAGCATTTATTGAGCACATACTAAATACTAGTCACTAAGGGTCTTATATACATTATCTTTTTAAATTTTCACAACAGCTCTCCACGATAATCATTATGACCCACACTTTATAAATAACTTGGGCTCAGAAAATATATAACTTTCCCAAATTCACATAACTAATAAACAGGTCTATATGAGTCCCACCTTTTCCCCCCTACTACTCAAAGAAGGCTTCAAAGAGAAGTAAGAATTTGAGGGGGGAGATGAGTATTATATCAATAGGTAAAAGGACAGGTAATCTGTAAACAAATTATAATGTATCCAATACTTCCTCCTCATAACAAGTTGGCCAATTACTTACATCAGTTTAGTAGAATATTTTTTCTGCTTATAAAGTAGAACGTCTAAGCATCAAAATAACCACAGGATCAAGCAAATATCTAGAGTCTCTCAGTTACTCTTTCCAAAAACATAATATAAACTGATTTTTATGCTTCATGATTTATAAAATAATAAGGAAGTGAGTTGATCAAAGTGAGGATGTTTCAAACAGATTCTTGAGAATACATCAGACTTCCAGTTCGCGTTGGGGTCATCATACACCATATTTTTAACACATCGTCACATCCAATGTACTATTCAATTAGACTTTCCCAGGCTGATGGCGTTGGGAAATTTTATTTTAAAAAAAAACAAACAAAAAGTTGAAGAGAAGGCAGTAGCCTTTCTCCAGAGGGAGTGACCAAGAGAAAAATTCTGTTTGTCCAGGGGTTGTTTATGCACAGAGCCTACACCTTGGTTTTCACACTGGGTAAAACTCACCAGACTCCTTTGGAACAAAGGAGAAGCAGACTCAAATAAGAAGCAGACTTAAATTAGAGGAATGAAAATCTGCCACCCACCGAATCATTTCACCTCACAAATACGGAAGAAGCCCACACTGCTGTTCATGAAGCTTCTTTCTAGATGGTTTCTATAGGTGTGGGAGCAGCAGCAGCTGCCCTGAGAGACCAGACATGGATCTTTGATGCCACCTTATTTGAGGATTCCACACGCTCTCCCTTGATGAGCCTTCAGGTTACAGAAGTCAAACCTCATCAGACCCTTAGGAATCCTGTAAGTCTGGAGTACCTTCCTGCAGGTGCCATCTGCTACTGGTCATCTTACTGTAGTGGGTGGAATTTCTCCCCCAAAATGTGGGAGAATGACAGTTACTGAAAATACAGCTATTTGACGATCTTTCCAGAACGATGGGGGGAAAGCATGGCATCAACTCTTTCAGCCCAAGACAGTGGAAATCAAATCACGATGGGAAAGTCTCTAGTTTTTTGTGATTAGCTTTGAAGTTCTGAACAAGAGGAGAGAGGGAAAAGGTTTTCAAGATGTTTCCCTGAGCTGTGCTATAACACAAAGAACACTATGCTTGAGACTGGAAGGTCTAGCTTCTATAACATACTTTGTGTCACTTAGCAGGTCCCTTAATGTCTCTGGGCCTCAGTTTACTCAACTGACAAATATGGATAATGCCTACCTCAATGAATGCTTGATGAAAAGACCAAATAATTAAACACAAATACAACAACAGAACGTACTCTGTAAGCTAATAAGTGATATAAAAATGTTAAGGTACATGTAAATGAGAAATTTATCGTTACTTACCTGTTTCCATGCTTTTCAACTAAAGCTTTAATGGCTTTGTCTGTAACATGGCATACACTAATGGAGAGTCCTTGAAGGCTGAAAGTCTACCAAAAAGAGAAATATCTAAATAACATCTTTATTTTAAAAAAAGGATTTAATACCAAAAGCTCACAGTTTATTAGTTATTCAAATAACCACAAAATTATCTAAAGAGGAGTTTGTTTTGGTAAACAACGCACTTGAATTACATCAACTTTGCAGGGCTCAGTAAGGCAGGCACAGACATATATATCTTTGTTTCTTGGATTTCTTTTCTGTTGCTTTGATTTTGTCTTTGTAGAAAACATATTTTTATTTCAAATTATTTTATCAAGGCTTTGACTGTGACCAAAGAATATGGTTGTGTAAGGGATATGGAATGCTCCTTAAGTGGCGTGGCCACTTCAAGTATAGTTTCCATCATCACCACCATGTTATTCGGCCAAGAATAGTTTCCTAGGAAGATAAATTAAGGAAAACATACAGTGACATCATGATCATTATATAGATTCACTTTGCTTACCACCAGGCCAAGCTTCAGTCAGAAATTGACAAAGAAATGAAATATAGTGAGGCTTACATAGCATTTGTTTTTAGATTTATCACCAAATATAATGGGACATAAAAGTGACAGTGCTTTTATATGATATACTTCTTCCCACTGGATGCACAAAATCAGAAAAGCTGAAAGAGAATCTTACCTGACACTCACAAATTTACACCACCAGTATGTATTCTTTGTGAACACGAGGCTCAACTCTAAAAAGTTGGCACTTTACTAAAACATGGAGTTGATTTAATATAAAGTCTTTATCTTAAAACATCCTACAGGGAAGCTTTTTACATTGAGAAGAATGATCAGAGGACCCTTGATAAAGTTACATGTCATAGAAATGGTTATCCTACATTAAGGCTTGAAGCAAAGGAAGGAAACTGAAGGAATAGCCCTGGAGATGAAGACTTCCCCTCCCCATCAGGCATGCCATCTGCCATTTTGAAGCAGGCCGTGGAGAGCCAGCAGATTCACCATTTTCATTACACAGGTAGTTGGAGAAAATTATTGCTATCACTCAGTGGAGCCATTTCCTGGTTTTCATCTCTTATTTACATGTCGACACCCTCAACAACGAACTTCTGTTTTGCTTTCACCTTTTAGGAAACTGGTAAAGACACTGATATCTTTAAAACGATACTGTATTTTCCAAACAGTTCTTACGGACGCTGTGTGCAGAAAGTATATTTGTGATGCTTGACAGCACATCTGATTTTGCTGCTTTGGATGGAAAGCCATAATGACTCATTGCCTTCTGCATCTGATATATATTGACATCAAAGTTTCTGTTAAAATATCTGAAGGAGGCCTTGCTTCCTTCCAGAATAGTTATCATCAAATTCATCAGAAGTAGAGATTTGTTGATTAGAGAGGCAGGTGGAAAACTAAAACTACCTTGGCCACAATTCTACTCTAAGAGATTGTGATATCAGGACGGCTGTTCACAACTGTCTGGTTTTCTCTTTCCTTCCAGGAATGTGGCAGGATTCCAATTCCCCGTTCCACGGAGCTCGCTGCTCTATGAAATGTAATCAGTTGCTTTAGGATGCAGTGCATGCTTCACCACGTCCTCTTTCCCTTCTTCCATGACAGTTGCCAGTACTCCAGCCAGTGCCTGCTCTCCTAGCCCAGGCCCTGGACCAAGCATGACAAAGCTGTGGAGTAGAGCCTCCAACCCATCCAAGACGGGCATGAGCAAAACCTTTATTGTTTTAAGCTACTGAGATCTGAAGGTTGTTTGTTACCACAACATAATCTAGCTTTTCCTCACTGATACAAGGTCTACGCCGGCCTTCTATCACTAAAGGAAATGCTTCTGCAAGTAGAACCCTGCAGATAATCAAAAAAATTGCAGAACTCTTTTACAAGGTTCTTCAACTCAGGTGACCCTTAAAATTGAAATGTAGATCTGTAATCCTTGTCTTGCTGACATAAACACCACCAGTGATGCAAATCTGATGAAATATCTAACCTTGGCTACTTCATTAGGATAAATTTCTGCATGGGGGATGATGCGCCCTTATTACAAATTATCGTATTACCTCCAAGAGATAACCAATTTATACCCACTACAAGGAATGTGTACCAATTCTACTACAACACTGCTGATACTGTATAATTTTTTAAACTATTTTAGCTGGCATATTTTAGTTGTCCAGAGTTGTTTATTTCATATATTTATTCTTGCAGTAATAAGCTTTTAGAAGTTGGCTTTTATTTCATTTATTATCATTTATTTATTCAATATTTATTACATACCTATTATGTGTGAAGTACAAGGAAATGTCCCTGTCCTCTCAGAGCTTACAGTCTAGTGAAATGCACTGATATCCTCTTTTTCGTTTATCCTTCCAAGTTTGAATGTCTTCTTTATAAACATGAATTTTTAAAAGTATTGTATATATCAGCCCCTTTGGGGTTTTTTAATGGTATAGAAATTTTATATACATATATTCTTGAAGCTATCAATCATCCATTTACAATTTTTTAATTTCTTCAAAAATGAAGACGTTATCCTCCTTCTATATATTGAATAAATGATTTAATCTTTGTCAATTTTTATTATAATTTGATTCAATGTTTACATTTTTATTCCATATAGATTGACTTTGAAACATGATAAAGCAGGGATTCACCTTAAATTACTGAAATGCTATCCTGTTTCTATAATACCCTATCTTAAACAACTCTTCCTTAACCTCTTTAAACATACATACAGAGTTTTGCATACATATAATTGTCTACGTTGGTACTCTCTCTAGTCTGTTGTATTAATTGGTATTCCTTATTGTAGCAAATACTATTTGGGGAATTGTAGGTTTATGGACTAACCCTGATAGTACACATTAAAAAAGAACACAGTCACTAGATGCAAAATGAGTAAGTTAGTAAGTATGTAATAAAAAATAATAATCATAAAAACTGAGTAAGTTGGAGTAGGGAGCTAAGAGTTGTGAAATATTTGTACTAAAAGTTAATCTTGAAAAATGTATTGCTAGGTCTGTCTTATAGTGAGATTTCCTATAATAGTGGAACACAATTTAGTAGATAGAAAAGAGGACAATTATGAATGTTGAAAAAGAAGGACAAAGAGCTAGAGACAGGAAGATAGTAACAGATGGGTTCATGCTGGGAATAAGAAAAATAGAGTGGTACAAATAAATATTCAAAAGCTTGCTGACTAGGACTTCCCTGGTGGTCCAGTAGTAAAGAATCCGACTCCCAATGCAAAGGGTTCAATCCCTGGTCAGGGAACTAAGATCTCACGTGCTGCGGGGCAACTAAGCCCACGTGCCACAACTACTGATCTCGCGTGCCTCAACTAGAGAGCCTGTGTGCCACAAACTACAGAGCCCATGCGCTCTGGAACCCACGCAACTAGAGAAGAGAAAACCCATGCTCCACGGCTAGAGAGAAGCCCGTGCGCCACAATGAAGAGCCCATGCTGCAACTTGCACCGCAATGAAAGATCCCACATGCCGCAACGAAAACCCAACGCAGCCAAATAAATAAATAAATATTTAAGAAAAAGCAAAAGAAAGCTTGCTGACTGAAGTCATAAGTTGGATCAGCTGCAGCAGGGTCCACTGGACGATGCTTTATCAGAATGATACAGAAGTAAGACAAAAGATACTTAAAAGATTGTTTTTTTGGTAGAGGATATACAAAACTTGAACATTATCCTAAGGAGCTGACCTATTTTAAGACGTAAATGCAATCTAATTTTTAGTTATGGAAAACAGTATGGAGTTTCCTTAAAAAACTAAATATAGAACTACCATATGACCCAGCAATCCCACTACTGGGCATATACCCTGAGAAAACCATAATTCAAAAAGACACATGCACCCCAATTTCATTGCAGCACTATTTACAATAGCCATGGAAGCAACTTAAATGTCCATCGACAGATGGATGGATAAAGAAGATGTGGTACATATATATAATGGAATATTACTCAGCCATAAAAAGAAATGAAATTGGGTCATTTGTAACGATATGGATGGACCTAGGGTCTGTCATACAGAGTGAAGTAAGTCAGAAAGAGAAAAATATCGTATATTAATGCATATATGTGGAATCTAGAAAAATGATACAGATGAACATATTTGTAGGGCAGGAATAGAAATGCAGATGTAGAGAACGGACATGTGGACACAGGGAGGAAAGGGGAGGGTGGGATGAATTGGGAGATTACATGAATACACTACCATGTGTAAAATAGATAGCTAGTGGGAACCTGCTGTATAGCACAGGGAGCTCAGCTCGGTGCTCTGTGATGATCTAGATGAAGATCTAGATGGGGTGGGGGGGGGGAGGTCCAAGAGGGAAGGGATAGATGTATACACATAGCTCATTCACTTCATTGTACAGCAGAAACTACCACAACATTGTAAAGCAATTATACTCCAATAAAAAACAAACAAACAAAACAACTACAATGATTTGTCGTAGGCTATAGAATTGGTGTCAGTGGTACTTGTGTTAATCTGCTTTTTCCAAACATCTAAGGCCTTTAAAGCTTCCTGGGCACGTTGCTTTCCTACCTGTACCCACTGGCCAAATAATCCCAGCAGGTTAGTTTCAGATGGCGCTATCCCTGAAAATGACACCATTATCTTTGTTTTACGTGAGGGCTCAAGTTTACTCTTTAGGCATTTCTAGCTAAATGCCTTGTAATTCTGAGCTACAGCATAACCCATAAACTGAAATTGTCGATCATGAAGAAGATTCTCCAAAGAAAATATTAGACTAAGAAAGTAATTATGCTGGAGGAGAGGTGTAGAATATAGTGGATGACAAGCAGGCAGGGGAATAAAAGCAGTCTTATCCTGAAAATTAACTCTGATTTAAGTTTAACACCAGGCAAATACCAAACTGACAAACAAAAGACTAAAACGGAATCTATTTTGAGGGGTCTTCTACAACATATCGTCCAAATCAATAGGGGCATGTATTTATTTATTTATTTTAAATTTATTTATTTGTTTTTGGCTGCGTTGGGTTTTCATTGCTGCACACGGCTCTTTCTCTAGTTGTGGTGGGCAGGGCTACTCTTTGTTGCAGTGCACGGGCTTCTCATTGTGGTGGCTTCTCTTGTTGTGGAGCACAGGCTCTAGGCGTGCAGCCTTCAGTAGTTGTGGCACGCGGGCTCAGTAGTTGTGGCTCACGGGCTCTAGAGCACAGGCTCAGTAGTTGTGCACGGGCTTAGCTGCTCCGTGGCATGTGGGATCTTCCCGGACCAGGGCTCGAACCCCTGTCCCCTGCATTGGCAGGTGGATTCTTAACCACCGCGCCACCAGGGAATTCCCGGGGCATTTATTTTTATTGACTGTTAAATCTTCCAAATCAATAAGGGTATTTATTTTTATTGAATGCTAAAACATCAACAATTCAGCTCTTCTAGAGCGGAGCCAACCTTTTTAACCATAGTTTCTTTTCCCATAGCTCCAAATACACTCTTGGCTATTTTTGCATTCTTTTCAGAAATCCTTTTTGGAGCTCTGTAATCTCCTCCTCCTGTATCCATGGCCTCAAAGGACTGTCCGAATTTTTATGACATCACCTGCTATACACACAACAAACTCAAACTTTTAGAAGTTTTTTAAAATAAATAAGGGACTTCCCTGGTGGCGCCGTGGTTAAGACTCTGTGCTCCCAATTCAGGGGGCCCGGGTTCGATCCCTGCTCAGGGAACTAGATCCCACATGCATGCTGCAACTAAGAGTTCACATGCCACAACTAAGGAGCTGGCGAGCCGCAACTAAGGAGTCCGTGAGCCACAACTAAGACCCAGGGCAACTAAATAAATTAAATAAATATTATTGGTGTCATGAAAATGATAAGTCATATCTGTAGGTACCACCTCCTTACTCTAACAGTCTCCTCCCAGATAAAAAGGTCATATCTGAATGTGAAATGGCACACGAGTATTGATGGAGTAATTCTTTGGTGACAGTCTCTGCTTTGGAGGCAGGGGTCACAGAGCACTAGGCCCTTGGTGAGTCTGGAAATGGAGATGTTGCAGAATTTTCCGTTTGTGTCTTCCTGAATGGTAATTCAAATATCCAATCACTTCCCGCCCCCTTCAGCTCAGTAAGGTTCTGCCAGGGCAGCAGGCAGGCTGTGCTTTGGTGGAAGGGAGTTCACTCCATGTGGAGTGGTTGGCAACACCTATGTCCAAAGGCATTGTTGGTGGAGGTGATGACCTCAGTGATGAGTGATTAAGGAGGGCCAATACCTGCCCAAGGTTGAGGTCATAAGCGGGGCAAGTATATTTCTGGCTCAAGCTTGGCTAGGGCTGGGGTGGGTGGGAGCAGTGATTAACTGCAAATGAGGACAAAAGGACTTTGTGGGATGATGAAAATGTTCTGAAACCAAAAATCATCAAACTGTTTACCACTTAGCATGTGTAAATTTTATATGAAATCAATACACCGATAAAAGTTTTTTTAGAACTATATACACAAAGGAAAACTTGCTAGGGTGAAAAAAAAATTTCCAAATCTACAGCTCTAATGAGCTCACCATGCCCCTGGCAAAAATTAATTTAATGTTGTTCAGTCTTCAACTTGTCTTGGCAACAGTTTTATTTTCGTGATAAAAACTGTATAAGAACTATGATCTTATCCATGCAGGAAAAGAAAGCCAAACAAAAAGATTAGTTGCAAAGGAAGAATAATCACACTGAACCCAAGCTTCTCCTGTGCAAAAGTAAATGTCATGATAATAAAAGAAAGAAATTTTAATAGGACAAACTGAGCTCTCAGAATTATATGCCAGGCTAAGATGTAGCTCTTGTCAAGGGAATAGAAATATAATCAAGTGTGCTCATTTGATGTTCAAAAGAGTTAGTATATAGTTACAGTTGATTCCTCTGAATAGCAAACTGCATACATTTCAGATGAAGTTTAATTTGTAAACAATATTTTTCCCCAATACTTCATAGAAACACATCTATTGCAAATCTGAGGACTCAAGTTCAATTGCCTTCAGGGACAGGCAAGTAACACAAATGCAGGGAGAAGGTCAGGTGTATTTCCATGGTATGCCAGACTCATCATTTTGGGAGTTTAGTGCTACTCTCGATACTTAGCTTCTGCATCAGGGACACTTCAGGGAATGGTGAGGACTGTGGCAAACTGGACTGAGTTCCAGAAGACTGACACTTTTCAAGAATGAAAAAACAAAACCTTATTGCTGGGTCTTTTAATTTTTCGAATCAGATTACCTAGATTTTTATATTAAAAAATCTTCAATTTACTCATCTGAAAATAGTTTGTCCAGAATCAGTGGCTTTTATGCTGTTTTATGCCATAGAAACCTTTCTTCAAATTAAATTCTCCATAAAACACAAAAATATGAACCAGAGCTAGATTATTTCAAATATCTATGATTCTATAGGATCCTAAATAAGAGTTGGCCAAGTAATCTCTTATCTAGCTGGTCAGCATATTTACCTCATGCCAATTTAACTCATTAGGTTAGCTCAAGTTAACATGTATTAAGTGATTATTATGGACCAGACACTGTGCCTTTATGGACGCATGATCCCACCATTGGCAGTCATACATACCTATTTCAGGGCAGGGAAAGCAGAACACCACAGAGGACGTAGAAAACCCTGCTTCTAGAGGAGGAGGGGGAAAACGTCAGCCAAGGGCACATTTCCACTGTGCCTTAAAGGATGGGTTAAGTTTTTCCAAGCAGAAATGGGTGTCTAGAAAAGCCTGAAGAAACACATATAGGGGTGAAAGTACATAGTACCTTCAGGGAAAGTGAGATAGCTGGTACACAAAAGGAAACAGCACCCAGAAATTAGGCATTCACCTGTTTACTGGTAATTGAGTTATACTAATCAGTCATTTTCTTACTGTATTTGCATGGAGGAGGAGGAAAAACAGACCTTAGAGTGGTGAGGATGTAAATCCTAGCTTACATGAATGAAACATTTATATAATTATATACTTTAAGTTAGAATCACAAGGATAGTCTGTTATTTTAAATTGTTTTCTTTTTGAGTTAATAGATTTTAATCCTAGAAATTAAGATTAGAAATGTTGATGAGAATCAAACCCATGGTATTTTGTGTAAAAATCTGTACACTTTTGTGTTATAAATATTTATAAAATTTAAGAGGATTTGGCTTATTAAAATAAGATTATCCTTATTGTTCTCTCACATGGTGCAGGATGCAGCATCTCCGTGGGGTTTATTCCTGTGCCGTCCTGTGTTTGTTGCCCTCTCTGTGTGGGCTGCAGTGAGGAGGTACAAAAAGGAAGCAGCCACGCTCCCTGTTCGCTGGGACTCATTGTTTAACAGAAGTGATTTTGTGGAGAAGCCATTCTCCTCCACTGCAGGAAGGCAGTTGCCTTAAATTCTCTCTATAGAATTCTGAAATGCTTTCCTCAGAGACCAGAAGGGCTCCAGAAGGTCAAAACCTTTCGCCATGACAATATGGTACCTCAGAGGGCAGAGGAAACTCCAAAGCTCCCAAGCAAGCACTGATGTACTCCTAGCATCTACCACCAATTCTGGAAGAGTAAATACTTGAGTTTGTGCCCTGCCATGAGAGTTTTCATTCTGATTTTACCTCTTGAGCCTAGGGGGAGCTGGAAGGTGGGGCTTGTGCTAGGGTTATAGGATGGAATGAGCAAGGCTTCATCCCTCTACAACATCCTGCATGAATTATAGGCTCTGACCGTGTCTTCTCTCAGCTCTTAACTTTGCTGAGACTTGAGAATCCTGAAGGTCTTGGTTCCAGCTCATCTCTACCCCCAGGGGTTGGGCCCCCAACCCTTAGGCACAGAATCACCATTCAGAGGAGGGACACATTCATGCTTCTTCCCATCTGGCTTTTCTGCATCCTGCTAGCAGTGGATACACTTTGCCAAGTGTTGAGTCCTATCAGAGGAAGAGATTCCTGCCCCTGCCTCCTGGTTTGATGGTATGTTGAGCCATCCTTGATTTCCTTAGGAAACAGTGAGGCGGGGGCATCCCACAGTCCCCCATACCACACCATGAGGAAGCCACAGCACTTCCTGCCCTTACTCTCTCCTCCGTGGTAGGTCAGATGGTGGGAATGCAGAGGAGAGGTGCCACCTTCTGAGAGGAATGAGGTGTCCAAAACAGAGTTCCCTCCCATCCACTCAGGGCAGCCTCTTTGTCTTTCTGCGTCCCAGTCTCTCCTCCCACCCCCAAAACTCCCTAGTCCCTGGCTGAACACTAGGATGCCATACCTGTTACCAGGTGATCACCAACTTCAACTTTTTTTTCTGCCCACCTGGGCTCACATGCTGCTACCAACTCCTTAGGCCCTAATAAAAAACCTTGCCATGGCAACTTCCAGAATTCCTTTTTGTCTCCGGCTTTGGCTCTATGTATCAGCCCCTCCCCCCAGCCATGATCCTCCCCAGTTCCTTATTCACCCCCTTAGGTATTTGCCCTGCTCTCTTAATTGTAGAAAAACCATTCTTCTCATGATACACAGAGTCCCTCATTACTGTCACCTTGTCTCTACTTACCACCAGTGAAACATCTGTGCTTTTAGCCAAGGCCAACCCCTCAACCTGTGACTCACTCCTATTATGTTACTTCTGCACCATAACATTGCTCTAGCAGTTCTCCCTTTCCCTCCTCCATCGTCAGTTTATTCCTCTTGACTGGATCTTTTCCATCAGCATCCAACATGCTATATCTCCTACCTTTAAAAAGCCCTCTTGATGCTATCTCATTTTTCTGCACCTCTGTGGAACAAAGCTCCCTAAAGCAGTTGATTACACGTGCTATCACCAATTGCTCTTCCTCTCTCTCGAATCCACTCCCATCATGCTTCTACCTCCACTTCTCACCTGAGTCTATTCTTCTCAAGGCCATGAATGATCTCTGTGTTGTTAAATCTAATGATCAACTCTGAGTCCTCATCTTACTTGGCGATTGGCAACTTTTCATGCAGTTGATCACTTTCTGCTTGAAATATTTTCCTCTCTTGCCTTCCAGTATGCCACACTCTCCTGGTTTTCCTCCTACCTCACTGGCTGCTACTTCTCAGTCTCTGCTTATTGGTTCCTACTTTTTCCTCCAAATTCTTAATGTTGGGGTGTCCCAGAGCCTGTCTTTAGATCTTCCCTTCATTTACAATCATTGCCTTGGTGATCTTAACCAGTCTCATAGTTTTACGTATCTTTCTCCCTTCCTTCCTTCCTTCCCTCCCTCCCTCGCTCCTTTTCTTTCTTTCTCTTTCTTCCTTCCTTCCTTTCTCTCTTCCTTCCTTTTTCTTTCTTTCCTTCTTTCTTCTCCTCCTCTTCCTCCTTCATATTCATCTTCATCGTCATCATCATCATCATCATTCAATCTTTTTTTTTTTTTTTGCGGTACGCGGGCCTCTCACTGCTGTGGTCTCTCCCGTTGCGGAGCACAGGCTCTGGACGCGCAGGCCCAGCGGCCATGGCTCACGGGCCCAGCCACTCCACGGCATGTGGGATCCTCCCGGACTGGGGCACGAACCCGCGTCCCCTGCATCGGCAGGTGGACTCTCGACCACTGTGCCACCAGGGAAGCCCATCATTCAATCTTAATCTATCTTTCTATCTAGTCTTCTACAGCCAGGACCTTCCCTGAGGACCATCAAACTTCTGTGCTGAGAACAGACTGTTGGAAGTATGGTCTCAGGAAGAAGCTGGGAGATTAGTTATGATGCTACTGCAGTAATCATAGCAGCAGAGTGAGCGAGAGACATCGTCACGTTCCGAATTCATTTCAGAAGGTAGAGACAACAGAATGGACTGGATATGGGCATTTAGGGAAACAATATCAAGGATGACACCAATGTTTTTGTCCTGAACAACTAGAAAGATGGAGCTGCCATTAAGTGATGTTGTGAATACTGTGACTGGAGAATATTTCATATGTGTAATCAGATGATGGCTTGGAGCAGGGAATCAGGAGTTCACTGTTCTACAGTTTGAGGTGAATACTGGACATTCAAGTATATGTGTTGATTAGACAATTTGGGCATGTGAGACTATCCCATGCAATCATGAGCTCCATTGTGCAAGTCCTGTGCCTTTGTCATGTTAGCTATGGTCCCTTGCATATAGTAAGTAAATATTTTAACTGAGTGTAAGATATTTCTCAAAATTATTTTTTAAATTCTTTTTTTGTCCAGTTTTGAGATATAATTGACATACAGCACTGTATAAGTTTAACGTGTACAGCATAATCAAGGTTGTTTTTATTGTGACCTGAGGTCAGTACCCCAGTAATCGTGTGTCAGTATTCCCTATTCCATAGCACTCATCACACTAATGTAATGATTTGTCTGCTTCCTAAGCCCAGACTTTCAATTCAAGTACTATTAAGGTATTATTATGCCACCACTATCCTAAGCCCTGGGGATATGAGACACTATTGTATTATTTAGGCAAGAATGGATGAGTAATCTAACAAGCAGAGGCAGTAAACACAGAAAAAAGGGGGCAAACTTGAGATATATCAAGATTAGAACACAGTCACTGACTTCATGTTTGAGCTGAGCAAAAACACAGAATTATAGTTATACCAATTCCTGACACTGGAAAACAGTTTTCTGGGGTTGAGGGTGAGTATTCAGAAATTTTAAATTAATATGCATTGCCTTTGAAAACAAGGCTCAACTCACTGCTCTTCATCACACTACGGACAACAGACCAAAACTCAGTTTATTCATCTCCATCCCCTAAAAGCACTTGGGTATTGGGTTGGCTTCCTGGCTCAAGGTTCTTTAGAGTGCATAGCTAACCAGCCTTTTCTCTTATCATGCCCTCTTCAGGAACATGTCAACTTCTACCCCAGGTATTCAGACCTCCATCTACATGCTCTCCCTCCCTGCTTCTCTCCCTGCCTACCCTTGGGAGTGGGGACCAGCCCCTCTCCATGTTCTACTGTGATCTTCATTCTCACTGTCATTCAGTCCATGCAGCTGATAGACAGTGGAAGTGGGACAGAGGCAAGAGAGCTACAGCAGCCTCCCAAGTGAGTTCTCCAGAAAGACCTAACCAATAACCAACAGGGAGCAGAGAGGGGAGATTCTATCATTTGCTTTTGACTGTTGTCATATTATCTATAGGCTGTTGATAAACACAAAGCACCTGCTCAAGGGTGGAACACTGGCACTCTCCTAAAAACCTCCCTTCCAGAGTGTGGGCACATATAGAAGTCATCAGCGAATTTTGCCTGTGAGATTCCTGGCCACTCCTCCTTGACAATTCTAGCCTTATGTCCACATTGCTCCTCTGGGCCGAAGGACACCATGATAAAATTTAAGCCTGACCTTTACCTTCAATGTACCTTAGACAAGGGCCTTCCTTCTCTGTTCAAGTCCCTTTATCCGTAGTCCGGGGTGGGGGTGGGGTGGAATGCTACCCAACTTAAGTGTGGGTTAAAGCCCCTTCCCTAGATAGGAAGGACATTTACCTCCTTTATGCCTTCCCTGAACACACCGCAGTGGAGAGAAGGAGCAGATGCACACCACTCTACTTAGAGATATACAGTGTATTTTTGTATAATGAAAATGACAGTAGCAGTTCTCTTCAAGGAATGCTGACGTTGGAGAGACTACAAAGTCTCTTGACTGAGCGGGGTCTTCTTGAGCAGACCAGTGCTTCCCTCCGAGGTGAGAGTTGGGAATTAGGGTGGGTTCCCTGGTTGGGTGACACATGCCACTCAAGGACGGTGCCGAGGGCGGCAGCAGGGGATGCCCGAGACTGAGGCAGAGTGGAGTTGATGGGAGCGGGGGCGGTGCCGGAGCTTACTGTCTGGGGAGCGGAGCACATCCAAGAACGCCAAGCCCACCTGCTTCCCAGTGGGCGGAAATTGGGCCTTAGAGTCCCCTCTTGTCTTCTCCGTCTTAGTTTGCCCCTTGGGACTTTTGGCTGAAGCCAGGCTCTTTCCCACATTTTCTTTTCTGGTGTTGGCCACTTTCTCAGATGTGGAGGACATGGATTCCTCACGCCCTTTGCCTTTTGTCTTGGGGTTAATAAAGTGCAGAAAAGATTTCATCTTATTTCTCCAGCCAGATTCTGGAAAGCTGGGCCTCTTGTGAGTACGGCCTTGCATCACCTGCCCCTGAAAAACCTGACCTTGTAAAGTTCGGCCCTGCGACGGCTTACCCGGAGTGAGCTGGCCTAGGAAAGGCTGGCCCTGTGACACCTGGGGCACCACAGGCTGGGCCTTCTCAGGAACCCTTGCTGGTTTGAGGATGACATTGAGCTTGGCTTGATTCTCTTGCAGGTCATTCTTCTCAGAGTCTTTTCCCCCAGGGACTCCAGGAGGTAGCTCTGGGGGTTTAAGCTGAGGGCGATGCTGGGGACTGTGTTGACAGGGAGCATCAGGGTGAAAGCGATGTCTCCGTCGCCAGGGGCTGCAGGGTGTCCCTTTCAGAAGCATCCCTTCTGGCCTCTGGGCTTCAGCAGAGTGGCTTTTCTCTCTTGTGGAGGAGACTGCAAACCCGGCATCCCCTTCTCTGTGGTCCCCGGCCGATTTGGGTTTGCCTGGCTCCTCTCTCTTTTCTGCCAGTGTGGGTACTTGGGCTGAGTCCTTGCTCTTGTCAGGGCTTTGGGGCTCAGGGCTCCAGGGCTCCTTCAGGTTGTGGTTGTTCACACTGGCCTCCAGCTGACCACAAAGCACCTGGGCCTCTGTCAGGTCCCCACTGGGTTGCGAGATATTGGAGGCCCAGTGGACAGAACCGTGGGATACTGCACTGGAACTGGGTTGCTTCTGTTTCTGATACGCTGCCTTCAACTCAGTGGCCAGCTGTTCTTTGGAATAGAGGCATTCTGGATCTGGGGCACGTGGCATATCTCGTGGGATGGGGAGTTCCTGGAGCAGTGTGTTTCCTTGGTTGTTTAGACTCCCAAGAGACTCCTGTGTGCATATGTTCTCTGAGGCTGCTACAATTTGTTTCCTGGACTTCCTTGCCGTCATGGGAATTCCCAGTTGCATCTCTAGCATCTTATTTTTCAGATGGAAATTTAGTTTGGCCAATTTGTGTTCTCCAAGTGAGGAGGGCCTCGCAGGCTCTGCCTGACTTTCTAGAGGCACCATCTCAATTACTTCTTCCGCCTGCACTTCAGCCTGGACTTCATCTGCAATGTCTGCACAAGCCTTGTTGGCATCTTGAAAGCCTGACCCAGGACTTAGACCCTGCTCTTCAGGTGAGGTCATCTGAGTCAGAGGTTCTGTTGGGAATTCGATAGGCCCAGGTACCATCTCTGTGATCATAGCTTGGGAAGTGATTGCTGGGGCCATGTCCCTAGAGAGAGCCACATAATAAGGAGCCGGCAGCCCTGACAAGAAGGCCAGATACTTGTGCCGTAAAGTTGTCTCCAGTTTCTCAATGGAGTCCTCAGACAGGGCTCGGGGCAGCTTAGGATGTTCAATGACAGCATCTGGTGAGGTTTGTTGCTGCTGATCAAGGGCTGTCAGCATCCAGGGTGTAATTTTCTGTTGTAGGTCCGGGTCACTTGCTGCCTGTGGTTCCAGGGGCTTGCTTTCTGGGATGCAGGTGAAGGGAGTCACTTCCAGGCCCCCAGGAATTATGCACTCCCAAGAGCTATATACACAGGCAGGGACGTTGCCCTGGTGAATCTGCCCACATTTGGAGTCGATATGGCTTTGCAATATTGCCTTGGCCTGGTCAAACAAGTGTGGCATGGGGACTGTCACTGGGTCCACAATGGGTGAGAATGGGTCATCAGCCCCAGCGGTCTCTAGAGATGTAGGCCGGGAGCCATTCACACTGTCTAGGGATGTGTTGCTCCGGGACATAGTCTGCTGATTAGTGGGGGACAGGAGCAATTGAATGGACTGTTGGATCTTCTGCGGCAGGCCCCAGCGGTGGTGAATCAACTGTCTCTGGAGGCGGAATTCCAGCTGTCTCCTGGCATGCTGCTGTGGGAAGAGTAGTTCTCGTGTGAGGACTGAGGTGGGATGCCCTGGCCAGGAAGTTTTCACAGTCTCAGAAGACTGGGCTTTGTCACAGGGCTTATACTGCACAGGGCTCTGGGTGTGTTGATCTCTCTGGGAAACACCTGGCCAGTCCCACTGAAGCTGGAGCTGCCTCTGCAGCAGGTGCCACTCCAAGGCTTCATACTCATCCAGGGTCAGAAATGGGACACTGATCTGAGCTTGTTGGTTGTCAGATGGAGCAACCCAATTTTGAGAAGACAGAAAAGAGGGTGGAGCTGACTGGGGTGGAGCTTTAGGCAGCAGAGGGAGGAAGGAGAGTTCCTTGAAGAGAAAAGGATCCTTCAAGTGGGGCTTGGACATGCTCTCACTCATGGAGAGGCCTTGAGAACCCAAGAAGGCATCAACCAGGGACTCACTGTGCAGAGAAGGAAGACCACAGAATAGCTGGCTATATTTCGGCTGCACGTGGCCCACTGAGTCATTAGCCTGCTGCCCAGGCATTAGATAAAGGCCACTTAATTCTTTAAGGGCTGAAGTGGGCAAGGCAAGAGCCATATGGTTTGGGATTTGCTGGTAGCAGTGTATTTGTTCTGGGTCCATAATGGACCATTCAGAAACCCAGAAGGCCTGGGTAGGCTGGCCAGCCATACACGGACCCAAGTTCTGGTATGAAATGGTCTCAAATCTCTCAACAGAGAACTGAGAAGTATCATTCTGAATGAAAGAAACTGGTTGCTTATACACAGGTTGGTAAAATAATGGTGGATTTGGCATAAGCTGCCTCAGAGACTCTTCCACACGTCTGGGGAGCCCCCACCTCTGGAAATGCATCCATTTTTTTACATGTAGCTCAAGCTGCCTCAGGACTTCAGGACTCAGGAATGGCAGGTGGGCAGGGAGGACAGTGACCATCTGCAAGGCCACAGGATGTGTCAGGGTAGTAATTTCTCGGTTCAGGGGCAGCAGAGACACCTGGGAATTTAAGGGCTGATGGCCTTGGTTCCCACAGACAAGGTTGAGGTTGCTCTGCATCATCTCCTGCAGCTTTACTGAAACCCTAGGTTCCTCAATCCTTGAAGAAAACATAGTCTCTGGGCCCCTGGGCACCTCTGGCACATGAAATCCCTGCCTCAGCATGAGGTATTCAGCCCAGAAATCGTGGACGCCGGCTGCACCAGGTGACTGGGCAGCTGACTGGGTTAAGGATTTCTGTGACACTGTGAGGGTTGCAGATGGAAATGAAAGGTCTTTGGAGTGTGGGCCATGCTCCAGACTCTGTTCAAAAGACACATTAGACGTGGACAAAACCTCTAGGCAAGAGGAGCCCTGCAATGGGCCCCCTGAAGTGGGGGAGATCAGAGTGTTCTCACCCACCACCACCTGCTGAATCTCCAGAGCCACAGCGTTGCAGGTTTGGCAGCAGGGATCTGCACACAGGATCTGCCGCACGCTCCCCTCCTGAGGAAGCCAGCCCTGGCTGGAAAGGGAAACATGGCAACCGTTTGTTACTGATGGAATGACATCTGCCTCTTTTCAAGGGTGTGGCCTGGAGATTGACACTGCTCCCCTTAGCCCTGTAAACTCTGAGGCCTGCACCCACTGGGGGTTTACTCATCTACTTTTCTTCCTAGGAAAATGTCACTTGGCAAGTAATGGTGTGCTGGACTGAGAGCCTGGGGCTTGCTGGGCAAAGTCTCAGACAACTGAAAGGAACGCAGGGCCTTGAGAGCCTGGGAGGTGGGTGAGTTCTCTGCTGACCTGTGCTGAGTAGCTGAACTAGGAGAAGGCAACCAGGCAGATGGGGGAGCCGATGGTTAGCTGATGGCGCAGCACCAGGAACATCACCAGATAGAACCTGGAGTCAGCCTCGTTTGGGGCTACGGAGGTCCTTGTGGGAACTCCGCATTCTGGGGATTACAGGGCATACACAACATCTCTTGGAAGACAATCCCTATTCTCTAGAGATCTTAAGAGGGGGACAATATGACAAGCTCCTGCCTGAGGGCTGTCCCAGGAACTGGCCTCCCTGAAGACAAAACCAGAGGAGGTATGTCAGCAGGGTCCAGGGGTCTGCCCTTGAAAGGGTCTAGCTGTAAAGAGAATATGAAAATGATGACTGATTTATGCACTTAATTAATTATCTATCCTCCTAACCTGTCTTGTGGTTGAGTGAAAACCCATGTAGTTTTAAATCCTGCACTAGTCAAATCCTGAATTCCAGGACCTTTGTGAGCCTAGCCCAGAGCAGAACTGCAGGACTCCTGTCTCCTGAGGCGTCTGATCCCACCCTCTCCTCTGGGAACCCCCAACCAGTGTCCAGGCTCCACTGTGTCTGGCTACGTCCCAGCCATTATGCTCCTCCCCAACCCTGCCACAGGCCAAGCGGAGAAATGATCACAGGCCAGGCTAGGAGTTGGGAGACTGCAAAGAGCAAGAGATCACCTTCTCATGACAGACAGCAGCTCCCACGGCTTCTCAGCTTCTTCCCGGGAATGTCTCCTAGCTGAGAAACCAGGAGACAGCGTTACATGGAACGGGAGAGGATTCAGGGACATCCTACAGGAAGCTGGAGACCTTTGTATGACAGGAGACGGCAAACCCCAATAGCCAGTGCTCTGAGGCACGTCTGACTACAACTTAGCCAGGTATGATGTGCTCTCCTGGACCTAATCTCCTTTGACCTTCACAACCACACTGTGAGTTAGACAGCATCATCATGCCCATTTTATGGATAACAAGACTGAGAGCTGAACTGACATCCACTGGGTCATAAAACTAGTAAATGACACAGTTAAGGACAGAGCCCTTACTTCCTCACTCCCCTACTTCCTCTTCACTCCCAGGGGTAAGGTGGAGAATTCTGGAACATTCCCAGGCTCTGATTTACCACCCAAAAAAGTCTTCTGGGAGAATCTGTCAACTTGGGGAAATTGGGCCTTCAGTGGTTAGAGCACCTGGTGCCTGGCACCAGGGGTCATTGAGGGACAGGGTTCATGGGAGCCTCACCCACAGTGGAGAGAAGTCAGAGCAGAGACTGGGACATTACCTCTTGATGCTGCATCTCTAGCCCTTTGTCTGACTTTTCGGTGACGCTTAAAGACAAAAGAGTTAAGAGTATGAAGTTGGGACACCATTTTCTTTTTCATGTCCAAACTGAGACAAAGCTAATATACAGTTCCCAATCCCTTGTAATTTATCTGTATTTTATTAACTTTCCTAACTTTCCATATTTCTATTTTTTCACCCCAATATTTCCCTTCTCTTCTTACTCTGATTCATTTTGAGGTTCTTTCATCCTCAATACCTCCCATTTTTTTCCTAAGAGAAGTTGTGTATCATGCTTATGATGAAACAAGAGAAAGGGTGGAACAGAATAAAAGGTGTGTAGGTCTAATAACCAAAGAACTTCAATTTACAAATGCCTTAATGGACCACAAACTAGAAAAATCTCCCATAATGGGAAGTCTTCTAAGATCCAGTGAGGCACATTCCATTTCACCCAAGTCTCAACCCAAGTCAGAGAGAGACGTTCTTGAGTTTTCAATTAGAATACATTGCAGGGATAGCCTGGTAAGAAATTATTTGTAGGCTCTGAGAAGGGAAATACCTTATAAGAGTAACTAACGGATGGTAAAAAAAAAAAAAAAAAAAAATCAAGGGGAGGGAGGGGAAAAGGAAGGATAAAAGGAGAGACACTGAGAGCTTAAAAGCTTCTTATCTGAGGCTTAATTAGTTCAGTCATGGTCATAGTGTTTCCCTACCTGGCAGCAGCTCCTTTTATGTTCCAATGTTAATCCATGGTAACACTTTTTCACTTGCCAGACAATTAGGATAATAATGAAGATGGAGCCATAGGTATATAAGGGAAACCCCAAATCCCACAGAACAAAAGTCGGGCTCAACATGATCTACTCATTAGCACAAGGAGACCAACCATCCCTATATGTAGGCATTCAGAGTCCTGGCGCCTAGTGACTTCCAATGCTACACTTTGTCATCTCCGCCTCACAGACAACGGAACCAGGCCACCAGACTGCATCACAAAGCTCTCCTCTTTCACAAGGCAGCTGTGGTGTCAAAGACCTCTACCTGTCTAGAGAAGTGAATGTGGTGATTTTGTTTGCAGATGAGGGTGTCTGGTTGTCTGCAAGGACTGAAGGTGCCTCTCACAGTCACTGTCTGTTCTCCCACTTTGTCTCCACTCTCCACACCCTCCACCAGCCTGATGGCCAGAGTCTGGTTATGGCGTGGAAATGGAGAGCTTTGATGTTACAGGCAGTGGATGATGGGAAATCAGAGGTGCATGAAGGGACCACGGCAAGGCCACGGTGGTAGCATCTTTAAATGACGTTGTGGGAGTCAGAAAGGAATGCCTCCCAGACTGTGTGGCCTCAAGCTTGCAGATGAGTGAGAAGAGAATGTAAACACTGCCTTCCATTGAGACTCACTAATGAGACTTCCTTACAGAGCTCTTTTTTTTCCTTAGGCTTTTATTTATTTTTTTTTGAATTTTATTTATTTATTTATTTTTACAGCAGATTCTTTTTTTTTAAATTTATTTAGTTATATTTATTTTTGGCTATGTTGGGTCTTCATTGCTGCACGTGGGCTTTTCTCTAGTTACGGTGAGCAGGGGCTCCTCTTCGTTGTGGTGCGCGGGCTTCGCACTGTGGTGGTTTCTCTTGTTGCCGAGCACGGGCTCTAGGTGCCCGGGCTTCAGGAGTTGTGGCTCATGGGCTCTGGAGCGCAGGCTCAGTAGTTGTGGTGCACAGGCTTAGCTGCTCCGCAGCATGTGGGATCTTCCCGGACCAGGGCTCGAACCCGTGTCCCCTGCTTTGGCAGGCGGATTCTCAACCACTGCACCCCTAGAGGAGTCCCCACAGGTGTCTTTATTGGTTATTTCTACCAAACATTGGAAGAAATAATACCAATTCTCCACAAACTCTTTTGTAAAATTGAAGAGGAGGGACTATTTCCCAACCTGTTCCATAAGGCCAGCACTACCTTGATGCCAAAACCAGACAGAGACATTACAAGGAAAAAAAAAAAAAAAGTACAAATATTCCTCATAAGCATAGATGCAAAACTTCTAAGCAAAATTTTACAAATTGAAACAAAAAATTATGAAGAGGAAAATAAACCATGACCATGTGGGGTTATCACAGGAATGCAAGATTGGTTTAACATTTGAAAATCATCATACTGATATAATTCATCATATTAACAAACTAAAAAGAAACAATATGATCATTTCAACAGTGTAGAAAAAACGTTTGACAAAATCCAACATGCATTCCTAATTTTTTACATCTCAGCAAACTAGAAAAGGAATTCCTCCACCTGATAAAGGAAATCTAAGAAAATCCCACTGCTAAGGTCATACTTAATGGTGACAGACTAGATCAGTGGTCCCCAACCTTTTGGGCAGCAGGGACTGGTTTTGTGGAAGATAATTTTTCCACGGACGGGGTGGGGGGGGATGGTTCACGTGGTGATGAGAGCAATGCGGAGCGATGGAGAGCGGCAGATGAAGCTTCGCTCACTCACCCACCGCTCGCCTCCTGCTGTGCAGCCCAGTTCCCAGTTCCCCTGGACTAGATGCTTATCCTCTAAGATTAGTAATAATACAAGGATATCTACTTTTAGAACTTCTATTCAACATTGTACTGAAGGTCCTAGCAAATGCTATGAAGTAAGGAAAAGAAATGAAAGGCATCCAGGTTGGAAAGAAAGAAGGAAAACTGCCTTTATTCACAAATGACATGATCATCTACATAGAAAATCCTGTGGAATCTGAAAAAAAAAGCTATTAGAACTATAAGTGAATTTAGCAAGGCTGTATGATATAAAGCTGATATACAGATACAACTGTATTTCTGTATACTGGTAATGAACAGATAGAAGTTGAAATTTGAAAAAATCAATACCATTGAAAATATCATAAAGACATGAAATAGGGATAAATCTAGCAAAAATGTAAGAACAATGCACTGCATCTTTAAAACACTGCTGAGAGAAATTAATGAACTCAAAAAATAGATACAACTTGTCCATGAGTCAGAAGACTCAATATTATTATGATGTCACCTCTCTCTAATTGATTTAGATATAAAAGTCAGTCCCAATAAAAATCCCAGCAATTTTTTGAGAAATTGACAAGCTCATTCTAAAATTCATGTGGAAATACACAGAACTCAGAATAGTCAAAACAACTTTACAAAAGAACAAAGTTTGAGGATTAATACTAAGTGTTATATACTAAGTCACCTATTATAAAGCTACAGCAATCAAGACAGTGTGGTATTGGCATAAATATAGACAAACGGATCAATGGAACAGAATAGAGAATCTAAACATAGACTAACTCACGTACAGACAGATGATTTTCAACAAAGGAGAAAAGTCTTTTCAACAAATGGTGCTGGAATAATTGGTTATCAATATCCAAAAAAATGAATTTCAATCCTCACTTCACAATATATACAAAAACGTATTCAAAATGGATCATAGGGCTTCCCTGGTGGCGCAGTGGTTGAGAGTCCGCCTGCCTATGCAGGGGACACGGATTCGTGCCCCGGTCCGGGAAGATCCCACATGCCGCAGAGCGGCTGGGCCCGTGAGCCATGGCCGCTGAGCCTGCGCGTCCGGAGCCTGTGCTCCGCAACGCGAGAGGCCACAACAGTGAGAGGCCTGCGTACCGCAAAAAAAAAAAAAAAAAAAAAAAAAAATGGATCATAGATTGAATGCAAAGCCTAAAAGTATAAAATTTATATAAGAAAACCCATGAACATGAGTTAAGCAAAGATTTCTTAGACATAACTCCAAAAGTATGACCCATACAAGACAAAATGGATAATAAATTGTACTTCATCAAAAATTTAAAATGGCTGCCCTCTGAAAGATTATGTTAAGAGAATGAGAATGTAAGTTATATAGTGGGAGAAAAATATTTGCATATCATATACCTGGGAAATGACTCATATCCAGAATATATACAGAACTCTCAAGACTCAACAATAAGAAAGCAAACAACCCAATTTTAAAAAGAGGAAAAAATTTTAACACACTCCACCACAGAATTGGTAAGGCACAGGAATGCTGTGTCCAAGGCCTTTGCCATAACTGCAGTGCATACATCAAGAGCCCTGGAATTTATCAGAGCTTCCCCACTTCCTGTCTCTATTAAATTGCTTCATAACAAATTAACCCAAAACTTAGCCAGTTACAATAATACATATTTATCATCTCATGGTATCTGTGGGTCAAGAATCCAGACACAGCTTACCTGGATCTTCTGCCTCATGGCCAAAATCAAAGTGTCAGCCCAGGTTCTGCAATCTCATCCAACGTTTCAAGTGGGGATCTGCTTCCAAGTTCACTCAGTGGTTGTTGGCATAATTCAGTTCCTCAGACTCTTCTGGACTAGGAGCTTCTTTTCCTCACTGGTTGTTTGTCACAAGCCACCCTCAGTGCCTTGCCATGTGGGCCTCTCCAACATGTCAGCTTACTTCATAAAAGCATGCACACCAAGAAGGCAACAGAGAGTTGGCTAACAAGATAGAAGTAACCTAATCATGGAAGGTGATACCCCTCAGTGTTGCCATAATCTATTGGCCAAAAGCAAGGTACTGCAGAGGAGGAGGTTATACAATGCCATGAGAATCAGGAGGCAGAGCTCAATGGGAGTCATCTCAGAGGCTGCCCACCACACTGGCCTCAGAAAATGCAGTTCTCTGGGTCCGTTTATTTATTTATTTATTTTTATTGTATAATCTCATTTATATGAAATGTCCAGAAAGGCAAATTTATACATACAGTAAGTAGATCAGTAGCTGTCTGGGGTTGGGGTGGGAACAAAAAAACTGGGCTTGAGGAGAACTTCTGGGGTGACAGAAATGTTTTAAAACTGGACTGTGGTTGCATAACTACATATCTACTAAAGATCAGTGAACTGTACATTCAGAATGGAGGAATTTTATGGTAAGTTATATATCAATAAAGCTGAAAAAAATGTGAAGTTATTGCTGTACTACAACAGATGTGTCAAGGACGCCACAGCAAAGGAGAAAAGGGCAACCAACCAACTTTGCCTGTGTAAGTGGGGCAGAAGCCAAGGACAGAGAGGGACAGCAAGGCAGAAAGGAATACACAGATTTATTTCCTCAACAAATATCTATTGTCTACTCTGTTCTAGGTGCCTGAGAACAGATCAGGAGCAAAGCCTACACCTGTAAAACTTCTATGCTAAAGGAGAGATAGGAAATAAACAATAACAAATATAATAAACAAGTTAAATGCATAGTATGTATAGACAAGATTTGAATTTAATATTAAATGATGAGATTCCTCAGGCACAAGGGGAAGGGCAGGTACAGGACGTAGGATGTGCCACAGAAGAACTAGGGTATGTGGTTCCACTGTGTTCAGTGAGCCCTATGACTGGGGGTGTACAGAAAAATAACCAAAGATGGCAACAAAAAGATCAAAGTAGGAATCAAAAGTGACGGTCACTTTCATTTAATTATTCTGCACCACATAGGTATTTTCATTGGTACAGATGAAACTGAGATTAGGGCATTTGCCTGGCAAAATGATAGTAACAGTATGTACTGAAGATGGTCTTTATTGGACTAACAGTGCCTGGCATGTAGTAAATGCTCTAAAAATGCTTGCCATTATGTTTATTATTAATATTATGGTGTCATAGTGCCTAAATTATTAAATTCTATAGTCTACCCAGAAAGCTATACAAAATGAATCAAGAAGAGATATAAAAAAAGATTTGCCTCCTTCTCTTTCAAAATGATCCTTGCAGGAACAATACACAGAAGTGTATTTCTAATCCTCAGGGCATGGGTTCATAGCACTGCAGTTCTCTCTTCCAGAAATACCTTTATAGCCCTTCCTTGAATTTATGGACAGTTTTAAAAATTACCTAAAGCTTTCTTTCTCAGGCCACCAACTCAGTGCAGACAAAGGGAAAGTCTATCAGTAACAGAATACTCCACAGAGGTTATTGTGAAGATTAAGTTAATATATGTATGCACTAAAGGGTTAACTCAGGAGGCCTGGGTTGCCCAAACGCTGAACATCTCAAAGATCTTCAGGACTGGCCCTTGACTGGCTCCTGAGATATCCTCTGAGCCCTTGGAATATCCTGCTAGTACAGCATATTTGTATGCCATTCTTTGGGCCACACTGTATCAGCCTGACCAGTTTATGCTAACCATGTGACTTACAGTGAATGATTCTGTAGGCCTGAAGTCCTTGCTTTGACCTCTGGGAGTGCTGGACATTGAGTAGCTAAGAGCAGCCACATGGACACTGCATATCCATGTGACTGACCCCCAAGAAAACCCTGGACACCAAGACTCAGGCGAGTTTCCCTGGTTTGCAACATTTTGTCACTGGGAGAGTTAAGTGCATCCCCATGCAACTTCGCTGGGAAGGGACATCTGGAAGCTTGTGCCTGGTTTCTCCTGGACTTCACCCCATGCCTTTTCCCTTTGCTCATTTAAAATCTGTATCCTTTCACTGTAATAAACCATAACAGTAAGGATAGCATTTTTTTCTTTTTTGGAGTTCTGTGAATCCTTCCAGTGAACCACTGAGCCTAAGGGTGGTCTTGGGGACCTGTGATGGAATATGGAAGTCCTTAGAACAGCACCTGGCATCTAGTGAGCAATATATGGATAATTATTATTGCCAAGTGCAGAGAAGTCATTTAAAGGTTTAAGGATAGCAAGACAGTGCTATTATTTCTGCCAATCTCTGATCTCAATTTCCATAGTAGGTTGGGGTTATGATGATTAAACAAGAACATACTTCTTTCATCACAAGCTTTAGACACATTGGATTGGATGGCAACACAAGTCAATTTCCAGGAGATTCTGGTTCTAGTCAGTGGACAGTACTTGATTTCCTTTATGCTTGGAAGTGATGCGTTTAGAAATTCCTCAGTTAATCTCTTCCAACTAGCAGCTTTGCTGAGATCAGAATGAATGATGAATTTTTCATAAATCCTTTCTATTGTCTTTCCTATTTTGTGGCTGTTGACATCTAAGAAATGATGAAATCTGAAGTTGGACCAGCCGAAGTGCAAGGCGAGCCGGAAGCTGGGGTCCGCCTCGTCCTGGACGCCGGCCACAAGGCGGACGAGCTCGCGCACGTTGCGCTCTTGCCTTCGGTCCAGACGGCTCCAGGACGGCGCCAGCGACGCCATACCTGTGGCGCTCCTGCCGTCCTTCGTGAGGTCCGGGTCAGTTTATTTTTAATTCCTGAAATCCAAGGACATATTTCCTTCTACTCACTTTAAGCATATTATTTCCAATCAATTCTTTGGACTGATAATTCTATGTGGAACGAGGTTTCCTTGCCTATTCCTACCCCGCACTCAGTCTGGTTTCATTCTGAGTCACAATAGGGTCTCTGTAGATCTATGTGCCTGCCTTTGTCTGTGCTTTTACCTCCTTCTGGAATAACTCTTCCTTTATACATTGTAGGAACTCTTAATTGACTTTTAAGATTTAACTTATGCAACAATACCTTTTAAAAAAAAATCCTCCACTAATGCCCCCTACACACACATACTCAACACTGCATTCTACAGGCTGAGTGAGGTTCCATTTATTCCTTTTACCAACATTTATTAAGAGGCTGATCTGTGCCTGTCACATACTAGTCTGCACTCAGCAAGTATCTGTAGAACTAACAAACTAGTGAATGGTGATAAATGGGGTGTAATGAGTGCCTTAAATGGGGCTGAATCTGTGCTTCAGGGGACCAGACCAGAGAACAAGGAGTGTCTCTCCATCTTGCTGAGAAGTTCTGCTTGCTAAGTGCAATCATAGCAGTCAGTCACCGATAGTGTGATGTTCCTTAACTGTTACTCTGCTTTTGTGGGAAGCCAGCCCTACAGCTTTTCATGAAGCTCCTCCCAGGCCTCCAGGGGCTAAAGATCATGCCATAATTTTGTCCTCATGTTTATTAGGGCTTTGGGAAATTTCGGTTAATATTAAACAACAGCAGCACCTCCCTTACGCCTCATTCTCTTGAGCTGAGTCCAGGAAGACTCAGTTTCAGTCCTTGGAAACCCCAAAACAATTCAGTTAATTTAGGGTGGCCATGTTTTCCTGGGCTGACTGAAGCCAGCTCTGCTGGACTATATAAACAGGAGTGAATGGAGAGACACTCTACCTACAGAGGTGGAAACTAAAAGCAGCACATAGGCTACTGCCAAATGACTCTGGCTAGAAATAGGCTCCAAAAGCACTGTGGTGAGGCACTCGATTCCTAAAACAACAGTCACTAGAGAACAGGCACATCACTTACGGCTTGGATTTCCTCAAACAGCTGGAGTCTCATCGAGGGGTTAAAAAGACTTTTGTTCCTTTGGTTTTGCTTAGAGTCTCCTCTGGGTTGATAACACCCAGATGTGCAATGGTGTTGGTATGTGCATTCTGCATTTCTTACAGATCCTAGTTCTGCTGGTTTTCCACTCTCTGTGTTAGGTATGTGGCTTTCCCTGAGGCTCTCACACAATCTTTCAGGCACATGCTTCCAGGAGCCAATTATCAACCACCTTGAAATTTTTCACCCTTATGTGCAGACGCTGCTCATGCTAAATTTCCCCAGCTCAAACCCAGGACAGAGAGGATGCATTTTTTAAGCTTCCTGCACATGCCTTTAGGGAAGCTGCCCTCCTGGGGGCCAGGCCACGATGCCCCAGAACTTAGGATAAATGCAGGAAACTTCTGACTTTGGTAATTTTGGTCTTTTCTTATCATTGTGGTTTGTGGAAACTGGCTAAATTCCAGAATTCTGTAGCTCTCCCCTGTGGTGAGAGAAATCACCTGTAGCTACTGTATGTGTTGCCCCTTCTCTGCTAGCCTGACTCACCATTCAGGCTCTACCTCTGGGGAAGCAAAGTGGCTGTGACGAGCTGGTGACCGTGTACTTTCTAGAAGTGAGTTTTGAAGACTTGGTCTGATCAGTCTTTCTGGTCCATTTTTGAGGAAAAGAAAAGGTACTGATGCCATGATCTCAAACTTTTCTGTTGCCAAGTCATTGATGCAGCATTCATTCAACAAAGGTATACAGAACACGTGCTCTGTAGAAGGCAGTGAGAGCTGTCTAGATCTGGTTTCCTCCCTCCTGACCTCAATGAAAAGTTAGGGCTTCTTTACCCACCTTTGGAACACTCTTCGGTTGCTTCCACCCATCTTCCCCTTCAGAGGTTTCGTTTGCTTTGTTTTTGCCTAATGAAGCCTTCTCATGTTTCAGGAGATCACTGTTACTTACCTTCGAGTCTTTTCCAAACAGTTGTCACTCTCATGCCAAGAATCAAATGTAAGCAAAAGCTCATCTTTTACAACTGCATTTAACATAGGATGAGACACCTTTGGTTGCTTAGGAGGCTGCTCCTCAGACTTTCTCAGCAATTTTTTCTTACAGAGCGCTGTTCCTAAACTGCATTCTGTTTCCCTCTTTCCCTTTCCTGCTGCAGAGTACCGCCCCCTACCCCGCAATTTGCCCTTATAAATAAGCAAGTTTCCTGCAGAGAATACATGTTTTTTACACACATAGACACACAGCCCAAGTTGCCACATATATATTACTACCTTACAAACACATCTAGACAGCCAGTCATCTAATTTCCTCTAGGTCATAACAGCCAGATAGATGGTCCTATTATACCTTTTGTCCCACTTTTTGCCTCTCGGACTTTGTTCTTCAAAATTGAGTTAGCTATTCTAGGTCTTCTGTTTCTCCATATAAACTTTAGAATCAGTTTGTTCATCTCTACCAAATAACTTGCTGGGATTTTGATCGGGACTGCATTGAATCTATAGAACTGGCAAGAACTGACATCTGGATAATATTGAGTCTTCCTTTCCTTGAATATGGAATAGCTCTCCATTTATTTGGTTTTCTTTGGTATCGTTCATCAGAATTTTGTCGTTTTCCTCATATATATCTTATACATATTCTGTTAGATTTATATCTAAGTAATTTGGGGAGGTGCTAATGTAAATGGGAATGAGTTTTTAATTTCAAATTCCACTTGTTCATTATTGGTATACAGGAGAACAATGAACTTTAGTATATTAACCTTATATCCTGCTATCTTGCTATAATCACTTATTGGTTCCAGTTTGTCAACCATTTTGGATTTTCTACATAGACAACCATGTCATCTGTGAACAAAGACAGTTTGATATCTTCTTTTCCAGTCTTTATACCTCTTATTTCCTTTTTGTGCCTCATTACACTAGCTCGGACTTCCCAGACACTTGTTTTTACCCGTTACCACTACCACTTGTTTCTCTGGAAATTAGAGCTGATTCTGTCAATTTCTCAAACACTCCACGCGCACTGATATCTGGGAACACACGCTTTAATCAAGGTGTTTTTTGTACATAGGTTTGTCTCCTCCATTAACCACTAAAGTCTTTGGCCTCATTCATTAAGCCTAATTCTGTTGTGCCCTCACAGTTTACTCTCAAAATCAAAGCCACGTCAATTTAAAATGACTTGGGATTCTTATTTGGATTTTGATGTACTTTTTAAGGTTCTATTTTACATTTTATGCCTTTAGAGGGGAAAAAAATTGGCCAAGAAAATGGAGCCATCTTAAGTAAAAGGAACAGAAGTATTCTTAGAGCCTGTGGTCAAGCCTGGAAAGTGCTGGGGTGTTTTTTTTGAGGGGGGTGTGTGTGTGTGTGAGGGTAGTTTATTTTACTAGTGGATGTCAGCTTTAGTTCACTGAAATTCCTCTAAAGACAGACTCCTGAAGCCACCAATTAACAACTGAGTAGCTTAATAGTGATTCTTGTTATCCTTAGAGAATAACTGTTGTAGCAAGACTGCAGTGTATTAGGGGGTGCCTGTGGTTAGTTTGCTGATACACTATTAATGAGTCAGTTCACTTATAGAGTAACCCTCCTAATCAGTTGGATGCTGTTCAATAACTCTTACTGTCTTGCCTGAAAAAGTCAATAAGGACAAAATGCATATTTTATTGATTTTCTTCTAAGGAATCATTCTTAAAAAATTAATTTTCCAAGTATGTTTATTCCAGGTCTTTGAACAGTGTTTCTCAGTTTTTCAACATAAAAATCTTTTGGCTGCTCCCTAAAGCTTTTGATATAACTCTGGGAAGGGGCTTTCCCAAACTATTTAGAGAGCTAGTACCTTCTATGTAGCCCTGAATACCAAGAAGATACTGTAAACCTTTGCTGTTTTGTAGTCTGTTACCACAAAAAAAAAAGCAGGTAATGGCTTTTTAATATTTGTTTTCCAAACATAAATATGTATATTATAATGGATATGCTTTTTCAGTCCACTCATTTCCCCCTCTCTTCCTAGAGTTTCCTACATACCCTTCCCACTTGCCTAGGATCCAGCCAGTTCACCATTTAATAAGCTTAGCTCTACACTTCCTATTCCTGTTGAGGTTGTCTCTACCTTTAAATCACCATAAACTATGCTCCAATAAGTATTCCTTTACATATGTCCACAGGTCACAGGATCAGCCTCTCGTATACAGTAGTTTTCTTCAGTCAAAGGTATATCAGTATCAGTTCAGATCTGCTAGACCTTCCAACCACACAGACTCTAAAGACAAGCTTGAGAATTCTATTCTTGCATCACTCCAGTCAAGGGGAAAGCTTACCTTATACCCCATAATGTTGCCCTTGTCTTTTAGACATAACCATGTTTAAATCAAAAGACAAAAGCGTAGTTCACTAATCAAAAATATATAATGATCCTAAGGCTATGTTTTTCAAATTGCAAGTCCAGACCCATGAGGAAGTCATGAAATCATTTTAGAGAGTCACTATCAGGATTGTTTTAATGAACTAGGTTAGAGAGGATAGAAAATATAGGGAGAATCAT
Organism: Grampus griseus; assembly: GCF_964374135.1. Taxonomy (NCBI): domain Eukaryota; kingdom Metazoa; phylum Chordata; class Mammalia; order Artiodactyla; family Delphinidae; genus Grampus; species Grampus griseus. The sequence goes on along the minus strand of NC_139000.1, from coordinate 37,354,441 downwards.
GTGTAGTAAAATTAGGATTGTTTCATAAAATTTGGGTCAGTTATAGATCTATGAACGTGTGTTTATAGGATCACATCATAAACTACATTTCTTTTTTTTTTTTTTTTTTTTTGTGGTACACGGGCCTCTCACTGTTGTGGCCTCTCCCGTTGCGGAGCACAGGCTCCGGACACGCAGGCTCAGCAGCCATGGCTCACAGGTCCAGCTGCTCTACGGCATGTGGGATCTTCCCAGACCTGGACACGAATCCGTGTCCCCTGCATCGGCAGCGGACTCTCAACCACTGTGCCACCAGGGAAGCCCAATAAACTACATTTCTTACTATGGGTCATAGTCAAAAAAATGTGAAAAATATACCTCAGAAGGTTTCTGAGGAAAACACTGTGACCTTGGAAATAGTAACTGATCTTGAGGAAGGTTTGCAGTGAAGGGCTGGGTGTTAGTTTTGCATTCTCTTTCTTGGTGTGGTGTGCCTGTTCCTCTCGCTGTAAGTTGGGGGCTTTCAAAGCCAGTGTGCATGAGGCATGTGGGCAGTGTCTGCTGCAGACTACAGGCCCAGCCTCTCGCTTCAAGAAATTCCTAGGTGAATAGTCTAAAAAATGTTTACACATACACACAGACTCCTTCCCTGCCCCATGGCTGGATACCCCATGACTAGATGCTGCAATTAGGTCCGTGGATGTTTAAAAGAATTTGAAAACAAACATGATCATTCCAGATGTTTATGACAGAAAGGGAACTCAGTGACTCTCTGTTCCAATACTCATTGATAGACAGGGAAACTGAACCCAGAGCAATAAAAGCTGTGTTTTCTGAGTCACAGAATGTTATATGTAAAACTAAAAGAAGCCACTATGTTGCCAACCCTGGGAAGTATATAATTAATTTGCAATGTAGGTAAATTAGAAAGTAGAGATTACTAAAAAGATGAAAAACATATATACATTGTATTCTTTCAAAAATGAGATTATGAGAAAATTTATATGACTTTGGGTTTGGTAGTGACTTTTTAGATACACCAACAAAAGCGCAATCCATGAAAAAATAAATAAGTTAGACTTCATTAAAATTAAAAGTATTTGCTCTCCAGAAGACACTGTTAACAGAATGAAAATACAGGTCACAGTTGGAGAAAATCTTTGCAAAACACATATTCTGGTAAAGGACTGGTATCCAAAATACACAAAGAACTCTTAAAACTCAACAATAAGAAAATGAACAACCCAGGCTTCCCTGGTGGTGCAGTGGTTGAGAATCCGCCTGCCAATGCAGAGGACACTTCCCTGGTCTGGGACGATCCCACATGCCGCGGAGCAACTAAGCCGGTGTGCCACCACTGCTAAGCCTGTGCTCTAGAGCCCACAAGCCACAACTACTGAGCCTGCATGCTGCAACTACTGAAGCCCATGCACCTGGAGCCCGTGCTCCGCAACAAGAGAAGCCACCACAGTGAGAAGCCTGCGCACTGCAACAAGGAGTGGCCCCTGCTCACTGCAACTAGAGAAAGCCCACATGCAGCAACAAAGACCCACTACAGCCAAAAATAAATAAATTTAAAAAAGAAAATGAACAACCCAATTTTAAAACAGGCAAGACCTGAACACCTCACCAAAGAAGATATACAGATGGCAAGTAAGCATATCAAAAAATGTTCAATATCATATGTCATTAGAGAACTGAAAATTAAAACAGCTGTAAGATACCACTATACACCTATTAGAATATCCAAATTCCAGAACACTGACAACACCAAAAGCTGGTGAGGATGTAGAGCAACAGGAAATCTCATTCATTGCTGGTAGGAATGCAAAATGGTACTGCCAGTTTGGAAGACAGTTTGGTGGTTTCCTGCAAAACTAAACATACTCTTACTATATGATCCAGTAATTGTGTTTCTTGCTATTTACCCAAATTAATTGAAAACTTACGTGCATACAAAAACCTACACACAAATATTTATAACAGCTTTACAACACAAACTTAGAAGCAACCAATATATCCTTCAATAGGTGAATGGCTAATCAAACTGTGGTAAATCTATACAATGAAATATTACTCAGCCTTAAAAAGAAATGAGCTATCAAGCCATTTAAGACATGGAGGAAATACATATCGCTAAGTGAAAGAAGCAAAATGAAAAGGCTACATACTATGATTACAACTATATAATGTCTGGAAAAGGCAAAACTATGGAGACAATAAAAATATCAGTGGTCAACAAAAATTCAAAAATGGGCAATGGACTTGAATAGACAATTCTCCAAAGAAGATATGCAAATAGATATTAAGCACATGAAAAGATGCTCAACATCATTAGTCATTACAGAAATGCAAATCCAAACCACAATGAGATATCATTCCAAATCCATGATGATGGCTACTATCAAAAAAAAAACAAAAACAGAAAATAACTGTTGGTGAGGATGTGGAAAATCTGGAACCCCTGTGTACTGCAGGTGGGAATGTAAAATGGTGCAGCTGCTGTGGAAAATAATTTGGCAGCAGTTCCTCTGAAAGTTAAACATAGAATTAACATATGATCCAGCAATTCCACTCCTAGGCATATACCTAAAGGAACTGAAAACGGGCTCAGACACCTCGTCACCAATGTTCAACAGCAGCATTTTTTGCAACAGCCAAAAGGTGGAACCAACACAAGTGTCCATCAATGGATAAACAGATAAACAAAATGCAATATATACATACAATAGACTATTATTTAGCCTAAAAAGTAACTGAATTCTGATACTTGCTACAACATGGATGAACCCTGAACGCACTATGCTAAGCAAAATAAGCTAGACACAGAAGGGCAAATATTAACAAATGGGACCTCATTAAACTCAAAAGTTTTTGCACAGCAAAAGAAACCATAAACAAAACGAAAAGACAACCCACAGAACGGGGGAAAATATTTGCGAATGATACGACCAACAAGGGATTAATCTCCAAAATTTACAAACAGCTCATGCAGCTCAATAGCAAAAAAACAAACAACCCAATCAAAAAATGGGTAGAAGACCTCAACAGACATTTCTCCAAAGAAGATATACAGATGGCCAAGAGGCACATGAAAAGATGCTCAACATCGCTAATTATTAGAGAAATGCAAATCAAAACTATGAGATACCACCTTATACCAGTCAAAATGGCCATCATCAAAAAGCCTACAAACAATAAATGCTGGAGCGGCTGTAGAGAAAAAGGGAACCCTCCTACACTGTTGGTAGAAATGTAAATTGGTATAGTCACTATGGAGAACAGTATGGCGGTTCTTTAAGAGACTAAAAATAGAGCTACCATATCATCCAGCAATCCTACTCCTGGGCATATATCCGGAGAAAAACAAGATTTGAAAGGATACATGCACCCCAGTGTTCACTGCAGTGCTGTTTACAATAGCCAAGACATGGAAGCAACCTAAATATCCATTGACAGATGAAGGGATACAGAAGATGTGGTACATATTGGGTTGGCCAAAAAGTTCGTTCAGGTTTTTCTGTAACATCATACGGAAAAACCCAAATGAACTTTTTGGCCAATCCAATACATACAATGGAATATTACTCAGCCATTGAAAAGAATGAAACAATGCCGTTTGCAGCAACATGGACGGAGCTGGAGATTATCATACTAAGTGAAGTAAGTCAGAGAAAAACAAATATCACATGATACCGCTTATATGTGGAATCTTAAAAATTACACAAATGAACGTATTTACAAAACAGAAACAGACTCACAGACTTAGAAAACAAACTTATGGTTACCGGGGTGGGGGAAGGGATAGATTGGGAGTTTGGGATTGACAGGTACATACTGCTATATTTAAAATAGATAACCAACAAGGACCTACTGCATAGCACAGGGAACTCCGCTCAATACTCCGTAATAACCTAAATGGGAGAAGAATTTGAAAAATAATAGATACATGTATAACTGAATCACTTTGTTGTACACCTGAAACTAACACAACATTGTTAACTATACTCCAATATAAAATAAAAATTAAAAAGAAAAAGATCAATGGTTGCCAGGGCTTTGGGGGAAGGGAGAAAGGGATGAATAGGTGGAACAAAGGGGATTTTTAGGGCAATGAAACTCTTCTGATACTGTAATGGTGGATATATGTCATAAAACCCATATATAACACAAATAGTGAACCCTAACATAAGCTATGGATGTTAGTATTGTCTTATCAGTTTTAACAAATGTACCACACTAAATGCACGATGTTAGTAATAGGGAAAACTGTGTATGTGACCAAGGATAAGGAAGTATATGGGAACTCTGTACATGCTGCCTAATATTTCTGCAAACCTAAAACCGCTCTCTAAAAGTCTATTAATATTTTTTACATTAGGTGCAGACAAATACCGTTTGATTCCACTCATACAAGGTACCTAGAATAGTCAAATTCATAGTGTCAGAAAGTACATTGGTAGATGCCAGGGGCTGGGGGTGTGGAGGTGGGGAGTGGGAATGGGGAGTTAGTGTTTAATGGGGATAGAGTTTCAGTTTAGAAAGGTGAAAAATTCAGGAAATGGATGATGGTGAGAGTTGCATAACAATGTCAATGTACTTAGTGCCACTGAACTGTACAGTTAAATATGGTTAAAGTAGTATGTTTTACATTATGTGACTTTTACCACAGTAAAAAAAAATTTTTTAAGTCTGTTAATATTTTTTATATGAGACTATAACATGGATATTTTTGTAACTTGCTTTTTTCCACTACTATGTTCATATATTATTAACATATTTCCAGGGATTCAGCCTGGACAGGGTGGCGATGGGAAAGTTAGTCAAGGATAGAGATGAGGCTGTGGAAGGAGGATGATTCAGAGGATGTGGGAATTTAGGGGCAGGGGATGTTTTATTCAAAAGACCCACAGAGGAGAGGGACTAGAATTTGAGTGGACCAACAGACTAACTAAGCCCTTGAGTCTGAGCGTCTCCAGCAAGCTGGGAATCCGAGCAGGGCAGGGAATTTCAGTTCATGCTCAGGGAGTCCCAGTCCCCTGCTGGCAAGAGGCTGGCATGACACGATTGAGCAAGTCACTCCTGAGCTCAGCAACAACCTTCCTGCTAGGGTGGAGTGAGCAGGTACAAAAGACAAGCAATCTTGATGGTCAGTTGTCTGAAATTTCCGTAACAGGACTCTGCTGAGGCACGTGGGAGCCTGTGAGGCACCATGGGAAGGCTGGTCCACTTAAGCCAGGATGTGTGCACATTAACCTTGGCATCCCACCTGACGCTGCTGTGACCCTTCTGAGTCACATTCCTTCGCCTGGGCATCCTCCTGCATGGCTCTCAGCCCAACTCCCACCAGGCAGGGAGGATGTGCCTGTCACAAGACTTCCTATGATCTTTGGGGATGTTTTAGGAAAACACCGAAGAGTGTGGTTCAGTCGGCCTGGGCCCTGTGTCCCTCACCCTGGGGGCCACAATAGGGGCTGGGCCCCCAACCCTTAGGCACAGAATCACCATTTAGGGACTTCCCTGGTGGCGTAGTAGTTAAGAATCCGCCCGCCAATGCAGGGGACACAGGTTCAAGCCCTGATCCAGGAAGATCCCACATGACATGGAGCAACTAAGCCCATGCGCCACAACTACTGAGCTTACGTGCCTAGAGCCCGTGCTCTGCAACAAGAGAAGCCAGCACAACGAGAAGCCTGTGCACTGCAATGAAGAGTAGGCCCCACTTGACGCAACTAGAGAAAGCCCGTAAGCAGCAACGAAGACCCAACACAGCCAAAATAAATAAATAAACAGAAATTGTTAAAAAAAAAAAGAATCACCATTCAGAGGAGGGACACATTCATGCTTCTTCCCATCTGGCTTTTCTGCATCCTGCTAGCAGTGGATACACTTTGCTAAGTGTTGAGTCCTATCAGAGGAAGAGATTCCTGCCCCTGCCTCCTGGTTTGATGGTATGTTGAGCCATCCTGGATTTCCTTAGGAAACAGTGAGGCGGGGGCATCTCACAGTCCCCCATACCACACCATGAGGAAGCCACAGCACTTCCTGCCCTTACTCTCTCCTCCGTGGTAGGTCAGATGGTGGGAATGCAGAGGAGAGGTGCCACCTTCTGAGAGGAATGAGGTGTCCAAAACAGAGTTCCCTCCCAAACACTCAGGGCAGCCTCTTTGTCTTTCTGAGTCCCAGTTCTCTCCTCCCACCCCCAAACATGCCTGGTGTCTGAACACCAGGATGCCACACCTGCCCCCTTTCTGTGTCCCTAGTCCCATCCTCTTCCTCACGTTCTGTGCATCTAGAGTTTCTCTGTGATCTCTCTTGCTGATCCAGTGTTCCAAGGGCACATTCAACCACCCTTTTATGCCCACACGGGCCCTCAGTTGGCCACCAACTCCTAGGCCCTAATAGAAACTTGCCATGGTAACTTCCAGAATCTACCTCTACTTCTGCCTCCAGCTTTGGTTCTCCATACTACTCCTTCCACCCCACAGCCATGGTACCTTCCCAGATCCTCACTTACCCTTTTGAGTCTTTGCCCAAATTCTGTTACATGTGTGCGAAACCCTTCTTCTCCTAATACACAAAGTCTTACCTCATTAATGCTTCCTTCTTTCTACTAACCACCAGCAAAGTGTCTGTGCTTTTTCCAAGGCCATCTCATGAACTTGGACGTTCACTCCCATCCCCTCACCTCTACACCACTACATGGCTCCAGCAGTTCTCCCTGCATCATCAGTTTACCCCTCCTCGACTGCATCATTTCTGTCAACATCCAACATCTTATGTCTCTCATCTTTTAAAAGAAAAACAAACAAACAAACAAAAAAAACCCTCTCTGGGTTCCACTTCCTCCTACAGCTCTAGCCCCATTTTTCTGCACCTCTGTGAAATAAATCTCCTTTGAAGGAATTGATTACACTTGCTATCACCACACTTGCTATCACCAATTGCTCTCCTCTCATTCTCTCTTGAATCCACTCCACTTCACCTCCATCACACGCGAGTCTGTTCTTCTCAAGGCCATGAGTGATCTCTGTGCTGCTAAATCTAGTGGTCAACTCCACACCCTCATCTTACTTGGCCAATTCACAACTTTTCATGCAATTGATCATTTTCTCCTTGCAATATGCCAGTATGCCACACTTTTCTGGATTTCCTCCTTCCTCCCTGGCTCCTGCTTTTCAGTCTCCTCTGCTTACTTGTTCCTCTTTTTCTTCCCAATTTCTTAACGTTGGAATGTCCCAGAGCCAAGTCCTTAGATCTCTCCTTCACTGATACTCATTCCTTTAGTAACCTTATCTGGTCCCACAATTATACATCCATCTCTCCATCTCTTTCTCTCTCTCTCCAGCCAGGACACTCCCTGAACACTATAAGGCTTCTGTGTTGAGAACAGACTGTTGGAGATATGGTCTCAGGAAGAAGCAGGAGATTGCGAAACTATTGTAGTATTAGTAGCAGCAGAGGAGGTAAGACAAGGTCATTTTCTGAATTTTGAAGGTAGAGACAACAGGATTTACTAATAGACCAGAAGCAGATTGTTAGAAGTAAAAGTCATGGCTGACACCAATATTTCTGGTCTGAACAACTGGCAAGAGAAAGGTGCCATTAACTGATGTGGGAGCAGGTTTGGTATGTGTGATTGGGTGGTGGTGGTGGTCTGGGGAATCAGTTCACTTTTGAAACAAATACTGGACATCCGAGTATATACACTCTTGATTAGACAATTTGGGCATATGAGACTGTCTACCCCATAAGATAATGATCTGCATGGAGGCAAGGCCTGTGTCTAGGTGACTGCTGTGTCTGGCATAGTTCCTGGCACACAGTAAGTACTCAAACATTTTAACTGTTGAATGCAAGATGCCTCTCGAAGTCATTTTTATTGTGACTCTTTGGAGACATTATCATCAACTGATTTTCATTCTAGGAGGCATTTATTCCATGCAGCTGAAAGGCAGTGGGGGGTCAAACAGGTAACAGGGCTACAGCAAGCTCCCAGATGGGTTACCCCTTAAAATCTAATCAATAACAACAGGGTGCAGAGAGGGGAGATTCTATCAATTGCTTCTGACATCGATCCTATTAGCTATGTGCCTTTGATAAACACAAAGCACCTCTTCAAGAATGAAGCACTGTTAACACTCCTCTAAAAACCTTCCCTCCGGATTGTGGGAATATATAAAAGTTATCAATGAATTGTGCCTGTGGGCCAAAAGTGCACTGGATTCTTGGCTACTACTTCTTGTACTACATCATGCACACTTTGCTCCTCTGGGGCCCAAAGACAACACGGGAAGCCATGACAGAAGTCAAGCCTGATCTTTACCTCCAATGCATCTTAGACGAGGGTCTTCCTTCTCTGCTCAAGTCCCTTTATCCACAATCCAGGGTGGAGCTGAAAGAGTTGTGTGGAACGCTGGCCCATTTGTAAAATGGGTTTAAGCTCCCATACCATATGGGAAGTACAATCTACCTCCTCTACTCTCTCCGTCACATATCACATTAAAAACAAAGAGGCACAAACAGGTGGTTCTTTGCTTAGAGGTACACAGTATATTTGGAGACGGCCCTGCCTCACCTGCATATTAATGGAAATGATGACGACAGCCTTCTGCAGGAGGATGCAGAAGTTTGGGAACCTATGAACTCCTTTTTCCTGGACTGGGTATTCTCCTTGTATAGACAGGTGCCTTCTGCTGAGGTGAGAGTTGAGACATGGGATGGATTTTCTGGCTGAGTGGCACAAGTCAGCTGAGGACAGTGCTTGGAGCTGTTGCAGGAAAGGCGCAGGAACCAGGATTGGCTGGACTGAAGGGAGTGTCGCTGGAACTCATTGTCTAGGCACTGGAGGACATCAAAGAAGACCACATCTTCCTCCTCCTTCTCTGACTGAGCTCCCTTCACAGGGCATTTGGTGGGAGGTGGTCTCTTCTCAACATTTTCTGTCTTGGTTTTGGCCACCTTCTCATCCTTAGAGAGGAGAATGGATTCCTTGTGCCCTTGACCTTTCACCTTGGGGTTAATCCAGTGTGTAAAATGCTTCATCTTATTTCCCAGTCCAGCTTCTGCAGCTTCTGTGAGGGTAGGGCTCTTGTAAGTATGGGCTGTCTTTACCAGACCCTGCTCTTGGCCCTACAAAGTGTGGCCCTACAAATTTTGGCCCTGCAAAGCTTGGATCTGAAAAATGTGGCTCCTTTAAATGCTGGACTTGCAAAATGTGGGCCAGCAAGTTGGTCCTGTAAGATCTGGCCCTTTAAGCCCTGAACACTCCAGATCTGACATTCTCAGGAATCCTTGTTTGGGTGAGGTCATTCAACTTGCCCTAACAGCCTTACAGACTATTCTTATCTGGTCCTTTTGTCCCAAGGAATCCTGGAGGATGCTCTAGGAACTCAAGGTAAAGGGAGAAGCTGGTGAAGGTACTGACAGGGGGCACTAAGCTGACAGGATGGAGATGGTGGCTCTAAAGACCCAGACAGATCCTTGCTAGTCCCTACTCACTCAACACAACCATCCTGGCCAAACTAAAATTTTACCTGAGAAAGATCCTGGAGATACACTTGGGAAGTCAGGGGCTCTGGGGGTTCTACTTAGAAGTGTCCCTACTGGAACCTTGGCAGGGTAGATGTTCTCTCTGGTTGGAGAGAGCCTCGGCGCTGCACCCCCTTCTCTGTGATTCTCTGATGCTTTGAGTTTCCCTGGGTCCTCTGTTCTCCCTGCTGGTGCAGGGAGTTATTCTCACCTTTGCAGAGGCCTGGGGCTCAGGGATCTTCCAGGCAGGGGTTGTTCACACTGGCCTCCAGCTGAACACAAGCACCTGGGCCTCTGTTATGTCCCCACTGGGCTGTGAGATCCTGGAGGCCCATGGGAAGAACCATTAGGACTGCTCTGGAACTAGCTTGCTTTTGGTTCTGCTGCACTGCACAGGATTTATACACTGCTGCTTACATGAGATTGAGCCAGAGACTCTGTTGGGCCCCCAACAGGCCCAGGCACCATCTTTGTGATTGGAGATTGGCTAGTGATTGCCAGAGCCATGGCCTTGGAGAGTGCCACAGTACAAAGGGCCCACAGTTCTGACAGGAAGGCCAAAACTTGTCTCCAGTTTCTCAAAGCCTCCCTGGGAGGGCACCTGGGTAGGTGCTAATCAAGGTGATCAGTAACAGCATCTGGTGAGGCTTACCGCTGCCGGTTAAGGCCTGTCAGTATTCAGGGTGTCACTTCCTAGTCCATGTAGGGACTGATGGCTGCCTCTATGTCTTAAGGGCTTACTTTCTGGGGTGCAAGGGAGCCGAGTTGCTGCCAGGGCCCCTGGAATTCTGCAGACCCAGTGATTTGAGTCCCAACCGCTGCAGATGTGGGTAGGGACAATCCCCTAGCAGATCCTCTCATATTTTTAGCCAATATGGCTCTACAACATCACCATGGCCTGGGAAGCAACTGTGGGCTGGCACTACTGGCCACAATAGATCAGAAGAGGCCACTATCCCCTCTGGCCTCTGGGTCTGCAGGCTAGGGGACACTCACCCTGGTCAGTGTGCTGCACTGGGGCAGGGGCTGCTGGTCAGCAGGGGATAGAAACAACTGGTTGGACTGCTGGATCTTCTGGGGCAGACCCCAGCAATAGTAAATCAAACAGCCAAATCAACCACTTCTGAAGGTGGAACTCCACCAGCTCAGGGCATGCTCCAGGAAAATACTACCTTGCTCTTGAGGACTGAAATGGGCTTCCCCAAACAGGTAGGCCCCTAAGTCTCAGGAGACAGGCTTCAGCATGTCTCAGGGCTTATGCTGTATGGTTCTATGCATCTACAGAGATCTCTGGGCAACAGCTGGCAAGCCCCACAGAAGCTGGAGCTGCCTTTGAAGTGAAGGTGCCACTGCAAGGCTTCACACTTGGCCAGAGTCAGAAATGGGACATTGACATAGGCTTGTCGATAGAAAGATGAAGAAGCCCAAATTCAGGTATGTGGGAAGAAGGTGGGTCTAACTGAGGTAAGAGGAAATTTTAGACAGTTTGGACATTAACAAATCACTGAAGAAAAAGAAACCAGGCTCCACTTTTGTGGCAAGATATCTAGGGGTGGACCAGGGACTCAATGTGCATAAAAGAGGAACCATAGAAAGGCAGCTGTGTTCTGCTGCAGACAGGACACTGAGGCCTCAGCATGACCCCCAAGCAATGGACAGAGACACTTATAAACTAAAAGATGATAGAGGGTAGAGCCAGAGTCACAGAGTTTGGGATTTGTTTGCAGTGACATCTGCACTGGATCCATAGCGTATCCTTGAAAAACAGAAAGTTTGGGTGGACTTGCTTACCTCCCATGAACCCCAGGTCAGGGAGATAAAAGCCTATCTTTTCAACAGAGGCCTTAGAGGTAGCATTCATGATGAAAGAAATGGTAGTGTTCTCCCCCAGGCTTGGAAAATTTGGGGGCCGTGTGACATAAGTTGCCACAGGAATCTTCCACAGATCTTGGGAGCCCTCAGGTGTAGAAACGCATGCATTTATATACACATACTTAAAGATACATCAGGGATTTGGGGACACAGGAACATGAGATGAAGGGAATGAAAGGTCATGGGGTATTTTAGGTTTGTGAGCTTTGGGTTCAGGGAAAGAAAGGGAATCAGATATTCAAGGGCTGCCGGCCTTATTTCTCTGGAACACATTCAGAGTTGCTCTTCTTCTTGTCTTGCTGGTTCACAGGAATCCTAGGCTCTTCAAGGCTTGAAGAAGACAGAGCTCCCACGTCCCAGGGTACCTCTGGCCCTTGACATTCCTGCCTTAGCTGCTGGTCGTCCGCCCAGTATTCGTGGATGCTGACTGCACTGGCAGACTTGGTGGTTGACTTAGTGGCTGACCTGGCAACTAACTGGGTTAAGGATTTCTGACTTGTTAGTTGTGACACTATGCGGGTTGCTGATGGAAATGAAAGGTCTTTGGAGTGCAGGGAATCCTGACTCTGCTCAAAAGAGAGACTAGACGTGGACAAAACCTCTAGGCAAGAGAAGCCCTGCGATGTCCCCAAAGAAGTAGTGGTGGTCAGGGTGTTCTCACCCGATAGCAACTGCTGAATCTCCAGAGCCACAGCGTTGCAGGTTTGGCAGCAGGGATCTGCACACAGCAGCTGCCGCACACTCCCCTCCTGAGGAAGCCAACCCTGGCTGGGAAGGGAAACATGGCAACCGTTTGTTACTGATGGAATGACATCTGCCTCTTTTCAAGGGTGTGGCCTGGAGATTGGCCTGTAAGCTCTGTGTTCTACCCCCAGGTTGTTTTTGCCACGGCTATGCTCTAGAAACATTCAGCAGGTTAGGGCTAGCTAACCTGGGCAAAGTCTCAGACAACTGAAAGGAACACAGGGCCTTGAGAGCCTGGGAGGTGGGTGAGTTCTCTGCTGACCTGTGCTGAGTAGCTGAACTAGGAGAAGGCAACCAGGCAGATGGGGGAGCCGATGGTTAGCTGATGGCGCAGCACCAGGAACATCACCAGATAGAACCTGGAGTCAGCCTCGTTTGGGGCTACGGAGGTCCTTGTGGGAACTCTGCATTCTGGGGATTACAGGGCATACACAACATCTCTTGGAAGACAATCCCTATTCTCTAGAGATCTTAAGAGGGGGACAATATGACAAGCTCCTGCCTGAGGGCTGTCCCAGGAACTGGCCTCCCTGAAGACAAAACCAGAGGAGGTATGTCAGCAGGGTCCAGGGGTCTGCCCTTGAAAGGGTCTAGCTGTAAAGAGAATATGAAAATGATGACTGATTTATGCACTTAATTAATTATCTATCCTCCTAACCTGTCTTGTGGTTGAGTGAAAACCCATGTAGTTTTAAATCCTGCACTAGTCAAATCCTGAATTCCAGGACCTTTGTGAGCCTAGTCCAGACCAGAACTGCAGGACTCCTGTCTCCTGAGGCGTCTGATCCCACCCTCTCCTCTGGGAACCCCCAACCAGTGTCCAGGCTCCACTGCGTCTGGCTACGTCCCAGCCATTATGCTCCTCCCCAACCCTGCCACAGGCCAAGCGGAGAAATGATCACAGGCCAGGCTGGGAGTTGGGAGACTGCAAAGAGCAAGAGATCACCTTCTCATGACAGAGAGCAGCTCCCACAGCTTCTCAGCTTCTTCCCGGGAAAGTTTCCTAGCTGAGAAACCAGGAGACAGCGTTACATGGAACGGGAGAGGATTCAGGGAACATCCTACAGGAAGCTGGAGACCTTTGAATGACAGGAGACGGCAAACCCCAACAGCCAGTGCTCTGAGGCACGTCTGACTACAACTTAACCAGGTATGATGTGCTCTCCTGGACCTAATCTCCTTTGACCTTCACAACCACACTGTGAGTGAGACAGCATCATCATGCCCACTTTATGGATAACAAGACTGAGAGCTGAACTGACATCCACTGGGTCATAAAACTAGTAAATGACACAGTTAAGGACAGAGTCCTTACTTCCTCACTCCCCTACTTCCTCTTCACTCCCAGGGGTAAGATGGAGAATTCTGGAACATTCCCAGGCTCTGATTTACCACCCAAAAAAGTCTTCTGGGAGAATCTGTCAACTTGGGGAAATTGGGCCTTCAGTGGTTAGAGCACCTGGTGCCTGGCACCAGGGGTCATTGAGGGACAGGGCTCATGGGAGCCTCACCCACAGTGGAGAGAAGTCAGAGCAGAGACTGTAACGTTACCTCTTGATGTTTTATCTTTAGCCCTTTGTTTGACTCTCCGGTGATGCTTAAAGGCAAAAGACAGTGTGAAGCTGGGGTGCTCTCTTCTTTTCATGTCTAAACTGAGACAAAACCTGCAAATATTTCCCAAGCTTTTTCTGTGTTCCAATTTTACACATTCTCCTACCTTTCTTTTTCCTACTCTACCTTTTTCACACCATCATTTCCTTTCTCTTATTTCTGATTCATTTTTAGGCTCTTCATACTCCATACCTCCACCCCCATTCCCTGAAGAAGTTCTGTGGAGAGATCAGGATAAGACAAGAGAAAGGGAGGAACGGTGGTACAGTAGCCGAAGGACCTTAGCCATCCAAGGCCCTAAATGTCCACCAACCAGAGGAATCACCCAAATATGAAGCTGTTCTGGGATCCAGTGAGGAAATTTATTCCATTAAAAAAAAAAACAGGGGTAAGGGGTTAAGGGTAACAAGAGACAGTGAGGGGATAAAACCTTGATCAAGGCTTAATTGGTTCAGTTGTGGTCATAGTGTTTCCCTACCAGCAGCAGCTCCTGTTAGGTCCCAATCTTAAATCTTGGTGATTCTTTCTCACTTGCCAAATAATTAATGGGATAATGATGATGGAACCATAAGTGTAAAGAGGATATGCAACATCCCACAGAATAAAGGTAGGCCTCAACATAATCTAAACCTCACTAGCCATCCCCCTTTCTAGGCTTCCTAGGCTTTCAGGGTCTTAGAACCTAATGCCTCCAAATTCTAGACCTATCGTCTCTGCCTCACAGAGCACAGAACCAGACCAGTAGACTGCATCAAAAAGCCCTCCTGTTTCCCGTCATGCATAGCATCACAGACCTTTATTTGTCTAGGAGAAACTCATGTGACACAGTGCAGAGCCTGAGCCTAAAGGTGCCAAGTCACAGGAAGCAAATACTCTTTCATGCTCTATTCTCTTTATCCTGTTGGCTCAGCCTTCTTCTTTCAGATAATAGTCTGGCATCTATCCCCAGATAACTGAGTCTTTATGTACACTGCATGCCCTAAAACAGAGACAGTGGCTACTGTCTCTCTGCCTCCTACTACAAAGGAACTCCATGAACTATAGCACCTGTACTGGGAAGATAACTAGAAAACACACAAGAGGACAGTGCACACATTGTCTTGTTAAGTCTTGGACAGTGAAGGTTTTGATGCCACAGGCAATAGGTAGTCAGTATCAAGAAGTTCAGGAAAAGAACAGTGATTAATGTGACAAGGAAAGGACATAGCTTCTGTTCTTTTAAATAACTTACTGAAGAGTTAAAGAAGGAGTCCTCTCAGTCTCATTCCCTAAGCTGGACAGTGTCAAAGGTACAAAAACATTTGAGTTATGTTACCTGCCTGCTCTCAAGACACTTAAAAACCTAGTTTCAAAGACAAGATTAATTCACAATCAAGAACCCACCTTATTAAGAGTTGAATCAAGAACCAGCCTTACTAGGAGTTGGGAAAGAGAGGTGTAGGGAGTTATTTAATGGGTACAAAGCTTCTGTATGGAATGATGAAAAGGTTCTGAAAATGGATGGTGGTGATGGTTGCACAGCACTGTGAATGTCCTTAATGTCAGGGACAAGTACTCTTAAAAGTGGTTAAAATAGTAAAGTTTATACTGAGTATATTTTACCACAATTTAAAAAACAAAAGGCCAAGAAAACCCAATTGTTAGCATGAGGGGTTTTTTTGCTACCTATAAGGAAGAATATTCTGAAAATAATTTGGCAAAATAATGGATTAGTGAATGTTTTTCCTAAATGTCCTTTTTTACAGAACAAAATAAATACAAAATAGATCCTTACATTTAAGATAATTTAAGAAGAGTCTCACCGTGAAGACGGGATGAATTTGAGCCATTTCAACATCTTTCCTGAACTTGTAAATTCCATAATACAGGAATGAGAAGACTTTTCCAACTAAAGAGCACTGAATGACAGGTTAACAATAATCAGTGAAAAAGCATCTTGCATCAGCTTTTTAGCAGTAGATCAAGATACGTACAAAGTGGCTTGAATCTTTTATTACTGGTGTTATTCCTACCAAACCAAGCTCCGGCTTCCTGCAGCTGCTGCCGGCCTCTATGCTGCTGCAAAGGTTCTCAGTCTCCCGTTAATCTGACCCAGTATGGCACTGCGTGGTACTTGGGGTCCTCCTTCCCTGGACTATGAATGTAGGTAATTAATAAACTTCATTCAGTCTTATAGGTCCAGTGTCAGATGTTGCTCGTTCGGCCATCCCCAGAACCCCAGGGTTACCAATGGGATGAAGAGGAGGTGCATAGGACACCATATCTCCTACACAACCAGCTCCTGCTTCCTGCAGCTACTGCTGCAACACTGCTTAGTCTCCCATTAGCCTGACCTCTTGGCCCCAGACAAAATCACCAAATTTGGCAACACTGGCACCAGCTCCAACGAGTATACTATTTACTTAACAGATAATCCACAGCCACTGTCATCCCACTAAACTGTTAAAACCATATGCTGCAAACTGCTCTATAGCAACTTACCCACCCTTGCTCCTCTGTCTCAGAGCCGAGGTAGAGTCAAATGACAATCTTATGCCTTTCTGCAGAGTAGACTTTTAGTACTGGTTTATTTATTGATTTGGTACCCACTGACAGAGGGTGCTTGTGTGGATAGGACAGTGGGATCAGCGTCTTCCTAAACAAGGGCACATTCATGTAATGAACACACTATCGTTTTTCTTTTTTTAATGGATCATTTCCTTTTTCTTTAATTTATTTATTTAATCTATTTATTTTTGGCTGCGTTGGGTCTTCGTTGCAGTGAGCAGGCCCCTCATTGCGGTGGCTTCTCTTGTTGCAGAGCACGGGCTCTAGACGCGCGGGCTTCAGTAGTTGTGGCATGCGGGCTCAGTAGTTGTGGCTCGTGGGCTCTAGAGCACAGTCTCAGTAGCTGTTGCACACGGGCTTAGTTGCTCCGTGGCATGTGGGATCTTCCCGGACCAGGGATCGAACCTGTGTCCCCTGCATTGGCAGGCGGATTCTTAACCACTACACCACCAGGGAAGTCCACACACTGTCTTTTTTTTTTTTTTAAACGTCTTTATTGGAGTATAAGTGCTTTACAATGGTGTGTTAGTTTCTGCTGTATAACAAAGTGAATCAGCTATACGTATACATATATCCCCATATCCCCTCCCTCTTGCATCTCCCTCCCACCCTCCTTATCCCTCTCCTGTAGGTGGACACAAAGCACCGAGCTGATCTCCCTGTGTGGCTGCTTCCCACTAGCTACTTTACATTTGGTAGTGTATATATATGTCCATGCCGCTCTCTCACTTCGTCCCAGCTTACCCTTCCCTCTCCGTCCCAGCTTACCCTTCCCTCTCCCCGTGTCCTCAAGTCCATTCTCTATGTCTGCATCTTTATTCCTGTCCTGCCCCTAGGTTCTTCAGAACCAGTTTTTTTTTGTTTTTAGATTCCATATATATGTGTTAGCATACGGTATTTGTTTTTCTCTTTCTGACTTCCTTCACTCTGTATGATAGTCTCTAGGTCCATCCACCTCACTACAGATAACTCAATTTAGTTTCTTTTTATGGATGAGTAATATTCCATTGTATATATGTGCCACATCTTCTTTATCCATTCATCTGTCGATGGACACTTTAGGTTGCTTCCATGTCCTGGCTATTGTAAATAGTGCTGCAGTGAACATTGTGGTACATGACTCTTTTTGAATTATGGATTTCTCAGGGTATATGCCCAGTAGTGGGATTGCTGGGCCAGTAGTGGGATTGCTGGGCCGTATGGTAGTTCTATTTTTAGTTTTTTAAGGAACCTCCATACTGCCCTCCATAGTGGCTGTATCAATTTACATTCCCACCAACAGTCAAGAGGGTTCCCTTTTCTCCACACCCTCTCCAGCATCTACTGTTTGTAGATTTTTTGATGATGGCCACTGTTGCTTTTAATGATGTGGGCATGGACCTTCAGCTTTGCCCTTCCTGCCTCATGGTTTATCGTGAACGGCAAACAAGGGAGATGAAGTACATCAAAGGCCTCTGTGGACTCTGGAGGGCTACACAACTGTAAAGGATTCAGATTCGTCTGTTTCTAGAAAACTTGCTAAAGCTGGACCCCGCTTGCATGATAATGCTACAGTGCCACAATTACTGTAATAGTAGAATTTCTTCAGGAAACTGTTCATGATTACTGATTCATATGCACCATGGGTCATATCACTGCCCGATAAAGAAAAATCCTGACAGGACACTGATGTGATTTTGTCCCTCCACACAAGCCTTACTTAGGAGTTTTGCTGTGTCTCATTCTCAGAAAACACTAGTGAATACCTTAGATGTCTCAGGTGATGGAGACAGAGGCATAGCTGCTTCCATTCAGAAGCAACATTTTTTATATGCTAGCATTTTTATTAATGCCCAAGAGTTGGACAGGAAGAGTTGGACACACCCCAGAGTAGTATCTGCAAGACCACCAGCGCTTCACAGCAGGTTACTACGCTACACAGAAGTGTAGCAAGCAGCTAGAGGCACTAGAGGGCAGCACTTGCCCACCCAATGAGTCCCGAGGACTCCGTTTCAGGAACTTTAAAAGGCCATCTGTTCCAGTGGCTCTCAATCCTGGCCTTACATCACAATCACTGGGAAGCTTGTGAAAATATACATTTCCTGGCCTCACCCCAGATTTAATGAATCAGAATCTCTAGGGGCACAGTCTTTCAATCTATGTATTAAATAAGTGTCAAAAATAATCCTCAAGCAATAGAGCACTGGGCTTTGGGGTGTGTATTGGGGAGCAAATGGCCTCCAAAGAGCAACAATTCTTCCTCCCACCCAAGTTTTACTGAGATATAATTGGCACATAACATTGTATTAGTTTAAGGGGAACAACATAATAATTTGATGTATGTAGGGATTGTGAAATGGTTACCACAATAAGTTTAGTTAACATCCATCACCTTAGAGTTATAATTTTTTTCTTATAATAAGAACTTTTAAGATCTACTCTTTCAGCAACTTTCAAATATATTAACTACAGTCACCAGGCTATACATTAGACCCCCAGAACTTATTAATCTTATAAGTGGCATTTTGTCCCTTTTGATCACCTTCATCCATTTCTCCCATCCCCACTCCCTGACACTGGCAACCACCAATCTGTTCTCTGTTTGAATGAGTTTGGTGTTTTTTTTAGATTCCATATATAAGTGAGATCACATAATATTTGTCTTTCTCTATCTGACTTACTTCACTTAGCATAATGCTGTCAAGGTCCATCCGTGTTGTTGCAAATGGTAGGATTTCCTTCTTTTTTATGGCTGAAAAATATTCCATGATATCATCTTCTTTATCCATTCATCTGTCAATGGACGCTTAGGTTGTTTCCATGTCTTATTAGCTATTATAAATAATGCTGCAATGAGCATGCGTGTACAGATATCTCTTGGAGATAGTGATATCACTTCCTTCAGATATATAACCAGAAGTGGGATTGCTGGATGAAATTTGAAGCAACTATCTGCGGATGATGTTATAAAAAAAAAAATTCTCCTATAATAGGTAAGTTTGGCCTTCTCTGGCAATGACCTAACTTAGACAGTGATCTGTAAATGGAAGTTAAGAATTCAGGAACACATGGAAGAAAGGAGAATTGACCCTGACTGAGAAAAAGTACTATGTGGCAGGCCCTTTACACACATCACCTCATTCAGTCCTTACCCTCAACCAGACCCAGGTACTGTTATCCCATGTTATATAGGAGGAAACTGAATCACCTGTAAGTAAAGTAACACTAGCCTGAGGTCACGTAGCAACTTAGTGATGGATAAAAAGTTTGTTTCTAAACTCCACTAAGCCTTGCAACCTTCAATTCAATCAAGTTGAGAGGAAATGGACATAACATATGATTATAAGATGTTTGAAACTGCAGACTACTCACATGTCCAGTTGTTTTTGAAAAGAAGGGCCACAGTAATAAAAGGACTCTAAAACAGGAGCGAAAGAGCAAGGCTGGGTCCAAAGGTGTCCAATGTCGTCCAGGTTATACCTACTTCTCATCAGGTATGTCCCCCAGGGGCAACAGCCCAGTGACATTAGCATCTGAGACTGTCCCATTCACACGCCTGGCTTGATTACAGGCTCATCAAGTGCCTTCTGACTAGAATGTAACTTACAGTGTAAATGGACCTATACGAAGAGAATGACCTGACTAGCATGTAGGAGTATTCCAGGTCCCTCGGGATTATATTTCTCAATATAAATTCATAAATTAGCATGATGATTTTATGACTCAGCCTCCTTTCAGTTTAATTTCAGTTGGTAATTCAGTTTAAATACAGTTGGTTTCTTCAGGAAACCAACTGGCTCAGAGAACCTTGACAACATGTAGTCTTTCTACTTGCAGAGCTGAGGAACACCGACTCCTAGTTCTCCCTCCTTTCCGTTCCTCCTAGTTAGTCTCCACTCTCCTGACCAGTTGCAGAGGCAGGGAGGGCAATTCTAAACACGAGGCTGCTGCAAAGACCACAATCCCCGGCCTCCCGCAGAGGAGAGCAGCACCACTATTTCTCAGTCTGAGCTACCTTCCTCTGTGTGCCTCAGTTTTCTCCCATTAGTACAGAGTAGTATCTATCAAAGGCTATTTATTGAATAAAGCATTTGGGTGGGGGGGAGAGTAATAAATGTTATCCATAAGTGAATTCCGATAACTTAAAAGTAGGAAGTAACAGTTAGTTATACAGAAACACTCAAAATATCTCAGAATGTGCCTGGTACAGTAAACTACTATATAAATCTCCTCTAAAGAGGAAAGAGGTTATTTTTGGCTGAAGTGATCTGGGAAAGCTCCATGTTGTAGAAAATGGCATTTAAACTGGTGCTTGAAGCAGACAGAGGATTTTAATACGTGGAATTGGAAGAGGGTGATCCACATGCAGGAGTCAGCATGGATAAAGCGGCTGGTGCCTCTGTGTAATGATATGTGGAAATAACAGAAGGGTTCCTGAAATATTTATTTTACTATGGGTACATTTTATTTTGTATATATTCCATCTCAATGAAGTGAGGTTTAGATTTCTTTTTGTCTTTGTGTGAAAACTGAGGTAGTGGATATCTCCTTGTGGGTGTGTTTTTCTGCATCATGTGGACATGAACTGTGTAGATGGGTCTCCTGAATCTGACCATACGTGTTTCTAGGTATAAATTCTGCGTGGGTGCATTTCTCTACAGACTTTTTGATCTTTGTGGGTGTGTGCACATGCAGTCCTGAGGGAATGGGAAGGAAAGAGAGAGGAAGGAGTAGAGGTGAGAAGGAGAAGAAAGAGAGGAAAGGGAGTGAGAAGCTGTTGAGCTGAACCTCTGTCCAAAGCCCAAATGTGAAACTCCTACACATCATTAGTATTTTAAGTAGTTGATAACTGATCATCCTATCGAGCTTGGAAGTTCTTTTTCTAATAATAAAACATTCATTGGTAAAAGGCTAGTGTTTCAAACTGCTATGTTTTACCCATCACATTCTATGTCTTTTCATTTGTCCTTCCTTTCACCCAATTTAGTCCTCTTTTTGGATTTTTTTTTTTCGTTTGGTGTCTTATTTTCTTATCCTCCCAGACCTATTAATTTCTTTATTGGAATTTTGTCTTTCTGTAAGTTTTTCCTTTCTCTTCTCACTTATGGAGCTAATACCATACCCCACCCATACCCCAGAAAACAAATGTTTTTAAATTGCGAAACGGGTACTTCTTGTAAAGATATTTTAGGCTCAATCTTAGGCGTTTATCTTCACTGCCATGGTGGATTCAACAGATTTTAATTGGGTGCTTTGGTCTATGTTAAAGGCATTGTTCTAGTTACTGAAGAAACAGAGAAAAATGCCTAGAATAGTCAACCAATTATATTAATGATCATCTTTAACTAAAGTAACAAGCTTTTCTTTTCTCCAGACATAGGAGAAAACTAGAAGACAGAAAAGCAAGAGTGATTTAGCTAGTATTTCCATAGGCATCTACTACATATCATCTTAAGAAAACTGAGGTAGCAAATAATCATCCAGTGAATTTGCATATTTTTACATATTTGTTAATATACTGCCATTCCAAGAAATGAGAGTAAATCAAAATTATATTTAGTGGGCTTCCCTGGTGGCGCAGTGGTTGAGAGTCCGCCTGCTGATGCGGGGGACATGGGTTCGTGCCCCGGTCCGGGAAGATCCCACATGCCACGGAGCGGCTGGGCCCGCAAGCCATGGCCGCTGAGCCTGCGTGTCCGGAGCCTGTGCTCCGCAACGGGAGAGGCCACAACAGTGAGAGGCCCGCGTACCGCAAAAAAAAAAAAAAAAAAAAAAAAAAAATTATATTTAGTGAGCAGTATTTTTGCATCTGTTTCTTAGAAATAGTTCAGGTATCCAAAGATGGTCTTTTAATTAACTTAATCATTTGTTTAATGATTAAGCTCTTAAGGTTAAAGATCTGGAAATATAATTTTAGCTAATATATCCTTATGAGTTCTAGAATTGTAAGGATTTCATAATAATTTCAGAAAAATGACTTGAAAATTGCTCAAACTTAATAAAAGTCATAAATTTACAAATTCAAAATGTTCAGTGAGCTCCGAACAGGGCAAATTAAAAGAAAACCATGCCCAGACACATCATAATCAAGTTTCTTAAAACCAAAGATAAAGAAATCTTGAAAAAAACAAGAGAAAAATACTACATTACACAGAGGACTCAAATCAATAAAATTAGAAATAAAAAAGGAGAAGTTACAACTGACATCACAGAAATACAAAGGATCATAAGAGAGTACTACAAGCCAATATGCCAATAAAATGGACAACCTGGAAGAAATGGACAAATTCTTAGAAAAGTACAACCTTCCAAGACTGAACCAGGAAGAAATAGAAAATATGAACAGACAAATCACAAGTAATGAAATTGAAACTGTGATTAAAAATCTTCCAACAAACAAAAATCCAGGACCAGATGTCTTCACAGGTGAATTGTATCAAAGATTAGGGAGGAGCTAACACCTATCCTTCTCAAACTCTTCCAAAAAATCACAGAGGATTGAATACTCCCAAACTGATTCTAAGAGGCCACCATCACCCCAATACCAAAACCAGACAAAGATATCACAAAGAAAGAAAATTACAGGCCAATACCACTGATGAACATAGACACAAAAATCCTCAACAAAATACTAGCAAACAGAATCCAACAATACATTAAAAGAATCATGCACTATGATCAAGTGGGATTTATCCCAGGGATGCAAGTATTCTTCAGTATATGCAAATCAATCAGTGTGATACACCATATTAACAAACTGAAGAATAAAAACCATATGATCATCTCAATAGATGCAGAAAAAGCTTTTGACAAAATTCAACACCGTTTACGATAAAAACTCTCCAGAAAGTGGGCATAGAGGGAAACCTACCTCAACATAATAAAGGCCATATATGACAAACCCACAGGAAACATTATTCTCAATGGTGAAAAACTGAAAGTATTTCCTCTAAGATGAGGAACAAGACAAGGGTGTCCACTCTCGCCACTATTATGCAACATAGTTTTGGAAGTCCTAGCCATGGCAATCAGAGAAGAAAATGAAATAAAAGGAATATAAATTGGAAAAAAAGAAGTAAAACTGTCACTGTTTGCAGATGACATGATACTATACAAAGAAAATCCTAAAGGGACTTCATTGGCCGCACAGTGGTTAAGAACCCACCTGCCAATGCAGGGGACATGGGTTCGATCCCTGGTCCGGCAAGATCCCACATGCCACGGAGCAGCAAAGCCCGTGTGCCACAACTACTGAAGCCTGCATGCCACAACTACTGAAGCCTGTGTGCTCTAGGGCCCACATGCTGCAACTACTGAAGCCTGAGCACCTAGAGCCTATGCTCCGCAACAAGAGAAGTCACCACAATGAGAAGCCTGCTCACCGCAATGAAGAGTAGCCCCCGGGCTTCCCTGGTGGCACAGTGGTTGAGAATCTGCCTGCTAATGCGGGGGCCACGGGTTCGAGCCATGGTCTGGGAGGATCCCACATGCCGCGGAGCAACTAGGCCCATGAGCCACAACTACTCAGCCTGTGCGTCTGGAGCCTGTGCTCCGCAAAAAAGAGAGGCCGCGATAGTGAGAGGCCCACGCACTGCGATGAAGAGTGGCCCCCGCTTGCCACAACTAGAGAAAGCCCTCGCACAGAAACGACGACCCAACACAGCAAATATAAATAAATTAATTAATAAACTCCTACCCCCAACATCTTTTTTTAAAAAAAAAAAAAAGAGTAGCCCCCGCTCGCAGCAACTAGAGAAAACGTGCGCACAGAAATGAAGACCCAATGCAGCCAAAAAATAAATAAAAAAAAAAAATCCTGAAGATGCCACCAGAAAACTACTAGAACTAATCAATGAATTAAGTAAAGTTGCAGGATACAAAATTAATACAGAGAAATCTCTTGCATTCCTATACACTAACAACGAAAGATTAGAAAGCGAAATTAAGGAAACAATCCCATTTACCACTGCAACAAAAAAAGATAAAATACCTAGGAATAAACCTACCTAAGGAGACAAAAGACCTGTACACAGAAAACTATAAGATACTAATGAAAGAAATCAAAGATGACACAAACAGATGGAGAGACATACCATGTTCTTGGATTGGAAGAATCAATACTGTGAAAATGACTATACTACCCAAAGCAATCTACAGATTCAATGCAATTCCTATCAAATTACCAATGGCATTTTTCACAGAACTAGATCAGAAATTTTTACAATTTATATGGAAACACAAAAGAACCCAAATAGCCAAAGCGATCTTGAGAAAGAAAAACAGAGCTAGAGGAATCAGGCTCCCTGACTTCAGACTATACTACAAAGCTACAGTAATCAAAACAGTATGGTACTGGCACAAAAACAGAAATATAGACCAATGGAACAGGATAGAAAGCCCAGAGATAAACCCACACACATATGGTCACCTTAGTTTTGATAAAGGAGGAAAGAATATACAATGGAGAAAAGACAGCCTCTTCAATAAGTGGTGCTGGGAAAACTGGACACCTATAGGTAAAAGAATGAAATTAGAACACTCCCTAACACCAGACACAAAAATAAACTTAAAATGGATTAAAGACCTAAATTTAAGACCAAACACTATAAAACTCTTAAGAGGAAAACATAGACAGAACACTCTGACATAAATCGCAGCAAGATCTTTTCTGACCCACCTCCTAGAATAATGAAAATTAAAACAAAAATAAACAAATGGGACCTAATGAAACGTAAAACCTTTTGCACAGCAAAGGAAACCATAAACAAGACAAAAAGACAACCCTCAGAATGGGAGAAAGTATTTGCAAATGAAGCAACTGACAAAGGATTAATCTCCAAAATATACAAGCAGCTCATGCAGCTCAATATCAAAAAAACAAACAATCCAATCCAAAAATGGGTGGAAGACCTAAATAGACATTTCTCCAAAGGAGACATACAGATGGCCAACAAACATGAAAGGATGCTCAACATCACTAATTATTAGAGAAATGCAAATCAAAACTACAATGAGATATCACCTCACCCTGGTCAGAATGGCCATCACCAAAAAATCTAGAAACAATAAATGCTGGAGAGGGTGTGGAGAAAAGGGAACCCTCTTACACTGTTGGTGGGAATGTAAACTGATACAGCCACTATGGAAAACAGTATGGAGCTTCCTTAAAAAACTAAAAGTAGAACTACCGTATGACCCAGCAATCCCACTACTGGGCATATACCCTGAGAAAACCATAATTCAAAAAGACACATGCACCCCAGTGTTCATTGCAGCACCATTTACAATAGCCAGGTCATGGAAGCAACCTAAATGTCCATCAACAGATGAATGGATAAAGAAGATGTGGCACATATATACAATGGAATATTACTCAGCCATAAAAAGGAACAAAATTGGGTCATTTGTAGAGACGTGGATGGACCTACAGAGTCATACAGAGTGAAGTAAGTCAGAAAAACAGATATCATATAGTAACATGTATACGTGGAATCTAGAAAAATGGTACAGATGACCTTATTTGCAATGCAGAAATAGAGACAAGACGTAGAGACAAATGTATGTATATCAAGGGGGAAAGGGGTGGGGTGGGAGGAATTTGGAGATTGGGACTGACACATATACACTACTGATACTATGCATAAAGTAGACAACTGAGGGGAACATACTGTATAGCACAGGGAACTCTACTTAAGGCACTGTGGTGTCTTAAATGGGAGGGAAATCCAAAAGGGAGGGGATATATGTACATGTATGGCTGATTCATTTTGCTGTGCAACAGAAGCTAACACAACATTGCAAAACAGCTATACTCCAATAAAAATTAACTAAAAAAAAAAAAAAGAAAAATACTACGTTACAGTTTGAATGACTGAATTTCTCATCAAAAACCATATAGGGGGTTTCCCTGCTGGCGCAGTGGTTGAGAGTCCGCCTACTGATGCAGGGGACATGGGTTCGTGCCCCAGTCTGGGAAGAATCCACATGCCGCAGAGCAGCTAGGCCCGTGAGCCATGGCCACTGAGCCTGCGCGTCCGCAGCCTGTGCTCTGCAACGGGAGAGGCCACAACAGTGAGAGGCCCAAGTACCACAAAAAAAAATACATATATATATATATATATGCCAGAAGACAGTGTAACAACATCTTTAAAGTGTTAAAATTCCACAATGTTATAGCCAGCTAAAATGTCCTTCAAAAATGAAGATGAACTAACATGCACCCAAGTGTTCAAACTGCCAAGATATGGAAGCAACGTGTCAATCAACAGATGACTAGATAAAGATGTGGTATATATATACAATGGAATACTACTCAGCCATAAAAAAGAATGAAATTTTGCCATTTGCAACATGGATGGACTTAGAGGGTACTTATGCTAAGTGAAATAAGTCAGACAGAGAAAGGCAAATACTGTATGGTATCACTTATATGTGGAATCTAAAAAATAAAACAAACCAGTGAATATAACAAAAACGAAAGAGACTCACAATATAGAGAGCAAACTAGTGGTTACCAGTGGGGAGAGGGAAGTGGGGAGGGGCAAGATAGGGATAGCAGGTTAAGAAGTACAAACTATTTTGTATCAAATCAGGGACTTCCCTGGTGGTGCAGTGGTTAAGAATCTGCCTGCCAATGTAGGCGACATGGGTTTGAGCCCTGGTCCGGGAAGATCCCACATGTCACGGAGCAACTAAGCCCATGCACCACAACTACTGAGGCTGCACTCTAAAGCCCACGTGCCACAACTTCTGAAGCCGCACACCTAGAGCCCGTGCTCCACAACAAAGAGAAGCCACCGCAATGAGAAGCCCGCGCACTGTAACGAAGAGTAGCCCCCGCTCACCACAACTAGAGAAAGCCCGCGCGCAGCAACGAAGACCCAACGCAGCCAAAAATAAATAAAGTTTTAAAAAAATTAAAATAAAATAAAATAAATAAGCTACAAGGATATATTATACAAACACAGAGGGAATATAGCTAATATTTTACAATAACTATAAATGGAGTATAACCTTAAAAAATTGTAAATCACTAAAAAAAATTATAAATCAAAAAAAAAATTATAAATCACTATGTTGTACACCTGTAACTTATATAATATTGTACCTCAACTATGTCTTAATTTTAAAAGTTTTTTAAAATTAAGATGAACTAGAAACATTCTCATAAGAAAGAAAACTAACAGAATCTGTCACCAGTAGACCTGCTCTAAAAGATATTCTAAAGGAAGTTCTTCAGGCCTAAGAGACATGATCCCAGAAGGAAAGTTGAAACTTCAGGAATTAAGGAAGAACAAAAGAAAGTGTAAATATCAGGATAAACAGACGATTTTTCTACTCTTAAGTACTTTAATATATGTATGAATGTTGAAACCAACAATTACAACATTGTATTTATAGATGTAATACATAAGACACTGATAAAGGGACATGATAAAGGGAGCTTTGTGGTTGTAAGGCTCCTGTGTTTCACTCGAAGTGATATTAAATTTAAATAGACTGTGAGAGCTGGGTATGTATTATATATTATAATCACTGGAACGACCACTAAAAATGATGCAAAGCTACATGGCCAACAGCCAGTAAATGAGTTAAAACAGAATATTAGTAAATATGCAAAAATTCCAATAGAAGCCAGGAAAGAGGAGCAAGAAACAAAGAAGACAAACAGGAAAATAATAAAATGTACAACTAAGTCTAACCATTTCAATTATCACAGTAAATATAAATGGTCTATATATATCAATTAAAACAAAGAAATTCTCACATTCAATTTTAAAAGACGAAACTATATAACAATATGCTGCTTTCAAGAAACCTACTAGATAGATAGATAGATAGATAGATAGATAGATAGATAGATAGATAATGCAAACACTAATCAGAAAAAAAGCTGGATTGGCTCTTTCAATGTCAGAAAAAGCAGACCTCAGAACAAGGAAAATTACCAGCAGTAAAGAGGAAACTTTTATAGTGAAGAATTGGACAACTACCCAAGAAGAGAACAATTTTAAATGTATATGCTCCTAAGAACCCAGAGCTCCAGAATACATGAAGCAAAAACTGATAGAAAAGAGATAGAGACAAATCCACAAGTATACCTGGACATTTAAATACCCTTCTCTCTGTAACAGGTTGACCAAAAATTAGCAAGGATATAGAAGACCTGAACAATACTATCAACCAACTTGACCATATTGACATTTATAGAGCACGGCACCCAACAGGAGCAGAATACACATTCATTTCAAGTGCACATGGAGTATTCATCAAGATAAGCCATATTCTAGGCCGTAAAACAAACCTTAACAATTTTTTAAAAACTAAAATTGTACAAAGTATATTGTCTGATCATAAAATAATTAAACTGCAAGTCATTATTTAATGACTAGAAAGATTTCTGGAAAATCCCCAAATATTTGGAAATTACAAAACGCTGATGGAAAAAAATTGCTGATGAAAAAAATCAGAGAAGACCCAAATAAACAAAGAGACCTATTAAGTTTAAAGACTGGAAAATTTAATTTAGTTAATGTTTCAACTTTCCCCAAACTGATCTGTACATTCCCAGCAGGATTTCTTATAGATTTATACGGAAAAGCAAAGAAAGTAGAATACCCAAAACAACTGAAGAAAAGAAAAGTAAAGTGGAAGACTCCCATTACCTGATTTCAAGGCTTACTACAGTAACCAACACAGTGTGGTACTAGAGAAAAGAGAGACACAAAAGTCAATGGAACAGAATAGAGCAGGGATTGGCAAACTGTGACCTGTGGGCCAAATGTGATCGACAGCCTATTTTGAAAATAAAGTTTTATGGAACATAGTCATGCTCATTCGTTTACATGTTGTCTATAGTTGCTTTCATGCTACAATAACTGAGCTGAGTAGTTGCAACAGAGACCATCTGACCTGCAAAGCCTAAACTATTTAATATCTGGCCCTTTAGGGAAAAAATAATAGTCAATTCCTAAAACAGGGAGCCCAGAAATAGATCCAACACATAAATGGACAAATGATTTTTGATCAAAGTGGAAAGCCAAATCAATGGAGAAATGATAAGTCTTTTCAACAAATGGTGCCAGAATAATTGTGCATCCATTTGCACCCCCCTCACAATAAAGACCAACTGATTCTTGACTTATACCTCACACACTCCAAATTAACTCAAGATTGATCACAGACCTAAAGGCAATGTATAATACTAAAACTCTTAGAAGAAAACACAAGAGAACCTTTGTGATTTTGAGCTAGGAACAGAGTTTTTAAATATACTATCCAAGCAAGATTCATAAAAGATCACACTGATAAATTGTACTTCATCAAAATTCTGAACTTCTGCTCTTTGGAAGATACTGTTAAGAGAATGAAAAGACAAGCCACAAATTGGGAGAAAATATTTGCAAATCAGATATTTGACAAAGGACTTTATCCAAAATATATAAAAAACTCTCAAAACTCCACAGTAATAAAAGAAACAACCCAATTTTAAAATGGGCAAAAGAAGATATACAGATGGCAAATAAGCACATGAAAGATGCCCCACATCACATGTCATCAAGGAAATACAAAATAAAACAATGAGGATGGACCTAGAGTCTGTCATACATGGTGAAGTAAGTCAGAAAGAGAAAAACAAATACCATATGCTAACACATATATATGGAATCTAAAAAAAAAAATGGTTCTGATGAACCTAGTGGCAGGACAGGAATGAAGACGAAGATGTAGAGAATGGACTTGAGGACACGGGGAAGGGGAAGGGTAAACTGAGACGAAGTGAGAGAATAGCATTGACATATATACACTACCAAATGTAAAATAGATAGCTAGTGGGAAGCAGCTGCATAGCACAGGGAGATCAGCTCGGTGCTTTGTGTTCACCTAGAGAGGTGGGATAGGGAGAGTGGGAGGGAGATGCAAGAGGGAGGGGATATGGGGATATATGTGTACATATAGCTGATTTACTTTGTTATACAGCAGAAACTAACACGACAGTGTAAAGCAATTATACTCCAATAAAGATGTTAAAATTAAAAACAAAAACAAAAAACAATGAGATACCACTAAACACCTATTAAAATGGCCAAAATCCAGAACACTGACAACACCAAATACTGGCAAGGATGTAGAAGAACAGGAAATTATCTGTAATGTTTTGTAATGGACAAAAGCCTTGAACAGACAGTTAACCAAAGAAAGATACACAGATGACAAATCAGCACGTAAAAAGATGTTCAATATTATTAGTCATTAGGGGAATGCAAATTAAAGCCACAATGAGATACTATTATAAACCTAATAGAATGCCTAAAATCCAAACCAAAACAACAACAAAAAACTGATGTTATCAAGTGCCAATCAGGATGTAGAACAATTGGAACTCTCATTCTCATACATTGCTGGTGGAAATGCAAAATGGTACAGCTACTTTGGAAAATATTTTAGCAGTTTCTTATAAATTTAACAGACTTACCATACAGCCCAGTTATCCTAGTCCCAGGTATTTACCTAAGTGAAATGAAAGCCTCTGATGACACAAAAACCTGTATGTGCATTTTTCTCATTTTCCTCTCATTTTCAGCCTTGATCCTGCCACCAGATGTCTCAACTGCTTTTGGCTTCTCAGCTTGACTCTCAGTTTTTCTTACAAACTTTCCTTATAACTCTTCCTAATCATCCTGTTCTTTGCTGCTTCAGTAAGTTACACATCTTAGCGTCAGCCCCTGGAACCTAACCCCTAGCACCAGCAAATACTCCACCTAGGACTACTAGTTTCAATTATAAGCATGATGTCATGCAAGCCCATTGCTCTGTTTTATCCATAAACATTTTACTTTTTAAAAATAAATACACAATAGCATGCACTCTCTAATGGGCCCTCTACTAATTTTTGTTTTTGTTTTTGTTTTTGCGATACGCAGGCCTCTCACTGTTGTGGCCTATCCCATTGTGGAGCACAGGCTCCGGACGCGCAGGCTCAGCGGCCATGGCTCACAGGTCCAGCCGCTCCGCGGCATGTGGGATCTTCCCGGACTGGGGCACAAACCTGTGTCCCCTGCATTGGCAGGGGGACTCTCAACCACTGCGCCACCAGGGAAGCCCTCTACTAATTTTTAACACACTGCAAACTACCAAACTATGAAGTCTTACAAAAATTGGAATAAAACTTCTCTAATGGCTCTGTTTAACTGAAGAAAATCCTGAGACTGAAAGACAGTACATAAAAATAAATTTTACAACCGCTTATCTATACGTATAAGGACTTTCCTAATGCTCTTCAAAACAATTCAGAAATACAAACAAGGGGGCTGGGGCTCAAAAGTAAGATTAGATCAGCTTTTTTTTTTTTTTTTTTTCTTTGGCAGCACCGCAGCCTGTGGAATCTTAGTTCCCTGACTAGGGATGGAACCCGGGCCCTCAGCAATGAAAGTGCAGAGTCCTAACCACTGGACCGCCAGGGAATTCCCTAGGTCAGGTTTTTTTTTTAAAAGCTACTTTTTTTGGTGTATGTGTTCGAGTTTAAAATTTTTGACCCAACCTCCCACCAGCACTGTTACCACACAAAATAAATATAAAATTACAAAAAGTGCTACTTAGGAATAAGAAGGGTATCCTGATTGTGTATAGGACTGACATGTAGCCTAACCTTTGGGATATGGCTATCAGGGAAAGCCTTGCAGAGGAAGTGACATTTAGGCTGAAACTGAAAGAGTGAGTTTATCTGAAGAAGAACGTTTTAGACAGGGAATAATGTACACAAGGGGGTTGAAGTGGGAAAGCACTTGCACTATGAGGAACTGAAACAGACAGTACAGTGTGGTGATGAAGTGCCCAGGTTCCAAAGTCAAATGGCCTGGGTTTGAATCCCAGCTATGCCCCCAACTTGCTGTGTGACCTTGGAAAAGTTACATAACCTCTCTGGACCTTGGTTTCCTCATTTATACCCACCTCATAGGGTGTTTGTAATTGTTCAGTAAATATTAGCTTATTACTATTATGACTGGTGAGATTAAAATGAAGCAGTACTACAAGATGTTGGAGGGCCACAATATCATAGAGGTTTTTAGGCCCTATTAAAGATTTAGGATTCATTCTAAATGTAATGGAAAACTATTGAAGGATTTTAAGTAGGGGTGTGGCATCATGAACCTTGTGTTTTAAAACATTAATCAATTGACAAATATTATGCTTCTGCTTTGTGGCAAAAAAAAAAAAAAAAGTCTCTCATGAGCTAAACTTTTCCTATCAGTCCAGGCTTCTTTTCATTCTCTCCTTTGCCCCTTGATCTTTTCACATGTGACAGTCACTTTCTGGTAAGTATTAAGCCAATTCGAAGTTCAGCCCTCATAGGAGTGTTCTTCCCTTCCCCCTCCCGCTTCTCAAACACAGTGTCCCAGTGTCAGGGAAAGTCTACTACTCTTCCCTGGAAACATGGGAGTACAGCTGGTCTCCGTACTCTTTTTTTGTTTTTTTTCTTTTTTTGTGTGTGTGTTTTCTTGCGGTACGCGGGCCTCTGATTGTTGTGGCCTCTCCCGCTGCGGAGCACAGGCTCCGGACGCACAGGCTCAGCGGCCATGGCTCACGGGCCCAGCCGCTCCGCGGCATGTGGGATCTTCCCGGACCGGGGCACGAACCCGTGTCCCCTGCATCGGCAGGCGGACTCTCAACCACTGCGCCACCAGGGAAGCCCTCCGTACTCTTTTTCTGCTGGTCTTCAATTGAGCTGTTTCACCCTGTTTATCTCTAATCCACCCCTGACTGTTAGTTTCTGTCCTTCTGGAATCCACTTGGGATCAACAAGCACCACCACCAACCTCCATTACGGCCATCATCTCAGTGGCTCCGGTGTCCCTTGGTCTTGCTGTCCTCACAGTACTCTAGAGCTACACAGGGACTGTTGAATCTCTGCATTCTAAATACAGACCACTGAAAACGAGCAGCATTTTGGGAGGAGTTTTACCCAGACACTTGCCTTCACAGATGCTCCTTCGTTGCCTACTCTCCCCTTCCCCACCTCCACATCAAACATAGAGCTTCTCCAAGGTTTGTACCTGCCATCAGGCTCAAAGGGTCTCAGATCACCTTCGCACTATCTGAATATTTCTGTACATCCTCCCACCTCCATACCCCTACTCTCAATGAAAGTGCTTTCTTTTACTTCATCATTTTCTCTGGAGGTAGTTTCCCCTCCATCATATGGTTCTTCTTTATGGTGGAGAACATACTGGTGGAATGGCTACAAGGGAATACGATTGGATTTGGGAAACATGATTGGGGTTAGGATGTCTGTGAAACAAATCCACATTAGTTTATTATTAAAATACCACCTCCATTTAAATTATTTGTTTATTGTCTGTCTCCACAAGATACAAGCTCCAAGAGGGGTGGGTCTCCCTTGTCTGTCTTCTTTACTGCTACATCTCCAGCACCTAGCACAGACTGCTACTCAACAAATATTTATGGAAAGAATGAAAAAAATAATATGAGCAAACCAATAAATAATGAGTGACTTGTGCTACTGGCACTAGGATCCTTTGGAGCACTCTGAGCAGAGGATTGAAGCAATCAGATTTGCAGGTTATCAAATGTCTCTGTATGGACTAAATGTTTATGACCCCCTTACAAATTCACATGTTGAAATCCTAACCCCAATGTGATGGTATTAGGAAGTGGGGCCTTTGGGAGGTAATTAGGATTAGATGAGGTCATGGAGGTGGAGCCCTCATGAATGGGATTGTACCCTTATAAGGGTCATGATAGAGCTTGCTTCGCCCTCTGTTTTCCACCATTTGAGATTTCAACAAAAAGATGGCCATCTAGGAACCAGGAACTGGGTCCTCACCAAACACTGAACCTACTGACTGGCACCTTGATTTGGACTTCCCAGCCTCCACAGCCAAAAGAAATAATTCCTGCTATTTATAAGCCATCCAGTCTATGGTATTGTTATAGAAGCCCAAACGTACTAAGTCTTCAAGTTGTCACGTCATCATAAGCAGCAGTCTGTATTATCCTCCCAAGTAACAGTTATTAAATTAGTTCTCAAGTATACGTATTTCAGTGGGAGAATTCATTACTGTAGATATTCAAATCTATGAACAACTTCCCCAGAAGAGCTGAGGAGATGTCACAAACCTAAGACTGCCTCCTCCTCTTTCTACATCACCTATTTTTACCCCCTCCATCTCCTCACACCGCAGCCCTTTATTCAGCTGCACTAGTTAGCCATTGTAACCCTTTCCGAGAATTTAAGCTGAGATCTGGATACACAGCCCACTCTGATATGGTATTTGCATTTCGTGCTTAATTTGTCTAAAACATTACAAATTCTACACTCCTACATTTCTACTGTTATAATCATAATACTATTTTGGTACTTCTCTTCTGCAAGTGAGATTAGCATTTCCATATAAAATAGAAAAACTGCTGGTCGTCTCCCTAATGTGTCTAGGGGCTTCATCCAAGCCTGAAGTTTAAATTCTCAGCACCTGGGACAAGACATCTGTTTATGCAAGTTTCTCAGTGCACTGAAGTGCTGCTGTGGACTCCCGCCTGGGTCTCTTCATGTCAGCGGATGACCTGGCTGACTTTTCCTTTGGTAAAACAGAAGGAACCTGAGATCAGAGACACCATTTGGGAGTTTTCTCCTAAAACAACATCTCTTGTTCCTAACCCTTATAGGATTTTCCAACAAAATGACAAAGCATGGAGGCTGCACCATTAAAGGAGGTGCCAGGAAGCCAGTGGTTCTAGTGTCCAGAATAAAGAAAGCTTAAGGGCTTTGCAGCTAGTGCTCACACCCAGAGCAGAACCAAGGGAGTGTCTCAGGAAGGGGCCTAGAAGAAGCAGAAGAGCCCCCAACACATTTCCATCAAGATCGGGGACATTTACTCCTGATATTGATGAAGATTTCTGGTATGACTGTTGGTGACTGTTTGTGTGACTGCTGGTCTCATTTTATGAAATCTTGCTGTCAGAGAACTAAAGGTTTAAGCAGGACAAAGAAACAAACTTTTCAGACAGGGTCAGGAACATGGAGAGAAACTTCCCAGATGACCTTTTTGGGCATATTTTTCAATTCCATAACTCTAATTCTGACCTTAAAAATCTACAAGTTGTTCATCAACTCATTTCAGTGTCTGAAGAGTGAGGAATAAATTGGGAAACTGCATCACAATTTAGATGTATCCAGGCAAGAACCCAGACTGAGAAGACATTGGTTGAAGCTGGAAAAGAGGGCAAGAGGCCAAAATCACAGATTGTGGAACTACAAATTAACTTGTTTCAGGGTCATCTTAGCAAGGACTCTGGCTTGCATGTCAATCCACAGCCCTAATACCCTAACAGAAAGAAAAGTGTTAAGTCTTTACGTTGCGGGGATAGCAGCAACTGTTTCCCCAGAAATCACCTGAGGTTGAAAAGGCAACAGTGAGAACCTGGGGCTCCTCTCAACCTCCAGAACCTTCTCTCTGGTCTTCTGGCACCTGGCATGTCCCAGGGATTTAATCCTGATCCAGTCTACTCATCTTTACCTGATCGTTTTCAGCATGGCCAATATTCCTCTCCCTTTACCTCATCCCTTCAAAGTAGGCTCTCGGCTAAGGGAGTTCAGGATGCCTTTATGTGATATCCTTTCCCATGGCTGCCATACCACTGAGCTGTCTGCCGCTCCAAGCCATGCCCAAATGTCAGGAAACTGAGCCCATTTTTCCTACGTTGAAGCAGGCGACTTAAAAGGAATAATACTGTAATGAAATTATAGATACTTTTCCTATCTTAAAAAATTTCAGTATGGTGGTATTATTATTTATATTATAATAAATAAAATAATATTTTCTTTAAATATTTTATAAATTCCTAAGTATATTTTTTCTAAAAGAAAATAAACAAGTATATATTTAAATACTTTTATAAAAATGAATAGGTTAAACATAAACACTTAACCTATTGCTATAACAAAATACTATTTTTATATAAAAATTTCAGGAAAAAGTTTTTCCACACATATTCTAAATATACCCTAATCATGCTTCTGTCCTCTCTATCCTAGCCTAACTCCCACTAGAATGTAAATCCCTCCTCCACAATGATGTGAGTCCTCCCCATCCTGCCAGAATATAAGCTTCATGCGAGCAGGTACTCCTTTTTTGTTCACCACTCTATACCTAGCTCCAAGAACAATGCTTGATAAACAGTAGTCACTCAATAAATATGGCTGAATAAGTGAATGTACATCTGCATGCATCTTTACCCAAAGACAGGAACACTAAAGAAAGAAATCAAGTGGAGGCAATAAGAATGCCTATGTTACTTGGGTCTTGTTACAGTATTAATAATGGATAACATTTATTAAGCACTCATTAGGTAAATACGCTAGGCACTATGCTAAACACTTGATATGTAAAAATATGATATAGACACTATTATTAATTTTATTTTTTAAAAATCTGAAGAAAACAATTTTTGAGAAGTTAGTATTATTATGGACCTACATATAATATCTTTTTTAATTTAGCAAAGTACTAAACCATCTTCATGAGTTACTCTTCATAATAAAATTATAGAATAAAACAGTGTTCAAGTTCTTCTTATTCGGATTCTCAAAGTCACAAAGGAAGTAAAAGAGGTGCAATAAGGATTTTGATTCCTTAATTCTAGTATATGGCCAAAGCAGCTCAAATTTCTTCCCAGAAGACAAATACAAACATCTGTGGTACTGTTGCCTATGTCACAAGGTTCTGGTGGGGGAAAGTTAATAAGCGATTACAAAATTCTTTGTAAATACAAAGTGTTATAGAAATGCAAAACATCTACAACAACAATAATTAGTTCTAATCACCATCTATTTTCTGTGTGCAGCTGTCTCTCAGAATTCACTTTGGGAGCTTAATCACCCCATCTCAACAAATAAAGTAACCTCCCTCTTTCTCAGACCCTACTAAGAAGCTGTCCCTCATTCCTCCCCACAGCCATGCCCAAGCCACCCTCCACCCCCTACACACATCCTTCTCCCACATGATGAGCAAAGGCTGAATGCTGACATTAAGAAAAAAGAGTTCAGATTGAGCCTTGAGCCTTTTAAAACCCTTGAATTTTAAACAAAATTGGGCACAAGGTCCTGGAAAAATATACAGACATTTCAAACTAGAACTCCCCCTCCTGCCCTACACAGGTAGGGAACTTTTCCTCCCTCTGAGTTCCAGTAATGCTCAGGTAACTATGTTAAAATACCAGGTTGATAAATTGTTTATTTAGCAATGTAAGGCTCATAAAAAACACTGAATACTTATAGCAATCATGACACTGATCAATTCAACATTCATGTTTGTACTGTCTATGGCTTCTTGAGTAGTTGTAAAAGAGCATATGGCCCACAAAACCAAAAATATTTACTATCTAGTCCTTTATAAAAGTGGTTTGTCAGCCTTTAATAGGGTATGAATATATGTAGAGAACAGGTCTGAGGCCGGAGTCCTAGGGCGCTCCGATATGATAAGAAATATGAGATAAAAAATATGAGGAGGAGCAGTTCATGATATAGGCAGGAAACCAGGGGAGTGTGGTATCTCCAAAGTCAAGTGAACATCGTTTTGAAGGTCTCAAGGAGTGATCGACTATGTTAATATTGCCTAATGGATAAGCAAGATGGGGACTTAGAATTAAATCCTGAGTTTCATAAACTGCAGGCCACTGGTGGCCTTCACAAGAGCATTCTCAGTGGAATGGTAGGAATGAAAGTCTAATTGATGTGGTAGGTTCAGGAAAAAATGGGGAGAGAGGCACTGGAAACAGATAAGAGTTATGCTAGAAAGGAGAACAGAGAAAAGAGCCATAAATTGAAAATGGTTGTAGAATAGAGTACATTTCTGTACTGTTTGTGGTTTGTAGTTCTGTGATTTGCAGTTCTGTGGTTTGTTTTTTGTTAAGATGGTATATCACAGCATGCTTGTGTGCTGATGAGAATATGGGAATGATCCAGTAGAGATGAGAATGATGATGAAGATGGGCAAGGAGAAGAGGTTAAATTATGATACACTGTGGAAACTGCATCCTTACTGGAAAGGGAGTTTCAGCAGTTGGGTGAAGAGACTCCCTGTGTCAAACATCTAGGGTAAGCAAGGGTCCTCAAAAAAGAAAGGGAACAATTTATTTGAAACAGAACAATTAAGGTGGGCCCTGAGGCAGACAGCTAGCTGGCCTCACTCCTGTAAAAGGTAGTGGTTTTCACCTAATGGAAAGGGCCAGGAAGGGAAGACCTTGGCTGAGCTGTCCAGGGATGGAAAGCATCCTGCAGACTCTGAAAACAAACCTGACTTGAAAGCCATGTTGCCTGCAATAGGCAAACAGCACTCCCTAGGTTGGTTTTCCTTTTGTTATCCTTTACTAACATCTCATTCAGATATTCCAGTTTTCGATAAAGAATCTCACAAAAACCGTATGTTCACGTGAGAATCCGCATGGTAAAAGAGCACAATCTCCTTGAGGCCAGCCAGGGCAGTGAGGGAAACTGTGATCAGGAAAGAGTGAATGAATTCCACAGGTGATGCCTAGCCACAAAGTCCACACAGCCCTTGATTTTCACTCCTTAAAAATTTTGTGTCGTATTTAATTAAGAGGAAAACTCACAAATTCATAGAAGATGAGGGGCATAAAGGAGGGACAAGTACTAGTAAGATCATGGGTATAAAGGCATACAGTTTCTCTTATAAAACAAAACTCTGAACTTTCATGGTTTAACTCTCCAGAAAGACTCTCCAGGAAGGGAGGGGAAGTTCAGCAACCCTGTCCCCTTAATTTCTCCTTCCCAGGTGGGTTCTTTAAACCCAAGAACTGTAACTGACCCCAAGAGTACAATGTTCTTTCTTTCACATTCTGTTACAAGTGTAGTACTCAAAAGTCCTCCTGCCTTTGCAGGGTAGAGACAGACTAGAACATTCAAAAGCCTTTCCAGGAGACTGGGGGAGAATGAAGCTAACAGAAACTGCAGACGCAAGAAAACAGAAATATGAAATCTAGGCACATGGGCTTTGAAGCCAGATGATCCTGGATTTAAATCATGGCTCTGCCACTTATTGGTTATATAACCTTGAGCAGGTTACTCAACCTCCCTGAAGCACAGTTTCTTCATCTATAAAGTGAGTAAATTTCTACCTACCTGTGTCAGTTCAGGTCCAAGAAGTAGACACCAAGATCAGACTAGACTTGCAAGAAACTGGGGGAAATGCCTGTGGAAAAAAATGGGGAAAAAGCTAGAGAAGGCTGAGATCTGCCAGACAGTGACACACATCTAACCTGTGAGAAGTGAGGCAAAGAAGGAAGGTAGGAGGGGCCTTAGAATGCCATGAAGCTTTCAGAGAGTATCTGAAAGCTGATGTAGAATCCTCAGGCCAAAATCATCTGTCAGAGGCGTCCTCTGTCTCACAGGAATGGGCCTGCTGTGTACCACCACTGTCTGGAAAAAGACCACAGGAAACGTGGCCTCGGAGCAAATGTGGTGGTGTATGTAGATCAGAGCAGGTGGGGCATCAACTACGCTGCCCACAGTAGGAGATCTGAGAGACACATTCCCATGGTCGCACACATCTCCTTCTCCACAGGGGACTGGGGAGCAGCTCCTCCATGGTTCCATGGGGCCTCTCTTCCTAAGCAAGGGCCCACTGAGTGGAAAAAACTACAGCCCTCATCACTGCTGCTGATCTCAGGCCTGCAACTGGTACTCATACTCTGCCTCCTCCTTTCTAAATTCCCCTCACTGTCATCTGTCACCTTGGCTGGTCTTGTTGATTCACCTCGTAGTGTGACCTAAGCCTTCATTCCTGAAGTAGGTAATCATGCTGTGGGTAACCACATCCTTCTCAGACTACAGTTGCTGCATGTGTCCATTCAAGAGGGCAAGGAAATACCAGGAAATGCCCAACTGCATCACAGAGATTCCACACATATTCCCTCCCTGTTCCCATTGGGTAAAAACACCCTTACCTTCTCCTGCTGATCAGGGTCAATTACTTCTGCCAATATGGTGGCTCTTCTCTCAGGCTGGTCCCTGGACACAGGAGTCCAAAATGCCCTGGTGGCAGCCATCGCTTATAGTTCAATAGGATCCTTGCTGTGTCCCCTGGCAAGAGTACACCTTCTTTAGAGATCAGAACCTCCAACTCGACAAAGCTCAGAGGTGCAGGGATAGGAAGTATAAAATCCCCCACTGGGTCATTGTGAGTAATGGTAAGTGGGGTTACTTCTGCTTGTACCCCTTGCTTCCCAGAGCCATGTATTCTTCCCATACACACACTGGCACTTTAGCTGTGCCTTTAAAAGGCTATTCAACATTTTCTGAGACCAGCTGCCCCTGGTTGGTATAGTATGTGATATGACCAGTGGACCTATGATCATGGGCCCACTCCACACTTCCTTCACTATGAAGAGGCTCCCATGTTTGGATGCTAAGCTGTGTGAGAATCCCTGCCTGTAGATCAGGGATTCCGTAAGCCCCTAAATAGTGATGCTGGCTGAGCCATTACAGGTAGGAAATGCAAACCCATACCCCAAATAAGTCATATATTCCTGTGAGGATGAACCACTGGCCCAGCCATTGTGGGAGAGGCCCAAAGCAGTTGACTTGCCACCAAGTAGCTGGTTAGTCTCCTCAAGGAAAAGTGCCCTATCAAGGGCTCAGCATTGGTCTCTATTGCTGACAGGTTGAATATTCAGAGGCAGCAGGAGCCAGAATTCCAAGGGCCTGCAACGTGATTGTCCCACTGGAGCTTAACATATGCCCATACCGCACCATTTTCTACCACTGACACTTCCAACACCATAGTATCCTCCAGATCCTATTGGCAGAGACTTTCCTTTTCTAGGTCTCACTCAAAGGTGGCAGCCTTTGGTCACTCTATGTGAGCCAGAGCAATAAACCTAGCTGTAGAAAATATTGCTTTCCAAACCCAAAGAGGACTACTGGTGCTGTGCTTCCATCTTTGTGGTAGGGGACACAAGATGCAGTGATTTGTTTTTTACTTTGGAGAGCTATCCCAACATACTCCTGACCATTGGAATCCTAAAAACTTCACTGAAATGGCAGGTTCCTGAATCTTTGTAGGGTTTTTCTCCCATCCTCTAGAGCACATCAGCATGCCATCAATGAAATGGATCAGTGTGATGGTCTGTGGAATGCCCAAGCTGTCCCGATCTCATCAAGCTATATTATGACTGGGCAGGAAAGCTGACATAGCCCTGAGGCCAAAATGTAAAGAATATTGTTGGCCATCCCTCGTGAATACAAACTGTTATGACCCTCTTTTCTGATTGGAACTGAAAAGAATGCTTTTGTCAGATCAATGGCCATATACCATGTACCTGAAGTCTTATTGATCTACTCTAGCAATTACATCATATCTGGCACAGTAGCTATGATGACGGCTATTGCTTGTTTAAGCCAGCAATAGTCTTCAGTCGTGCTCCAGGGATGTGATATTGTTTCCGATTTATTATCGTGGCTGGGAGAGGAAGGAACAATTTCAAAGCTTCCCACTTGGCCTTCCTCATTATATCTTTTACCCCACAGACTAAGAACCCAACATGAGGGCTACCCTAACATGCAACTATATCAATGCAGTCAGGAACAGGAGAAATGACCACTGAGTGTATCCACAAACCCAGCAGGCCCACTTGGAGCCAGATGTGAGCAAGGACTTCATTTATTACGTGGTCCCTGTAGGCCTATTAGAGGTCCATTCTATTAGAACTATGCTGATGCTTTGGGTCTCCAGGTATCAATGTCAACTCAGACTGTGGGTCTAAAAATGTCTGGGTATTTTGCCTTTCCCAATATACAATCACCCAAGTAAACATCCACAGGTCCCTTTGGGAAAAGAACTAGGGAAATCATCATAGTGTATACCTGCCATGCTTTGCTACCTATTTTTCTCCTGGGGACATCATGCTCTATTACCATCTCCGCAACTCCATGCAGCTCAAGTCCCTTGGCTGTTCCCTCAGACCCTGAAGGTCATTTCAATTATTATGGTCTCTATTACAATGAAGCGCCTCATCCCCATGGATATGTATGAACTCAGCTCTGCGACCACCTCTCCTACAATGAGCCCTGACCTGTAGAGAAGAGCCACCACTGTGATGCTAGTGCTACT
The DNA here is from genome assembly GCF_964374135.1 of Grampus griseus. NCBI lineage: Eukaryota > Metazoa > Chordata > Mammalia > Artiodactyla > Delphinidae > Grampus > Grampus griseus. The sequence continues at coordinate 37,312,031 of NC_139000.1, read as the reverse complement.
CTCACCAGTGCTTTCCTGATGGCCTTGGTGAATGGTGTGTTTCCTGAGCTCTCTCATGGAATACAATCAATGGATATGTTTTGTATCCTCACATAATATAGTCATTCGTCCTTGGCCACTTTCCTCAGCCTTCTACTATCTGCCAAGATAGCTCAAGCATTTCTACTTCACTCAACATTGGGCATCACTTTCTTTCTTTCTTTTTTTTTTTTACTATTTAGTTTTAAGAGTTCTTTATAGCTCGGACCTTCAAGATGGCAGAGGAATAAGATGTGGGGTTCACCTTCCTCCCCACAAATACATCAGAAATACATCTACATGTGGAACAACTCCTACTGAACGCTGGCAGAAGACCTCAGACTTCCCCAAAGGCAAGAAACTCCCCCAAGTACCTGGGTAGGGCAAAAGAAAAAACAGACAAAAGAATAGGAACAGGACCTGCACCTCGCGCAGGGAGCTGTGAAGCAGGAAAAGTTTCCACATACTAGAAGCCCCTTCACTGGCGGAGACGGGGGTGGCAGAGGGGAAGCTTCGGAGCCACGGAGGAGAGCACAGCAACAGGGGTGCAGAGGGCAAAGTGGAGAGATTCCCACACAGAGGATGGGTGCTGACCGGCACTCACCAGCCCGAGAGGCTTGTCTGCTTACCCGCCGGGGCGAGTGGGGGCTGGGAGCTGAGGCTCGGGATCCCAGGGAGAGGACTGCGGTTGGCTGAGCGAACACAGCCTGAAGGGGGCTAGTGCACCACAGCTAGCCGGGAGGGAGTCCGGGAAAAAGTCTGGAACTGCCTAACAGGCAAGAGACCACTGTTTCGGGTGTGCGAGGAGAGAGGATTCTGAGCACCACCTAAACGAGCTCCAGAGACGGGCGCGAGCCGCGGCCATGAGCGCGGATCCCAGAGACGGGCATGAGACACTAAGGCTGCTGCTGCTGCCACCAAGAAACCTGTGTGTAAGCACAGGTCACTATCCACACCTCCCTTCCGGGGAGCCTGTGCAGCCCGCCACTGCCAGGGTCCCGTGATCCAGGGACAACTACCCCGGGAGAACGCACGGCGCGCCTCAGGCTGGTGCAACGTCACGCCGGCCTCTGCCGCCGCAGGCTCGCCCTACTTTCTGTACCCCTCCCTCCCCCGGCCTGAGTGAGCCAGAGCCCCCGAATCAGCAGCTCCTTTAACCCCCTTCTGTCTGAGCAAAGAACAGACGCCCTCAGGCGACCTACACGCAGAGGCGAGGCCAAATCCAAAGCTGAACCCCAGGAGCTGCGCAAACAAAGAAGAGAAAGGGAAATCTCTCCCAGCAGCCTCAGGAGTAGAGGATTAAAGCTCCACAATCAACTTGATGTACCCTGCATCACTGGAATACCTGAATAGACAACGAATCATCCCAAACTGAGAAGGTGGACTTTGGGAGCAACTGTAGACTTGGAGTTTGCTGTATGCGACTGACAGTTTTCTGGTTTTAATTTTTATCTTAGTTTAGTATTTAGCATTTATTTTCATTGGTAGATTTGTTTACTGATTTGGTTGCTGTCTTCCTTTTTCTTTTTATATAGAGATATATATATTTTTCCCTTTTTCTCTTTTTGTGAGTGTGTATGTGTATGCTTCTTCGTGTGATTTTGTCTGTATAGTTGTTACCATTTGTCCTAGGGTTCTCTCCGTCCGTTTTTTTTTTGTTTTAGTACAGTTTTTAGCGCTTGTTATCATTGGTAGATTTGTTTTTTGGTTTGGTTGCTCTCGTCTTTCTTTTTTTTTTTTACTACTTTTTAAATTGTTTATTATTAACAATTATTTTTATTCTTTATTCTAATAACTTTCTTTTTATTTCCTTGCTCCCTCCCTCCCTTCCTTCCTCCCTTTTCTTCTAAGCCGTGTGGCTAACAGGGTCTTGGTGCTCCCCAGGTGTCAGGCCTGTGCCTCTGAGATGGGAGAGCCAAGTTCAGGACATTGGTCCACCAGAGACCTACTAGCTCCACATAATATCAAATGGTGAAAGCTCTTCCAGAGATGTCTATCTCAACGCTAAGACCCAGCTCCACTCAACGACCAGAAATCAACAGTGCTGGACACCCTATGCCAAACAACTAGCAAGACAGGAACACGACCCCACCCATTAGCAGAGAGGCTGCCTAAAATCATAAAAAGTCCACAGACACCCCAAAACACACCACCGGACGTGGACCTCCCCACCAGAAAGACAAGATCCAGCCTCATCCACCAGAACACAGGCAAGAGTCCCTTCCACCAAGAAGCCTACACAACCCACAGAACCAACTTTAGCCACTGGGGACAGACATCAAAAACAACGGGAACTACGAACCTGCAGCCTGCAAAAGGAGACCCCAAACAGTAAGATAAGCAAAATGAGAAGACAGAAAAACACACAGCAGATGAAGGAGCAAGATAAAAACCCACCAGACCTAACAAATGAAGAGGAAATAGGCAGTCTACCTGAAAAAGAATTCAGAATAATGATAGTAAGGATGATCCAAAATCTTGGAAATAGAATAGAGAAAATGCAAGAAACATTTAACAAGGACCTAGAAGAACTAAAGATGAAACAAGCGATGATGAACAACACAATAAATGAAATTAAAACTACTCTAGATGGGATCAATAGCAGAATAACTGAGGCAGAAGAACAGATAAGTGACCTGGAAGATAAAATAGTGGAAATAATTACTGCAGAGAAGAATAAAGAAAAAAGAATGAAAAGAACTGAGGACAGTCTCAGAGACCTCTGGGACAACATTGAACACACCAACATTCGAATTATAGGGGTTCCAGAAGAAGAAGAGAAAAAGAAAGGGACTGAGAAAATATTTGAAAAGATTATAGTTGTAAACTTCCCTAATATGGGAAAGGAAATAGTTAATCAAGTCCAGGAAGCACAGAGAGTCCCATACAGGATAAATCCAAGGAGAAACACGCCAAGACACATATTAATCAAACTGTCAAAAACTAAATACAAAGAAAACATATTAAAAGCAGCAAGGGAAAAGCAACAAATAACACACAAGGGAATCCCCATAAGGTTAACAGCTGATCTTTCAGCAGAAACTCTGCAAGCCAGAAGGGACTGGCAGGACATATTTAAAGTGATGAAGGAGAAAAACCTACAACCAAGATTACTCTACCCAGCAACGATCTCATTCAGATTTGATGGACAAATTAAAACCTTCACAGACAAGCAAAAGCTGAGAGAGCTCAGCACCACCAAACCAGCTTTACAACAAATGCTAAAGGAACTTCTCTAGGCAAGAAACACAAGAGAAGGAAAAGACCTACAATAACAAACCCAAAACAATTAAGAAAATGTGAATGGGAACATACATATCGATAATTACCTTAAATGTAAATGGATTAAATACTCCACTAAAAGTCACAGACTGGCTGAATGGATACAAAAACAAGACCCATATATATGCTGTCTACAAGAGACCCACTTCAGACCTACAGATACATACAGACTGAAAGTAAGGGGATAGAAAAAGATATTCCATGCAAATGGAAACCAAAAGAAAGCTGGAGTAGCAATTCTCATATCAGACAAAATAGACTTTAAAATAAAGACTATTAGAAAAGACAAGGAAGGACACTACATAATGATCAAGGGATGGATCCAAGAAGAAGATATAACAATTGTAAATATTTATGCACCCAACTTAGGAGCACCTCAATACATAACGCAAATACTAACAGCCATAAAAGGGGAAATCGACAGTAACACATTCATAGTAGGGGACTTTAACACCCCACTTTCACCAATGGACAGATCATCCAAAATGAAATTAAATAAGGAAACACACGCTTTAAATGATATATTAAACAAGATGGACTTAATTGATATTTATGACATTCCACTCAAAAACAACAGAATACAATTTTTCTCAAGTGCTCATGGAACATTCTTCAGGATAGATCATATCTTGGGTCACAAATCAAGCCTTGGTAAATTTAAGAAAACTGAAATTGTATCAAGTATCTTTTCTGACCACAATGCTATGAGACTAGATATGAATTAAGGAAAAGATCTATAAAAAATACAAACACATGGAGGCTAGACAATACACTACTTAATAATGAAGTGATCACTGAAGAAATCAAAGAGGAAATAAAAAAACATCTAGAAACAAATGACAATGGAGAAACGACGAACCAAAACCTATGGGATGCAGCAAAAGCAGTTCTAAGAGGGAAGTTTATAGCAATACAATCCTACCTTAAGAAACAGGAAACATCTCAAATAAACAACCTAACCTTACATCTAAAGCAATTAGAGAAAGAAGAACAAAGAACAAAGAAAGAAATCATAAACATCAAATCAGAAATAAATGAAAAAGAAATTAAGGAAACCATAGCAAAGATCAATAAAACTAAAAGCTGGTTCCTTGAGAAGATAAACAAAATTGATAAACCATTAGCCACACTCATCAAGAAAAAAAGGGAGAAGACTCAAATCAATAGAATTAGAAATGAAAAAGGAGAAGTAACAACTGACTCTGCAGAAATACAAAAGATCATGAGAGATAACTACAAGCAACTCTATGCCAATATAATGGACAACCTGGAAGAAATGGACAAATTCTTAGAAATGCACAACTTGCCAAGACTGAATCAGGAAGAAATAGAAAATACGAACAGACCAATCACAAGCACTGAAATTAAAACTGTGATTAAAAATCTTCCAACAAACAAAAGTCCAGGACCAGATGGTTTCACAGGTGAATTCCATCAAACATTTAGAGAAGAGCTAACACCCATCCTTCTCAAACTCTTCCAAAATATAGCAGAGGGAGGAACACTCCCAAACTCATTCTACGAGACCACCATCACCCTGATACCAAAACCAGACAAGGATGTCACAAAGAAAGAAAACTACAGGCCAATATCACTGATGAACATAGATGCAAAAACCCTCAACAAAATACTAGCAAACAGAATCCAACAGCACATTAAAAGGATCATACACCATGATCAAGTGCGGTTTATCCCAGGACGCAAGGATTCTTCAATATACGCAAATCAATCAATGTGATAAACCATGTTAACAAATTGAAGGAGAAAAACCATATGATCGTCTCAACAGATGCAGAAAAAGCTTTCGACAAAATTCAACACCCATTTATGATAAAAACTCTCCAGAAAGTAGGCATAGAGGGAACCTACCTCAGCATACAAAAGCCATATATGACAAATCCACAGCCAACATCGTTCTCAGTGGTGAAAAACTGAAACCATTTCCACTAAGATCAGGAACAAGACAAGGTTGCCCACTCTCACCACTCTTATTCAACATAGTTTTGGAAGTTTTAGCCACAGCAGTCAGAGAAGAAAAGGAAATAAAAGGAATCCAAATCAGAAAAGAAGAAGTAAAGGTGTCATGGTTTGCAGATGACATGATACTATACATAGAGGATCCTAAAGATGCTACCAGAAAACCACTAGAGCTAATCAATGAATTTGGTATAGAAGTAGGATACAAAATTAATGCACAGAAATCTCTTGCATTCCTATACACTAATGATGAAAAATCTGAAAGTGAAATCAAGAAAACACTCCCATTAACCATTGCAATAAAAAGAATAAAATATCTAGGAATAAACCAACCTAAGGAGACAAAAGACCTGTATGCAGAAAATTATAAGACACTGATGAAAGAAATTAAAGATGAAACAAATAGATGGAGAGATATACCATGTTCTTGGATTGGAAGAATCAACATTGTGAAAATGACTCTACTACCCAAAGCAATCTACAGATTCAGTGCAATCCCTATCAAACTACCACTGGCATTTTTCACAGAACTAGAAAAAAAAATTTCACAACTTTTATGGAAACACAAAAGACCCTGAATAGCCAAAGCAATCTTGAGAAAGAAAAACGGAGCTGGAGGAATCAGGCTCCCTGACTTCAGACTATACTACACAGCTACAGTAATCAAGACAGTATGGTACTGGCACAAAAACAGAAAGATAGATCAATGGAACAGGATAGAACGCCCAGAGATAAACCCATGCACATATGGTCACCTTATCTTTGATACAGGAGGCAGGAATGTACAGTGGAGAAAGGACAGCCTCTTCAATAAGTGGTGCTGGGAAAACTGGACAGCTACATGTAAAAGAATGAGATTAGAACACTCCCTAAAACCATACACAAAAATAAGCTCAAAATGGATTAAAGACCTAAATGTAAGGCCAGAACCTATCAAACTTTTAGAGGAAAACATAGGCAGAACACTCTATGACATAAATCACAGCAAGATCCTTTTTGACCCACCTCCTAGAGAAATGGAAATAAAAACAAAAATAAACAAATGGGACCTAATGAAACTTCAAAGCTTTTGCACAGCAAAGGAAACCATAAACAAGACCAAAAGACAACCCTCAGAATGGGAGAAAATATTTGCAAATGAAGCAACTAACAAAGGATTAATCTCCAAAATTAATAAGCAGCTCATGCAGCTCAGTAACAAAAAAACAAACAACCCAATCCAAAAATGGGCAGAAGACCTAAATAGACATTTCTCCAAAGAAGATATACAGATTGTCAACAAACACATGAAAGATTGCTTAACATCATTAATCATTAGAGAAATGCAAATCAAAACTACAATGAGATATCATCTCACACCAGTCAGAATGGCCATCATTAAAAAATCTAGAAACAGTAAATGCTGGAGAGGGTGTGGAGAAAGGGGAACACTCTTGCACTGCTGGTGGGAATGTGAATTGGTTACAGCCACTATGGAGAACAGTATGGAGGTTCCTTAAAAAACTACAAATAGAACTACCATATGACCCAGCAATCCCACTACTGGGCATATATCCTGTGAAAACCATAATTCAAAAAGAGTCATGTACCAAAATGTTCATCGCAGCTCTATTTACAATAGCCAGGAGATGGAAACAACCTAAGTGTCCATCATCAGATGAATGGATAAAGAAGATGTGGCACATATACACAATGGAATATTACCCAGCCATAAAAGGAAATGAAATCGAGTTATTTGTAGTGAGGTGCATGGACCTACAGTCTGTCATACAGAGCGAAGTAAGTCAGAAAGAGAAAGACAAATACCGTATGCTAACACGTATATATGGAATCTAAGGAAAAAAATGTCATGAAGAACCTAGGGGTAAAGCAGGAATAAAGACGCAGACCTCCTAGAGAACGGACTTGAGGTTATGGGGAGGAGGAAGGGTGAGCTGTGACAGGGCGAGAGAGAGTCATGGGCATATACACACTAACAAACGTAGTAAGGTAGATAGCTAGTGGGAAGCAGCCGCATGGCACAGGGATATTGGCTCGGTGCTTTGTGACAGCCTGGAGGGGTGGGATAAGGAGGGTGGGAGGGAGGGAGACGCAAGAGGGAAGACATATGGGAACATATGTTTATGTATGACTGATTCACTTTGTTATAAAGCAGAAACTAACACACCATTGTAAAGCAATTATACCCCAATAAAGATGTTAAAAAAAAAAAAAAAGAACCTAGGGGTAAGACAGGAATAAAGACACAGACCTACTAGAGAATGGACTTGAGGATATGGGGAGGGGGAAGGGTAAGCTGTGATAAAGTGAGAGGGTGGCATGGACATATATAAACTACCAAACGTAAAATAGATAGCTAGTGGGCAGCAGCCACATAGCACAGGGAGATCAGCTCGGTGCTTTGTGACCACCTGGATGGGTGGGATAGAAAGGGTAGGAGGGAGGGAGACGCAAGAGCGAGGAGATATGGGAACATATGTATATGTATAACTGATTCACTTTGTTATAAAGCAGAAACTAACACACCATTGTAAAGCAATTATACTCCAATAAAGATGTAAAAAAAAAAAAAAGAAAGAAAAAAAGAAAATTGAAATCGTATCAAGTATCTTTTCCGAGCACAGCGCTAGGAGACTAGACATCAATTACAGGAAAACACTGCAAAAAATACAAACACATGGAGGCTAAACAATATGCTACTAAATAACCAAAAGATGAAATAAGAAATCAAAGAGGAAATCAAAAAATACCTAGAAACAAATGACAATGAAAACACAATGACCCAAAACCTATGGGATGCAGCAAAGCACTTCTAAGAGGGAAGTTTATAGCAATACAATCTCACCTCAAGAAACAAGAAACATCTCAAACAACCTACTCTTACACCTGAAGCAATGAGAGAAAGAACAAGAAAAAAAAACCAAAGTTAGCAGAAGGAATGAAATCATAAATATCAGATCAGAAATAAATGAAAAAGAAATGAAGGAAACAATAGCAAAGATCAGTAAAACTAAAAGCTGGTTCCTTGAGAAGATAAACAAAATTGATAAACCATTAGCCACACTCATCAAGAAAAAAAGGGAGAAGACTCAGATCAATAGAATTAGAAATGAAAAAGGAGAAGTAACAACTGACACTGCAGAAATACAAAGGATCATGAGAGATTACTACAAGCAACTATATGCTAATAAAAGACACAACTAGGAAGAAATGGACAAATTCTTAGAAAAACACAACCTTCTGAGACTGAACCAGGAAGAAATAGAAAATATAAACAGACCAATCACAAGCACTGAAATTGAGACTGTGATTAAAAATCTTCCAGCAAACAAAAGCCCAGGACCAGATGGCTTCACAGGTGAAGTCTACCAAACATTTAGAGAAGAGCTAACACCTATCCTTCTCAAACTCTTCCAAAATATAGCAGAGGGAAGAACACTCCCAAACTCATTCTACGAGGCCACTGTCACCCTGATAGGAAAACCAGACAAAGATGTCACAAAGAAAGAAAACTACAGGCCAACATCACTGATGAACATAGATGCAAAAATCCTCAACAAAATACTAGCAAACAGAATCCAACAGCACATTAAAAGGCTCAGACACCATGATCAAGTGGGGTTTATCCCAGGAATGCAAGGATTCTTCAATATACACAAATCAATCAATGTGATACACCATATTAACAAAATGAAGGAGAAAAAACATATGATCATCTCAATAGATGCAGAAAAAGCTTTCAACAAAATTCAACACCCAGTTATGATAAACACTCTCCAGAATGTAGGCATAGAGAGAACTTACCTCAACATAATGAAGGCCATGTATGACAAACCCACAGCCAACATCGTTCTCAAGGGTGAAAAACTGAAACCATTTCCTCTAAGATCAGGAACAAGACAAGGTTGCCCACTCTCAGCACTGTTATTTGATATAGTTTTGGAAGTTTCAGCCACAGCAATCAGAGAAGAAAAAGAAAAGGAATCCATATCAGAAAAGAAGAAGTAAAACTGTCACTGTTTGCAGATGACATGATACTATACATAATCCTAAAGATGCTACCAGAAAACCACTAGAGCTAACCAATGAATTTGGTAGAGTAGCAGGATACAAAATTAATGCACAGAAATCTCTTGCATTCCTATACACTAATGATGAAAAATCTGAAAAAGAAATTAAGGGAACACTCCAATTACCATTGCAACAAAAATAATAAAATACCTAGGAATAAACCTACCGAAGGAGACAAAAGACCTGTATGCAGAAAACTATAAGACACTGATGAAAGAAATTAAAGATGATACAAACAGATGGAGAGATATACCATGTTCTTGGATTGGAAGAATCAACATTGTGAAAATGACTATACTACCCAAAGCAATCTACAGATTCAATGCAATTCTTATCAAATTACCAATGGAATTTTTCACCGATCTAGAACCAAAAATTTCACAATTTGTATGGAAACACAAAAGACCCCGAAAAGCCAATGCAATCTTGAGAAAGAAAAACGGAGCTGGAGGAATCAGGCTCCCTGACTTCAGACTATACTACACAGCTACAGTAATCAAGACAGTATGGTACTGGCACAAAAACAGAAAGATAGATCAATGGAACAGGATAGAAAGCCCAGAGATAAACCTACGCACATATGGTCACCTTATCTTTGATAAAGGAGGTAGGAATGTACAGTGGAGAAAGGACAGCCTCTTCAATAAGTGGTGCTGGGAAAACTGGACAGGTACATGTAAAAGTATGAGATTAGGTCACTCCCTAACACCATACACAAAAATAAGCTCAAAATGGATTAAAGACCTAAATGTAAGGCCAGAAACTATCAAACTCTTAGCGGAAAACATAGGCAGAACACTCTATGACATAAATCACAGCAAGATCCTTTTTGACCCACCTCCTAGAGAAATGGAAATAAAAACAAAAATAAACAAATGGGACCTAATGAAACTTCAAAGCTTTTGCACAGCAAAGGAAACCATAAACAAGACCAAAAGACAACCCTCAGAATGGGAGAAAATATTTGCAAATGAAGCAACTGACAAAGAATTAATTTCCAAAATTAACAAGCAGCTCATGCAGCTCAATTAAAAAAAGAAAAAACCCAATCCAAAAATGGGCAGAAGACCTAAATAGACATTTCTCCAAAAAAGATATACAGATTGCCAAAACACATGAAAGGATGCTCAACATCACTAATCAATAGAGAAATGCAAATCAAAACTACAATGAGGTATCACCTCACACCAGTCAGAATGGCCATCATCAAAAAATCTACAAACAATAAACACTGGAGAGAGTGTGGAGAAAAGGGAACCCTCTTGCACCGTTGGTGGGTATATAAATTGATACAGCCACTATGGAGAACAGTATGGAGGTTCCTTAAAAAACTAAAAATAGAACTACCATATGACTCATCAATCCCACTACTGGGCATATACCCTGAGAAAACCATAATTCAAAAAGAGTCATGTACCACAATGTTCACTGCAGTTCTATTTACAATAGCCAGGACATGGAAGCGACCTAAGTGTCCATCAACAGATGAATGGATAAAGAAGATGTGGCACATATATACAATGGAATATTACTCAGCCATAGAAAGAAAAGAAATTGAGTTATTTGTAGTGAGGTGGATGGACCTAGAGTCTGTCATACAGAGTGAAGTAAGTCAGAAAGAGAAAAACAAATACTGTATGCTAACACATATATATGGAATCTAAAAAAAAAAAAAAAAAGGTTCTGATGAACCTAGTGGCAGGACAGGAATAAAGACACAGATGTAGGGAATGGACTTGAGGACACAGGGAGGCGGAAGGGTAAGCTGGGACGAGGTGAGAGAGTGGCATGGACATACATACACTACCAAATGTAAAATAGATAGCTAGTGGGAATAGTGGGAAGCAGCTGTATAGCACCGGGAGATCAGCTCTGTGCTTTGCGACCATCTAGAGGGGTGGGATAAGGAGGGTGGGAGGGAGACGCAAGAGGGAGGGGATATGGGGATAACGTATGCATATAGCTGATTCACTTTGTTATACAGCAGAAACTAACACGACATTGTAAAGCAATTATACTCCAATAAACATGAAAAAAAAAAAGGGGGACTTGTATCAGAATATATAAAGAAGGGGCTTCCCTGGTGGTGTAGTGGTTCAGAGTCCGCCTGCCAATGCAGGGGACACGGGTTCGAGCCCTGGTCCAGGAAGATCCCACATGCCATGGAGCAACTAAGCCCGTGCGCCCCAACTACTGAGCTTGCGCTTTAGAGCCAGAAACCACAACTACTGAGCCCACATGCTGCAACTACTGAAGCCCACGCACCTAGAGCCCGTGTTCTACAACAAGAGAAGGCACCCCAATGAGAAGCCTGCACGCCACGATGAAGAGTAGCCCCCGCTTTCCACAGCTAGAGAAAGCCCGTGTGCAGCAACAAAGACCCACCACAGCCAAAAATAAAAATAAATAAAATAAATTAATTTTTAAAAAAAGAATATACAAAGAACTCTCAAAACTCAATAAGAAGACAAACAAGCCAATTTTTTTAAAAAACGGGCAAAAGATTTGAACAGACACTTCACCAAAAATGTTAAATGAATGGCAAACAAGCACAGGAAAAGAGAAGTTCAACATCATTAGTCACTACAAAAATCCAATAAAGCTCAGTAAGCTACCAATACATACTTATTAAAATGTCTAAAAACAAAAAAACTGATAATACCAAGTACTGGAGAGGATGTGGAGCACCTAGAACACCCACCCATACATTGCTGATGGGAATGCAAAATGACACATCCATTTTGAAAAACACTTTCCTTATAAAGTCAAACCATACCACCCAGCCATCATACTTGTAGGTGTTTACCAAAGTGAAATGAAAACTTATCACAGAGAAACCTATATGTAAATGTTTCTAGTGACTTTATTCATAATCACCAAAAATTAGAAACAGACCTAATGTCCCTCAACTGGATGGCCAAAGCATAAGGAAAAGGGACGGAAGGAAGAGAAGATCCAAGATGCAGGAAGAGCAGGGACTGAGACAGATCTGGGGTCTAAGCAGCAGCAGTGGGAATTTCTCTTTAGAACACATTCTCACTAACTCAGATCTAGCAATTCCCAAGCTCTTTGCTGCTTGGTTCTGAGTTTCAGATTCCTGGGAGAGACTATGATTGCACCGCTTTAAGCTGGATGTCTACCTCTGGACAAAATTGGCAGTAGGCAGTGGGCAAGTTACCTAAGTCTGAGAAAGTCGCTGGGACTTGTCCCTGTGCACTGGAGCCACTCACAGCAAAGGGGAACTGTGTGCTAGGTAGGTGCCCCAAGAAATGTGTATTATAAGCAAAAAGGATGCACCAGTCCTCTTCCACTAGAGGTCACCAACAGGATATGGAAAGGACAAAAAGAGTTCAGTGGCATTCTCATTACTTTTTCCCCCCCAGTCTCTTTAATATCCCAACAGGTTTTTGTCTACAGCCTAGGAGAAATTACCCTCATTCTCATGTTTATATTTTAAAGTTTTGTTTAAACTACTGACAAAAGATCATATGCATTCTCACTCGGTCCTTCATCTAAAAGATAATACCTCTAAATGCTTAGGTTATGACATATATACACTATTGATACTATGTAAAAAATAGATAACTAATGAGAACCTACTGTATACAAGGAACTCTACTCAATCCTCTGTGGTGACCAAAATGGGAAGAAAATCCAAAAAAGAGGGGATGTATGTATACGTATAGCTGCTTCACTGTACTTTGCTGTACAGTAGAGACTAACACAACAGTGAAATAAAGCAACTATACTCCAGTAAAAATTAATTAATTTAAAAAATAAAAATAAATAAATAAATGTTTAGGGTATGTTAAGTAGTAGCTTTAACATGCTACTACCTTGCTCAAAAACTTGTAGAGGCTCCCTATTACCTACCACATTAAAGCATCTGAGAATTTAGAGTTCCTTATCAAATAGCCCCTCCCTGACTTTTCCAACTCCTCATTTATTAAACATCTGTTGAACATACAGTGATCTCTACTTTCTAGACACTAACATGAATATGATGACCTTATTTGTTAATCTTATTGACAAGAATTTATGGGCATAATGGAACCAAATATCTGAACTGAGACCATCCCAGAATATTTGTGGCATGTTTGCCATAATTAAAAGATATCACACACACCAAAAAAAAAAGTTGAAAACATAGTCTCTATCTTGCAAGAGTAGTTCTGTGTGGTACAGGCTACTGCCCAGCAACCTTTGACCCTGTTCAGAATCCAGGCTGCCCCCAGGCCTACCTTGTTCATGCCCACCTTGCTTTTCTTTTGCTATTCCTTTGACCTTGAAAATCTTATCTTGTGCATCATCACTCTATTCTGTGCCCCCCACTCGAGGAAATACGGTAACCATCTTCAAAATATTTGTGCTTACTAACCTCTCCATACTCTGAACAATTCTTATAACATAACAAAAAGCTGTCTTTTCTGAGTATGAGAAGAACTTTGCATGTAATTTTTCAAAAATTAAGGAATTGGATAAATTTTTATCCAATTTGTAATACGTTAGTATCAAGAATAAGTTAAACGATAATTATGTGTTTTCCTTAACCCAAGCACCTCCCTTTCATGAGGTAATCTGTCTCTCCACTCCTTGGAACTTCCATTACATTTCATTCCTCTACTGAGCACAAGTCGTTTTCTGTTTTGCATTATGGTTCTCTGTCAATACCTGTTTCTTCTGTGAGATTATGGCTCCTTGAGGGAAAGATCTGTGTCTTACTCTAATGTGCACCCCTTCTAGTTCTCAGCACAACACACTTTTTTCTTAAATAATGAAGGAAGGTATTAACCAACAGAGATTTCTATGGTGATATTATTACAGTCTCATCTTCCATATAAGCCTGTCGAACAGCCTAGAAATAAAACACTTTAAACAGTTCAGAGAACCCTATCTGTGAAATTGTTGGTACAATGTAATTCTAAAGTAGGTTTGGGGCCCCCCGACTATACAGAAAGCTGTCTTCTCTTCTGTGTTACTTTCCCAAGCAAAAAAAAAAAAAAACAGATAGTGGTTCCTGAGAAATAAGTGCTAATTTTAGCATTCCGTATATTAATGATTAGCAAGCAGCCAGTTCTTTCTCAGTAGCAGTACAGTATGGTTAGGAACATGGTTAGGAACTTGGGGTCTGCTGTCAGACTACCTGGATTTCAATCTTACCTCCACCACATATTAGCTATGGGACCTTAGGCAAGTTGTCTAATATCTTTGTGCCTCATTTTCATCACCAGTAAAAGGTAGAAACTTAACAGTACAGTCCCTCTAAGGGATGGTGTGAAAAATTAATGATTTAATATATTGAATATTTAAAGTGTTTAGAATAGAATACCTGGCACTTTGTTTAAAAGTGATTGCAATATGTAGCACTACATTTACCTTACATTCCCTATTGGTAAGTTTCATGATGTTAAGAACAAAATGAGTTTGTTTGTTTTTTTCTTTTTATCTCCTACAGCACTTAGCAGAGTGAAACAAATACTAGACGTTCAAAAAATTACGACGTGAATTGTATTTGAGACACAGAGATCGAATGCACAAGAAAATGAAGGTAAGTTAAAATGTAAACACAATTAATTTAAATAAAAAGAGTTCTTGGCATATCATTTGCATACCTTCAGTTATTGCTTTATAATTAGTTGCTAGGTGCTTTATGACTTTATCTTTTTCTTGCCCTCTCAGAGCATGTAGTTTGGTGTAATACAGGTTATGTCTCTCAGAACTGCTGGCCTCCTGACAAGCTGGCTATTTAGTCTGAGTGATGAGGTTACTGCAGCAAAAACTGGGTTAAAGTACATTACTTTTCTGCTGGAGATGAAAGGCCAGTAATCCCAGAAAACAGCGCACAGAAAGAGTTGGGCCAGCCAAGCACTTTGTGAAGGCTCATTTAGACCCTCCGCCGTGGGGTACTATGAAGGTGAGTGTCCTGATGCCAGGGTCGCGGGCCCGGAGGCCTGAGTGGGCAGCTGGTCTCGGTAGGAGAGACAGAGCCCGGCCGAGGCCGCTGGATGAATCATTCTCACCTCTCTAGGCAGGTGCGGGCGGCAGGATGCTTCCGCTTCGCCACGGTGCGGGCGGGACTGGGAGCGGCGGCATTCCCCGCGGAGGCCTCCCCCGGGCCGCCTCCTCCGGGCGGGCACTGACCTTGCCGCAGGCGTCCGGGCTGCCGCAGTCCCAGCGCCGCAGAGCCCGGAGCTGGTGGGGGGCGCCCACTGGCACCCGGACCCACAGCTCGTCGGGGCGGGCCGCAGAGCCCATGTGGAGCCGCCGCCCTCCCGCCGTCCCTCGGCGCTTCATTCCCGCGCGCGGTCGCCGGCTGAGGCGCGGGGGCCGCGCGTCTAGGCGCCGGGGGGCGGGGCGCGGCGCGCGGCGCGGCGCGCGCCCCCCGGGCCGCGGAGGTCGTCTCGCGCGGGCGCACGCGCCGCAGTCGCGCGGGGCGGGGAGGGTGGGTATGCTCTGGGCGCGCGCACCGCCGTCGCTTCAGCCTGGTGTTCCGCTCGCGCAGCCTGCTCCCGGCGCTCGGCCGCAGCACGCCGACTCCGGAGCGGCCATGGGCTGCGCGGGGCCCGCGGTGTAGAGTCCGCCAGCCCCGGACCCGCATCCCTCACCCTGACAGTCCCGGTAAGCGGGGGCGGGGGCGGCGGGGACCAGGCAGGCACCGTGAGGGGCGGGTCTGCGGGCCGCGGACAGCCCTCCGTGGACTCAGAGGTGCTGTGTGGGAGCCGTCCCGAGGGTCTCCCTGTGTAAGTGGATGAACCCCGAGTATCCCTGCCTCTACCCCTTGGGAGAGTCCGGAGGCGGTGTGCGGAGCCGCCCCCATGGAAGACCCCTGTGCGAGTGGAGATTCCCAGGGCTCTCTCGGCATTTGCTGCCACGGGGAGGCCCAGTGTGGAGGACGCCATACCCAGAGAGACTGTGTACCTACGGGAGGGCAAGGGTGGTCTCTGGTGTTGTCTCAGTGGAAGACCATTCGGGAACATAGGGGAGCCTTAGGAGCCTGCACCGTGGGGACGGACCCCACAGAGGACCCGTGTATATAGGAGGACCCGAGACTGTGCCCTAGAACTGCCTGGAAGAAACCTCTGACTGGAAGGAGAGGATCCTGCCATGGGATCCAGGCCAGGAGTAACTTCCCGTATGCACAAAGGTCTTTGGCTTTGACCTCCTTCAGGGCTCAGTGTTTCCTAACTTGTATCTCTCCAGCGTGGTCGAGAGGCAGGGGTCCTGTGGGGCTGCGCCTTTGTCCGTTCGTCCCCCACCCCATTAGAGTTTGTATTCTCCGTGGTAGCCCAGTTGGCTCCAAGCTCAAGGCAGGAACTTCTCTCAGAGCACAGGGTGCAAGAGAGGGGAGGACCAGTGAGGCCTCTGAAGCAAAGAAAGGAGATTTGAGCCCTTGAGCTTGACCCTCAGGAAGAAAGCAGTAAAATCAGGTAGAATAACTGACTCAGCCAGGTCCTGTAGAGAAAATCCTTTGACGGAAGGAAAAAAGGATATGTAGGATTATTGAGCACCAGTGTGCCAAATACTAAACCAGGGATGTTTAACATCTCATAGAATCCTTACAACAGCCTTATGAAATTATCCCCTTTTAAACATTTGGCACTTTAGACTCAGGTTTAGCAATTTGCCCAAGGTCACAAAGCATGGAATCATGAAATCTGTTTTTCTAAGTTTATTTGGGTATCAAGGAGAGGCAGAAGCAAGAATGTTTATTTGTTAATAAATTGCATTAAGATACCAAGCACCGGGCTTTGCAATAGTATACGCTCAGTAAATGTGATGATTAATTAAGTGGATGAAGACAGTTTAATTGGGGATGAGTGTGCTGTAGGAAGTGATTTCCACTGAACCCCCAAATTTCAGGGTGTGGCTTCCTTCACTGGCAACCCTACTGTAATTATGCCTCTGGGTGGCTCTGCACTTAATTGGGTCTGGGAGAGGCCTCTGGGTGTAGTCTTTGACAGGACTTGCTCTGGGGATCTAGTGGAACCCTTCGGAGGATGGAGTATTCTGAGACTACCCTCCCTGCTTGCAGAATCCTTGAGGGAGAGGACAGAGAGACAGGATCACTTTTAGGAAGCATGACCTACAGTGTCTTTGTGGCCATCTGACTCCATGCACTAGCAGACATTGGTCCACAGATACCACTCAGGATACTTGCCCAGCAGTGCCTCTGCATGATGAGGAGGAGGGCAGGAAAGGCTTAGAGCCAAGGAAGGTTTATTGGGAGTCCATCGTCTGGGGGAATGCAAAGGGTCTGTGCCTGACATAGTGATGCACCCTCATCTCACCCCCTGGGCTGTAGTAGCTTTCATTCCATCTGAATCCCAAGGGTGTGAATTTGGAGCCAAGGATAGACTCTGGTTTCTTGTCCAAAAATGGAGTGGTGAGGGGGCTAAGCAGTGGAATTCACCAGAGTATTCTGGAAGAGTTTTCCTGTTCCCCTTCCTTTCTCCTTCCACATAGCCAAACCTAGTGACATCCTCCTTTAACAGAGGTGGGTTCCCTGGGCTCCTGGGGTTACATAGTGAGAAGGGAGATCAGGCTTGTGAGAAAACAGAACAACCTGGGTGTGGCATCTCATGCACAGCTCAGTGGAACAAACTCTGACAAAGGCTGATATTGGTTAAGCACCTGCCCATTAGAGAATTGTTTATAATCCCCTTTCAGTTCAAACACCTTTCATCAGTTTAACACACCAAAATAAACAGGGATATATATCTTTTTTAAGAAAATCAGAGCAAGCCTGCAAATATGATCTTTGCTCCGATTCAGAGATTTGTCACTGGGTTTTATTCCTAAACTGGTCTTTTTTACTGAGGGCTCTTGGTATCACACCCACTCATGACCCTGGAAAAATTGCTAGATGGCTCCAGGTGCTCCCCAAATATTGGACCTTGGATATCACTTCTTTGATGTCCAGCATTGGGTAAACGTTAAGATTACAAAATCCTAAGAATACTGACTGTCTCCTCTAATCACAACATGAGTCTGCAAATCAAATCATTCCACAGTGGGGATGAAGGATGTCATCAGGTGGCCTTAATCTTCTTTTTTTAAAAAAAAAGCTCTCTCTAAAGAGAAATAAAAGGGGAGAGCATGGCTCACACAATTTCACTTGAGTGTACACAAATGAGTCTGGATTTTTTAGCCTTTAATCTTCCTCATCATCTCTGACCACATTCTTATGGTTTTCTTCCTCCTACATTTGCCATCTTTAGACAATGCTTCCTCTTCCTCAAACACATAAATAGTAGGACCTTCCCCTGCCCGTTTCTCATACTCCTTATATTTTTTTCAGTACACCTGTTCCTAAGTGGATCATATTTATGCAAAAAGTTTCCTTTCTTTTTAGCTACAGAGTCTATTATCTTCCAGTCCCACATGCTTTTCTCCAGCAGTGCTCTTGGTTTCTGCTATCTTCATTTCCCAAATTGCTTTATTCATTTCTAATGGGAATATCATTATCTACTCCAACCCCTCAATCTTAATGACCAAGTTCTGACAGAAATGCTTACCAGCTTTTGACCAAGAAACCAAGACCATCAGTGTCCAGCTGGAGACATGACTATTTTTTCTATTATAACATCCCCCTTCATCCTTCCTTCCCTTCCAGCAATCCACTCAGAGACCCATATACATTTACTAAGTGCTACCCACTTGCCAGGGCACTATGCTAGATAAATATGAGAGTTCCTTGCCCTTGAGGTGTTCACATAGGATCAGTCTGCATTTCTCTAATCATTTACTACAAAAAGTAAGAAGAAAAAAGAGAAGTACAGCTTTACAGAGTATCTATAGGAATCATCATACAGTACGCCTTTTCCCAGGCATCACTGAAGCACCACTGCTGTTCTGTGCCTCCTCTGGCAGCCACGTCCTTAGCCCCGTGCCATTGCCCTGCCAGAATTACTTCCGCCCATATACTTTGAGTGAACTGGCCACTCTTGGCTCTCTATGATAATAATGACAGTACCTTATATTTGGATAATATGTGACAATTTACAAGCCCTCTTACATGATCTCATTTGGTTTTCAGAAATGTTTCATCTTAACTGTGGTCTTCTTACTAAAACAACAGCGTGTTGGTTGGCTGGCTGGTTTTCTCTCCTTTTTTTCGTTTTGTTTCATTTTGTTTTGTTTTGTTTTGTTTTTTGAGCCTCCTAATCAGGGTTACGGGTCTCCAGAGGGAAAGCCCCAATGATTTACTACAGCCTCTACCTACCAGCCCTTAGGCTATGAAGAGGAGTTTCCTGTTGGGTCCAAAGGCCAAGCAATGCACTCACTGGTCAACCCTAGGACTTATCAGGGCTGTCCTGCTACCTGGCCTTAGAAAATCCAATTCTCTGTGTTTTCTTTCCTCCCTGAAATCTAAATACATATTCCCTTCTAGACAAATAGTTTAAGCATACTATCTCAAACCAGTTCTCTGGGCTAATTCTTATGTGAAGGCAGGTTTCTTTGCCTATTTCTATCTAACACCCGGCTGGCTTCATACCATCTAAGCCATCATGGAGTCTCCATATAGCTCCATGCCTTGGCATGTGCTTTTATCTCTTCCTGGAATGCCTTTTTTTCCCTTATCCACTGGGGTAACTCCCACTCAGATTTCAAAATTTAGCTCAAGCAACACTTTTTTTTTTTTAATCCTACACTTATGCCCCCTACACACGCACATACTCACACTGCTTTCTCACAGGCTGAGTGAGGTTCCATTTGTTCAATCTACCAACAGTTACTAAGCGCCTAATTTGTGCCTAACACATAGTAGGCTGCACTCAGCAAATATTTGTAGAATCAACAAATAAGTCATGATAATTAAGGTATAATGAGTGCATTAAATGGGGCTGAATCTGTGCTTCAGGGCCCCAGAGCAGAGAACAGGGAGTGTCTCTCCATCTTGCTGAAAAGCTCTGCTTGCTAAGTGCAGTCACACCAGCCAGTCACTGATGGTGTGCTATTCCTTAACTGTTGCTCTGCTTCTGTGGGAAGCCTGCACTGTAGCTTCTCATGAAGACCCATCCCAGGCCCCTAGAGGCTAAAGATCATGCCATAATTTTGGCCTCATGTTTATTAGAGCTTTTGGACTTCCAGTAAATATTAAACAACAACAGCACCTCCCTCACACCTCATTCTCTTGAGCTGAGTCCAAGAAGACATTTTTACTCAGTCTTCAGCCCTCCTGCTCCTTGGAAATCTCAGAAGAGTCCTGTGCAGTCAGGGGTGACTGTGTCTTCCTGGGCTGACTGAAGCCAGTGCCACTGCACTGGATAAACAGAGGAGACTGGAAGAAGACAGGGAGGTATCATCAGTTAGACCCCTTTAGACATGAAAACTAAAAGTAGCCCATAGGCTACTGCCAGGCAACAGAATGGCTGACTAGAAACAGGCTCCAGGAGCACTGTGGTGAGGCAATGGATTCCTAAGGCAGGACCAAGATACTGGAGATCAGCCAAACTATTTCGGGCTTGAATTCCTCAAAGACGAGCAGAGGGTAAGGAGGCTCTTTGATAATTTTTGTTTAAAGTCTCTAGATTGATGTTGATGTGCACAGTGAACTTAGGGTCTCTGCTGTGCATTCTGCATTTTGTAGACCCTGGTTCTGCTGGTTTTCCACCTTATGGCTAATCACCTGCTGTGTTAGGTACATGGCTTCCTTGAGGTTCTCAGACAACCTTTTAGGCACATGCTATACCTGGAGCCAATTGTCAACCACCTTGAAATTTTTCACCCTTATTTGCAGATGCTGCTCATCTCATGCTAAATTTCTCCAGCCCAAACCCAGGAGGGAGGAGATACACTTTTAAGTTTACTGCACGTGCCCTCAGGGCAGCTGCCCGCCTGTCGGCCAGTTCACAGTGCCCCCAGGACACAGCATAAATGCAGGGGACTGTTGACTTTGGTAATATTAGTCTCTCTTTTTTTATAATTGTGGTTGTGGAAACTGGCCAAATTCTAAAATTCTGTAGCTCTCTCCTGTGGTCAAAGAAATCACCCATAACTACTGTATAGTTACCTGTTCTCATCCCTGCTAGCCCTGAATCAGCAGATAGGGTCCCCTCTGGGGAAGCAGAGTAGATGTGATGAGATGATCAGGTGACTGTATAGTTTCTAGAATTGTGTTCTGAAGATTTGGTCTGATCAGTCTCTCTGGCCAACTTTGAGGAAGAGAAAAGGTAGTGACACCATGATCTCAAACTTTTTATGTTGCCTAGTTATCTCTGCAACATTCGTTGAACCAAGATTTATAGAACACATACTCTGTGAAAGGCAGTGGGAACCATCTAGACTTTCCTCCTTCTCAATCTCAGTGAAAAACTGGGATTCCTTTTTCCATCTGCTCAACCCACTCTGGTTGTTTTCCCCTGTCTCCCAGCTCAGAGGTTTTCTTTGCCTTGTTCCTGCCTAGGGAAGCCTTCATAACCTCCAAACAATCACTTTTAGTTGCTTTTGAGCCTTTTTCAAACAGCTGCCATTCCCATACCAAGAATCAGATGAAAGCAAGTAAATGTGCTTTACATTTAGCATGCCCAGTGAGGAGACTCCTGCCTGTTGAGAGGCTCCTCACAGCCAGAAGTCTTTATCGAGAGCTTTGGAAGAGGTTCCCTAGCTGCCTTCCTTTTCCTTATTTTGCCACCAGCTCCTGCTGTGGAGCAGCCCCTCCTCCTCTTACTCCCACCACTTTGCCCTTATAAATCATCCCACTGTGTTGTAAGCATGTGCTCTGCAGAGAATGGGTGTGTCTTGCACGCACACATTTCAAGCTGCCCACATATGTCTTACTGCCTGACAGATTCATCTAGACAGACTTCTCTTCCCTGAAGAAAGTTTCTGGTTGTCATCTGTTTTCATTTCCTCCAAATCGTAGAGTCAGAGAGCCCTGTTCTACCTCATGTCCCTCTTATTCACCACCACCTGCTCCTGCTCCCATGAGGTTTTTTTCCAAGCCTTCCCTAGGTTCTACAAATCCTCTGACAGTCACATCATTCTTGGGACAATGTCTTTTTATCCCTCTTTCATCCTTGTTAGGGAGGCAGAAAACCCCAGTTCCACCCATCAGCCAAAGGAGTAATCATTAGATATAATTTGTGGCATCTTTGCAACTTGATTTCCTTTTAACTCACTCTTCTTCCTAGGACTCCTTCCAGCACAGCAGAGGCCGGTTTTTCTCATCAGGCATTTGTTTTTAACTCCTCACTAATCAGGACCACTTGTTTCTCTAGAAATTAGAACTGATTTTGTTAATTTTTCCAACACCCCAGGTGCACATCGTGGATATTTCAGCATACTTGCTTTTAATCAGGGTGTCTTTTGCATATAGTTTCAACCCTCTCCATTAAGAATTAAGGGGTTTTAGCCTCACTCTTAAAGCCTAATTCTGATGTGTCCTCACAATTTACTCTCAAAATCAAAGCCTTGTGATGAAAATGACTTGGGGTCTTGTTTGGATTTTGATGCCTTCTTTTTAATGGCTCTGCTCTACATTTGCTGCCCTTATGGGCATAAAATGGCCTAGAAAACTGAAGGGGGAATAGCAGTACTCCAAGATCCTGTGGTCAGGGCTAGAAAGTAGTTTTTTTATTTGTTTTTGTCTGTTTGTTTTGCTGGTGGATGTTATCTTCAGTCTTCATTGAAATTCCTTTGAAGATAAACTCCAAATCCACTGCAGTGACATCATTAACAGTTGAGTAGCTTAATAGTGATTCTTGGTATCCTTACAGAGAGTAGTGGTTGTGCAGGACTGCAGTGTGTTGGGATATGCTTGTGGTTAGTTTGCCAATACACAATGAGTCAGGTCACTTACAGAGTAACCCTCCTAATTGGCTGGGCTTTGTTCAAAACTCTTGTTACATTATCTGAAAAAGCCAGTAAGAACCAAATGAATACCATTGATTTTCCTCCAGTGAATCATTCTTGAAAAAGTGAATTTCGTATGGTTATTCCATGTCTCCACATAAGTGTTTATCAACCTTTTTTTTAACCCATGCCTTCTAGCTGATAAACATTAATGTCGGGACTTCCCTGGTGGTGCAGTGGTAAGGAATCCGCCTGCCAATGCAGGAGACACAGGTCCAATCCCTGGCCCGCGAAGATCCCACATGCCACGGAGCAACTAAGCCTGTGCACCACAACTATCTGAGCCTGCACTCTGGAGCCCGCCAGCCAGAACTACTGAGCCCACATGCCACAACTACTGAAGCCCACGTGCCCTAGAGCACAAGAGAAACCCGCGCACCGCGACTAAGAGTAGCCCCCACTTGCCACAGCTAGAGAGAGCCCGCGCGCAGCAACAAAGACCCAGTGCAGCCAAAAAAATAAATAAAATTTAAAAAAAATTTTTTTAATTAATGTCTTATGACTGCTCCCTAAAACTTCTACTATGACTTCTAGGAGGGGGCTGCCCCCAACGATTTGGAAAGCTAGCACCTTCTGTATCTCCCCCAGGAACCAGGAGGATACTGTCAAGCTCTGCTGTTTTGTTGTCCATGTTACGAAAAAAAAAGTAATGGCTTTTGATATTTGCTTTCCAAATATAAATATATTATAATTTATATGATTTTTCAATCCACTATTTCTTCCCTCCTCCTGGAGTTCTGATATATAAACCCCTATATGCCCCAGGATCCAGCCAATGTGAGTCATTGCTCTGATCTTTATGTTCGTACTGGATTAAACCAGTTTTTTCTCTTTATTTTTATAGCATGAATAATATATCACAAGTTATCCAATAATTCTCCTACTAAGGTTATTTCCACCTTTTTATCACTGTGAAAAATGCTTTGATAGGGACTTCCCTGGTGGCGCAGTGGTTAAGACTCTGCCTGCCAATGCAGGGGACACGGGTTCGAGCCCTGGTCCAGGAAGATCCCACATGCTGAGGAGCAACTAAGCCCACAAGCCACAACTACTGAGCGTGCATGCCTAGAGCCTGTACTCTGCAACCTAGTACAGAGCCTGTACTCTGCTCTGTACCTAGTACAGAGCCTGTACTCTGCAACAAGAGACTGCAATGAGAAGCGACTGCAATGAGAAGTCTGCACACTGCAACGAAGAGTAGCCCCCACTTGCCACAACTAGAGAAAGCCTGCATGCAGCAACAAAGACCCAACTCAGCCAAAAATAAATAAACAATAAAATTTTTTTAATGCTTTGATAAATATTCTTTTAAATAGGCCCACAGGTAGAGGATCAAACTCTTGTATGTAGTACGGTTTTCTTCATTCAAAAGTATATTCGTATCAGTCCAGATCTGCTAGACCGTCCAACCACACAGACTCTTAAGGCAGCCTTGAGAATTCAATTCTTGCGTCACTCCAGTCAAGGGAAAAGCATACCTTATACCCCACAATGTTATCCTTGTCTTTCAGGGGTAACTGTCTTTAAATCAAAAGACAAAAGCGTAGTTCTCTAATCAAAAAAGTATAGTGATTCTAAGGCTGTGCTTTTCAAATTGCCAGTCCGGACCCATTACAAAGTCACCAAATCATTTTTTTACGATCTTTTTCTTATGTGGACGATTTTTTTTAATAGTTATTTATTTATTTGGCTGCACGGGGTCTTAGTTGCAGCATGTGGGATCTTTTAGTTGCAGCACGTGAGATCTTCATTGCAGCATGCTGGCTCTTAGTTGCGGCATGTGGGATCTAGTTCCCTGACCAGGGATCAAACCTGGGCCCCCTGCATTGGGAGCGCAGAGTCTTAACCAGTAGACCACCAGGGAAGTCCCTGATGTGGACCATTTTTAAAGTCTTTATTGAATTTGTTACAGTATTGCTTCTGTTTTATGTTTTGGTTTTTTGGCCGTGACACGTGGGATCTTAGCTTCCCAACCAGGGATCAAACCTACACACCCCACATTAGAAAGCAAAGTCTTAACAAATGGACCACCAGGGAAGTCCCTCATCAAATCATTTTAGAGAGTCACTATCATGATTGTTTTAATGAACTAGAATAGAGAGGATAGAAAATATCTGGGAGCATCACATGTAGTAAAATTAGGATTCTTTCACAAAACTTTGGGTTCAGTTATAGGTCTATGAACATGTGTTTATAATTTTGTGTATACAGGGTCACATCATAAACTATACTTCTTACTATGGGTCACAGTCAAAAAATGTGAAAAACATACCACAGAAAGTTTTCTGAGGAAAACACTGTGGCCTTGGAAATAGTAATTGATCATGAGGAAGGTTTGCAGTGAAGGGCTGGGTGTTAGTTTTGCATTCTCCTTCTTGAGATGGTATGCCTGTTCCTCTCGCTGTAAGTTGGGGACCCGCTTTTCCACCTAACTGTAGAGCACAGCCAGTATGCATAAGCCATGTGGGCAGTGTCTGCAGACCACAGGCCTGGGTCCACAGCCTCAGCAAAAGCTCTAACATACACACACTCCCTTTTCCACCCCTAGCCCCATTGCCACCCAAGGCTGGATACCCTCATTAGGTCACATGGACTTTTAAAAGAATATGGAAAAGAAGCATTCTAAATGCTTGACTACATATTCCAAGCATACGCATTAACAGATAGAGAACTGAAGCCCAAAGCAGTAAAATAACGTGTCCTGGGTCACAGCAGATCCAGAACTAAAACAAGTCACCAGGTTGCCTCTGTGACTTTTTAAATTATATAATTAATGTACAAGGTAGGAAAATTAGAAAAAAACAGATTAACAAAAATATGAAAAAACATACATTCTTATAAAATTAGATCATAACATGAGCATTTCTGTAAC
This sequence comes from Grampus griseus, assembly GCF_964374135.1. NCBI lineage: Eukaryota > Metazoa > Chordata > Mammalia > Artiodactyla > Delphinidae > Grampus > Grampus griseus. The sequence continues at coordinate 37,285,957 of NC_139000.1, read as the reverse complement.
TTGCATTTTTCATAAATATGTTCATATATTTTGAATATCTTTCCACATTAATAAATTTACTTTTACCTTAATGTTTTTCATATTGTTCATTCTTACATTGTACCATAATTTAACCATTCCCCTATTGTCCCATATTTGTTTGCAACTGAGGAAAAGAATGAGTTTTTAATCACCTTAAACAGTTTCCTAATTTGATCAGTAAATGTTTCCTTGAACTTCCCTGGTGGCGCAGTGGTTAAGAATCCGCCTGCCAGTGCAGGCAACATGGGTTTGAGCCCTGGTCCGGGAAGATCCCACATGCCGCAGAGCAACTAAGCCCGTGCACCACAGCTATTGAGCCTGCACTCTACAGCCCACGAGCCACAACTACAGAAGCCCATGTGCCTACAGCCCATGCCCCACACCAAGAGAAGCCACCTCAATAAGAAGCCTGCACACCGCAAGGAAGAGTAGCCCCCACTCGCCACAACTAGAGAAAGTCCACACACAGCAACGAAGACCCAATGCAGCCAAATAAATAAGTAAATAAATAAATCTTTCCTCAATAAATCTCCTTTGCCACCATCCTGTAAATGACAGTCACTTATTCAAAGCAAATATTCTTTAGTCATATATTTTAATTTTACAAACAAATTTTACAAGTGGAGAGAGGGGATCTTTCCTTTCTTATCAGTAGGTTTATAAATTTAAAAATATGGGTTGGGTTTCTTTGACAACAAGTGATGGCAGGGCAAGCACCCAGACAGGGTAGGAATTTGCACCACTGTGGCCCAGAAAATAGTTGTTTCTAGAAAGAAGACGTGGCTGTCATCAGATTTTATGAGTATTAAGACTTTATTGAAAAATCAGAAAGACTTATTCACAATTAATTAATTGGGAAATATTATTAAATGCCTTTCCTCTTTTAGACATATTGCTAGGCAGTGGAGACAGGTACTACACATGGTAAAACGATCTAAGAGAGGAAACTGACACTGACGATAATCATCCTATTGAATATGTAATAACAAAGATGAGTGTTCTAGAGCAGAAGAGCATGGTGCTGTCAGCACACCTACCTGGCTTGGGGAGACAGCAGTAACTTCCATGAGGAAGCAGTACTTGAACTGAGCTCTAATCAGGGGAAAGGAATGTTCACAGGTCCAAAATAGAGGGAGCATGGAGACTTCCCTTGTGACGCAGGGGACAGAATCTGCCTGCCAATGCAGGGAACACAGGTTTGAGACCTGGTCCAGGAAGATCCCACATGCCACAGAGCAACTAAGCCCATGCACCACAACTACTAAGCCTGTGCTCTAGAGCCCGCGAGCCACAACTACTGAGCCCGACTGCCACAACTACTGAAGCCCATGCGCCTAGAGCCCGTGCTCTGCAACAAGTGAAGCCACCACAATGAGAAACCTGTGCACCAAAACGAAGAGTAGCCCCCACTCGCCACAACTAGAGAGAGCGCGCACGCAGCAACAAAGACCCAACACAACCAAAAATAAATAAATAGACTTATAAAAAATAGGGCTTCCCTGGTGGCGCAGTGGTTGAGAGTCCGCCTGCCGATGCAGGGGACATGGGTTCGTGCCCCGGTCTGGGAAGATCCCACATGCCGTAGAGCGGCTGGGCCCGTGAGCCATGGCCGCTGAACCTGCGCGTCCGGAGCCTGTGCTCCGCAACGGGAGAGGCCACAACAGTGAGAGGCCCGTGTACCACAAAAAATATATAATAATAATAATAGAGGGGGCATGGCAAACAAAGACTGAAAAACCAGTGTGGTTAGAACAGAGTAAAGAAGGGACACCAGACCGAGGAGAGCCTCACAGACCATAATAAAGAAACTAATTTGGAGGACTTTATCCTGAAAGCTTTGGAAAGCCATTGAAAAGATTTAAGCAGCAGATAACATATCAGCTGAATGTCCCAGAGACATCTTTAATTCAATACATACAAAATCCAATTTCATTATTCCTCTTTCTTATTTCCCAATTTCTGTAAATGGTACTACCCTTCTTCTCGTTAGTCGATTTAAGACTGCCCTCTAAGTCAGGCAGAGATAGGCTGTATGAAATATGAAATACTGTATGACTTCACTTGTGTGTGAAATCTAAAAACATTGAACTCATAGAAACAGAGAGCAGAATGATGGTTGCCAAAGGCTGAGGGGTGAGGGAAATGGTGGGATGTTGATCAACGGGTACCAACATTCAGATATAAGATGAAAAACTTCCAGGAATCTAAGGTACAGCATGTGACCATAGTTAACAATACTATATTGTGTACTTGAAAGATGCTGTGAGAGTAGAGCTTTAATGTTCTCACCATAAGAACAACAACAAAATGGTAATTGTGTGAGATAAAAGATGTGCTAACTAATTAGAGAAAGAAGAACAACAAAACCCCAAAGTCATAAATATCAGATCAGAAATAAATGAAGGAAACAATAGCAACGATCAATAAAACTAAAGGCTGGTTCTTTGAGAAGATAAACAAAATTGATAAATCATTAGCCAGACTCATCAAGAAAAAAGAGAGAAGACTGAAATCAATAGAATTAGAAATGAAAAAGGAGAAGTAACAACTGACACTGCAGAAACATAAAGAATCATTGGAGATTACTACAAGCAACAATATGCCAATAAAATGGAAAACCTGGAAGAAATGGACAAATTCTTAGAAAAGCACAACCTTCTGAGACTGAACCAGGAAGAAATAGAAAATATAAACAGACCAATCACAAGCACTGAAATTGAAACTGTGATTAAAAATCTTCCAACAAACAAAAGCCCAGGACTGGATGGCTTCACAGGTGAAGTCTATCAAACATTTAGAGAAGAGCTAACACCTATCCTTCTCAAACTCTTCCAAAATATAGCAGAGGGAGGAACACTCCCAAACTCATTCTTTGAGGCCACCATCGCCCTGATACCAAAACCAGACAAACATGTCACAAAGAAAGAAAACTACAAGCCAATATCACTGATGAACATAGATGCAAAAATCCTCAACAAAATACTAGCAAACAGAATCCAACAGCACAATAAAAGTATCATACACCATGATCAAGTGGGGTTTATCCCAGGAATGCAAGGATTCTTCAATATACGCAAATCAATCAATGTGATAAACCATGTTAACAAATTGAAGGAGAAAAACCATATGATCGTCTCAATAGATGCAGAAAAAGCTTTTGACAAAATTCAACACCCATTTATGATAAAAACTCTCCAGAAAGTAGGCATAGAGAGAACTTACCTCAGCATAATAAAGGCCATATATGACAAACCCACAGCCAACATCATTCTCAGTGGTGAAAAACTGAAACCATTTCCTCTAAGATCAGGAACAAGATAAGGTTGTCCACTCTCACCACTATTATTCAACATAGTTTTGGAAGCTTTAGCCACAGCAGTCAGAGAAAAAGAAATAAAAGGAATCCAAATCAGAAAAGAAGAAGTAACGCTGTCACTGTTTGCAGATGACATGATACTATACATAGAGAATCCTAAAGATGCTACCAAAAAACTACTAGAGCTAATCAATGAATTTGGTAAAGTAGCAGGATACAAAATTAATGCACAGAAATCTCTTGCATTCCTATACACTAATGATGAGAAATCTGAAACAGAAATTATTTAGGAAACACTCCCATTTACCATTGCAACAAAAAGAATAAAATACCTAGGAATAAACCTACCTAAGAAGACAGAAGACCTGTATGCAGAAAACTACAAGACACTGATGAAAGAAATTAAAGATGATACAAACAGATGGAGAGATAGACCATGTTCTTGGATTGGAAGAATCAACATTGTGAAAATGACTCTACTACCCAAAGCAATCTACAGATTCAATGCAATCCCTATCAAACTACCAATGGAATTTTTCACAGAACTAGAACAAAAACTTTCACAATTTGTATGGAAACACAAAAGACCCCGAATAGCCAAAGCAATCTTGAGAAAGAAAAACGGAGCTGGAGGAATCAGGCTCCCTGACTTCAGACTATACTACCAAGCTACAGTAATCAAGACAGTATGGTACTGGCACAAAAACAGAAAGATAGATCAATGGAACAGGATAGAAAGCCCAGAGATAAACCCACGCACATATGGTCACCTTAGTTTTGATAAAGGAGGCAAGAATATACAATGGAGAAAAGACAGCCTCTTCAATAAGTGGTGCTGGAAAACTGGACAGCTACATGTAAAATAATGAAATTAGAACACTCCCTAACACCATACACAAAAATAAACTCCAAATGGATTAAAGACCTAAATGTAAGGCCAGACACCATCAAACTCTTAGAGGAAAACATAGAACACTGTATGACATAAATCACAGCAAGATCCTTTTTGACCCACCTCCTAGAGAAATGGAAATAAAAACAAAAACAAATGGGACCTAATGAAACTTAAAAGCTTTTGCACAGCAAAGGAAACCATAAACAAGAATAAAGACAACCCTCAGAATGGGAGAAAATATTTGCAAATGAAGCAGCTGACCAAGGATTAATCTCCAAAATTTATAAGCAGCTCATGCAGCTCAATATCAAAAAAACAAACAACCCAATCCAAAAATGGGCAGAAGTCCTAAACAGACATTTCTCCAAAGGAGTTATACAGATTGCCAACAAACACATGAAAGGATGCTCAACATCACTAATCATTAGAGAAATGCAAATCAAAACTACAGTGAGGTGTCACCTCACACCAGTAAGAATGGCCATCATTAAAAAATCTAGAAACAATAAATGCTGGAGGGGGTGTGGAGAAAAGGGAACCCTCTTGCACTGTTGGTGGGTATATGAATTGATACAGCCACTATGGAGAACAGTATGGAGGTTCCTTAAAAAGCTAAAAATAGAACTACCATACGACCCAGCCATCCCACTACTGGGCATATACCCTGAGAAAACCATAATTCAAAAAGAGTCATGTACCACAGTGTTCATTGCAGCTCTGTTTACAGTAGCCAGGACATGGAAGCAACCTAAGTGTCCATCGACAGATGAATGGATAAAGAAGATGTGGCACATATATACCACGGAATATTACTCAGCCATAAAAAGAAACGAAATTGAGTTATTTGTAGTGAGGTGGATGGACCTAGAGTCTGTCATACAGAGTGAAGTAAGTCAGAAAGAGAAAACAAATACCATATGCTAACACATATATGTGGAATTTTTAAAAAATGGTCATGAAGAACCTAGGGGCAAGATGGGAATAAAGACACAGACCTACTAGAGAATGGATTTGAGGACACGGGGAGGGGGAAGGGTAAGCTGGGATGGAGTGAGAGAGTGGCATGGACATATATACACTACCAAATGTGAAATAGATAGCTAGTGGGAAGCAGCCACGTAGCACTTGATCCAATCAAGTTATCAATTTATTCCTAAATTTCTCTATTTCCATTGTATCAAATCAACTCAGTATCATTCCTGCTGCCACCATTTCAGTTTAAACCCTCTACCTCTTGCCTGGACTATTATAGTAGCCTTCTAGTTGGTCTGAATCTCTCCTCCTTCCCTCTGTCACCTTTTTCCTCAAACAAACTGAGGATAACTTTCTACCCATCCTTCAAGGCCCATTCTGACTTCCAGTAATATGGTCTCACCTTCCTTTAGGCACTTCCAGCACTCTGTCTTACTCTTCTTTGAGTTCTGATATTAAGTACCTTGAGTGATGAGACTCTGTTCTCCCATCTTCTATTTCCAATGATGAGCAGTCGGTGCCTTGCATATAGTACTGTTCAATAAGCCTTGATTATGATGGATTGATAGCAAGGCTAAAATGGACTCTCTGCTCCACTTAGAACAAACATTCCGCAACTGAATTCCACTAAGACCCTTCAGGCTAGGAAATAGCAGACCAGCTTTGCAGTGTGCCATGTCATGCCCTCACTTTCCAATGCCCTGGTACTACAGAAGAAGAGCAAGAATAACATTCCTTTTTAACCTGTAAAGGATATGGACCTTTCTTGAACAGTTCTGAGAATCAAAGCAGAAAATGTGGCAGTGACATTAGTGAAGCCTTAGAAGTGTGAGAAGCACCTGAGAGCTTGTGATGAGCAGGTTGTCTGTGACAGACCCGTAAACAGGCATAGCTACTAATTAGAAGGAGCAAAGAAGTGTCTGAGACCTTGACCACATGGGTGAGGTGGCAGAGTTTCCTGGATGCCTAATTCAGGAGTCCTCTAAAAATAGCAGTTCATTCACTCTGACTCAAAAAGTACGCGTTTGATATGGATTCTTGCGCACAGCACTTGTCAGAGGAGCACTCCTTCAGTCAGAATTCTGAAATGTGTAGCTGTAGTCTTGCTTTATGCCTTGGGTCATCTTTGGGAGAGACTTGGGCTCTGGAGTCTCCTACTGTCTCAAAGTATCAGAGGCCTGGGACCCCTAGACCTAATTGGCTTTGGGACAGGAAGGGAGACAGAGAGACCATCTCACATTTGTAGAGTGCTTTCTAGTCTACATGCACTGTTAAGCCCCTTTTCCGATGTTATCCTCATGATAGCCCTGTGAAGTGTGCTGAGCAGATGGCCCTCATTTTATAGACAGGAAAACCAAAGTCACAGGGCCAGTCAGAAATAGAACCAAGGTCTTCTGACTCCTTAACAAGTGCTCTGTCCACCCTGCCATGCTACTGAGTTCCAGAAAAGGGAGAAGCTATTTAATAGCGCTTGCCACTTAGGTGAATGGTTGAAACAAATTGCCCTAATGTGGTCAGCCATTGGCTGAGTCTGAGCGCCTCTGCTTTCTGTCCACAGAGCCATGGGGGTGTTGATGTCCAAGCGGCAGACAGTGGAGCAGGTGCAGAAGGTGACCCTGGCTGTGTCTGCCTTCAAGGATGGGCTGCGGGACAGGCCTTCCATCCGACGCACAGGTGAACTTTCGGGGTCTCACCGTGGCACGGTAGAGGGCTCTGTCCAGGAGGTGCAGGAAGAGAAAGAAGCAGAGGCAAGCACCCCAGCACTCCAAGAAGAGAGCGGTGTCAGCCGTGCCGCCTGGGAGAGGCTCCGGGATGGGCGTGGAGTGGAGCCGGAGGAGTTTGACAGGACCAGTCGTTTCACACCCCCTGCCTTCATCCGCCCCACCCGGAAGCTGGATGATGACAAGCCTCCAGATATCCGCTTGGAGCCCAGAGAGCCTGTGAGTGTCCAATAAGGGCAGAATCCCGCAGTTTTAGACCTTCTGGGGATCAGGGAGCAGGAAGGGGAGGCCTGGGTATGGTTGAAGTGAGACTCAAAACCAGAAGGATGGAGCTGAGTCTTTGAATTTCTTCCCCAAGAATAAAAATGTTACATCCTGGATTTGTCTTAGTGAAAGACTTGAGGAAATGGGTGATAAGGAATTATACCATGGCAGCCCTCCCACCTAAGGGATAATACTGTCCCCTGTAGGAGGCATTTGGAAATTTGGGGTGGGGGTAGGGGGAGTTCAGGAAGGTCACAAAACTGGGAGTTGCTCCTGGTATTTGGTGCCAAGAAAAACAGGGATGATAAGGGTCCTGCAATGCCTGGGACAATCTCTCACAACAGATTATTCTTTCCAAAAATGCTAGTAGCATCCCTGCTCAGAAACATGATCACAGAGACCTGAGCAGCTGGAAGAACCTACTGGTTCTTGTCTTCAAGAGAGAGAGCTCTATTGCCATAACATTGGCTTCAGTTGGAGTTGTTCCTTTAGGCTGCTCCAGGGTCACTCAGCCCCAGGCAAGTAGCACTGTGCTTGGTGGCCTAGGATCTTGCTGCTGTGTTTATACATCCCTATACACTCCTGCCATCTTTCCCCAGGTTGTTAATGATGAGATGTGTGATGTCTGTGAGGTCTGGACAGCCGAGAGCCTCTTTCCGTGCAGGATCTGCACCAGGGTCTTCCATGATGGCTGCCTGCGCCGCGTGGGCTACATCCAAGGAGATAGTGCCGCGGAGGTGACTGAGACAGCAAACACAGAAACAGGCTGGAGCTGCCACTACTGTGTAAGCCTAGACTGCAGGGATGGTGGGCTCCTGCACTGCCAGGGATTTGGCACAATTCCTGGAGGCCCAGTCTTAGAACCCTGGTTTCTAGGTAGTAACCTGAAGAGTATTCAGATTCGGGTCACTAGAGTTAGGACAGACTTTCCTTACCTCAGTACTATTGACGTTTGGGGCACGATAATTCTTTGTTGAGTGGGCTGTGTGCACTGTAGGATGTTTAGCACCATCCCTAGCCTCTACCCATTAGACGCTAGTAACACCCACCCCCAGTTGTGACAACCCAAAATATCTCCAGATATTACCAAATGTATCGTGGGGGAACGAAATCGTTCCAGTTAAGAACCACTGAGCTAGAGGACTGAATGGGTAGGACGAGACCTAATTATTCACAACTAATTCTGCTTGGAGCAGTACTTACTCTCTGTTAGTCTATAGTTGTCATTCATTGTATTCATCTGAAAAACCAACCTGAAATCCTAACCGGCTTGCTTCCAATAGGGATGGATTCCATCCAAGGAAAACATCTCAGTCCTAAGATTCTCACTTGGTCTTCTACCTAAGTCTTAGGAGCATTTTTCTTCATCTCTGAAGCAATCATTTTGTGAATTAAGTAACAAAGGCCTGTTGATTCAGAACTTTGCAAATTATACATAAATGCCTTCCAAATTTTGAAAAGATTAAAAGCCAGATTCATATCCCTTTCTCAGCACACCTGAATAGAGTTCAAGTCTTGCTTTATTGATCTGTTGCCCTGCAGATATCTTCATCCACTGATTTCAGAGTAAGGAGTATCTGCTGTTTCCCTCTTCTTCCTACTGCCTAGGAGAAAGGAAAGATGTGCCACTTTCTAACAAATAACACTTTCTCTATGGCTTGTCCATAAAATGAAGTATAGAAGAGTTATTTCCAGTCACTTAAAATACCTTCTCCCCAGCTGGAATATGCCACAGCACAGCCTGCTCTACAGGCAATCTTCTCTAGTCACCACTCCTCCAAATGCTAGACTTTTCACTCACAGCAACTCTGCTTGGCAGTGTTCTGCTGATGTAGGACTGAGTGTCTCCTTCCTAAACCCTCAGGATTACACGGCTCCCTTCCTGGCTTTCTGTCACAGTCCTGCCTTCATTACCACCACTCTCCACGAGACCTTTTACAAAGACTTCTTCCAAGCTCCTCGCTTTTCTTTCCTTCCCTTCACAGCCAAGCTTCTTGAAAGGACTTCATTATCTCCTTGTGGTTCCCCAACCACTTGTAATTCGGCTTCTTCATCCATCATTTTGCTGAATTAGCTCTTCTAAGGTCGCCAGTGACCTAATTGTCAAGTCCGGTGACCTTTTCTCAGGAATCTTTTACTTGATCTCTCTGATATATTTAGCACTTCCTTACTGCCCCCTCTTTTCTTAGGGTATGAGTATTTTTGTGAGAAGTATTACACAAAATACAGAAACCAGAGAAAATAGAAAATCAATAAAATTCCACCTGACTCGTATAACCACTGTTAACATTACCTGCTACATTGTACAACTCTCTTCTCTTGGCTTCCAGTACCCTCTACTGATTCTCTTCCCAGGTTCTTCTCTGACCATTCTTTCTTTTTTTTTAGATTTTTTTTTTTTGATGTGGACCATTTTTTAAAGTCTTTATTAAATTTGTTACAATATTGCTTTTTTATGTTTTGGTTTTTTGGCCACTAGGCATGTGGGGTCTTAGCTCCACGACCAGGGATGGAACCCACAACCCCCTGCAATGGAAGACAAAGTCTTAACCACTGGACCACCAGGGAAGTCCCGACCATTCTTTCTAAGTGCCCTTAGTTTCTTGTCCCAGTCCTAAATGCTGGTGTTTCTCAGGGTTCTTTTCCCACTATACTCTCTCTCTCTGGGTCTTCATCCACTTCGGTGGCTACTCCACCATCTAAATACCAATCATTCCCAAATCTGTGGGTCCAGATCTAAATTTCCTGTCTCTTGGACTTATATCCATCTTGATGTCTCACAGGTACTTCAACATGCCCCCACATGAACTCATCTTTTTCCCCAAACCCATTCTCCCTCCCTTCCTTGTCTCTGTGAATAGTAATACTACCACCACCCCACAGTTACCAATCCCAACTCATTTCTCTCCCTCACCCCTCACGTCCAGTGAGTCAGCAGGTCCTATAGACTCTACCTCCTAATCTCTCTCAAATCTCTCCCCTTTTCTTCATTCTCATGTCTTAGTTTAGCCACTTATCTTTTCTTTATTGCAACAATTACTTAACTGCCCTCCATGCCTCCAGACTTTGCCCATGTAATCCATTCTCCACACAGCAGACAAAGAGCTGACTATGACACTCCACACTTAAAAACCCTTCCGTGACTCCCATTTGCCCTCAGAAAAAAAGGCCCAATTTGAGGGGCTCAATAAAGGGCATTTGAAGCACTTCACAGTCAGGCTTCTGCCTACCTCCCCTCCCTTATCTTTTATCCCCTCCCTACCCCTCTCCCAAGACACACACACACACACACACACACACACACACACACACACACACACACACACACACACACACACACACACACACACACACACACACACACACACACACACACACTCTACATTCCAGCCATACTAAACATCACACAATGTTAAGCACCATTGTGCCAAGCATATACTAGGTGCTCAAAAAGTGTTTATTGAAAGAATGGTTTGAGTTCTTCATGAAATCCAAAAATGAATAGTCATGAAATGTCTGCTCCTGTTCTTTACTGGTACTTTAGAGAGAAAATGATCTACTATAAAGAATATTTGGTAGTTTAAGGACTGTAAGACTGTAAATTAATGCTAACGAAATAACACATCAGTGCTCTTTTGGAATTAAAACTTCCCTGGCACCACAAAAAAATTCACTTGGTTTTAGGAAATTTTTCATGATGGCATCTCTTTCAAAACCATTCTGGAGTTAAAGTGATACAACTTTAGGATTAAATAATTTTTAGAAATATGGAAACTGGAGTTAGAATTAAACTTTTTTAACTAAAATACTCTTTGAACACAGCCTAACACAGAAGCCAGATACATAAAATGGATAAAGATGGAGTTGCTCTGGTTGATGGAGCTAGGGATTCAGAACCCTGCCCACTTGCCCCCTTCTCCCTTGCAACAGCTTCCTAAGGCACCTCCAGGGAACCCCTAAGCTATCTCAGAGAATAATTCAAAAACCACTATTTTAGTAAAAGGGACTCAGGGCTGGAGCCAGGATATCTGGGTTCTGGGAAAGATCCTGTCCAGAGCGGGACAGCTCTGAGAAAGTCCTTTCCCCTTTCTGGGGCCTCAGTCTACTTGACTATGAATGAGAGGCTGGGATTAGATGATCCAATAATTGCCTTCCAGCTGGTATACTATTTCCATCCTTCTTGATCCTTGGCCTTTCTTTCTTACTGGCCAACATGGCCACTGACTTAGCTCTTCCTCTTTTTCAGAACAACCTCAACTTGCTGCTGACTGAGGAAGAAATGTACAGCCTCACAGAGACCTTTCAGCAGTGTAAAGTTACCCCCGGTAAGGCTGGATGGCACTGCCAATGGAGAGAGCCAGGCAGATTTCTTCTTCATACTTTCTAGGATGAACCATGAAAGGAGTATTCCAGAATTTGTGGGGCAAGGGCATAAATGGGACCGTGTCCGCAAGCTGTTGGCCCACCACTGGCCACAGCCTGAGTTATCCTGGCTATGGAGACAAAGACTGGATGAGAGCTGTGGGTGGTGGGGCTCTGGAGGGTACCCTAGAGGTGAGTGCAGGTACTCCAGAGGCTGCGGAAAGGGTGGGCCTGGCTAGCACGGGGTGCCTCCCCACAGACTGCTCCCTGACGCTGGATGATTTCCTGCGCTACCGCCACCAAACAGCGAAGCGAGGGGACAGTGACAGGGCTCTAAGTGAGGAGCAAGAGGAGCAGGCAGCCCGCCAGTTTGCAGCCCTGGACCCTGAACACCGAGGACACATAGAGTGGCCTGATTTCTTGTCCCATGAGTCCCTCCTACTTCTACAGCAAATACGTCCCCAGGTAAGGGACAGCTGGGGGTAAACGTCTGTGGGGTATTGGGTGAGAGACCAGGGAAACATGCCAGGCAGGTTGGAGGAGCACTGGGTACTCTCTGAGCAGGAACCAGTACCAGGAAAGGGCTCAGGTTCTATCCAGTAACAGGTGATCCAGTGCCTAGGCTGGGGAAACTGCCCAAGGAAGATTGGTTAGTGCTGGACCCCACTGCAAATGTTGGTGTTACCAAAACCGCTCTGGGCTGCTTCAAAGGGAGGGTGCAGAGGTGATGGTGGAGGTAGGATTCTCTGTGGCTTGACAGTTTACAAAATATTTTCACCTCTAGGTCTTAATATATCTCTTCTTCCCCAGAACTCTCTGTTAAGGCTTCTGACAGTCAAGGAGCGGGAGCGAGCCCGGGCCACTTTCCTGGCCCGGGGCAGCGGGAGCACTATCAGTGAGGCAGAGTGCCGCCGTGCCCAGCACTCTTGGTTCTGCAAACGCCCCCCAGATGCTTCTTCCTGCAGTGTCAGGTCTGCTCCCTACCAATCCCTGCCCCCACTCACGTACCCTCCTCCTTTTTCCATGCCAAATGGCCCTTGGTATGAAAGGTACCTACCTCCCTGTTTCTCCTGCCAGTTTCCTCAAACAGCCAGAAGATCCTCCTGTGCATTAGACAGTGGACAGTGACTCCTACTGGCCACGGCATAGAGCAGCCTCTACTCCAAGCTCCATCGCCCCATGTCAGAAAAGCCTGGACGAGCACATCCAGAGCTTTGGGTTCACCAGAATGTGGAAGGGGCCGGGCCTTTCAGTGGCCCGCTCCTAACCACATGTCCTTGTGCCCAACAGCGTCAGCCATGTGGGTCCCATAGCAGACAGCAGCCCAGCCAGCAGCAGCAGCAAGAGTCAGGACAAGGCCCCGCTGCCCACAGAGCCTGAGTCCAGGTGAGTGACACCTCCTCACTGGGCTGTCTACACCCCTGACCCCTACAAACACACAAACACACCCCCACCATCACCCCAAAACAGCAAATGCCCACCCCAGAAACCAGACTTCAAGAGTACACATTTGACCCCAGATCCATAGGGCCAGTGAGCTGGTCTGTCACCCTGGAAGCACAGCCTGCCATCACCATGTCACGCACAAGCCAGGGCTTCCCTGAGTTTTGCCCACCTCAAGCCATGCTGCCACTGGGAGCAGGTCTCATGAGCCTCCAGGCTCAGCAACCGGCCTCACAAACCTGTTCTTTGCTTCCACTCCAGATTTGTGGACTGGCCTACCTTCCTGCAGGAGAATGTCGTCTACATCTTGGCTGCTCGCCCCAACAGTGCAGCCATTCACCTGAAACCCCCAGGATAGCATGGAGCAGAAAAGCTCAGTTTGGGGACAGTGGCGTTCTCTCCCTCCTTTACTTTCTCCCATCCCCCCACCAACCTCTGGTACTGAGACTTATGGGGATGGAGCACTGGCCACATCTCAGTTTGTCACTAAGCTTTATGGCACTGAAATCACCATTCATATCACAACGGAGACAGTAAATGCATTGCCACAGGGAGAAGCCCTGGGAGCTGTGTCAGTATCTGCTCCTGGACCACCCCCTGCCCTCACACCGTAGACTGGACCTGCCACTGCACACGTATATGTGTGCACACACATGCACACATACACACATGCCTAGCTGGCCATGCCTGCAGAGACCTGGTTCTTTTTGGTTGAAGAAGGACCAAAGTTCTTTCGTGAAGCCCTTGATATAAGCGAGGGGGTCTCTACTCAGCCCTTCTATTGGCCAGTTCTGATTCACAATAGATCAGTCTCTGGCCAAGTGATTCTTAATAAGGGGGCATATGAGACTCACATACTCTCCTAGAGATGCTGACAGGCTCCCTCTTCCCACACTGAAAATCCCTTCTGTGGTGAGCCACTGTTCTGGTAGGTGTGTACTATGTCCCTCAGGTGGGATGGGGAAATGGTTGGAAACCACCACTGCACTTATTATTTATTTATTATTTATTTAAATTCAATTCCTGGTGACAGAGAAGGCAACTAGTCTGTGGAGTCCTAATTAGAAAAGGGAAGGCAGCCCCTCCCAGGGACCCAGAATTCTAGGAACCTCTCAGCCAGGTCATTTCAAGTCCAAAAGTCTTTATTTAACAGAACAGTCCAAAACCAAGGTGAGCCATCCTGGCCCCTGTTTTTTAGGTGGGTGCTCACGGCCCAGAGCCCAGGGGCCTGAATGGAACAGGTATGATGGCAAGAGTCTCAGCCCTCTGGGTTAAGTGCTTCACCCAAGTCAGCTACCACAGAGACCCAAAGCCTGCGCTCCAATGAGGACAAGGCCTGGATGGAAGAGGAGAGAAGAAGGCTCATGCTTTTCTATTCTTCCAGCTCAGCTCAACTGCAGACCTAGAAAAGTGTGCCATGGTATGGAGTACAGAGCCAGCCTTTTTCATAGCCCAGGAAAGAGCAACTCCACAGAAGCCCTCAAAAGGGATTCCTTTCAAACCACCTGACAATGAGGATAAGACACTGGAGCTAAGAAGAGGATTTGCATCTCAACTCTCTTGAACAGAGAAAGTCCCAGCAAAGCCTCACAGAAGGAAGAGGTGTTCCCTTCTCTCTGTTACTGAGATATGGCCTGAGCTGCTGCTTTTCCCCATTGCTCACGACATGTCCTTCCCTACCAGCTTAGGGCCTGGCCCTGGCATGGGAAGACTTTGGGGGCAAGGAGAGGCTGCCAGAAGGCCACCAAGCCTGGCCTCCCAGCCCCAGCTGTCCTTCCTAAGTTCTCATTAAATTCCCCAGTCAGTGTATGTTACAGGTAAGCACAGGCCCTGGAGTTCAAGTTTCTGTTTCCAAGCTAATGGCTTAGGTTAGCCAGTTCTGACGACCAAGAGTTATTTGAGAGGGGGTTGGCTCAGTCATGCAGAAGTTAACACAACCCCATTGCTCAAGGCATTTCTATAGAAGCAGCAGCATACAGCTCAGTGCTGCTCAGAAGAAGGCAGGGAGCTGTAACCTGGGGCATGGTAAGAGCACTATATGGTCTCCTCCCTTAGAGTCAGACCTAGAAGCCAGGTAAGAGGCTTCTGAGGTTGGATTATTTAGGACTGAAAGGAAGCATACAGAAGATGAACTGGGTTCATGTGTATGGCTCTGAACATTTCAAAACCCCCAGTTCTTTGTAAATACTCCATAGCCATACTCCTAAGACTAATCAGTAGGAGGGGCCATTATTCAGTCCAGCCAAAAAAAGAAAAAAAAACAAAGAAAGAAAGAGAAAGCATATGACTTTTGGGCCCAAGGACTGCATCCGAAGCAGCCAGCCCTGGGGTTTTGCACTGAGATTAAAGCACATTAAGCACAAGGGCTTTTGCTTACTCTCGGGCAAATCACCTTCTGTGTCAATGGCCTTGCGCTGCTTGATCTCATGGACAGGGCATTTTGAGTAAAAACAAGGTCTGGGCTTCGAGAGCTCGGTAGCTTTTTCTCCTGCCTCGTCATCAATCAAAAGGATTGGCAGTCCATCTTCTTGTTCCCTGATCCTTCACAGACCAAGGCGATGCCTACCTCTCTGGAGCTGCAGCTTCTAGCTTTCTGTGGGTGAGTGGTAAAGACTGGGGGCCACTGGATCAGGCCAGCTGTATCCCAGGGCCTGGCAAAGCAGACCCCAGAGTTCTTCCACAACAGGATCTGGCCCATTTGGGATCACCCTCTCCCTATTCCAGGGCGGCAAGCTTCCTTAATGGGGGTGTGCTGCAAAGGGTCCAGGGGACATTGCCCTCAGCAAAAGACAGAGTGCCCAGTCACAAGAATCCTAGGAAGCAGAAAAGCACACAGAAGTAACCAGCCTCTTCTCCATAGGCATCTAGCTTTTTACCAAAGGAGAGGTTCCATTGCTCCCTCAGTCAAGAGTTGCAGAAGCTCTACCCCAAGCCCCCTTCTGAGATCTCCCTTTGCAGTGTCCTAATCCACGGAGCCCCCCTCCAGTACATATGGAAATGGTCAAACTTGTATAAACCTAGTGAAGCCAATTTCCTTTCCTTTTCAAGCCCTTTCATCATTGTGACTGTCTGAAATTCTGCCAAGTACAGAAATTAGCGACTGACTCTGATAAGAGTATGAGAAAATGTTTCAGTCTTTTCTTCTTGGCTGCCCCAAATTGCAGAGATCAGTTCTTTTCCCAAGCACCACCCGCCCCACCCCCCAGCCAAGGGAGGCTGAGGTTACACAGATGCTCCTTTGAAGACTACTTGCCCTAAGTCTGTTTTTCACCCAGAAGTCCTCTTTTCCATGCTCAGATTTAAAGACGGGCATTTGATGACACGACGGAGCTTCAGGGACACAGGGTCAGCTGAGGCAATAGCTGTGGCCATGTAGCCTCTTTAGGTCTGCTCCGTGGCTTCCTCTCCTGAGATCAGCCTTCCCCAATAGATTCAGCCTCTGCGCTTTTGAGCAATGGGCCCCTTTGATCCCAGGGATGGAGCAGTTTCCTTACTCCTAGGTACCGACCCCTTTCAAGAGCTCTTCCTCTGAGGACAGCCACGGCTGAAGCTATGAGCACGTTGCCTCTTTCTGTCCTCAGCCTAAGCAACTGTGGCTGCAGGCCAGACACTGGCCTTTCTGGCCCTGGTGCTCCCTATGGGATGTCACCCTGGCCTTGTTAGAGTGGCCAAATATAGGGGTCCCCCATTCCTATCAACAGTATGGGAAGCACAGAATCAAACCACCTGGGAAGAGGGCACCTCTCTGGGGGGTGGGCTCAGGATTGTGCCTAGGCCTCTAAGCCTCAACCTCAACCACTGCATGTCTCGTGGCTTCAGTAAAGCTGGTGCAAGAAACCATAAAGGCAAGAGGGAAGCTCAGAAGAAGCTGTATGGCAGGGTCACAGGCCAGCCATGACCACCACAGAGCCAAGAGTAACTTTCAGACAGGACTGGTGGCAGGCTCTAGTGATCCTGCAGGCATGTCCCCTTTAAACCAGCAGAGTAAAGGCAGATACATACTTGGGGTTTAAAAGGCAAAACAACATTGACGCCAGAATTTCAGGACATCCAGGCAGCACCTGTAACCGTAACCCCTTTTTACCCCTCTATTTACAGTGGAATAAAATTGCTGCTTTCTCCATGCCACTTAGTTTGAATTGCCCAGAATCTCTCTGGGCCCTTAGCTAAAGCCCATACAACAGAGTTCTTGATTAGGGGATATTAATGCATCCTACCTGCTCCGACAGCCCACGCTGGAGTGGGGTGGGACTGGGCATTTTCTCTGCTGTTGCTTTTCTGCTGCCACTGCTTTTAGCAACCTTGAAAGGAAAGAAAATGAACAGGTTACAGAATCTTCAATAGACCCCACTAGCACTAAGGAAAAACTTTCTTCCCTCTGGGCCAAATGCCCTGATGACCCAGATCATGGAGAGGGTGTCAGGTCTGCTCAGACCAGTGACTAAGAAGCCCAGTCACATTCCGGTTTGTATAGCATGGGTTGGCATGACCACAGATAAGAACATCAATGTGTAAGGAACAAGGCCTTTCCATATCCATGGTAAAACGAAGGCCATCAAGCCTAGCCTCCTATAAGAGATGGCCTCCGATCTGTCTCCCCACCAAACACAGGCTTGTGAGAAGGGCTCTGAGAGCACTCAAGTAACAATGGAGGATCCAATGGCCTCTGGTCCCTTATGCCCTTCCTATGTGCTTTTCTGCAGAAGGTAACTTGACAGTAAGCTGAGGGGAACATCCTCAAGTCCTGTCTTCCCATCACTACAGCTGCATGCTCCTTCCCATGGCTCAGCCTTCACTCCAGAAGGAGCTGATGTTCCCAGAGGCTGGGCACAGTGGGAATCATAATAAAAAGATTGTGATGCTATTTTGGCTTCTTGTTTCCTGTTGTTTGGGGCACCTACCAAGTTTCTGTTTGTTTTCCTATCATCGGCCAATTCCTGAGTCTAAAACAGGAGCAGCTGTGGCCTCCAGGGAACCCATAAGATAGGTGGGGGTGGGAGGAGGCAGGGTCTCCACCATGGACACAGAGGAGACGAGGGCACTGAAGAGAAGAGCCAAAGTTTTTGAAGAAATTAAGGAAAAGGTAAGCCCTCCAAGCCTGTCTGCTATGTATTGCCCCCAAACACACACCAAGGGCCAGCTTTAGACATTTTTCCCTTCCCAGTTTCTGCTGAGCTACAAAGTAGGAAAGCTAGTTGGCTGGTTTCTCCGGGTCTTCTGGGCTCTCCTTGGTCTGAGTTTCCTCCCCATCTTTGCACACTGTTTTAATGTGATATTATAGGGCTGGGTAAACTAAGGTCTGGAGAAGCTTTCAGAGGACCATGAAATCTCCATTCATCCCTTTTGCCTGGTAAGAACAGAGCCAGTACTTGTAGACAGGAAAGCATCTCTAGACTGTGGATCAGAGGCAGATATTCTACCTCAAAACCACAGGAGCCCCAGATACAAATATGGTTAACCCCTGAGGGACCAGAGGCCATTCAGTTGCATGCGTCCACTTACATGCAGATTTTTTTCAATAAATAGGTACAACAGTACCACACAGTCCTCAGTTGGTTCGGGGATACGGAGACCCAGCTATAAAGCTACAAGAGGATTTTTGCAGCGGGTGCATTGGCGCTCCTAATTCCCACATTGTTCAACAGCCAACTGTAATTACTAACATTTTTGAGCACTTACTATGCACTGGGCAATTCTAAGTGCTTTGCATAAACGAATAAATCTTCAAAACAACCCTATGTGATTTGTATTACAGATGAGGAAGTGAGGAACCGAGAGGCTGAGAATTTCTCAAGGTTCCACAGTCACACAGCTAGGAAGCAGGGGAACCAGGTAGTCTGGCTTCAGTGCCCATGCTCTTAACTACTTTATTGTGCTGCCTGTCAGAGTACACCTCAAAGAAAGCTGCTGTGTGGTCCAGCACCTCCTGTTTCCACACCCAGGGAATAGGCATACACAGATAGCCAGACCTGTAGCCCATGTCAGAGGATTTCTTACCACCTGCACAACTCACCCCCTTCACAAAGACTCCCACACCCTTCCTGGAAATTTCCCACGAAGGTCCATCAGGCTCAGAAACACCTTAATAATATCCTACACGTCCCTTTTCCTTATCTCCAGGCTCAGTGAAGCCAAGCATTGGGACAGAGGAAGAGGCATAAAAGCTGGACCTATGTGAACCTTAATGACAAGCAAGGTTTCCCCACCCTCATTCGGGCAGTCCTGACTGGAACTTCAGAGCCTCCCAGCACTGTTCCTGCTACCAACTGCCACTTGTTCCCAGGGTTGGCTGGAACCTCAGTTCCACAAAAACTTCCACCGACCCTGACTTTCCCTAGAGATAAAGAGGAGTGCACTTGAGCCAGAGCAGGGCAGTGGTTGCTAAATTTGCTAAATATGGAGTAATTAGTGTTCTCTCTCCCATCCCACTCATAGGGTTGCTTGGAGTTTGGCCTTGCAAAACTTCAGTTTCCTCATCTGTAAAAATCTGGAAAACAGTTCATTTTGTCTGCTTCCTGAGCTGATAGTTGAGTGAGGACAGAATACGTTTGGTGAGAGGAAAGAGCTTGGTACAGTGTAAGGCATTGAGTGAGCAGCAAGAATTTCTGGCCCCACCTGAAGGCTGTGTGTGTATCATCTTCCACCCACCCACAGTCCCAGGCATAGCCGGGGGAACTTCCACTGGCCTCTGTCCACAGTGCTGAAGTCACAGCCAAGCCAGCTGGGGATCTTCAGTCCCTCTTTTTTTTTTGGCAATATACTAATTTATCCATATATACATTCATTTTACATTATTACATTTTAATATTCATCAAAAACAAAAACATGGAACCCTTCATGAATTTGCATGTCATCCTTGCGCAGAGGCCACGCTAATCTTCCCTGTAATGTTCCAGTTTTGGTATATGTGCTGCTGAAGTGAGCACTTGAGTCCCTCCTTGTCCCATCTAAGTAAGCATCAAATACAGAGACTTCCAAGCCCAAGGATTGCCCTAAAGCTCAGAAAGTAGTGCCAAAATGTTTTTTATTTCACTAATTTCAAGTATCTTTGTCTTAAAAAAAAATAATAAATAAATAATAACACTCCTTTCAAAATTATAACAGGTACAAAACGGGCAAGATGTGATTTAGCAGGTCAGGGAGAACAGAGGATGCAGTCTTCACCTGGTGTGAGTGAACTACTAAAAAGCTGATGTAACCTGAGGCTACACGGAAAGAAGTTCAGGGTCAGAGGAGGGATGCAGGCTGGCTAGTATGCTGCACCAGCACTCCTGGAAAAACCTAACCAGAGCCAGGCATCATAAAATGAAACCCAGCCAGGGGAACATGGTCTTAGTGGCTGGAATTGATACAAGGCACAGGAAGAACCCGTGAAGGCCTGAGAGGTGTTCACCCTATCAAGGAGCAGACTCAAGGGATGCAGATGGCTGATGTCTGGTAGATGGGACCAATGAAGTCAATGTGACCTCAAGCACAGAGCTAAGATCAAAGGTGGAAGAGAGACAGATTTCTGCTCAATAGGACCAAAAGATAACTGAATACCAGGGAAGGTAGTGAAGCTGTATGAGCATATGACAGAAATGTGGAGTTGGGGGTGAAATGTCTTCCCAGGTGTCCAGTCCTCTTGAGACCTGCGATGCCAGTAAATGGTTAAGCGCTTTCTGGTGCATCCCCAGCCCTGAGGCG
Organism: Grampus griseus; assembly: GCF_964374135.1. Taxonomy (NCBI): domain Eukaryota; kingdom Metazoa; phylum Chordata; class Mammalia; order Artiodactyla; family Delphinidae; genus Grampus; species Grampus griseus. Next base: position 37,265,277 of record NC_139000.1, on the reverse strand, counting down.
GGCTGAGCTGTAGGGAAACCCATGCTTATACAGACCCAAGTGACCCCAAAGCATCAGCATCACTGGGTTGGGAACCTTTTTTTAGTTCAACCTCTTAAACCAACTGCTGTGCTTCCAGCTCTGAGTCCTGACCTGAGAGAAAAGATCCAAGATCCCAATATAGCTATTAATCCCCTTTCCAGGTGGGCTCTGGGAAGCATGCCTTTGGAACCTGATGTTGCACGCCCTCTGCTGGTCATTCCCAGTACTGTTCTCTCACCCCCAAGAAAAAACCCATTTGAACCTTTATGGTACTAGTCAGTGTAGGTTCAGAACAGTCGGGGAGACCCGAGGCAAGTACCAGGGAGTAAGATCACTGGTCAGTGTTCAGTCAACGTACAGGATCATAACTGAATCTGTGGATGGTTCAAGTATCAGTATCAAGATTAGGGCTCATCTGTGTCTAGGAGGAGGGCTTATACTGAGGCTGGGTGTAGGGAACTTTCTGGTCTAGGACTAACACCAAGGTCAGTGTCTCAGGCTGAGGCCAAAGTTAGGGCTCATTGTGGGACTGAACTCTGGGCTCAAGAGTCAGCATGAAGTGTGTATCCAGGTGATATGCTAAGAGTCTGACCACAGGAAGGAGTCAGTCTGCATCCAGAGTAATGGGGTCAATGCAGTATTCCTACACCAGGTGGAAACATCAGGTAGATAATAAGCACCAGCCATTGGAGAACTCAAGCAGAGATATTGCCAGAGAAGAAGTATAAGAGATGGGGGACAGAATAAGCAAGTCACTAATTTCCAAGGACCTCCCGACCTTAAAGATGGAAATAGCCAAGCTAGAGTGCCCCTTTCTTCTCAGAATGTTAATCTCAGTATTCTAGTTCCAGCTTCCTGTTAAAGCCCCCCACTAACCCTAGTACTGCCATATACAAATTATAGGAACAATTTGGGGACAGGAGAGGTCCAAGGACCAGTCCTGTCACTGCAGAAAGCCGGCACTGTGGGGGTAGTCTTCCTTTCCCCCAGGATTCTCTGTGTCTACTGGCAACAAGGCTTGGCAGCCTCCCACACCCAGATCTTAGCAACCCTGGGAGCCCCTGGCAACTGTTGCCATGGTGACAAGACAGGGAACTGAGAACAAGTTGGGGGGGAGCACTTCCTGTGGAGGCTTCAGGATATGTGCAAGATAGGGCTCCCCCTCCCATACACAGTCTGGGAGGGAACATGTGCTCCTGTCTAAACACCTCCTCACTGGCACCCACCCCCGCCCCTGCCCCCGAGTTCTGGTTCCCTCAGGGTGAGGAAATGAGGGACATCTAGGGTTGTGACATCTCCAGAGGGAGGGAGGGTGAGTGGGGGTGTTTGGAACTGACATGATCACAGATGCATGCATACACCGGCAGACATGGTGTCAGCATATCAACAGCCATGAAGCCACACTTCATCCACTCTTTGTCATGTAGACACAGGCCTACTTAGTCATTTAATCACATATGTACAGTAACACAAAATCACATACCTACAGCAAATAACAGAATCAGGCACACTACCGCACAAAAATAATTACCCAGATACACTCACTTACAAATTGCATGATAGATACAACAAGACAAATAATTCCCAGGCTCAAACATTTACAGATGCACTCACATACCGAGATATCTGTGAACATACAGCATAAGTTAACTTTCTTGAGCGCTAAGTACAGGCCGAGCTCAGAACTAAGTGCATTACATGTGTTACCTTAATTAACCCTCTCAACGACCCTATGAGGTACTGCTGTCCCCATTTTACAGAGGAGGAAATGAGGCACCAATGTGGCAAGTAACCTCACAAGGTCAACAGTCTGCCTTCAGAGCCTACATTCTCATACCCTATGCCACACCCTGAGGCACCCCTGGTTCCTCTCACACCTTCCTGATACCCAGGGCAATGGGACACAGGACAGCAACTGAAAACTCAGCAAACAACGGAATCTGTGCCACCAATACCTGAAGGCACAGCCCTGCACCTTTAAAGGTCTAAGCCTACACTTCAGCATTAGCAGGGACCAGGTAAAGGCCGGTGACTAAACTCTGCCTCCGTGTTGGCACAGGCAAGGCTGGAGGAGGTAAAATAGACAAACCTGGCATAGGAAGAAGCAGAGCCGCCCACAGCCCAGGCCCCCATGAATCTGGAGGTGGGGGAGTGAGAGCCCTCAGATATAAGGAGCCAGTACCATTCCTGGGCCCCCTCACCCTCCCTTTCCCATCTCCATGTCACACTATTCCATTCCCTCATCACCCCACCTCCCCTCCCTTCCTCATTTCTTCTCACCTCATCTCTCTGTCCCATCCTTTTGCTACTCATCCCATCTCCCCTCCCTCCCCTCCCTATCCCCCTCACCCCATCTCCTCTCCCTCCACTCCCTTACCCCATCTTCCCTCTCTCCTCTCCCCCTCTCCCTCCCCTCACCACCCCTCCCCTCCCCATCTCCCTTACCCCATCTTCCCTCCCTCCTCTCCTTATCCCCATCACCCTGCCTCCTCTTACCACATTTCCTTTCCTTGCCTCACACCTCACACCCCTTTATACCTGGGATCCCCATCGTGATAACTAGAAAGAAGGCATATAGTGGAGAATAGGCAGACGTAACCTCAGGATCCCTAGACTGCTCTCCTGTTCTGCTCTGTGGCCTAGGTATTGATGCTCTCCAAGCCTGTTTCCAGCTCTGTCTAGTTTGCATGACCTCATGGGTGTCCATACATTGCCTCAGGGAAACTGCAAGGAAAGAGAAGTGAGAGCTTCTGCTCTGGCCCTTCCTTTGTCCTCAAAACCCCCAAGAACTCCTTCCCCCTCTTCACCCCTGGATTACCCCCTCCCTACCCCCGCTCCCTCTAGCACAGATGGGCCTGGGAGACAGTGACGTGGGCGCCAGGCACCGTGTCTGCTCAAGCGTCGGCTTCCGCTGGCAACCGCCTACGCAGCCCTGCCTGCTCTGAACATCGGGGACACTGGGGCTGAGAATTAATGGGGGTGGGGGCGGGGGTACTGAAATGGGAGATTCTGAGGGTGTTAAGAAAGGAGATCATGTGGAGCTGAGACGAAGGGTTAAGGGGCGGGGGGCTAGGATAGGGGAGCACATGGAAGTAGATAAGGATTAAGAATAGGATAAGACAGAAGATCATGGGGGAAAGACAGGAGATCATATGGGGCCAGGAATGGGGGGGAGTAAAAGGGGGATAAAATGTGGGGACTCAAAAGGGAAGTAGGATGAAAGATTATAGGGAGAACTTTAATGAGGATTGTGGGGATTGTTGAGAAGGGGCTGCTCATGAGGGAGCAGGGATGAGGGGATTATACAGAGGATGAAAAGGGGACTCATAAAGGGAATCTTGGAGGTGCTAAAACCGTGGAGAACTGCTAGGTTACAAAGGAGCGGGCAGAAGGGTACTTAAACTATGCTCATCTACCGGGGTCTGTTTTGAGATTCAGTTAGGTCATATCAGGTCAACTCCGGGTCACGGTAAGGTAAAGCTAAATCAGGTCAGGGCTAGGACAGTTCACGGTTCAGTGGAAGACAGGTAAGAATGGTAACCTTTTCACCCCGGTCCAGGGACCACACCTCCCAGAGTGCACTATTCTCTCCCCTACCCTCCTAAATGAAGACAGGAAAGAATGCCCAGAGTCACCGCCAACTGGTGGGCGCAGTTTTCCTTTAAGGCTGCCTTTGACGTTGCACGGGTTCCAGAAGGTTCTCCCGGGATTCGGGCAGTGGCCAGTACGTCCCACGTTCTCAAACCGGAGATTGGACTAAAATAGTTGTCCCCCGACTGGGGTCTGAGCCCCACAGACCAACCAATAAAATCAAAGGGCGCGTGGAGTTGCCGCCCTCTGTCCCTTTTACCAATGGCACGACGAGATAGCGAAGAGGTGTGGTTGATTGATCCCAAAGTGCACCAATCAGACCCACACCAATCACGGCCCGGAATGTGTGCGCGTGTGGCCGGGTGACAGGGGCGGAGAATGGGCGGCTACCACAGAGCCACTCGTTGAAAGCTGTCCAATTACAGCAGAGGCTGAGCTGAGTGACGGGCAGACGGCGCAATGGGCAGCGCGGAGGCGGAGCTGTGGGGGCGGGTTCCCGGGCCCGCTGGCCGCCGCCGGCGGGCGGGCGACTCCTGTCCCGAGTGGAGGCGGCGGAGCCAGAGCCGGGGGAGGGGGCAGCGGCTGTCTGACGGACCGCGGCGGCGCCCGCAGCTCCTCACTGGTGAGGGCACCGAGCCAGGACTCGAGGGTCCCGGGAGGGGGGCGTCGCGCGTCGCGAAGCCAGGGGTCCTGGTGTCGGGATGTCGGGACACTGAGGGCCCTTCGGCTCTTCCACCGCGGGGGTGTGGAGGTTCAGGGTCTGCAAGGTGCTCGATGTCCGCGACCCTCTTACAGGGGGCAGCCCGCGTCTGAGCCGGGGGAGGGTCGGGCGGGGTCGCACTGGGTTCCGGGGCGGCGTTTCTGAGCCAGCGCAGTCAGCCAGCGCCGGTGACATCACCGACCACCCTCCCCCGCCGGAGCCCCCTCCCCTCTCCTCCCCTCCTCTCCTCGCCGCGCCTTTTGTCCCAGCCGAGCTCTGCCCCGCCCCGCCCCGCCCCGCCCATCTGCGAGGGAGGAGACTCCCTGTCAGTGACTTCATTGAGTAGATTCTTGGGGATTGGGGTCTGGTCCTCCCCGGGGAGAGAGGCGAGAAGAACACGCTGCCTCTCAGGCCCTCACAGACAATCACACCTGTCAGAGGTACACGCTGCCACTCACAAGCACACACTCTTCGCACTGCCAGCCTTACTGTCACACAGCCATACAGCCATTCACAATCAGCCAGACATCGCTGCACCTGAGAGCAGGTGACCGCTGGACCCTATTCCTTCACTCTCCACACCTGGGGATCAGGTCCAGCTCCTGCTGCACCGGACAGGCCTTGCTGGGCAAGTGCCTCTGAGAACCCGAGGAGGCGGCTTCCAGAGCTGCAGCTCTCCAAGCAGGCTCCGGTGGAGCGATCAGAGGTGAGGGGCTGGGCTGGGCATGTTTAAGCGCACAGTGCTCTCCTGCCCATCCCCAGCAGCACCCCCACTACAGGCCCGAGGCGCTTTCCGGAGCTTCCCACACTTCTGGGGAGAAGACTTCTTAGCCAGCTTGATGTTTAAAATTCAGCTGGAGCCCTTAAAACTTCGAGCGTGGACGCTGAATGGGTTTGTAAAGTTTCGGTAAGTCCCTCTGGAGAAGGGCACTCATACCCATACCGAGTCAAATTCTCCATGTCATATCCCCCTCCATTGCCTACCCGCTTCCTCCATCTCATCCTCGTCTCATCCCCAGTTACGTATAAGAACCCCCCTTCTGTCCCACCCTTACATTTGAATGAACCGCACCCCTTGTCATTCATCTTATACCAAACCCTTCAGGCATCCGTTTTCCACAAACACCTCCTCTAGTATTTCAACTCTCTACATCCCATTGGTAACCCATTTGCCACTTCAGACATTTCCATTTGTCATCCTTCATCCCCCTCCATCAGTACTTCATTTTCTGTATCAACCATCCCCCCTCCCTGTACCAGTGCCCCTTGCCATTTCTTATTTTTTAGTCCTGCCTCTACATTAACATCCTCTTCATTCTCTCCATCAAAGGCAGTGCCATGCCATGGGGCTCCTTTGTCATTCCAACACGTGGCTTGTGGGTAGGGGAGGGAGGGAGGAAAGAAGGAGGAAAAAAGGCAACTCCTGAAAGAGCTTGCCCTATGTCTGTGGAGGCAAGAGAATTAGAGGTCTAGAACAGTTAGCACAGGGGTGCAAGGGAGGAAGCTGGCCGGATGAAGAGGTAATGCAGGGACAGTGAGGGGAGGGTTGAAAGCACTGGCAAGGCATTCCACTCGCCCTCAGCCTAAAAGCTGCTACAGTTCTCTGGGGGCACCCTCTTGGTGTGTTAGGTTTCCTTTCCAGTTTCGGGGGAAAGAAGGTGTGGGCTGAGGCAGAGATGGCGGCAGACCACCCCCAACTCCCTCTCAGACTGCTTTTACTGCTGCTTCCGAAAATGGCTGCCCTCCCCCAGATGCCCTTTCTTCTCTGCCTCCCCAGCCACAGGCTCCCCCACCAGGCATGACATGCTGGTAGGGGAAAAGGGGGAGTGCCCGCCCTAATGGAGCCTTCTCTTCGTCAGAGTGAGGTGACTCCCAGAACCATGAGTCAACCCAGCCACCTGTAACAGGCCCTGTGGGGGCAGGAGTTAGGGCTGTTGTCCCTGTCTACCTGGGGCCTTGAGGCCTCCCCTAACCCATTACAGCCCTCACTCTTGCCAGGACACCCTGTAATCTCTCTGAAGCAGTCAGAGGCAGAAAAGGCAGGCCTTAGCTGTGGCTGCCAGCCCATGACATTGCTAGAAAGACTCCGGTTCTCTGGGCTTTGGCAGGGGTTGGCCAAGTCTCAGATGGGTTAGAGAATGGCTTCTGGCCATTCCCCCTACTAGCTCTAGCTACAGGAAAGTGCCTTTCCCTCTATCCACCACAGAGACATTGATGGAGGGAGATTAGAGTGAAAGAATGAGAGTCCTGTGTTTCTCCCTCATATAAATAACAAATGCCCCTGCACCCAGCAAGTCAGGGACTATCAGAGGAGTGTGGACCTGGCACTGGGCCAGATCCTAAACCTTGAGGCAGGTGAGAGGGAGGGACTGGTAGAGAAGGTACTAAGGAACTGGTGGTTAGTGCCCAATTGTCTCCTAACAGCTAAGGTTTAAAAGCCCCACCTCCAGGATGCTTTTGTTCACTAACACTGATGCTTAGGTGGCACAGGCATGTCTTCACACACAGTTTTGTGTGTAGACACCGGGAAATGACTAAAGGGAACTGTTGCCCTGGTTGGGGGAAGGACGGTGTCACCCCGCCCCGCTAATGAGAGGGTTAGAAACAGCAGTAACCAAAGGCTGTGAGTCATCCTCTAATCTGAATCACACGTGAGGCTTAGCACAGTCTGGGGAGCGGGGGCAGGGAGGCCTGGGGTCTCCAGTGGCTGAGAGGAATTCAGGTACACACACCCTGACTCAGCCTGGCTGGCCAAGGCAGCTGGCTGAAGACCCAGGCCTGTTCCCAGCCCTGGGCCACTGCCCCAGCTGCCCTTAGCCTGGGCACTATGCCTGAAGCATGGCACAGGAGACCACGATGCTCAGGTGACCTCACCCAGTACGCTGATCTTCACCAGCTTCTGTGCGTGGGTCTGTCAGTCCATGGTGCCACCTCACTCAGCAGGGCTCGTGGGAGTCCTCAGTCTGGCCCAAGGACCTGGGTCTTAGAATAGCCCCAAAAAGTGGGCCACAGCCCCCAGCTTCCTGTTGGGAAAACCCAGGAGCTAAGGAAAGAATCACAGAATCCTAGAATGTCAGAGCTGGAAGAGATCATCTAATCCAACCCTTTCATTTTACTGATGGGGAGACAGAGGCCCACAGAACAGGCATGACCTGCTGAAAGTTACACAGTGAGTCATTTAGGGGTTGCAGGATCAGCAGGAACAGGACTGGGGTAGAAGGGAACAGAGGCATCAAGGATCGGCCCTGGTTTCTTTCAGAAACAAGGACACCAGTGCCGGTCCAGTGGCTGTGATGGGAAAGGATTACTACAAGATTCTTGGGATCCCGTCGGGAGCCAATGAGGATGAGATCAAGAAAGCCTATCGGAAGATGGCCTTGAAGTACCACCCAGATAAGAACAAAGAACCCAACGCTGAGGAGAAGTTTAAGGAGATCGCAGAGGCCTATGATGTGCTGAGTGACCCTAAGAAACGGGGCCTGTATGACCAGTATGGGGAGGAAGGTAAGAGGGCAGTGCTCCAGCCTGATACTGGACACCTGTCCTTGTTTGGGGTCCTGGGTGACCCAGTTCTCAAAGCAGGGAACTGGAGACTGAGAAGGAGGTGAGGGAGGCAAGTGTTCCCAGCACTGACATCCAGAGGAAAGAAGAGACCACCCACTACCCAGCCTCAGCTCACCACAGCTCTCCCTGCCTCTCTCTGCCCCTCTCCCTCCTCAAGTTAAGGCCTTAGAAAAGCTAGAGCCAGAGGCCTTCCCCGCCCTTCTTTCCCTCCCAGCCTTATTAGTCCTGCCTGAAGTCCCCGCTTCTTCATTGGCTGATGGGGAAGGTTAGGAAAGGGAGTGTGTGGCTCTCTGAGGACAGCGCATTTACAGTCATCAGCATAAAAGTTTGGCCCTTAAGCAGCCGGGGAATTAACCACTGGAGCTCTGAGCTAGAGATGGTTGTCCCCTTCCCTGCCCCCTTCCTGCCCACTTCAGGCCAGCAGAACAGAGGTAGAGTTTCGACTCCCTGAGGAAGTGGCAGGCATCCAAGCAAGAGTGGAAGGGGAACTGCTGCTGGCACCTTGCCCCCTCCTGGGGTAGCTGGTGGCCACGCACAGGGTGTCAGGAAAGGTCCAAATAAAGCCTCTGAGAGGGCGGCTCCTCCCAGCACATCCCACGGGCATGATGTAGCTGCTAATTCTGGGCCTGCCCCTCAGGGCCGCCTGCCACCCGCCAGCCACAAGCACCTGTCAGGCTATATTAAGAGACATTGTCACATCTGAGGACTCTCCTTTCCAGGAGGAACTGTCCTTCCTCCCCAGTGGCATCCACCTTTCTTCCACATTCTCCTCCTCACTCCCCCTGTTCTAGTCTCAAAATTAGATGGGCTAATGATATATACTGTACCTGATACAAAGCAGGTGCTCAAAAGAATGTTCTTTTCCTTTCCTCCTCCTTGCTTTATGTTCCATGGCCCTGTCCTCTGTACACCCCAGTCCTCCCAACCCCCTCTTCTTATTCTCCATGCCACTAGTTCCTTCCGTTTTTCCCTCCTCACCTACTAGACTTGCCAATTCCCAGACTCACCAGGTATCTTCTGGAATCCCCAATATTCTCTCAGCTAAGAAATGTTTCTCTCTGGGGTAGAGGGATGGGAGGGGTAGTGGTGGGGAAGAGGGAAGCAGTACAGACACCATGCCACCATGTGACCTGTCTAGGAATTGCACTCATTCCTCTGCTCGGCCTCACCTTTGATTAGGAAGAAGGTAGGAGCTGGGAGACCTCCGCTTTCTGCATGACCAAACCTAAGCAAAGGGCAAAGCTCATGCCCTAGGTCCAGGCACCAGTTCTAATGGAGATCTACATCCCAGGAGGGCTCCTGAGGATGCAGCACAACCTTAAGGAGACATCCAGGGCCTGGGAAGGGAGAAGCAGCCTTGGAAATGTGGGTTGTATTTCTGTCTGCCCTGCCCCTTCCCCAGTAGCCAGCTAGAACAGTTGTGCACATAGACTCTGTGTGCAGCCCTCCCTGGGGACAAGTTGTTCCCAGCTTGAATGGGGGGTGGTAGTGGTACAGCAGGAATCCTTGCAGAGAAGTCACCCCCTCCTGTCATCATCAGTCCAACTTCCCTCTCTCACTGAGCTCTGCCAAGCTTCTTGAACTCACCTGGTAATCAGACCCTCAATAAAAGGAAAGAACAGACCTTGAGTCTTAGGGGAAGGGTGAAGAGGCAGCTGTCACAAGTCACTGAATTGCTTGCCACTTGGCCTCTCTAATGAAACCCGAATCTCCTCTTGTGGTCCCAGGAAGTAAGAGGCTAATTTAGGCTCAGGCTTCCACAGCCAATGAAATTCTAGATAAAGCCCTCAAAGAGAAAAGTCCCTTCCCCAAGCCTGGGCCCCACCCCTAAGTCTATATATTCTAGATCATTTCTCAGTGTTAATCCCCTTCCTCCCTCCTTCCCACACAAGCCCCCCAACTACTCCAATCACCACCACTACCATCCCCCTTGAAGACTGCCCCCACAAATCTGAGCCCCTTAGACAGAACCTGACTCGAGAGAGAGTAGCTGGGGTCACCACCTGCAGTGTGCCAGCTCACTCATCCTTTTTGGCAGCTCTGACATTAGGTATGGGGTGTAAGTCTTGGTGTTGTACAACTCCAAGGAGCTCCCTTCCCATTGCAATCTATGTCTGTCCAATGTGTGAATGGCAACCCCTGGAGCTGTGCAACACTGTGAACCCTGAGTGTGGGAACAAAGCATTTGAAAACTTTTTGTAGAGAAATAGCTCCTCTTCTCCAAGCTAATGATCTTTCCTGCTTTTTTGGGGCCCTCCTCATTTCCCATTTGGGCACGAGTCAGAGAAAGAGGAAACCATGCTAGAAGTAGAGTGAGAGTGGGGGCTTCCCTGGTGGCGCAGTGGTTGAGAGTCCGCCTGCCGATGCAGGGGACACAGGTTTGTGCCCTGGTCTGGGAAGATCCCACATGCCGCGGAGCGGCTGGGCCCGTGAGCCATGGCCGCTGAGCCTGTGCGTCCGGAGCCTGTGCTCCGCAACGGGAGAGGCCACAACAGTGAGAGGCCCACATACCGCAAAAAACAAACAAACAAAAAAAAGAAGTAGAGTGAGAGTGGACTTCCTCCTGGACTGTATTGCCACCTTATTTGGGACAGGTCACTTACAGCCCTCTGTATGGTCAAATTCTGTCTGATTGCCTCTTTCCCTGTCTTTGGAGATAAGCAAAGATACGGGAGCCAGGTATGACTTGTAATGTGACCCCAGGCCAGTCATTCAAGGCTCTGTGAGACATCTTTGGGTCACAGGTACATGGAAGAGTTTACAGTGCTGGAAGTCACATCTTACCAGTCTTCTAGTCTTAGCTTTTCAGCTTCTTTGAACCTCAAGATGTGCCTTATTATTAAACATATAATTAAGAGTAGAAATCTTGCCAGAGATTTTTCTTACTCTATTAGGCCAGCCCTCTCTGTGGGAGTTAAAGCTTGCTTCTTCCTCTAGGCCCATGAACTAGGAGCTAGAGGGCAGGGGGAGGAGAGTGGGGTGGGGCAGAGACCAGCCATACTGCCCCTAACTTCTCCTCCCTCCAGGCCTGAAGAGCGGCGGCGGTTCATCAGGGGGCTCCAGTGGCTCCTTTCACTACACCTTTCATGGGGACCCCCACGCCACATTTGCCTCCTTCTTCGGCGGCTCCAACCCCTTCGATATCTTCTTTGCCAGCACTCGCTCCACTCGTCCCTTCAGTGGCTTTGACCCAGATGACATGGACGTGGATGAAGATGAGGACCCATTTGGCTCCTTTGGCCGCTTTGGGTTCAATGGGCTGAGTAGGGGTCCAAGGCGAGCCCCAGAACCACTGTACTCTCGGCGCAAGGTGCAGGACCCACCTGTGGTGCATGAGCTGAGGGTGTCCCTGGAGGAAATCTACCACGGCTCCACCAAACGCATGAAGATCACAAGGCGGCGCCTCAACCCTGATGGGCGAACTGTACGCACCGAGGACAAGATCCTGCACATTGTCATCAAGCGTGGCTGGAAGGAAGGCACCAAGATCACCTTCCCCAAAGAGGGCGATGCCACACCTGACAACATCCCCGCTGACATCGTCTTTGTGCTCAAAGACAAGCCCCATGCACACTTCCGCCGAGATGGCACCAACGTGCTCTACAGTGCCCTGATCAGCCTCAAGGAGGTGGGGCCTGGACCAGATTGTGTGTGGTTTTATCGGGTGGGGGGTGGGGGTGACGGAGACATTCTTTCCCCACTCTCTCTTTTCTTCCCCTCCCAATCACTCTACCCTACCTTTTCCTCACTTTCTGTCTCATTTTCCCCAGGCACTGTGTGGCTGTACCGTGAACATTCCCACCATTGATGGCCGAGTGATCCCTTTGCCCTGCAATGATGTCATCAAGCCAGGCACCGTGAAGAGACTCCGTGGGGAGGGCCTTCCCTTCCCCAAGGTGCCCACCCAGCGGGGAGACCTCATTGTCGAGTTCAAAGTTCGCTTCCCAGATAGATTAACACCACAGACAAGACAGATCCTTAAGCAGCACTTACCATGCTCCTAGGCCCTGCCCCAGCCAGCCCAGAGCCTTCCACAGCAATAGCCCCACACTCACCCCACCCATTGTGCACCCAGCTTGATGTCCACTGGACACTAGCAACTCTTTCTAAATGCAAAAAACAAAACAAACAAAAAAAACTCACTGGTTTTCAGGGAAAATGTTCCTGTCCCTGACCCCTTTCAGAGCTGGGCTGCCTTGGGGGAGTGGGAGGGAGGTGGGGAGAGCTAGCCCAGGCCAGGGGTTAATTTTCATGTCACAAGCTTTGAATCCAGTTCCCACTCCAGTGGCTGGAGAGTGACCTGAGTGCTACTTGAAGATATAGAGATTCCTTGTCCACGCCTGTAAATAGCATGTCCTCCTTCCCCTCTCAGCTTTGCTAATACCTCTCCTTTCCCTTCCCTTCAGCTTCCTCCTACTGGGGGAGGAAGAGGATAAAAAGGACACTGCTTTCCCACCCCAGTCCCACCCCCAAGTCCACAGTGTCCAAGGCTATCACACACATATTCATGCACACAAAGCACACACCTAGAGCTGTGTGTGCCTCTCCAGGGTTGAGATAGGAAGGGAAGGTCCATAACCCATGAACCGGGCCATTGAGCACGAGACACTTTTCATTTGGGAAAGGGAGGTGAAGGGGCCCTCAGCAGCCTCCCTGACAGCTCCCCTGCCCAGACTCTGCAGAGCTGGAAGTACTGTCCTCCCTGCTGCTCTTAAGAGTGTGCAAGGGTAGAGGAAGGGGAGGGGGCTGCTGTATTAAGTCTAAGAGGTGGAGGGCAGGGTCTGTCTCCTAGCCTTCATCAGGAAGGGAAAGGGCTTTGGGTCAGGTGGCAGCTATTCCCCACCAAGAGATTCAGGGTCACAGGTTTCTCCCCACACCTCTGAACTCAGGGCCTAGCCACCCCTAAACTCCCAAATCCCATTTCTGTGATATATGAAGCTACTTATTTCTTACCCTTCATGAAGGCTGCGGGGGAATTTCTAGCCCTCTGACGCCTGTGTGACCCCACCTCACTCCCATAATTGTGTAAAGATCAAATAGTGAAGGAGCTAGGGTAAGACTGCTTCAGCCATGTTCTGGGGTGGGGTTTTTAGGCTTTCTCACTTTGACAAGCCCCTGAATGTTTTTATAGTAGTTTTTTTGTATTTTTTTGTAATGACAGTATTATGGAAAAAATAAAGTATTTTAAAACTATGGAATCTGAGCAGGAGCAACGAACCTGTGATAGGGGTGGATGTGCACTGACAGCCTCCCTCCTGAGCCCCGCTCACCTTTGAGAAGCCCAAGCAGCCCTCGATATAAGGTGAAGCTGACTCCTTCCTTCCTCTAAGCCCAGATTCCCAGAATTTCCAAAATGTACACCCAAAACACAGCAAAGACAGAAGATATCACTCAGCTATTAGAGGAAGCAAAAAATATTTGGAAAGAATAAATATCCTGGGTTATGAGAAATAGAGACTATCCTCTAAGGATGTGCTAGCATGAGAATCAATAGATTTTTCTCTACATGGACTGGAATTTTCCTTTAAGAGAAATTTTCCTCCTAGGAGGGATGGAGGAGGACTTTCTGGCTGACTAGAAGAGACACATTCCCAAAGACAGAGCCTGAGGCAAGTGGAGAGGGCGGCTGGAGGTACCTGCATCCTTGGCCCATGCTTAGCAGGGCCTGGCTGAAGACACAGGATTCCTGTGAGGCCTGAACACTGTTACTGATACTTAAGTCTAAATTGTCCAGGGATGTCTGTCCAGGTCTTTGAATTGACTGTCCCTGCTGAGACACTGGTCCTCAGGGCCTGTGTGTTGACTGCATGATGCCCTTGTCACTTTCCTTGGATCTGGGTAGGGAGGAGCCCTGAAGTCGCAGGAATGCTCATCTGCAGGCTCTGCCTGGGCCTGGACTTTCTCCTGGTGCTGACTTTCCTCCCAGATTCTTTTCCAGGATCAGGCCCATGACAGCCATGCCCTACTGAACTTCAGTGTCCCCAGTGCTATGAAGACAACTCTGCCTTCACCTGTACCTGGGCTCCACATAGAGGCTGACAAGGTCTAGGCTTTTAACAGGGATCTTCCTGCCCTTGTTTTTTATCCTGGGACAACACCAATGAAAAAAGCTCATTCTTTTATTCAGAGTATTTTTGGGTGGAGCCTGTTCCTTCCAGTGCAGAAACCAAGGGGTTTCTGTTCAAAAGGATGTCTGCTAATCCCCCAGCCTGGGCAGGGAGATCCCTAATCCTTCATCCTCTACTCAATGTTTTCCTATTCCAGGTCTCCTAGGGTTGTCGCTCTCTTCACCCAGGGCTAAATTCTTACCCTAGCTCTTTCCTGAGGCCTGAAGCTTTGGGATCTAGGCATGCTGGGCCAAACTGCTCCCTCTGACCTCCCTGTGGATGCGGAGGATCTGGGATCTGGGAAATTATCATGTCCCCACTGAGTACTTTCTGGGGATAGACTATGAGACCTTAGAGGCCAGGGGCACTTCAATGAGAAAGCCCTGAAGTTGGCCTTGCAGCTCTGCCTACAATCTGAGCCTTATCATTCTTGGAGATTACATGCGGGATTTGTGGTCCTTTAATACCTATGTAACCTTAAACACACACACACACACACACCCCTGTATAAAAATCAAGATAGTAAAGAAACTGGGGGAAAGTCTGGTTCAGCCAGGTCCTGGGGAATGGGATCTTTATTGGGTTATCTCACTTTGAACAAGCCCCTGAATCCTTTTATAGTAGTTGTGTGTGTGTCAGGGGGTAATTTTGTGTGACAGTACTATGACAATCATTTGTTCATTTATATAATAACTATGATCGGTCTGTCCCTCATCCTGCCTCGGGGTTTCTTTCAAACAGCTAAGCAACCTCGGCTTAGCCATCCCTCAAACAAACCAAATCAACTGCACAGTTGGGTGGCTGAGAGAGAAGGGTGGACTGAGGAATGGGCCATGATTGAGTCTCTATAAAACTAAACAGTTTTATGGATTCAAGGAGCTTGAGAGGTAAGCTCTACCTCTACCATACCCCAAACCATATAATCTGGGCTTACTAATGCTTGTCTAATGCCTAGATCAAGGAAGGAAAGCTTCCAAGAGGTATTCAGGCAGTGTTCTTGACTCACTGAGTAAACCAAATATCCAGTTTCCAAGTGGCTATAGGACTTTCCAGGAGGGGGACTCTAGAGTATACTTGGCACCAAGCCATGAACAATACATATCTATAGGGATCACATTCTAACAGGTCTGCCCCAGCTTCTTGCCCAAGTAAACCTTCAGGACATTTTCCAGTTGCTTCTAGTCTAGGTTCTCTTTTAAACACATTGATAGGTCATTTCCTGGTCCATTCCCTGAGTGACTCAAGTCACTTTTTATCTCCTTTGAAGAATGGTCCCTCAAAACCTTCACTAGGTTGCTTTCTGAATTTCTTGACAGGTTAAATTTGGGGCCTTTTCTCAGGCTATGCCTCAGGTTCTTCCCTAGGTCATTCTCTAACTGGAACTTTGCTGGGTCCCTCACATAGAAAATTCCTAGGTGCCCAATCCAATCATTCTTAGATCATCGCTGACTTGGCCCATAAACACAGAGGGCTGTGAAAGTCTATGAGCATTCCTTCTCTGAGATTTGTCTGTTAGTTGCCCTGAGGCCACATCAGTGCCAGAAACTCTTGGATCCTGCAGGCCAGGACCCACTAGTGTTCATGGAACTCTTTCAAAGGTGGTGTTTTAGTTGGTTCCAAATATTATTTATAGGAAATTCTCTAAGAAAAATGGAAACTGGAACATAGGGCTGGGAGCCTAGGCTATACTAAAAGAAGTTAAAATCTACAAATTTTCAGTCTGCTTCTATAACAGGTATTATTTCATTTGGAGTGAGAGACTGTACCTCACACTGGGTCCTAGGAAAGGTTACTCCAAAGGCCCTAATCTTGGGTGGAGAAGAAAGTAGTAAGAATGGGAGCAAGGACTGAAGGTGGGCCTTAGGTAGGGGCTGGGCATGAAACAGGGTTCAGGGCTGGGGAAGCAGTGGGGAATATTTAGCCTGCATTTAAATTAGAGGGGATGAAGGAACAGGCATTAGAAATTCAAAGGGAGACTCAAAGGGAGACTCAAAGGGAGACTCCAGTGGGGAGCAACCACCAGAAATCAGGACAGCAGCTACAAGGGACTCATTGAGCAGAGAGGGGAGACCCTAGAAAAGCTGGCTCCATTTATGCTTCAAATGGTCCTCCCAGGTTTGAGGATGTGGGAGCTGCTGAAGACTGTGCAGTTGATTTGGTTTGTCATCAGTGTTCCACAGTGGTTGGGAGCTTGCGTGTCCTGCTTGTCAGCAAATGACTCTAAAATAGTCCCAGATATCCTCTCAGCAAAGACTGGGTAACTCATTGGTTCTAATGATTTAACAAAACCTCTATTCAATAGTTAACTGACCACTAAGCTAATCAAGCAGAGACTTAGTGTCTACACACAACAAAGAATATAGACCTTACAGAATTAGTTCAGGAAAGTCAATATGCAAACAACAAAACAGCTATAACAACAAACTCTGGAGAGAATATGACTTCTAGAGTTGCCATGTTATATCATTTAAAATGTCCAATTTTCAATAAAAACTACAAAACATGCAAAGAAACAAAAAAATATGGCCCATACATATACGCAGGAGAAAAAACAACAGTCAATAGAAAGTGACCCTGGGAATTCCCTGGCGATCCAGGGGTTAGGACTCTGTGCTCTCAGTGCTGAGGGCCTGGGTTCGATCCCTGGTCAGGGAACTAAAAATCCCACAACGTGAAAAAAAAAAAAAAAAATCCCACAACGTGCATGGTGAAGCCAATAAATAAATAAATAAATAAATAATAAAAATAAATTAAAATTGACCTTGAGGAAATCCAGATACTGGACTTACTAGACAAAGACTTTAAATCAGCCATTCAAAATATGTTCAAAGAAGTAAAGAAAACTATGTTTTAGAAAAAACTGGAAAGTATGAAAACAATGGCTCACCAAATAGAGATTATAAATAGGAGATAGGAATTACTTTTTAAACATAACCAAATAGGAACTCTGAAGTTGAAAAGTACAATAACTGAAATGAAACTTTCAATAGGAGCTCAAAGA